>NC_060139.1:545774328-546399328 GCF_021461385.2 Schistocerca piceifrons | reverse complement strand
TTACCCCTCTTAAGATAAGCCTCTACATCCTTAGATTTGTCCTCTAGCCATCCCTGCTTAGCCATTTTGCACTTCCTGTCGATCTCATTTTTGAGACGTTTGTATTCTTTTTGCCTGCTTCACTTACTGCATTTTTGTATTTTCTCCTTTCATCAAGTAAATTCACTATCTCTTCTGTTACCCAAGGATTTCTACTAGCCCTCGTCTTTTTACCTACTTGATCCTCTGCTGCCTTCACTGTTTCATTCCTCAATGCTACCCATTCTTCTTCTACTGTATTTCTTTCCCCCATTCCTGTCAATTATTCCCATATGCTCTCCCTGAAACTCTGTACAACCTGTGGTTCCTTCAGTTTATCCAGGTCCCATCTCCTTAAATTCCCACCTTTTTGCAGTTTCTTCAGTTTTAATCTACAATTGCTATATTTATAAAAAAAAATATTTCTAAGATAATCAATGTGAAAGACTCCTCACTTTCGATAATAAACTTCTTAAAAAACAAACTTCTCACTTAAATAAAGAAAGAAAATGATTAAAAAATAATAATTATAATAGAATAAAAATATTCTTCTGTTGTCAATATAAACATATTTTTGAGAATAATGTGGAAGAATATAAAAATATAAATTAGTAATACAAACTAGCATAGAACCAGAATAACGTGGCTGAACAGTAGGCAACAAATTTAGGTAAAGGAATAATTTTTGACTGACTTAGACAACGATTCAATCATTGCCTAAATTCAGTCCACAAATTGAGTTCGAAGGGTGGTGATATGTAAGATGTCAGGCAAATCCAACACCTGCCATGAAAACCCTGACATGATAAGCAAATCCAGTAGTATGTCACATAGTTCCGAATAAATCGTGGCATTAAGTTAACCAAAGTAATACGAGTAACGAGTGAGCAAATGGAATACCACAGACTAACACAAGAATGCCTAAATGCATTTCATACCTTCCCAACGTGAGACAGACGCAGTTCCGAGGGGAGAAACGAGAACAGAAGCCGAGAGCAGAACCGTGTTAAGCTAGAAGGCCCTACGATAAGGGACGGACACCCACGTCGCCAGTTAACCGTCAGAACCACCCACCAGCCCATGTTAAAAGATAGAGCCCTCCAGAAGAACAGTATAGATCTTACGATAACACTAAAAGGCCCACACCAGCCGCAAGTTTAAGCGTGAGACTTTTTCGCGTCTCTGTTACGTTGCAAACTTTAAAAACATTGCCTCACCACGAAAAGTATAACGTTTCTCGTTGGATAGACAGAATTTTTGTAGACGGAGCTTAAGGTTAACATTGAGACCCTGATTGTTCAGATGAAAACACACCCAAATAGTTTTTTTTTAAACCAATTTCGATAAATTGTAGTAAGGAGAAGTTAGGAGAGAGTTGCTTCCGAGACGGCGAGGTGCAGGGAGCTGTGGCGTCCTCCACCCCCTGACGAACACCGACAAGGTAATGAACGCACGCTATGCCGCATTTTTGAGCGCATATGGCTTCACTCAGAACTGCAGAAGTCTCATCTGTTACATCCCCTTTTTGCGTAATACTAGTGTCGATCGTCAATTGAAGCTCATGGTATTCACATTTGCTACGTAAGTTAAAATCTGCTTTATAAACAGGTGCTCGACAATGTTGAAAGATGCAATCGCCATCCCCGAATTGCTCTTCAACAGCAAGAAAGTGCTTAAAACATCAATGCAGGCCTGTACTGTGATAGTGTCACGCAAAACAACAAGGGGTGCAAGCCCCCTCCGCGTAAAACATGACCACATCATAACACCAACTCGTCCGTATTTTGCTGTCGGCACTACACACGCTGGCAGATGACGTTCACTGGGCGTTCACCATACCCACACCCTGCCATCCGACCGCCACATTGTGTACCGTGATTTGTAACTCCACGCAACGATTTTCCACTGTTCAATCGCCCAATGTTTACGCTCCTTGCACCAAGCGAGGCGTCGATTGGCATTTACCGGCGTGATATGTGGTTTATTAGCACTCGCTCGACCATGAAATTCAAGTTTTCTCACCTCCCGCCTGTCATAATACTTGCAGTGGATCCTGATGCCGTTTGGAATTCCTGTATGATGGTCTGGTTAGATGTCTGCCTATTACACGACCCTCTTCAGCTGTCGGCAGTCTCCGTCAATCAACAGACGAGGTCGGCCTGTACGCTTTTGTGCTGTACGTGTCCCTTCACGTTTTCACTTCACTATCACGTCGGGAACAGTGGACCTAGGGATGTTTAGGAGTGTGGAAATCTCCCGTACAGGCGTATGACACAAGTGACACCCAGTCACCTGACCGCGTTCGAAGTCCGTGAGTTCCGCGGAACGCCCGTTTCTGCTCTCTCGAGATATCTAATTACTATTGAGGTCGCTGATATGGATTAGCTGGCAGTAGGTTGCAGCGCAATGCACCTAATATGAAAAACGTATGTTTTTGTGGGTGTCCGGATACTTTTGATCACATAGCGTATATCCGGATCCAGTGTAGCCTTCGACTGAGGATGACATGGCGGTGAGTCGGTACCGTTGGGCCTTCCGAAGCCTGTTCGGACGGAGAGAGAGGAGCTCAAAACGGCAACTGGGGTAAATATTTAGAAAGAATGCTGTAAGATCGTTTGCCTAGAAGACGAAGTGTCGAAGTTGTCGAACGTCCGAGAACAAGATGGTTTCCGGAACAGGCTGGGCAGCGTTTTCCATGAAGTAAAGACGATGATGATGTTAGTAGAGGGAACTTAATACGTTGGTTAATATTGAGACAGAGTCGAATGAAGGAATAAAACGGTAGGGTTAGTTTATATGACTATCGCCATATATTTATGAGACAAGTACTATGGAGGTGTGCTGACAGACAATCCATTGAAGGTATACACATTTCAAGCACTGTTTAATTGCAAATAACATTTATATACAACAGTCTGAGCTATTTACTCCGTATTATTCAGTTGCACGTATTTTACACGACTCATGAAGTTCCTAAGATGCGGTAAATGACAATGAGCGATTAATATTTCAGTTTCCTGGAGGATGAGGAAAGATTATAGGGATCGTAAGACAAAGTAAAAACGAAATAATTTAGCTCTTAGAAATATTTCGCAGTGTGATAAATGACTAATTTGCCGCAAGACAAACCCGACATTTTTCGGTACACTTTGCAATTGGAGCACGAGGAAGCCATTTTGCAGTGCCACAGCAGATTTATTCAATAAAACCGTACAAAGCCTAAGAAATGGTAGTTGCTGACACTTCTTTTTCTGTTGAAAAGAAAAACAAGTATTGACAAATGAGATCCAACATTTGTCGCAAACTACCGAAGTCCCCTTGCGTCTATCTCTTCAAAACTTTAAGCTTTACAGATATTTTTTATTTTATTTTATTTACACGTCAAGTTCCATAGGACCAAACTGAGGAGGAAATCTCCAAGGTCATGGAAAGTGTCAGTACATGAAATTACAACATGAAAGTAATAAGAGATAAAAATAAAATGTTTATGAACCCAAAAACGTCAGTCCATAAGTTTAAGTGAATGCAATCAACAATACAACAAGAATCAGCTTAATTTTTCAAGGAACTCCTCAACAGAATATACGGAGTGACCCACGAGGAAACTCTTCAGTTTCGATTTGAAAGCACTTGGATTACTAATAATATTTTTGAATTCTAGTAGTAGCATACTGAAAATGGATGCAGCAGTACACTGCACACCTTTCTCCACAAGAGTTAAGGAAGTCTGATCGCCGGCCGCGGTGGTCTAGCGGTTCTAGGCGCTCAGTCCGGAACCGCGCGACTGCTACGGTCGCAGGTTCGAATCCTGCCTCGGGCATGGATGTGTGTGATGTCCTTACGTTAGTTAGGTTTAAGTAGTTCTAAGTTCTAGGGGACTGATGACCACAGATGTTTAGTCCCATAGTGCTCAGAGCCATTTGAACCATTTTTTTTTTTTTTTTTTTTTTTTTGAAGTCCGATCCCATTGCAGGTTTGATTTCTGCCGAATATTAACTGTGTGAAAGTTGCTTATTCTTGGGAATAAGCTAATACTGTTAACAAAAAATGACTGTGAGGAATATATATATTGAGAGGCCAATGTCAAAATACCCAGACTCGTGAACAGGGGTCGACAAGAGGTTCGTGAACTCTCACCACTTATTGCCCGAAACGCCTGTTTCTGAGCCAAAAATATCCTTTTAGAATGGGAAGAGGTACCTCAAAATAAAATACCATACGACACAGGAGAATGAAAATAAGCAAATTAGACTAATTTTCGTGTCGAACGATCACTCACTTCAGACAGCTTTCGAATAGCAAAAATGACAGCATTAAGTCTTTGAACAAGATCCTGAACGTAGGATTTCCACGATAGTTTACTAGCTATCTGAGCACCTAGAAATTTGAACTGTTCAGTTTCACTAATCATAAGCCCATTCTGTGAAATTAAAACGTCAGGTTTTATTGAATTGTGTGTTAGAAACTGTAAAAAGTGAGTCTTACTGTGAGCTAGCGTTAGTTTATTTTCTACAATAACAATGAAGTGAATATCCCTAAGAGCATACAGGCGTTGACATACATCAACGGGGACGGATGAAAATGTGTGCCCTGACCGGACTCGAACCCGGGATCTCCTGCTTACATGGCAGACTCACTATCAGTTTTTTTTTTTAAAATCTCATTTAGTTCCATATTGTTCGTCGAATTTGTTCGGGGTGGACGTCCGATGACACCCGTTCAGGTTGTTCGTTGATCCGTCCACTCAGTCTTTTTATTACAGAGGGCAGCTAACCGAACACGCTGAGCTACCGTGCCGGAGTCCATCTGAGCCACCGAGGACACAGAGGATAGTGCGACTGCAGGGACTTACCTCTGGCACGCCTCCCGTGAGACACACATTTCCAACTTATTGTCCCGCACTATATTCATAGGGCCCCTGCCCATTACACTCATTACTCGCGGCTTTTTGCCGATTCCCGTAAGAGTTCGGCACTGTTTGTGCATCCGCACAGAAGAAGATGGTCAAATGGCCGGTGAGCCTTAACTATACATATATTTTCTACAAGCCATCAACTTAGGTCATGAACTGCACTATTTGAAACCGAGCCAATGTTGCATACAACATCCTTTACTATCAAGCTAGTGTCATCAGCAAACGGAAATATTTTAGAGTTACCCGTAATACTAGAGGGCATATCATTTATATAAATAAGGAAGAGCCATTCTCAACATTGTGAAGAATGACCTTTTGCTGTCTGTTGCTGAAGTAAGAGGTGAACCAGTTGTGAGCTACTCCCAGTATTCCATGATGGTCTAATTTCTGTAGCAACATTTTGTGATCGACACAATCAAACGCCTTAGTTAAATCAAAGAAATGTCCCTAGCGTTCGAAACCTTTTGTTTAACCCATCCAGTATCTCACAGAGAAAACAGAATATAGCATTTTCAGTTGTTAAACGACTTCTAAGCCCGAAATGTACACTGGACAGCAAATGGTGCGATATAAAATGATCAATTATCCATACGCACACAGCCTTTTCAATAACTATAGCAAACACTGATAGCATAGAAATAGGTTTAAAATTGTACGCACAATTCCTTTATCCCTTTTTATAAAGCGGCTTTACTACATGTGGCTAGTCCTGTACAATTATCATTTACCGAACATTCATCACTTTTCAGAAAGAATAGAATCCGTTATTGTAAGGTGTAGTTCTAAATGAGCCACTCACAGTCTTACAATAAACTACTGCTTTCAACAGGACAGAATACGTATTGCTAAGACGTCTACGAGATGTGGGTACAAAATCCGCGGTACTTTTCAACGGTATCTTGGGGCGGCGAGTCGCAAAGTGAGGGTGTTACATGCTGAGTGTTCCGACATAGCCGGCCTGAGTGGCCGAGCGGTTCTAGGCGCTACAGTCTGAAACCGCGCGACCGCTACGGTCGCAGGTTCGAATCCTGCCTCGGGCATGGATGTGTGTGGTGTCCTTAGGTTAGTTAGGTTTAAGTAGTTCTAAGTTCTAGGGGACTTATGACCTCAGCAGTTGAGTCCCATAGTGCTCAGAGCCATTTGAAACATTTTTTGTTCCGACATAAACAACGATTGCAGATGACAAATTTTATTGATGACAGATAAATTAAAATTTACAGTCCGTTCTACTGAGCATGTGAAAACTCTTTCGAAACCTGCTAATGTTAAACAAGGTTAGCACATTAAACAACCGTATAGTCAAAAACAAATCATGTCGCACATTAAGCAATTTATCTTTTTCAACTGAGTTCTTAATCGATTCATTTAACAGGAAGTAACTGCATCAAATAGTAGTGTACTATGCTTCACGCCCACAGAACTTTTAAAGAAACAGGTGCACATTAATTCGAGCATACAGTTAAACTTACCCGCTAAAGAATTTAAGTCAGTTAATCAATTTTGAATTTCTTAGCCTGTCTTCAAGCACGTAAGAGAAATCCTTAGACAAGTACATCAATGTCATGAATCAACAGTAGCAAAATATTTTCCTTAATGACGTGAGCCACAGTTGCCGTTTGCTGTAACAAAAACTATTTATTAACCGAAATGGATACTCCACTGAAGAAGCTTAATAATGCAAGCTATTCTAACTTGTTTAAAAAGATTAATGAGGTAGAAGTAAACGAATTGTATTACATTATGGGCTGTGAATATTTAAAAACTAGATACGGGGAGAAAATTTCTATGGAACTCAAAGACAAATTTAAAATTATTTTACCAAACAGATGTAATACATTAATTAAGCTAACGTAAGATATAAAGCAATGAAGGAACTTAAAAATAATGATAATTAATTTCGCGATCTGGAGTTCATCACTTGAGGTATAATTTTATTTTTAATATTTATTTTGTGAGTACTATGGGCTGCTTAGCGAATTATCTCCTAGTGCGCTGGATGGACCCACTTACTACTGAGATTCAAGAAGCACTACAAGCCCGTGATGGCCCATCATTCCTGGATGCACTGCTCCAACAAAACGCTTTCATCAGTTTGAGACTGCAGACAGCCACTGATTCGTTGGGCACCGGATACCTGCTAGTGAAATTCACAACTGTCCATTAGCTACCCCATCCATGTAAGCATAATCTTTACTCCTCACTTCTGTCCACACCCAGTAACGAATACAAAGGAAGGCAGCACGCCGCAGTCGCAGTCACGTTCTCACCTCGGTCCACAGGCGTCGAGTCAGCGAGGGGAAATTTGGGCAGTGCGGCTGAAGCCAGTCACACTCGCTGCTAGTTTGGTTCCACGCTGCTCCGCGTTGTTTACTTCCTCTCACTTCGGCGACTACTTCCTTTCTGTTTTGCGGACACTTGCATTATCTCCGTCTCTGCCGATGCAGCTAGCTCTAGCTGGTGTTGCTCAAGTTTTCTCTGAGTCAAAGAGGCTCCTAGTTGTCGCTAGCGCTGAGTGCAGATCTTACTGGAATCGAGAGCTGCGGCGACGGTTCAGATGTGTCTGATCTACGGGCGTAACGGCATTCAGAATCTGCAGGGTGTTCACAGGCAAACCACACGCACGAAAAAGCCACGGAACTGTTAAGAGTTGGTGTGTGTGGGCGCCAAAAATTCCGTGCTGCGCATCTTAACCCTATGACGCCTAAGGGGGGAGGGGAGGGGGGTTCGTTGAACCCACAATTTTTTTTATGTCCCCTGCTTTTGCCCAAGTAACTTTCATACTACATATTGCCTTTGCGTTATTGTTTGTTGGCTCTCTTATGAAAAGTTGGTGTGAATATATTTTATAGAATATTCCTGCTTTGAAAGAAAAAATAAATAAACTTATTATGGGTCCAACAACCCCCCGCCCCTTAGGCTTCCATGCTATAGAAAATTTCCCTTAGTAGTGTTTCATATTTCTCATCTCTACAACAATGCGAGTTAGTTTATTGTTGGTTGATATTCTTGGTATTCCCAACAATCGGTTTACTTTCAGAGGAAGTGATTGTTGATGTCAATCAGCTGTTATTTATCTTGTAAAGTTGCAGTGAGTTAGTGCAGTTCTCTACTGTTCACACCCAGACTTAGAAATGACTAAAAGAATATGTGACTCGTCTTTAGAAAGAGTTCTGAATGAAATTTTAGATGAAGATTCTGACTTGGGGAGTGAAAGTGAATATGATGATGGTCTTCTGGAGTATGATTCAGATCGGGAAAGTGATGTGGATGTTAGAGAAGATGAAGATAGCGCAGTTTCAGGCGGTGACCATCAGGATGTTATTGTGGCCAAGGCTGGAAGAAAGTACATAACCACACAGCCTAGAATTCCTCGGAGGTCTGTTGCTAATATAGTAAGAGAGCGGGGAGGAGTAATTCCAGCTGATGTTTGCCATTCACCTGGAGAAGTCTTGAAGTTACTTCTTACACCTGACATCATGGATGTTATAGTAAAACATGCAAATGAAGAGGCAGTTAGGCGAAATGTTACTTTGACTAATGAGAAAGAATTGTATGCCTTTACAGGAATCCTGATACTTATGGGTGCAAATAAGGACAATTCTGTCAGTGTACACGATCTTTTGTCAGACCTAATGGGTCGGCCAGTTTACAAGGGTATTATGGCAAGAGAGCATTTCAAGGAACTTATTACAATCACAAGGTTTGATGACAAAAGTACCCGCCAGCTAAGAAGGGAAGCAGACAAGTCCACAGCAATCGGTGATGTTTTCAACAAAGTGAATGATAGGTTTCGAGTACTGTATAAACCACGGGTACACCTCACCATTGATGAGATGCTCAGCTTGTTTAGAGGGCGCTGGAACTAGTGAAATCGCAAATTGCAGGTAGAAGAAAGAAGTGCCAATGCAAGAGGGTTATCTAACCAAATTGTTTAATCAATGGAGACTATTCTACAAAAGTAAATCAAAGAAATGACAACAGAAGCACGTCAGCCTCCTGCAGGGAAAGGTCGGTGCCATATTTGTGTAAGAGAAGCTAAAACAAAGAAGCAGAAGTGCAACAATCTAAGTAAACCAAAACAGTATTGTGGACAGTGTCATAAAAATGTGTGTAACACACATTCAGAAAAAATTGTGAAGTGTGTCTCTTGCCTCGCAGTTGAGGACTCAGATTAGTCTATTGTATATGAACACATCTGTATTTTGCATTATTCACTCAATCCAATATTTATAACAATTAACAACATTTATAAACAGATGCCTTAGTTAAAATACATAAACCATTTTGAAAGTTGTAATTTTTCGACAGTAAACTTATTTAATACCTGTGGGTTCGCCGAACCCCCCTTTAGGCATCCAAGTTAGAAAAGAAGGCTTGGGCGTCCTAGGTTTAATGCTCATTCCATAGACATTCCGAGTCTATGGCTTTCACGTCAGTGGTCCGCCCTCTTGAGCGCCACTGGAGACGCGGAACCGCTGGTGTGAAAGCCCGCCGCCCCGCGGACGTAGAGCGCAGCGCAGCGAGGCAGCGTACGGCAGGGCAGAGCAGGCGACCCGGAGGCGAGGCGGCCGCCTCTGGCGCCGGGGGCCGGCCGCCGGCGCCACAGGTGGGTGCGGCGCGCAGCAGCGCCGCCGCTCCCTGTAATTAGCCGCGCCGGCCGCGCTGGTCGCTCCGTGGAGGTCGCGGAGCCGGGGGGGGGGGGGGGGGGGGGAGGGGATCTTTTGCAGCAGTCAAGCAGCTGGCTCAAACACACTACCTATTCAGCAGATATGATGCTTTTGTTATCAATGGTTTACACTAACCTTCTTCCGAGAAGTGAAATACCTCACGCTACTACTCTGAAGCGCCAAAGAAACTGGTAGAGGCTTCCGTATTCAAATACAAAGGTATGTAAACAGACAGAACACGGCGCTGGGCTCGGCAACGCCTATACAAGACAACAAGTGTCTGGCGCAGTTCTTAGTTCGGTTACTGCTGCTACAGTGGCAGGTTATCGAGATTTAAGTGAGTCTGAACGTGGTGTTATAGTCGGCGCACGAGCTATGGGACGCAGTGTCTCCGAGGTAGCGATGAATTGGGGACCTTCCCGTACGACGACTTCACGAGTCTACTGTGAATATCAGGAATTCAGTCAAACATCAAATCTCCGAAATCGCTGCGGCCGGAAAAATATCCTGCAAGAACAGGACCTACGACGACTGAAGAGAATCGTTCAACGTGACAGAAATGCAACCGTTAGGCAAATTGCCGCAGATTGCAATGTTGGACCATTAGCAAGTCTCAACGTGCGAACCATCAACGAAACATCAATGATATGGCCTTTGAGCCGAAAGCCCACTCATGTACGTTTGATGGCTACACAACACAAACCTTTACGCCTCGCCTGGGCCCATCAACACTGACATTGGACTGTGTTGCCTGGTCGGACGAGTCTCGTTTCAAATTGTATCGAGCCGATGGACGTGTACGGGTATGAAGACAACCTCATGAATCCATGGATCCTGTATGTCAGCAGGGTACTGTTCAAGCTGGTGGAGGCTCTGTAATGGTGTGTGGCGTGTGCAGCTGGAGTGCTATGAGACCCCTGATACGTCTAGGTACGACTCTGACAGAATACACATACGTAAGCATCCTGTCTGATCACCTGCAGCCATTCATGTCCATTGTGCTTTCCGACTGACCTGGACAATTACAGCAGGACAATGCGATATCCCACACGTCCAAAATTGCTACAGAGTTGCTCCAGGATCACTCTTCTGAGCTTAAACACTTCCACCGGTCACCAAACTCCCCAGACATGAACATTACTGAGCATAGTTGCAGTGCCTTGCAACGTGCTGTTCAGATGAGATCTCCACTCCCTCGTACTCTTACGGATTTGTGGACGGTCCTGTAGGATTCATGGTGTCAGTTCCCTCCAGCACTACTTAAGACATTGGTCGAGTCGATGCCATGTAGTGCTGTGTCACTTCTGCGTGCTCGCGTGGGCCCTACACGATCTTAGGCAGGTTTCTTTGTTTCTTTGGCTCTTCACTGTACCTGTGGACTGCCCGCACAACAATAACAACACGCTAAGGTGATGAAAATCATGGAATACTTCCTAATATGGTGTCGGATCTCTTTTTCCCGGTGTAGTGCACCAGCTCGACGTGACATGGACTCATCAAGTCGTTGGAAGTCACCTTCAAAAACACTGAACCACGCAGCCTCTATAGCTGCCCGTAATTGCGGAAGTGTTGCCGGTGCAGGATTTTGTGCATGAACTAAGCTCCCCATTGTGTTCCATAAATGTTCTATAGGATTATTGCCGAGGGATGTGGGTGTCCAAGTCATTAGCTAGAGCTGTCAAGAATGTTCTCCGAACGTATCTCGAACAATTGTGGCTCGGTGATATGGCGCATAGTCATCCCTAAAACTTCCACCTTTGAATGCCTGCAAATGGTCTCAAAGTAGCCAAACACAACCATTTCCTGTCAATAATCTGTGCAATTAGACCAGATGACCATTCCATGTAACCACAGCCCATGCCATTATCGAGCCATCACCAACTTGCGCTATGCCTTGTTGACAACTTAGGTCCATGGCTTCATGGGATTCGAAACCTACGAACAGCTCTTACCAACCGAAATCGAGACTCAGGACCAGGCTACGGTTTTCCAGTTGCCCAGGGTCGAGCCAATGTGATCACAAGCCTAGGAGAGGTGCTGCATGCGATGTACTGTGGTAAAGGCACCTGCGTCGAGCGTCTGCTACCGTACCCCATTAACAACAAATTTCGCCGTACTGTTCTAACGGATACGTTCGTCGCACGTCCCACATTGAAATCTGTGATCGTTTCACACAGTTCTGCTTGTCTGTTAGCACTGACATCTCTACGCGAACACCACTACTCTCGGTCGTTACGTGAAGGCCATCAACCACTGCTTTGTCCGTGGAGAGAGGTAATGCCTGAAATTTGGTATTCGCAGCACACTCTTGACACTATGGATTTCGGAATACTGAATTCCCTAACGATTTCCAAAATGGAATGTACCATGCATCCATCTTAAACTAGCTTTCCGCGTTCGAAGTCTGTTAACTCCCGTCGTGCGGCCATAATGATTTCGGAAATCTTTTCACATGAATCACCAGAGTACAAATGAACTGCCGTTTCATAACTTATGTGTGTGATGCTACTGCCATCTGTACATGCGCTTATCGCTATCCCATGGCTTTGTCACCTGAATGTCTTTGTCAGAGGAGGAAGTCGCTCCAAGTGTCACTAAAAATGCAAAGAATCTCTAGTGACTGGGTACTGAGCAAAATACAGAAAAGAGTCGATTAGCTCGTCGCTCAAGTATGCAGAATGCTTTACAAAGAATCTCAGTTTTACTTGGAAGTCACTCAGAAGAGAATACCTCTGCTTGCTCGCGAGAGACGCAGGAAAGAAGGGACACTGCCCTATGATGTCTAGGGAGTGCACCGATCAGACAAGTAAACGGGACGTACCGAAATGCATTAATTGTAAATGTTTTCATTCATTCACCGAAAATAGTAAACGTTTCTAAGGGCTCAAAGATGTGAACATTAGCCTCATACTGCAGAGAGAATCATTTAGGGAGATGTATTTAGTACATTTTTGAAGCTAGCAATGGAAATAACATGACGCAGTGATATGTCTACAACTTCGCTTTCACCGTTGAAAGGTGGCTACACTGTGCCACTGCGCCAGAGATTGCGCCAAAGAGTACTATTGGGCCGCCTCCACAGTGCTTGTTGAGAGTTCGTGGCAGTCAGTGCTAGTAGAGAGCTCGTGGAAGACAGTGATTGTCGGGAGTTCGTAGCAGTCTGTGCTTGTCGAGAGCTCGTAGAGGTCAGTGTGTGTTAAGAGTCGTACCGAGATGTGCTAGTGGGCACTGCTTGTCGTGAAGTCGGAGTAAGATGTTGTAGTAAAGAGTGTTGTTCC
This sequence comes from Schistocerca piceifrons, assembly GCF_021461385.2. Lineage (NCBI taxonomy): Eukaryota > Metazoa > Arthropoda > Insecta > Orthoptera > Acrididae > Schistocerca > Schistocerca piceifrons. Next base: position 546,386,450 of record NC_060139.1, on the reverse strand, counting down.
ATGTCTTATGCAGTTATTTGATGGGAGAGATAGCAGATGTTATTGTAATGAGTGCATTTCGTCAATATATATGAAGGTAAAAATTACAATGTTCTTTTATTAATTGTGTGTCTGAAATAATGCGTCACTACAGGTTCAGTCAACAAAGCATCTGGCTTGTGTTCTTGGATTAGAGTGTAATTGTGATTCTCTTGAGTAATTATGGTATTTTTACTTTCTTTAATTAATTCAGTATAAATGTTAATTAAAAAATTCTTGTCTTGTTGGAGAAGAACGTGCCAGATGTGGACGTTGAGTCACACTCCCACATACAGAACAGTTACTCTTGTGCTTATTGGTTTGTAGGTTTTATAGTTGCTGGGGACTTAATTAATTAACTGTGTTTACGAAAATTTTCTTAGATTGTTTGTTGCAGTCAGATAGCGTAACAATTCTAGTCAGGGCCAACCGATTACGAGACACAGCGTAATCGGACATACAGCTACAAAAATTAAAAATATTTTCAATCTTGCATTTAATTAAGCCCCCATGCACGTGGCGACCGCTGCTTCGGATCGTCCCTTGGATTCTTCTGATTGTGAAAATTGTAGACTGTAGTATTGTTGTAGTAATTTGTAGTTTAGTAATTGTAGGTTATATTGCATGTGTAGATTTGGTAATTGGCATTCTTCTAATGATATTTTTTTCTCAGAATTTGATTTGTTGTCTTGTTTACGCGTTTGACAATCTAGTGCAATTATTTCAATTGTTCGATTGATCGTGTTTGAGGGAGACATTGCATGTAAATGGTATTGTTGGAAATAAGGAGTCCTTGTGTGTAATTTTCGTACAGTGTCGAATTTTTTGTATGTTTTGCAAATGATTATGCGATCGATGAAAAAGGGAAAAATGATGAATAGTGAGAATGACGAAATTGTTGACATGGCGAACTCGCCAACAGAGGAAAACAGTATGGTGGATAATGAGGTGGAAAACAGTGTAATAAGTCGGGAAAATAGTCCGGAACCATTTCAAAATTTTTCGCAATCAGATAATCCACAGAATCCGAGATTAACGATAGAAGATTCTGGAATAGTATCGAACACTGATAGCTTTACAGCTATGACGAAGGAAAATGGTTTTGCGGGAAATGTTAGGGGCGAAAAGAATTTAGAACAAGTTAATATGGAGCAGTTGATGGGTGCAATATTAAATCTGGGATCACAAACGGGAACAATGGTAACACGAATGGAAACAATGGAAACACGGTTTGGATCTGAGTTAAAAACACAAAGGGGAACAATGGAGCAGTTTCGATCTGAATTTAAAACAGAGATAGGAACAATTAAAACTGAGATGGGAACAATGGAAACTCGGTTAGGATCTGAATTTAAAACAGAGATGGGAACTTTGGAAACACGGATAGATTCACGAATAGGGACATGTTTCAAAAATATGAAAGATGAATTAAAGAAAGAAATCAGGGAAGAAGTACAACCGATTCTGAATTCTCACAATAATAGATTAATCGCAGTAGAAATCAGACAAAGGGAACAGGATAGAGAACAGGAAGAAAGAGATCGCGTGATAGTACAGAATTTTTCAGAGTTAAATTTACAACGTGCAAAGGATAAGGAAGAAATATTTGAGAGAATCGAAGGATCCGTACCAAATGACAGATTAAATAACCTAACACAACAATACGAACAGCTAGCTACCAAATGTGACAATACTGAAACCCGAGTCGCGACACTTACGGAAGACGTAAATAAACAGAAAGAACAATTAGGTGACTTATCGGAAAGAGTTGAGGAAATTTCAGATAAACTGACAAATCTTAGTTTACATGGGGACAGAGATTCGGATGATACAGCTCCATTGCCATTTGCAGAAACCGAAGAATACCAGAACATAAATAAGCATGTTGAAAATCAAGGAAAATTCAATGAACGCGTGAAAAGGGAATTTGAGGCATTACGAAAGCAAGTCAAGCAGATCGAAGGCGAAATTGTAGGAAAAGATAGCAGAAGAAATTTAGAATCACAGGTAGCAGAGGGGTTTGAAGAAAATAATTTGTTTCATTTACGGGATGCAACAAGAGAGCGCCAGGCGCGCGAACTTTACAATAATCGACATTCGGACCGGGACAGACGCGGTAGGTCTTTGTCGCCACGGGGCGAAAACTTTGACTATAAACACTTTTTGACTGTCCGGAAATTTAAGATCTTCCGCAATTCTAAGAATGACATACACCCATGTGCATGGTTGGATCAATTTATGTATGCACTTCCACCAAATTGGCCACTAAGTCACAAACTGGAATTTATGTGTGGATATTTAGAAAATGAACCAGCGACGCGGATGCGTGCACTCATTAGAGATTGTAATAATCTAAATGATTTTTATCATGCATTTCTATCGGCATACTGGTCCGAAAACACACAAGACAGAGTCAAACATAGTCTGATTATGCAGCGTAATTTTAAACAGTCTGAGTTCCGCACGCCGGCAGAGTACTTTGAAGACATGATTCGAAAGAATCAGTTCCTGTCCAACCCTTATAGCCCGACTGAATTAATTCGCATTTGTTTAACTAAGTTGCCACAATCCATAAGACAAATTGCTTTAGCTGGAAGATGTAAGGACGACATCGAGACTTTTAAGACTTTGTTGCAAGAACTTGAGTATGACAATGACGACGGGACTTCTTGTAACTTTTTCAGTAACAGTATTTACAATAGACTTTCAGAGAAAAGAGATAGTGATCGGAACGGGCGTTATATGGGTAATTTTGAGAATGACAGACGTAACAGACACGACAATAGATACCAGCCCTATGACAATAACAGACGTTCTAACAGAAATTACACAGACAACTATAACAACGGTAATTCGTATCGGAATGATCAATCATACGGAAACAGTAATCGGTATTATCAAGACAGAAATTATTCATACAGTAATAGAAATTCTTACTACAGAAATAACCAGGGTAGTAGATACAACAATAATTTCAGAAGTGACAGTCGAAATTATACAAGAAGTAGTTATGCAGACAGACAGGAAAGTAGAAATTTTAATAACAGACACAACCCAGAATTTGCATCTAGCAGACAGGAGGGACCTAATTGGCATCCTCCACGTGACAGAACTTCAGAGAGACAAGTGCAAATCGTAGAAGTTGATCCGCGAAATGACGCGAATAATCAAAGACGTGACGCAAACAATCGACAATGACTTGTAGCTTCGGCTTCTGGCAGCAATATAGACGGATCAGAAAGTAATGACACTACGACTTTACACTACGTACGCCTGGAAGACATGAGAGACATTTTATTAGACGAAAAGGAAAATAATGTAGACGCATTTTTACATCCTGTTATTGAAGTATGTGTGGGTAAGAGTAAGTTCACTGCAGTATTAGATTCTGGGAGCCCATTGAATGTCATTAGTGAATCAGTTTTTTGTATATGTGTAAGAACTATTGATTGTCCTGTGTTACCTATTTCTAAAACTACAATTCGAGGTGCGATTTCTGGAAAAAGTGTGGAGGTCAGACAACAGACCAATTTAAATTTCATTTGTCAAGGATGCGAATTTTCTGCTAATTTTATTATTGTTCCATTACTCAGTACACAAATTATATTAGGTATGGAGTTTCTTAACGCACATAAGGCAATTTTGAACTTTAAAGAAGGAAGTGTGAATTTGACTGTTGCCGGAATGCCGAAAAGTTTAAAATTTTTCGAGTGTTTAACAAGATCTGAGTCAGATACAAAATGTTTAAGGTTTCTTACTTCTGATGTTTTCGTTGAGCATTATGACGACAATGTGTTTATTCATGATAATGACAATAGATACAGAGACGCGATGGATGATATAATTAATAGCGAAGAATTAATTAATGAAAAGGTTAAGAAAGCTGAAGTGCCAGATGACGTTGCAAGAGAAGAGCTGCACTACATTTTGACTTCACATGCTACAGTGTTTAGTCATCACACAGGAACTATACAAGGCTTACAATATTTATTTAAAGTGAAAGAACACACACCATTTCGCGGGAAAACGTACGCTATTCCTTTGGCTTACAGAGACAAGGTTAAGAATGAACTTCAGTACATGTTAGATCAGGGCATTATTGAGCCTGCAGTCAGTCCTTATACTAGCCCATTACACGTTGTTCTTAAAAAGGATGGATCAATTCGTCTGGTTCTGGATTCCAGACAGATAAATAACATCATCATTCCTGAAACTGACCGCCCACAAAATTTAGATGAACTTCTTCAACATTTCCATGGAATTAAAGTTTTATCCACGATTGATATGCGCGCAAGTTTTTGGCAAATAGAACTCCACCCTGACTGTAGAAAATATACTGCCTTTTTAGCTTTTGGTAACTGTTACCAATTTCGGAAATTACCGTTTGGACTTACTGTATCTTCAGCAGCATTCATTCGTAGCTTAAATGAAATTTTACCTGTTTATCTTCGTGACAATATTACTTCATATGTTGACGATATTCTTATTGCTAAACGTTCTTGGAGTGAACACAACAAAATTTTGGACTCATTATTACGTATCTTTGCAAAAGTTGGCATTACAGTAAACTTGGAAAAATCTGAATTTGGTCGTTCTCAGGTGAAATTTCTCGGTCACATTATTTCTACAGAAGGTATTCTTCCTGATCCAGAAAAATTAGATGCTATTCGTAATTATGCTGTTCCTACTACAAAACGTGATGTTCGTAGTTTCCTTGGTGTTTGTAATTTTCTTCGACGCTTTGTTAAATTGGACGATTTGGCCACACCACGTTTATGTGAACTATCTGGAAAGAAATCTAATTGGTGTTGGGATGAGGAAGCTCAGTCAGAATTTGAACAGCTTCGTGATGCTATAGTTGCTGCTCCACTTCTTTCACATCCGGATTTATCTAAAGAATTTTGTCTGGCAACGGACTCATCATACAAGGGCCTAGGTGCACATTTATTTCAAGAGATAGAAGAAAACGGCGTTGTAGTCCAGAAAACTATTGCATTTGGAAGTCGTGTTCTCTCTAAATCAGAAAAGAATTATTCGATTACGGAACTTGAAGCTTTGGCTGTTGTTTGGGCTTTCACAAAATTTCGCACATTTTTGTTTGGCAGACATACTAAGGTTTACAGCGATCATCGAGCTCTGGAATTTCTTATGTCAACAAAATTAACTCACGGCAGATTGTCACGATGGGCGTTGTACCTACAGGAATTTGACTTTAGTATTGTTTACATACAGGATTCTTCAAATATTGTTGCCGATGCTTTATCACGTGCACCTATGGGTTTGAAACAAAGTGCTGAAGAGGACTACAAGGAAAACAATTATTGTTTGATGTATATTCAAGGTGTTGCGTTTGAGAACTTTATTTCGTCTTCGCTCCAGGATATCGCTAAGGAGCAAAATAAGGATCCAATCTGGAAGGACATTAAGGAGAAGTGGAGGAGAAAGGAAAGCGTGGCGATTAGACAGCATTATTTAGTTCGCAATGACATTCTTTTTAAACGAAAATCGGTCGACAACTCCGTTTGGTTAGTTTGTATTCCTGATGAGTGGGTCAATAAATTGATTTGGTATACGCATCTCAGTTATGCACACTTTGGTCCCAGAAAATGCTTTCATAAATTACGAGAAAATTGTTACTTCAGTAATATGGAAAAACGTATTCGATCTGTTCTGGCCAAATGCAAATTATGTCAAATGGCTAAGCCTCCAACGATTTCTCACAGAGCACCGTTGTTTCCCATCATTCCAGCGAAATTAAAGGAGATGGCTGCAGTCGATTTGTTTGGTCCAGTGGTTCGTTCTACTAATGGTTTTGCGTACATTTTCGTAGCAGTGGAGTTGACGTCAAAATATGTGTGTTTTACACCTTTACGCAAAGCAACAGCTCGTTCAGTATCTAATGCTTTCATCAAACATTTTCTTAAAGAAGTTGGTCATGTTGATAAGGTTATATCAGATAATGGATCACAGTTTCGTTCTAAAATTTGGCTTCGTACTCTACACCGTCGTAAAATTAAACCAATCTTCATTTCACTTTTTCACCCTCAATCTAACGCTTCAGAGAGATGGATGAAGGAAATCAATAAATTGTGTCGTCTTTATTGTCATCAGAATCACAGAACTTGGGATCAGTATCTTCATATTTTTCAAAACATTCTGAATGAACTTCCTAATGACTCAACTTCTTTACCGCCTCTATTGATATTAAAAAATAAAGCACCGACAAATCGCATATCTGAAATCGTTCCTTTTCCGCCTTCACGGAAACTGCGGCATTCTGAAGTTGTCAACCTGGCTCTGCAAAATATTGCATCTGCGGCTGCTAGAAGAAAGAAATCAGCGAAACGTCCTGGTCGTTTAAAAACTTTTTCAGTTGGCCAAAAGGTATTAATTAAGTCCCACCGTTTGTCTCATAAAGGAAAAGGCTTGTGTCGCAAATTTTTTCTGCTTTATAACGGTCCATATAGAATTCGCAAAATTATTCATGATAACACTGTTGAAGTAGAAACTCTTAAATCTCGACGCTCTAAGGGAATACATCACATATCTAACGTAAAAATTTTTGTGGAATGACATACTTTTGAGAAACCAACAGCTAGATGTAAACATGCGGAGAGTACAAGGATACCGCGCTGTGTTTTGGCGGCGGCACATACTCAAAGCAACAGTCAAGTCTGCGCGCCGCACAAGGCAGTCGTTGACCGCGAACAATTGCTTCCTACGTCACGCGCCTACAGCTGATCGAGCGCTCAGTGCGAATGCACTGACAGCCGTAAACAAATACACAGTCTAATTTCTCCGACTAAATTCAGTATAAAGCTATAGTGACTTGATGAATTGTGTTATTAACATTCAGTATTTTGCAGGATACGGTTGTATAAAGTATTTAAGAACTTCAGGTAAATTCTGTGCGTGTCCGACGTTAAGACGACCTGCTATCGAGAAATTTTCAGGAAGAATATAATTTCCAAGTAGAAACTAATTAACTAAAAAAGGTAACTATTAATTGAGTTTATTTTTCAGGTAACATAAATTCACTTAGGTACGTACTTTAGACGTAATTTGCTGCTCGCGATTACGTGATTCATACTTTGTGCTAATTTCATGCTCTATGAATTTACTTGTGAAGCGACGTGCTTGCGTACGTTAACTGATTTTGACAATAATTATTAATGAACTGGGTTGTAACTTGTGTATATTATGCATCGCTTGGCTACACTGCTTTTCCACTGATGTCATATTTTTTTTTAATTATGTGCCTGCTGTGCTTATTTATTTAAATTATAATTGTAACCTGATTTATTGTGCTGATGTGTTTAGGTATGTAAGTTATACTTTGTCATTTATCTGCTTGCGCCTTCATGTTTACTTATTAAGATGACATATGAACATTTATTTGCTTATGCTGATATGATGCTAATGACCTGTTTATTACGTAAGATATATGTTTGCTGCTTTTTGTATGGATGACATATTTACACATTTCTGTTTTGTTGCCATAACTGCTCTTTAATTTGGTATATAGAAATGCTGATATAAGGTGTACAAACATAGAGTTTAGGTCACACTATGGTATTAATTATAGATTGTTCACTTGGCAGAGCCTCGTTGTAGGATTTGAGCTGCATCCACTTGTTGACATTGTGTTCTCTACTGGTATATTTACTCGCTATTGCTTGTTTTGCTTACGCTCAGTGCCTTACATTTTTAAGATAAGAAAATTAACTGCTATAATTCGACGAACGACATTAGTACAAGAAAGTCATTGAAGTCACATGAGCTAAAGTTTTATGGAAGCTGTATAAATTTATGCTAATAGGAAGGAAGCTAACGACATGACAGACCAAAACTAGGTTTAGACCATTAACAATTATTACACTGCATTTTTCGTGAGTAATTGAAATAGGAAGTGACACTTGACACAAAAAATACTCCACATGTTTGCTTCTGCTATGATTCTTGAAGTGGTGTACACACTGTGAAATATTATGATCATTCACACTCCGTAATCGTACTTAATTACTGAGAGTTATTCGAACTAAGTCTGTTAGAGGTCAGGTATGCATTTCTTTTATTTAATGATGGACAAGGAACCAAAATGTATCTTATAATTTATAATGAGTAGAAGATTGGGCTCAGATGGATTACACAGAGGTTGTGTGTGGACACTGTGTCTTCGGATTGTATGGGATGCTGAATTGAAGTTGCACTAGGATTTTATCTGTACTTGTTCGAGGAGACTGACTAGAGGAAAGAGTTGTTATGGAAGTGAAATGATATTGGTGCTGAGGTTTATATGTAGCGACGTATTATTGAGGTATTGAGAGTATGTGAAGTAGATTATTATTGGAGTTTTTGTGGACAAGAGGTAAGGTAAATGATATTGATGATAAGACGTATTGAAGAGGTATTATTGAGGTATTATTGAGTTTGCGTGAAGCTGATGATTATTGGAGTTTTGGTGTATAAGAGGTAAAGTAAGTGAGGAGCATATTTTTTTTTTGTTGGTCTTATGGAACAAGGAGGATGAAGAGAGCAGACTAGAACACTAAAATAGAAGGAAGATAGTCCATACACACACTTTGTTAAATCACTAAGCAGTATATACTTTTTTTTGGAGAGAGGAAGTAATTGCATATCTTGGCTCACTGACAGTTGTTCAACAACAGTACATTTTGATCTGGCTTGGCAAACATTGGTCTTGACATGATGACTATGACGTTGACTAACTATTATTGACTATTATACATTGCTGCCAGTACTACTTGATACACATGATGAATATCAGATTTTGACAGAATTACATTTACACAATTAACACTATTCAGTTACACAGTAGTACTTAATGTGGATGAAAGTTGAGTGAGTGTGTTTTGTGTGTTTTCCTTTACTAATCCTACCCACCTATCTCCTAAATATTATTTTATTTGTTTGTAGTGGCTTGCACTGACACCCATAAATATTATAGGTTTATTGGTATTTGTGTATTGTAATAGTTAATAGGACAATTATCTGATATCATTTGTGTGTTTGTTATGATTTGTATGTTACTGTAAAAGCACTGTATGTGTATTCAAACTATTGTTCATGCCTGGACTGTCTGATTAGTGAAGATAAATATTCTGAACTGTTACCTGCACTTTTCAACATGATGTGTGACATTTGGTCGTGTTTAATTTCTGCTGATGAACTGTGTGATCAGTGATTGTAAAAAAAATTATGGACTGTTATTTGTACCTTTTCTACATGATTGGTGCCACTAGGACATGTTTAGTTTGTGCTCATAAACTCTGATGAACAGTGTGATCAGTGCTAGTGAGTTTGATGGAACTGCTTCTGCTGAGAGATGTGACTTTTTGCTGTCTGCACCTACTCAATATTGCTGGGTGCCACTGATGGACTGCTTCTACTGAAAAGATGTCCCCTGTTGCTGTGTGCACCTGATCAACATTGCTGATGCCACTAATAGACTGCTTCTACTGAAATGGTGTCACTTGTTGGTGTCTGCACCTACTCAACGTTGCTGGGCGCAACTAATGGACTGTTTCTATTGAAATGAAGTCACTTGTTGGTGTCTGCACCTGCTCAACATTGCTGGGTGCAACTGATTGACTGCTTCTACTGAAATGATGTTACTTATGAACTGTTTCTACTGAAATGATGTCACTTGTTGCTGTCTGCACCAACTCAACATTGCTGGGTGCCACTGATGAACTGCTTCTACTGAACTAATGTGACTTGTTGCTGTGTGTACATCTGCAACTTTACTGGGTGCCACAGATGGAACTGCTTCTACTGAAATAATGTCACTTGTTGCTGGGTGTACCTGCTAAACTTTGCTGGGTGCAACTGATGAACTGTTTCTACTGAAATGAAGTCACTTGTTGCTGTCTGCACCTGCGCAACATTGCTGGGTGCAACTGATGGATTGCTTCTACTGAACTAATGTGACTTGTTGCTGTGTGTACCTCTTGAACTTTACTGGGTGCCACAGATGGAACTGCTTCTACTGAAATAATGTCACTTGTTGCTGTCTGCACCTGCTCAACATTGCTGGGTGCCACTGATGGACTGCTTCTACTGAAAAGATGTCCCCTGTTGCTGTGTGCACCTGGTCAACATTGCTGATGCCACTAATGGACTGCTTCTACTGAAATGGTGTCACTTGTTGGTGTCTGCACCTGCTCTCAACATTGCTGGGTGCAACTGATGGACTGCTTCTACTGAACTAATGTGACTTGTTGCTGTGTGTACCTCTGCAACTTTACTGGGTGCAACTGATGGACTACTCCTACTGAAATGATATCACTTGTTGGTGTCTGCACCTGCTCTCAACATTGCTGGGTGCCACTGATGGACTGCTTCTACTGAAAAGATGTTACCTGTTGGTGTCTTTTTTTTTTTTGTATAAACTAATCATTGAAAGCATTTTATGTGAACATTTGTATAAACTGATTTTTTGTATATTGTGTAAACTATTATGTAAAGCCACATGTATGAAAAGAATTTGTATTGCCTACTGTATTTTATATATTAGGTTAGTGAAAGGTCAGTGCAAAGCCAAAATTTTTAACTAATTATGTGATATTTAGGTATTAATATTATCTTTTATTTTTGTCTGTATTTTTGTGGACGAATTTGGTGGTATTTTCACCACCAATGCTGGCAAAAATACCATCAAATTCTGGCCTGTGGAGGAGGGGCATATGAAAGGTGGCTACACTGTGCCACTGCGCCAGAGATTGCGCCAAAGAGTACTATTGGGCCGCCTCCACAGTGCTTGTTGAGAGTTCGTGGCAGTCAGTGCTAGTAGAGAGCTCGTGGAAGACAGTGATTGTCGGGAGTTCGTAGCAGTCTGTGCTTGTCGAGAGCTCGTAGAGGTCAGTGTGTGTTAAGAGTCGTACCGAGATGTGCTAGTGGGCACTGCTTGTCGTGAAGTCGGAGTAAGATGTTGTAGTAAAGAGTGTTGTTCCATGTCTTATGCAGTTATTTGATGGGAGAGATAGCAGATGTTATTGTAATGAGTGCATTTCGTCAATATATATGAAGGTAAAAATTACAATGTTCTTTTATTAATTGTGTGTCTGAAATAATGCGTCACTACAGGTTCAGTCAACAAAGCATCTGGCTTGTGTTCTTGGATTAGAGTGTAATTGTGATTCTCTTGAGTAATTATGGTATTTTTACTTTCTTTAATTAATTCAGTATAAATGTTAATTAAAAAATTCTTGTCTTGTTGGAGAAGAACGTGCCAGATGTGGACGTTGAGTCACACTCCCACATACAGAACAGTTACTCTTGTGCCTATTGGTTTGTAGGTTTTATAGTTGCTGGGGACTTAATTAATTAACTGTGTTTACGAAAATTTTCTTAGATTGTTTGTTGCAGTCAGATAGCGTAACAATTCTAGTCAGGGCCAACCGATTACGAGACACAGCGTAATCGGACATACAGCTACAAAAATTAAAAATATTTTCAATCTTGCATTTAAATAAGCCCCCATGCACCGTTTTCTATCGAAGTTCGAGGATTTATCATGGAAAACTTACAACAAAATTAAGATTCAGGGTATTTGTAATCGCTGGCCACTGCTTTCTACCATCTTTCTAGCACCATACGAATCCCGCGGCGGAAGAAATGGGCATCTTTTTTTGAGACCAATGAATCTATCCAACTTTTCACTTGTTCGTATGACCGGTAGTGCTAGTCAACTAGGCCGCGTGCTAGGGATCGAGAATGGTAAGAGAGAGAGCAGTGCCTGGAGAGTACGGCGTGTGGGGTAGGATTTACCATTTCAACGTTGAAACCTACATTTTGACGGTTTTTGTGACGGGGGGTCGAGAACTGTCGTGCTGCAAATTCGCCTTTTGATGCCTATCGCTCTACTGCGGCCGTCTGTCTTTCATTGCTCGGCTCGAACGTATCAATTTCTTGCAACAACAATATCCTGTGATTATTTCCGCTTTCTTCAGTAGTTCGGAAGACCTTTCTTGCACCGCAATGCCGATCTACGATGTCAAAATCATCGTCTTTGAAGCGTTCAAACCATTCTCTGCACGTTCTTCCGCTAAAACGTGCCTCACCATAGGTATTACCCAACATTTTATGAGCTTCAGCCGCAGATTTCTTCTTGTTACAGCAGAAAATTAAAAGTTCTGCGAGTGACGAGAAATAGGCTGGTAATTTGGCATATTCATTCGAGAATAAGTTTATGATGTAATGACAATTCGACTGTTATTTATTATTGTGCTTACAAATGGCTAAGATAACTGCGTGACACTCACGGTCCACCACCTGCACCACCACTTGCCACTACTGCCATCTACTGCAAAACGGTGGAATTTGTTTTGTAACAAGTGTTTCGACTGACGCAACTAAAGGCATAGTTCAACAAATAAGAACGAAGCATATTTAAGAAAAATGTATCTTCACCACTGGTGAAATAAGAGATGTTCACTTAAACGAAGACCTTTGTGATGGACTGCAATACTTCCGCCATGCTTACAGCTAGACATTTCACTCTGAGCATGCTTCTGCTGCCAAGCTTCTGTTCGGGATTATGCGTGCTGACCTGGCGCCATCGCACGGCCGCCAAACACATACGCAGAATGCATCAGCAGAGCCGGCCAGTGTGGCCGAGCGGTTCTAGGCGCTTCAGTCTGGAACCGCGTGACAGCTACGGTCGCAGGTTCGAATCCTGCCTCGGGCATGGATGTGTGTGATGTCCGTAGGTTAGTTAGGTTTAAGTGGTTCTAAGTTCTAGGGGACTGATGACCTCAGATGTTAAGTTCCATAGTGCTCAGAGCCACTTGCATCAGCAGAAACAAGTAAACATGCTCACTAGTGAATGAACTAGCGACACGTTACCTAGTAGCGTGTAGGGTCCCCTCCCGTCCCGATGGTAGCAAAGAGGTGCTGTAGCATGTACCCCACGACATTGCAAAAATGTGGGAGTCAGTCATGTCCATGACCGTTCAGCAGCTTCCCACAAATGATGGATAGTGGCGAGAGCTTGGTCTAAGGTGCCCACGTCTCCTTTCGTGACGTCCTAGATTTATGGCTGAGGTCAGGTTACACAAACATGCTGATGTTGACTGAGTGCTACTCAAAACATTCTGATGCATTTCAAAAGCGAATTGTCTTGCCGCCTGCGGTGCACAGTATATGAACAAATGAATGCACTTGATCTAAGATTAAGTTCGTGTGTTCTTTTTCGTTAACACATTATGACAGGTTGATAGGAGGACCAGTATACCACACGTAACCATTCTCTGAACGAGAACATTGTGATCATTTGCATGAACGGTGTCCTGTTGGCAAGTGAGATAGAGTGCCTCACTCAGTTTACAACGCATTAATGCCGTTCCAACAGCGAGTACCAGGAGGTGCCGCTAATCATCCGTCCAGGCGCCTTAACCTATGCTTCGATCGTTCATTCGTACTGTTCCTGTGCCCATTCTACTATCTGTCCCTGTGACGTACTCTGTAGCGATGATGTAGCTGTAGGTGGTTACTTACTGGATGTTTTTCCCCAGCAGTGAATTGGCCAGTAAGGTGGAGCACCGTTTCCTGAACGTACAGTATTACAATCTGCAATGGGCGACAGTGATCCCTGCGTCAGCACGTTGTTGTTTGCGACGTACTGGTGGGGAGGTTTGTCTCTGAATCGGGGTACTCACGGTTCACATTTGACACATGGGCCGTAAGTATCCACTACACACATGACATCGAACCTGGAGTGCCTAAGCAACATGCACCAGCGATCTGTGAATAGCGCATAATGAAAGTAGCAAATTAAATAATGAAAGCTGAAATGTAGCGCCACCTTTCAAGTTTGTGATCTACTCCTGAAAACCTTATCCGAGGAAACCAGAGTGACAATTTCGCTCCCTCCACCTTATGTTTCTTGCAGAAGCTATGAGAATAAGATAAGAGAGAACATGGCGCGTACCGAGGCATTGTTGTCTTTCCTCCAGTCGGTATGCCAATGGAGTAGGACTGGAAACCGCTAATAATGATACGAAGCCCCTCCTCCCACCAAGCACTGTACACTGGTTGCAGAGTATATGTGGAGATATGTACAAATTGTATATTAAAACCTCGAATCTCTGAAAACGAGTGGTTGATGGGTCTCCGGCGGAAGATAATTGCTTGATACAAATTTGCTCTTGGGAATAGCTTCTCATGAGTGACAATCTGCTTTAAAAACGTGGCACAACGCTTCTGAAGATCACGAATATAATCAAAAACGCTTCCGTCCTTCGTACGGATCGTGTGAAATTTACCGGTCGTAAATTGCAGGAGCAATGAAATATTAGTACTGAGTGCATGACGTCGGCACCTCTTTTTATACGCGTTTATAACAGATGCCGGCGTGGACACGCAGTCCAAATTTCTGTCAGGAGATAGCTTCAGAAAAGTTCTTGTTTCGTGTCGGTGTCAGACAATTTACGATCCATAAAGGAAAAGCAAATGCCCTGCTCCACCCGCGTCTGGAAAACCAGGCGCCGCAGCTTTCCTAGTCTTCGCCATTTACCGTGATTTACGTCACATACTGCCGTCGGTGCTCGCTTTTGAATAGTAATAAGCCCACAGCCAGGCTCGTGGCGATCAAAGGCTTTTCAAAAAATATCAGAAGCGCCATAAATGCCAGTTTCTCTCGGCAGCCGTTGTTTCGTTGTTATACATGAGTGCATTCTTATCAGCAGGTGGGCCGGTAACGAGGTGGAGAAGGAACGACTGAAGAGTTTAATAGTTCCCGGCGGAAGCGTCAACAACTGAGTTGTGTCCTGCATAACAAGTGGTAGCTGAGCTAAACACTCTGCAGCGGCCAGTGCCTGGGCAAACGACGTAGCCTCGCAACCGATTCCGTTAAGGTAGCCGTATTTCGTTTCCGTGAACAGGACAGACGCACGGTACCATATACCTGTTGATGTCAAGTTATTGTGGGAATCACGGAGCACGTGCAACCGTGTCTTAACCTTTACACACCGAGAAACTTTAGTGTGCGAGTCAATACAGGTAACGTATTCACGTCCACTGTGAAACACGGCTACTATCATACACAAGATCAAATATGATCTAGACAGCGGAGCCTAACTCTGAGCATTAAATATTGAGCTTTTTATACTACCAAACAGCAACAGAAAACTAAGTACACGCTTGTGGAATATCAGACCAAATGTTCTATTCTGCTTAAAGCTTCTTACTTAATACTAGCAAACTCCCGATTCATTAAAGAATCGGGCTCCCCTGTATAAAGCAGCTTCAAACGTCTGGTTACTTCACAAATTAGATGACGTGTTAAATAATTAACGTTAACTATTGAAGCGAGAAGAAGTTTGAAAAAGGTTAGAAATTATATTCAAAGTTTGTCGGAAGTCGCTAAGTGCTATCATTAAAAGATAATATATAATTTGTGATCCGTCTTAACAAAAACTAGTTTTTCATACATCTCAATGCTTATGACGTCATATCTCATGAGCTGTGTGTAGTACATTGGTATAATTTTGGAGGGACATTCAATGTTATATGTCGATACTGTCTGCAAAATGTGCTGCGAATGAAAGTTGTAGTATTAGTAGTAGCAAAGAAGCAATAAACAAAAACGTCAGGCCTGATGCAGCGGTTTTACTGCATGGAGACCGAAAATGTACACTACTGGCCATTAAAATTGCTACACCAAGAAGAAGTGCAGATGATAAACGGGTATTCATTGGACAAATATATTATACTAGAACTGACATGTGATTACATTTTCACACAATTTGGGTGCATAGATCCTGAGAAATCAGCACACAGAACAACCATCTCTGGCCGTAATAACGGCCTTGATACGCCTGGGCATTGAGTCAAACAGAGCTTGGATGGCGTGTACAGGTACAGCTGCCCATGCAGTTTCAACACGATGCCACAGTTCATCAATACTAGTGACTGGCTTACTGTGACGAGCCAGTTGCTCGGCTGCCATTGACCAGACGTTTTCAGTTGTTGAGAGATCTGGAGAATGTGCTGGCCAGGGCAGCACTCGAACATTTTCTGCATCCAGAAAGGTGCGTACGGGACCTGCAACATGCGGTCGTGCATTATCTTGCTGAAATGTAGGGTTTCGCAGGGATCGAATGAAGGGTAGAGCCACGGGTCGTAACACATCTGAAATGTAACGTCCACTGTCAAAGTGCCGTCAATGCGAGCAAGAGGTGATCGAGACGTGGAACCAATGGCACCCCACACTATCACGCCGGGTGATAGTGTGAGGAATACACGCTTCCAATGTGCGTTCACCGCGATGTCGCCAAACACGGATGCGACCATCATGATGCTGTAAACATAACCTGGATTCATACGAAAAAATGACGATTTGCCATTCGTTCACCCAGGTTCGTCGTTGAGTACACCATCGCAGGCGCTCCTGTCTGTGATGCAGCGTTAAGGGTAACTGCAGCCATGGTCTCCGAGCTGATAGTCCATGCTGCTGCAAACGTCGTCGAACTGTTCGTGCAGATGGTTGTTTACTTGCAAACGTCCCCATCTGTTGACTCAGGGATCGAGACGTGGCTGCACGATCCGTTACAACCATGCCGATAAGATGCCTGTCATCTCGACTGCTAGTGATACGAGGCCGTTGGGATCCAGCACGGCATTCCATATTACCCTCCTGAACCCACCGATTCCATATTCTGCTAAGAGTCATTGGATCTCGACCAACGCCAGCAGCAATGTCGCGATATGATAAACCGCAATCGCGATAGGCTACAATCCGACCTTTATCGAAGTCATAAACGTGATGGTTCGCATTTCTCCTCCTTACACGAGGCATCGCAACAACGTTTCACCAGGCAACGCCGGTCAACTGCTGTTTGTGCATGAGAAATCGGTTGGAAACTTTCCTCATGTCAGCACGTTGTACGTGTCGCCACCGGCGCCAACCTTGTGTGAATACTCTGAAAAGCTAATCATTTGCATATCACAGTATCTTCTTCCTGTCGGTTAAATTTCGCGTCTGTAGCACGTCATCTTCGTGGTGTAGTAATTTTAATGGCCAGTAGTGTAGATGCATAACCATTGGGTAGTTCTGAACGGGGAGACATTTTGAAAAGCAAAAGTAGCGTTGGGATTACAGTCTGACCACATATGAGAACCCCTACTGTTTGCGTGAAGGTGATCCACAGCTGGTACAAAGATTGACAGGTGATTTCCATAAGTATCAAATACAGTGTAATGTGATGTAGTACCCGAAAAGGCCTTATGTTGCTTGATTACACAATGCTTGATCGCTATGTGGAATCGCAAACAAGTGTCATTTACCTGTGGGTATCACCCTAGAGCGATTAAAGGTGAAAATATCAACAAAGTATACTTCATGGGAAGGCAGATTCCAGGCTGCGATTCATCGTCTAAAACTTGAGGAATTGTAGTTCATCCATGAAGGAGGTCACTTACACAATTCTCATTGACTGATCCATGAATTCAGTTTGTCAATATAGAGCGAAGTTGGTCTGATCAAAGAGACAGAGTAACTTCAGAGAAGATGTGGACAATTGGGCATTTAATCGCAGTAGATGTACTCCTTGAACTCTAATGGGAGACAGTACTGTAAAGATGCTGTGCATCTGGGAATCTTCACGTTTTTTACTTAGAGAACAGGTGTTCCAAAATCACATGATTATGGTATTGTAGAAATTCGGAATTACACATGTTCATTCTTCCCGTACTTGTTCTGTAATAGAACGGAAAGAGAGTGAAATGGTAATTCCCTATGCTACATACAGACTGATGGTATACGGGCTACAAATGGATCTGCAGATGGCGCCATAAGTGTCTCAAGAACTGAGACAACTGTATGACTGTACAATTGTATGAACAGAAGGCGAGCAACAGTGATCTGCAGAACGAATACTATATGTAGAAAGAAAAATTTTCCTTCAGTGCTAGCAGCACGTGTGTGCTTCATTTCATATATAGATAGATGTATTTTGTGGTTGCCAGATTATGAGGATATTTACAAGAAAGAGAAATTGAGGAGATAACAGTGTGAGCTCGGTGTAAAAATATAACTTGCTCCATGTTGTCTGTTGCATTTTCCTTTGAGCGCGCAGTCCACTGGAAAAGCAACGATCATCTTCGTGAATGCAGCAGCGAAACTAATCGGCCGGGCGCTTTAAAAAAGAAAGGCAAACTCTAATATGAAAATTTTATTGCTAGAAAGTATTGGGTATTAGTTCACATGCTCGAAATCTTAACAATTATTAATCAGAGGGTTTAGTTCGGAGGGAACCAAAATGAAAGACTAGCCATCTTAATGAAGAACTCGAAATCGACATAAACCATGTTGAACTAAAAACATCAGGTAAAGTGAATGAGAACACGAAGTAGCAAAGAAAAATAACACTGTATTTTGGTGCACAATTATCGAACCTTGTAATATCAGTTATACTCGTACTTTGTGCGTCACTGTTAAAACTATTTTACTGTCGCTGCTTTTGTGCTTTCTTGTTTGGTTTCTAATTGTTTCACATAACATTACCTGAGAAGTGCATCTCAACGTCCGACGCTATTTATCTTTCGCCTATGTAATTTCTTGTAGTGGTGTCGAAATTTAGACGTACATTCCTTATAATATCTTGCTCATTAGCCAATGGAGAATAAAATCCAAGCTGAGTGCTGGGTCAGAACGACCTTCATTGTTAAATCGAAGGTTATTTACTTCTTGTTACTTCGGAAACAAATACTAAAGACGTATAGAACAACTACTTCTTATATCTTGTTATCATGAACTTCATGGAGGTTCCTTGACGTACCGGTACCATATTAAAAATATTTCCACTTCACCCATCTCACAATCACCAATAGTAATTTTCTTTGGATTATATTCATTAGTTGAGTAATAACTGCCTGATTATTTTATACAGCTTCAGAAAACGAGGGAGAGTTTCTGAGCTACGTGCGAGTTATACAGAAGAGCTTATGAGAATTTTGAGATACTGACCGAACTGGAGTTGCGAGACTGGTTTTTAAATTGTGCCTGGGTAGCTCAGTAGTTAAGAGGGCTGGGTCCGATCGTCAGTTTTCAGCTTTGAGTACCGGTCCAGCAAATGGATTTTATCTGGCAGGACGTTTCATATTGATAAAACGACTGTCAAAATGTGCGTTGGAAGGATAAAAGAAAAGTGGAGAATAACGTCAGTGTTATGGTTAACAGTAGTAGCAGATCTCAGTTCTGTCCCCCTTCTGATGTTTGCATTGCGATGGAGATGAAACTGGGTTATGTCGACAGTTTACGCTTTCACTGTTGGCAAATTTGCTGGATTTTCCTACAGAATAAATTCTCACTGTAGCTTAACAAGCACAATATAATTATACTTTTCTTGTAAGAGATCTCAAAATTTAATAAGGTCATGTAATGATATCTGAAAACAAACTTAGGCGCTTCATATTGTCGAAAGGTGAACTAATAACGAGTGTTAAAATAAACTAAAATACATTACCATTTGCCGTTAACGTAGTTTCCGCACCTTAAAGCATCCTCTAAAGACGTGAGGCAGAAACATAGTGTTAGTAAGAAGCATTGATAAAATAAGCTAAAGGCAATAATTCTAGGCGCCTGGCTTCGAAATGATTACCGAATATACAAGTCCACAATTCGTGCAGTTATCTGAATTTTAGCGAGATCCTGTTATACAGGGTGTTTCCGTAACAGTGTGCAAAAGTTTAGTAGGCCATAGAGGATGCTCCATTGCACAATTTGAGGTAGGGAAGCGTGGGTCGGAGATGCCATCTTAAGGAAATATGGATGTAAAGTCGTCTACCGCTTTGTCTAGCACTACTATTTTCCAGCCTATTTACAATTAACATGCTGTGCTGTTTACTTACATGTACATTTTTTATTTCCTACAAGGAAACAAGGAAGACGAGTCTGATTCGAATGTCCGAATGTGCGTGAAATCTTATGGGACTTAACTGCTAAGGTCATCAATCCCTAAGCTTACACACTACTTAACCTAAATTATCCTAAGGACGAACACACACACCCATGCCCGAGGGAGGACTCGAACCTCCGCCGGGATCAGCTGCACAGTCCATGACTGCAGCGAGTCTGATTAGTAGGAAGTCATGATGCAGGTTTTGTTAACTTTCCTTGTGCATTAAGGTGGCTTTGTTGTGTCGTATTCACATTGTCCCATGACAGAATGTGCTATGAATCAACGACAGACCCATTTATTACTCACTGCTATCCAGAGACGTACAGCACAATACGATGGAGCAGTACCGGTACAGTTTCCCAGAACTCACCTTGCGTATGGGGAAGTACGTTGCAATACTCTCGTTGCTGAAAGGCTGTTCAGGGAACGATTTCCTATCAAGCATCATCCGTCACGATGAATGTTTATTTCTCTCGATCGACGAATGCCGGAGACTGGTTCTTGGAAAGAAGAAACGAGGGACCTGGCAACATGAGGACCACTCGCACACCCGATTTTGAAAAGGAGGTGCTCGAACGTGTTGCAGTGGACCCAACATTATGAACACAGCGCACCGCGATGTTGGATGCCGACAGGCGGCATTGCGGGCACGTGACGCAGTAACATAAGTATGTAAGCGAAGCAGGTACGGTCGGGAGGTCATCCAAGCGAAGATATGGGCTGCAAATGGAGAAATCTAGTTATATAAGCGGCTTTGACAAAGGTCAGATTATTATTACGCAGAGCCTGTCAACGTGTATTTAAAAAACGGCGAAGCCGGTCGATGTTCACGTGCTACTGTCATGAGCATGTACGAAAGAGGTAGGACAGTGAAACTACACAAGGCGGTAATGGTTGGACGTCCACGAATCTTCAGAAAACGTGGGGTTCAGAAGCTTTTCTGCTCCGTAAAGTAGAATAGATGGTGATCCGTGGCATCTCTACCGAAAGAGCACAACGCTGGTGCACGCACAAGTATTTTGGAGCACACCGGTCATCGTACATTGTTGACCATGGATCTCTGCAGCAGTACACCCCTCCGTGTTCACATGTTGACACAACGACATCGTCAGTTAAGATTGCAATGGGCACTGGACCGCTGGGAATCGACGTCAATCAATAGAAACGTGTTGGCTCTTCGGCTGAATCACATTTTTGCTACACTATGCCCAAACGCCGTCATCGAGGTGGACGGCGGCTCAAAACTTGCAGCGCGCCATGAACGCTGGCTGCGCTTGCATGAGACCTCTGGTAGTGATCGAAGACACGCTGACAGCTGCCGACTACCTGCATCCCTTCATGCTTGATGTCTTCCCCGACGGCGATGTCATCTTTCAGCTGTGTAATTGTCAGTGCCTCGGAGCCAGAATTGTGCTACAGTTGTTTGAGATGCATTATGATTAACTCAAGTCGACGCCACGGCGACCAAATTCGCCTGATGCAAATATCACGGAACTGATCTGGATCTCCTGATGCAAATACTACGGAACTCATCTGGGTCGCTATCGGGCGCTATCAGCCCGTACGCAGATGAGCGGCCCATTATTTACGCGAATTACATGACCTGTGCGTAGATGTCTAATGCCACATCTCACTACAAACCTACCAATAAACTGTCGGATCCCTGATACGCAGAATCATTGACGTATTTCGTTTCAAATACGGAGATACAAGCTGTTAAGCAGTTGGTCATAATGTTTTGGGACATCGCTATATATACAGAGAGGTCCAGAAAAAAAGACACTCTTTGGTAGTTAACATCTTTGGAAGAAAGTGACATATCTTTGCAGTTTTGCGCGGTAGCATGGTCCATTGTTCTCTCAAGAGGTCTGGACGCGCGTTTTCCAGCAGATGACATTGTAGCAACGAATGAAGTATGATTGTCGTTTGAGCAACGTAAGGCCGTATTGTAGTGGTACTGGAAGTGCGAAAACATGATTGACGTGCAACGGCAATGGTGTAATGTGTACAAAACTCATCCATCAGTACGCAAGACAATTTATCGTATTCGGGATAAATTTGAAGCCGACAGTAATGTTCAGGATGTGCATACGAAAAGGTATGGCCAACCAGACACGTCAACTAGTCCAGCTTCCAGCGCTGCAGTGTTGCAACATTATGCTAGGTCACCGCAAAAATCTGCGAAGCAGGGTGCGCGTGCAAGAGGGGTAAGCCGATCAAGCGAACGACGAATTCTGCAAAGTGGAAAGTGTACATTCTAAGATCGTTGCACGTTATAAACGAGGACGATCCAGATCGAAGGATGGGGTACTGAGAGTGGTTTTAAGGTCTGCTTCGCGCGGATGAACGGTTTGCAGGAATGTCTGTCTGATCTGCCGTGGCGCAATTCAAACTGAACGGTACTGCAAACCGCCTCAACTGCGTGTACTGTGCTCCCGAAAATCCTCACGTTCACGTGGAGAAACACGTTAATCTGTCGGGTGTTAACGTGTGGTGTGGTCTGTCATCGCGCGGTTTGATTGGCTCAAGCTTCTTTGAAGGTACTGTAACTCGTGAGGTGTATTTTCATATGCTGCAAACA
This sequence comes from Schistocerca piceifrons, assembly GCF_021461385.2. NCBI lineage: Eukaryota > Metazoa > Arthropoda > Insecta > Orthoptera > Acrididae > Schistocerca > Schistocerca piceifrons. The sequence goes on along the minus strand of NC_060139.1, from coordinate 546,363,929 downwards.
TCGATTTTACCTGCCAACCGAAAAGTGTTTGTAAATGAAAGATTTTGCCTACAACAAAATGGCGCTCCGCCTTGGTACCACAGAGATGAAAATCTACCTGGATGATGGACAGCTAGAGGAGGAGCTGTTGAGTGCCCACACGATCTCCGTACGTTACACTTCTTGACTTCTACTGATAGGGGAACATTGAAAAACGAAGTTTATCAACAGAAGTCAGCTACAGCGAACGAGCTACGAGGAACCATCGAGGCGTCCAGTTGGGCTATCACACCGAAAACACTGACAGCCATAGTTCGGTCGCCGGGAGGGGTAGCCGAGCGGTATAGGGCGCCTTGTCACGATTCGCGCGGCTTCCCCCCGCTGGAGGTTCAAGTTCTCCCTCGGGAATGGGTGTGTGTGTGTTGTCCTTAGCGTAAGTTAGTTTAAGTTATATTTCTGGACCCCTCTGTATACTGCCTCCGTAGCAGAGGTCGCTAACACACGTCTCGCGATGGCACTCGGCTCGGAGGTAAGCCGGTTCGAACCCTAGTGTTGGATGAAATTTTCACGGTAGTATTCCACCAGCAAAGTGAGGAGAGGTAGTGGCGTAAAGTTCCTGATCGCCAGTCTGCATTATATTATAAAGCTCTCCACAGTCTCGTGAAGTGAGCGCTTGTGACAAGTGGGTCTGCCCTTCCAATAGGGATGTTAAGCTTGGTGGTCCCCTTGATGTTATTCGACGGGAGTTCCTAAATGCCAGTACCTGGTCTCACCCTCTAGCTTCTCTCATCGGCATTGTCGTACAACACTACACTATACAGGGTGAGTCACCTAACATTCCCGCTGGATATAATTCGTAAATCACATCAAATACTGACGAATCGATTCCACAGTCCGAACGTGAGGAGAGGGGCTAGTGTAATTGGTTAATACAAACCATAAAAAAATGCACGGAAGTATGTTTTTTAACACAAACCTACGTTTTTTTAAATGGAACCCCGTTAGTTTTGTTAGCACATCTGAACGTATAAACAAATATGTAATCAGTGCCGTTTGTTGTATTGTAAAATGTTAGTTACATCCGGAGATATTGTAACCTAAAGTTGACGCTTGAGTACCACTCCTTCGCTGTTCGATCGTGTGTATCGGAGAGCACCGAATTAGGTAGGGATCCAAAGGGAACGGTGATGGACCTTAGGTACAGAAGAGACTGGAACAGCACATTACGTCCACATGCTAACACCTTTTTATTGGTCTTTTTCACTGACGCACATGTACATTACCATGAGGGGTGAGGTACACGTACACACGTGGTTTGCGTTTTCAATTACGGAGTGGAATAGAGTGTGTCCCGACATGTCAGGCCAATAGATGTTCAATGTGGTGGCCATCATTTGCTGCACACAATTGCAATCTCTGGCGTAATGAATGTCGTACACGCCGCAGTACATCTGGTGTAATGTCGCCACAGGCTGCCACAATACGTTGTTTCATATCCTCTGGGGTTGTAGGCACATCACGGTACACATTCTCCTTTAACGTACCCCACAGAAAGAAGTCCAGAGGTGTAAGATCAGGAGAACGGGCTGGCCAATTTATGCGTCCTCCACGTCCTATGAAAAGCCCGTCGAACATCCTATCAAGGGGCAGCCTAGTGTTAATTGCGGAATGTGCAGGTGCACCATCATGCTGATAGCACATACGTCGACGCGTTTCCAGTGGGCATTCTCGAGTAACGTTGGCAGATAATTCTGTAGAAACGCGATGTATGTTGCAGCTGTTTGGGCCCCTGCAATGAAGTGAGGAGCAATGAGGTGGTCGCCAATGATTCCGCATCATACATTTACAGTCCACGGTCGCTGTCGCTCTACCTGTTTGAGCCAGCGAGGATTGTCCACGGACCAATAATGCATGTTCCGTAGATTCACTGCCCCGTGGTTTGTGAAAGCCGCTTCATCGGTAAACAGGTAGAACTGCAACGCATTCTCTGTTAATGCCCATTGACAGAATTGAACTCGATGGTTAAAGTCATCACCATGTAATTGTTGATGTAGCGACACATGAAACGGGTGAAAGCGGTGACGATGCAGTATGCGCATGACACTACTTTGACTCAGTCCACCGGCTCTCGCAATGTCCCGTGTACTCATGTGTAGGTTCATGGCAAGAGCAGCTAACACACCATCTGCACCCGCTTCTCCTGTGACGGGCCTGTTAAGGATCCGTTTGCATGCTACGACCATAGCCGGCCGCGGTGGTCTAGCGGTTCTGGCGCTGCAGTCCGGAACCGCGGGACTGCTACGGTCGCAGGTTCGAATATTGCCTCGGGCATGGGTGTGTGTGATGTCCTTAGGTTAGTTAGGTTTAAGTAGTTCTAAGTTCTAGGGGACTTATGACCTAAGATGTTGAGTCCCATAGTGCTCAGAGCCATTTGAACCATTTTGCTACGACCATACCTGTTGCATACAGTTGGCGGTAGATGTTTGCAATGTGCGGCACGTTGGATGCTCTCTGTCCGGGTACCGTTCTGCATACACCCTGCAGGCTTCAGCTGCATTTCGTCGACACTCGCCATAGATGAGTATCATCTCCGCCTTTTCAGAGTTCGAATACACACCATGGTCACAGTTCCTACAACACTACACTATCACAGACGTCTGGTAACACGGTGTACTACAGTTGGTCTGCGTGCGGAGACGAATGCAGAATAACAATACCAGCAAGCGCTACATGCGGACACTGCGACAGCTAGACCAAACCACAACAGTGCACTACAGCCACACTCGTAAACACGGTCGTCATCGTAAACATGTCCCTGCAGATGCTGCTCGCCGACCGTGGCTCGTGTTTGTTACAACACGCAACTGAACGTCGGAGGTTTCAAGCGTCAACTTTAGGTTACAATATCTCCGGATGTAATTAACATTTTACAATGCAAAACGGCACTGATTGCGTATTTGTTTATATGTTCAGATGTGCTAACAAAACTAACGTGGTTCCATTTTAAAAAACGTAGGTTTGTGTTAAAAAACATACTTCCGTGCATTTTTGTATGGTTTGTATCAAACAATTACACTAGCCCCTCTCCTCACGTTCGGTATGTGTAATCGGTTCGTCAGTATTTGCTGTGGTTTACGAAATATATCCAGCGGTAACGCTAGGTGACTCACCCTGTATACGAATCACTCACACTCGCTTAAAAATGGCTCTGAGCACTATGGGACTTAACTACGGAGGTCATCAGTCCCCTAGAACTCAGAACTACTTAAACCTAACTAACCTAAGGACATCACACATATCAATTCCCGAGGTAGGATTCGAACCTGCGACCGTAGCGGTAGCGCGGCTCCAGACTGTAGTGCCTAGAACCGCTCGGCCACTCCGGCCGGCACACTCGCCTACTCACCACAAATACACATACGACACGACTCTCTCACATCTGCAAGGATCAATGTTCGCAGAGGAACAACGTTTCCTCTTGATAATACGACATTTACATTTTATAGAGGGTCTGTCTCTTATGAATAGTCCGGCACATTATCTCTGGTGTTTCGGCATATATTTGCAATTTAGTTTTTGCAACGTGTAGCTGGAGTCAGCCCAAACAAATACTGCTAGTCACGTTTTTCATGAGACGTTCAGTTTCGATGGAAAGCGTCGGTATGTTTCCCGTTACAAGCAAAATGATTTTTACTGTGCAATTTTACGTGCCCATTAGACAGAGCGTTTGCAAATTAGTCTAGTGGGGTTTTCGTTCTGTCGATGTGTTTTAAGAGGGACAGTCAAACACGGAGAAGAGCGAGTACTCCAGCAGCGACAGCACGGCCCTGGCCTGCGCTGACTGCTACTGGCAAGCAGAAGTGCTGCTTGGTCGCCGCGAGGTGCTAATTATTCTACGTGCTGTACTGTTCCTGTTAATACACATCGATAAAACAATACGTGATGACGTGATAAAAGAAGAAATAGGAGTCGATCGGGGAGAGATAGAGGAGCCAGTATTAGAATCGGAATGTAGGATTTGGAAGACACAAAATCAAATAAGGCAGAGGGTTCAAAAATGGTTCAAATGGCTCTGAGTACTATGGGACTTAACTTCTGAGGTCATCAGTCCCCTAGAACTTAGAACTACTTAAACCTAACTAACCTAAGAACATCACACACATCCATGCCCGAGGCAGGATTCGAACCTGCACCGTAGCTGTCGTGCGGTTACAGACTGTAGCGCCTAGAACCGCTCGGCCTAAGGCAGAGGGGATGGATAACATTCCACCTAAATTTCTAAAATCATCGGAGAAAATGGCAAAATAGACTATTCACGTTGGTGTGTAGAATGGATGAGACTGTCGGCATACCATCAGACCGTCGGATAAACATCACCCATTCAGTTGCCGAGATTGCAAGAGCTGACAAGTGCTAGAATTTTCGCACAATCAGCTCAACAGCCCATGCATCCAAATTGATGACAAGAATAACATACAGAAGAATGGAAAAGAAATGTGAAGATTTGTTAGATGACGATCAGTGTGGTTATACAAAAGGTAAAGGCACGAGAGAGGTAGTTCTGACTAGAACTGTTGATTTTTTTAAAAAATATCTTGAAGATATATCAGTATTTAAAGAAATATATAGACGGAAAAACATCGACATGCCGGACTATAAAAATTCGGTTGTATATCGTAAATATACTGCTGGTTTTAGAGCTGTATATTTAAGTATCAATTTATTATTAGCTATTGTGTACGTCAACAAGGTAGCAGCCTACCTATCCCCATTAGAGCAAGAATCGAAAGGAAACGATGCACGTTCACGCTTGGCGATAACTACTTTGCTAGCAACTGCATGTAAGTGGCACAATAGAAAGTGTCCGATGGGTCCGTCGTTCGGTTTCGTCACATATCGGATTTGTTAGCAACACTTCATGTGAACTTCCCTGTTTTTTCATTTTTGCCAACGCCAGCGACCTAACAGCTTTCGTGTCAAGTTTGCGTGGCGAAGCTAAACGTGACTCGCATTCGGGAGGACGACGGTTCAATCCCGCCTCCGGCCATCCTGATTTAGATTTTCCGTGATATCCCTAAATCGCTTCAGGCAAATGCCGGGATGGTTCCTTAGAAAGGGCACGGCCGATTTCCTTCCCCATCCTTTCCTCACCCGAGCTTGCGCTCCGTCTCTAATGACCTCGTTGTCGACGGGACGTTAAACACTACTCTCCTCCTCCTCCTCCTCCGAAGCTAAACGTTGCATTTTGCGTTGGGAGCGACGATCGCTGATTACGTCAGCATTTCCCCTCACTCGTCTCCGTCCACCACAAAGACCGGTTTCATCATTTACATTTTTGTTCATAATTTTCATCAACTGTTTTTGAAGAATGCCAATGTGAAGAAATAGCACACTAGATGCGTTAAAAATTGGTTTTTAAGGTCACTGGTGTACTACTTCTTGACATCGGAAATCTTGTTATTCCATTCACATCGCCACCGCCCCAGCATAATCGGGCTTCTTCTTTTGCGCCATCTGTACTTACTTCACCCCTCAAACAGAAAGACTGAACGTGATGAAAGCTCAAAATAAGAGTAAGACTTTTTCACACAGTGAAAGTAAAATTACGTTTCACTACAATTTCAAAAGAACAACTTCAAATATTTACCGTTAATTGTTAAAAAAAATATAAAATAAAAATATCGGCCTGCTATATTGCCATTTCGATGTCGGTACATCGACATACAAGAGAATGGTATAACATACATATATCGAAAACGTTTGGGAAAAGTTTCGGTGTTACGATACATCGATATTTTAACAACAGTCCTAGTTCTGACACAGCGATTGATAATGGAAACAAGACTTATAAAAAAATCAAGACATGTTCATAGGATTAGTCGATCTGAAGCGTTTGACAACGTAAAATGGTGAAAGATGTTTTAAACGCCAAGAAAATAGGCGTAAGCTGTAGGGTTCAAATGGTTCAAATGGCTTTAAGCACTATGGGACTTAACATCTGAGGTCATCAGTCCCCTAGACTTAGAACTACTTAAACCTAACTAACCTAAGGACACCACACAAATCCATGCCCTAGGCAGAATTCGAACCTGCGACCGTAGCAGCAGCGCGGTTCTGGACTGAAGCGCCTAGAACCGCTCGGCCACAGCGGCCGGCAGCTATAGGGAAAGACGGGTAATACACAACACGTACAAGAACGAAGAGGGAATAATCAGACTGGAACACCAGGAACGTAGTGCTCGGATTAGAAAGGGTCTATGACAGGGATGTTTCCTTTCGCTCCTACTGTTCAATCTATGCATCGAAGAAACAATGGCGAAAGAAAGGTGAAACGATAGCAGTGATAAGATTTGCTGATGACATCGCTATCTTCACTGAAAGTGAAGAATAGTTACAGGATGTGTTTAATGGAATGAACAATCTAATGAGTACAGAATATAGACTGAGAGTAGATCGAAAATAGAGGAACATAATGAGAAGTAGGAGAAATGAGAACAGCGAGAATTTTAACCATGATTGGGGCTCACGAAGTAGACAAAATTAGCGAATTCTAGTAGCTAGACAGCAAAATACCCTATGACTATGGACTGAACAAGGACATAAAAAGCAACGAGCAGAAAGGAAAGTCTACTAGTATCAAATATAGGGATTAATGTGTTGATAGTGAAACGTGCACTGTGGGGAAAATCAGAACGGAAGAGAATATAAGCATTTGAGATGTGGTGCTATACAAGATTATTGAAAATTAGGTGGACTGATAACGTAAGGAATGAGGAGGTTGTCTGCAGAATCGGGGAGGAAAGGAATATAAGGAAAACACTGACAGGAAGAAGGAACAGGATGATAGGACGTCTGTTAGGACATAAGTGAATAACTTCGTGGTACTAGAATGAGTTGTAGAGGGTAACAGCGGTAGAGAAAGACAGAGATCCAGCAAATAATTGAGGACGTAGGCTGCAATAACTACTACTTTGAGAGAAAGATTGGCACAGGAGAGGAATTCGTAGTGGACCTCATCATCACAGTAAAAAAATAAAAATAAGAAAGAACCACTAGACTAATTTGGGACCGATCTATGTTTATAATGGGAGACAAACAGACGCTTTTAATCGACAATGTGCGTCGTATGAGAGATGTGATGAGCCGTATTTCTTTAAGGTAAAACCAGATACATGCTGCAAAAACGAAACTGCACATAGATGCCGAAACACCAGAGAAAACGGGGCTCACGACCCATAGGAGAGACACTCGATATAGAGAATTATCATTGTTTCTACTGGTTTGATGCTGTCCTATTTTTTTTCTACCTTTTGTTAATCTTTTCAACATCCACCAAAACTTGTTTTGTGCATTCTAGTCCTTGCCTGGTCCAGCTGCTCTCTGTTGCGCTCCTGCCAACACAAACTGCACTATTACTGTATAAGGTTGCGACTAGTAGGTGCCTCGCAAAGTAGCTTGACTGCTGAGCACGGCGTGCTGGTTGCCGTCTCGGCGCCAGGCATGTCCTCAGATCTTGACGTCTGACACCGTGGGGTGTCCGACATACAGGCGCTACACGTAGACGCTGTTTTGCAGTTCTCGGGTGCCTTTTGTCTCGCCTCTGTTCTCTCACGCGCGGCAAAAAAGAGCGAGACGATTGGAGGGCTGTAGATGGTTCATGCTGACGACACAGAGCGCCGCTCAATTGTGGCTGCAAGTCCCTCCATTGAAACTGGATTTTACGTGGTGTTTTTGGAGGGGTTGTGCGTGGCCTATGGTATGGAAGTGACTGGTGTACGATTCCGTGCACAGCCATGTTTGGAATTATAGGAGCGAGGAGAGGCCGAGGCGCGGTATTATTCCAGAGTTGGTGCGCAAAGCAGAGTTTTTCGGGAGTTTCATCTGGACTGCTCGAGAGTGACGTCGTGGCGTCTAACTGCCAGAGATAATGTTTCGGATTTCACAGATCCCATTTGAAATCGTCGCTCGGAATAAGTTATGTTACAAATCCGTTACTAGAGAAATTATCCGCAGAGCAATCTTGTTTGCAGCCTGAAGAGCAATTCAGAACCGATAGCTGTCTGCCCACGATCCGACTTCACACATTGGTAGAGTATTCACAGCACTGGCAAAATGGTTCTGAGCACTATGGGACATCTGAGGTCATCAGTCCTCTAGACTTAGAACTACTTAAACCTAACCTAAGGACATCACACACATTCATGCCCGAGGCAGGATTCGAACCTGCGACCGTAACAGTCGCGCGATTCCAGACTGAAGCGCCTAGAACCGTTCGGCCACAGTGGCCGGCTACAGCACTGGCAAAGTAGGGTTTTTTGTTCATACTGATGCTCTCACGTACTTGCACCATAGCATTGCGGCCACATCACAGATTATTTGCATGTCTGAATCTATAGACGAACAATCTTACTCGATACCTGTTGCACAGCGTAGTCGAGTTTTAGTGTATTTGACATTTCATCCTGCTTGCAATAAAACGCAAGGAACCGTAATTACGTACTAGGTCCCCAAATGACTTTGCCAGCAGCTTATTCTCAGGTATCTTTTCATTGTCGATTATATTACAGAAACATTACTTTGTGTATTGAATTGTCTCTGTGTCCTAGTACAATAAATCCCTTAGTGATAACAAGTATGCCGGCCGGTGTGGCCGTGCGGTTCTAGGCGCTTCAGGCTGGAACCGCGTGACCGCTACGGTCGCAGGTTCGAATCCTGCCTCGGGCATGGATGTGTGTGATGTCCTTAGGTTAGTTAGGTTTAATTAGTTCTAAGTTCTAGGCGACTGATGACCTCAGATGTTAAGTCGCATAGTGCTCAGAGCCATTTTTTTTTATAACAAGTATGATTATGATTTCAGGGGTTAAGGTAGTAGATTTTATAATTTGTCCCTGTACTATACATTTTTGGGGATATTAATTTATCAAATGGTCACTAGAATAAATTTTAACGCAGTTTTCAAATCTTGAACTGTCCACTCGAGGCCCAAATAATTTCTTGTTGCGCTAATTGAAAAGTGGCAGTTGAAGTGGGAGGGGGGATAGAGTATGCTTGCCTTTCAGATACAGATTTACATGACTATAGGCGAAAACACCACCTCTCCACCCCGGATCCTCGTGTAATGAGCGTAGGAAGCAACGACGTCGCTGCAGCATTGTGCTGAATTCCGAAGCCACACGAGCTCGATGAATACACTGGAAGTAACGGAATAAAGGTTCTGGCGCCTGCTGCGGCCGCACTTTGTAGCTGAGTGTCTGTACGTAATCGTGGCCGTGTGTAAAGAGGCTGAGGCACGGCGCGCACGACGCCGTCACACGCGGTGACAGTAATGGCCGCGGGAGACGCGCCGCCGCAGCGGGGACACGCCCCACAGCCGCCGCCGCGGCAGTCGTTTAGGACCGGTTAGCGGCGCCGGCGCCGCGCTGAGTAATGAGTCGACAGCAGAGGAGAGCTCACGCTGTACCCGGCTGGGTGCAGCAGCGCCAGCCTCTGGGGAACGCCGTGTCCTTCTGGACGCTGAAGAAGAGGTGCTTCATGTGACGGTGTCAGGCGTCAGGTTGAGAAGCCATCCTTCACCCGCACACACTGTAACTGTGTCTTACAGGGATGTTCACGGTGCTCCTCAGCAGTAAGTAAGTAATAATAGTAATAATAATGATAGTGAGAGAAAGCAGATGCGTGTTCTTGGGTTTCTCCAGCTGAAACAAGAGCTTAGCGGTATTTTCCCCTACTAGTCAACTGCGCAACTCTTTACCACTCGTAATTAATCAAACGTTAGAAAGGGGTAGAGTTTTTCACCACATCAGAAATTTAGCAAACTCCAGTGCGACATGAGACGAATATGAACTTTTTAGTGTCAAACAGAAATTGCTGCCTTTTTTACAGTGTCATGTCGCACTGATGTGACCACCTGTCAGAAGCATGGATGGCTACAATTTGCAGCGCGGACTGCTGCGATACGTGCAGGACGAGAGTCAGGGACGTTCTGGAAGAGATCGAAAGGGACGTGGGGACATGCCGTCTACACTAGGCTTCTCGGTTGAGGGTCCGTGACGCGAAGAGAATCGGCGTGTTTCCACAGATTCTGGACTGGGTGTAAATCCGGGGAGTCTGGTGGCCACGGAAGTACGGTAGACTCATCCTGGTGCTATTCGAACCACGCACCTACACTCCGAGCTGTGTGACAAGTTGCAGATCCCCGCTGGAATACGCCACCGCGCCGACGAAAACCAAACTGCATGTAGGGGTGGACGTGATCCCTAAGGATAGATATATACTTGTGGTGATCAGGTGTGGCTTCCAGAATGACGTATCGCCCAGGCAATGCCACGAAAACATTTACGAGACCATCTCGCTCCCTCCTGCGGTCTGAACCCTTCCGACGACTGTTGCAGGCTGTTTGCTTTCACGCCGTATACGGCAACGGGCCATGGACTATAAAAGACGAGTCATCTCAAAAAGTCACCTGTCGCCACCCAGTCGACATCCAGCTGCGGTACTGGCGTACAAATTCCAGCCTTCGTCGCCAACGAACAGAAGTCAGTATGGGTGCATGAACCGGGCACCTAATGCCGAGGCCCACACGCAGCAACATACACCGAACGGTCGTTGAGGAGACTTGGTAGTTCCTTGAGGTCAGTTGCTCAAAAGTGGCAGGTCTTTTCGCCCGACACATCACCGCAGCATTCGCTAACTTCTGTCATCTACGGCCTGTTGTCCACCACAGTTACCTCGGCGCCGGTTTTGGATAGCGCCATTTTGATATTCACGGTATACTTTTAGCACGGCGGCCCTTTAACAATTTACAAACTTATCCGTTTCGGAACAGCTTCCATCCATTGTCCGAAAGCCAATGATCAAGTCATTATGTACGTCAGATAAATTGTTCCGTTTCCACATTACGACGACGACTGCACTGCCTCCCCCGTATCCCCGACACGCTTTATATACCCTCCACTGCTAGTGCTGCCATCTGCCGTCAGTGAATAGTTACTGAATGTTGACGTCGAACAAAGGTAGTGGCCACATGAATCTGACTGGACCGTGTACAATGTATACTGCTGGTCACCAAAATTCCAGCAACAGCTAGGTATCACCATGTAGACATATCCATTGACTCCTTCCTTAAGCAGGACCTTTTTGAAAGGGTCGACAGCTTGTGGCAGTGATACTGGTATGCCTGCACGTTGGAGTGTGTGAGATGTTTCAGGTCAGGTGGCCACCGGCAGTGATACTGGTATGCCTGCACGTTGGAGTGTGTGAGATGTTTCAGGTCAGGTGGCCACCCATGGTGGAAGTTGAGCACTGGGTTGGCCGATGAACTATGAATCCAGTGGCAAGTTGCCCACACTGTTCACAGCATCGTAGTCAGTATGAAAACAAACTTCTGGATCCAGAATGAGATTTTCACTCTGCAGCGGGGTGTGCGCTGATATGAAAATTCCTGGCAGATTAAAACTGTGTGCCCGACCGAGACTCGAACTCGGGACCTTTGCCTTTCGCGGGCAAGTGCTCTACCATCTGGGCTACCGAAGCACGACTCACGCCCGGTACTCACAGCTTTACTTCTGCCAGTATCTCGTCTCGTCTCGTTTCGCAGGAGAGCTTCTGTAAAGTTTGGAAGATAGGAGACGAGATACTGGCAGAAGTAAAGCTATGAGTACCGCGCGTGAGTCGTGCTTCGGTAGCTCAGATGGTAGAGCCCTTGCCCGCGAAAGGCAAAGGTCCCGAGTTCGAGTCTCGGTCGGGCACACAGTTTTAATCTGCCAGGATATATGTATATGTGTGTGTGTGTGTGTGTGTGTATGTGATACAGGGTGGCCCATTGATAGTGACCGGGCCAAATATCTCACGAAATAAGCATCAAACGAGAAAACTACAAATAACGAAACTCGTCTAGCTTGAAGGGGGAAGCCAGATGGCGCTATGGTTGGCTCGCTAGATGGCGCTGCCATAGGTCAAACGGATATCAACTGCGTTTTTTTAAATAGGAACCCCCATTTTTATTACATATTCGTGTGGTACATAAAGAAATATGAATGTTTTAGTTGGACCACTTTTTTCGCTTTGTGATAGATGGCGCTGTAATAGTCACAAACGTATAAGTACGTGGTATCACGTAACATTCCGCCAGTGCGGACGGTATTTGCTTCGTGATACATTACCCGTGTTAAAATGGACCGTTTACCAATTGCGGAAAAGGTCGATATCGTGTTGATGTATGGCTATTGCGATCAAAATGCCCAACGGGCGTGTGCTATGTATGCTGCTCAGTACCCTGGACGACATCATAAAAGTGTCCGGACAGTTCGCCGGATAGTAACATTATTTAAGGAAACAGGAAGTGTTCAGCCACATGTGAAACATCAACCAGGACCTTCAACAAATGATGATGCCCAAGTAGGTGTTTTAGCTGCTGTCGCGGCTAATCCGCACATCAGTAGCAGACAAATTGCGGGAGAATCGGGAATCTCAGAAACGTCGGTATTGAGAATGCTACATCAACATAGGTTGCACCCGTACCATATTTCTATGCACCAGGAATTGCATGGCGACAACTTTAAACGTCGTGTACAGTGCTGCCACTGGGCACAAGAGAAATTACGGGTCGATGGCAGATTTTTTGCACGCGTTCTATTTATCGACGAAGCGTCATTCACCAACAGCGGTAACGTAAACCGGCGTAATATGCACTATTGGGCAACGGAAAATCCACGATGGCTGCGACAAGTGGAACACCAGCGACCGTGGCGGGTTAATGTATGGTGGGGCATTATGGGAGGAAGGATAATTGGCCTCCATTTTATCGATGGCAATCTAAATGATGTCTACATCTACATTCACATACATACTCCGCAATTCACCATACGGTGCGTGGCGGAGGGTACCTCGTACCACAACTAGCATCTTCTCTCCCTGTTCCACTCCCAAACAAGACGAGGGAAAAATGACTGCCTATATGCCTCTGTACGAGCCCTAATCTCTCTTATCTTATGTTTGTGGTCTTTCCGCGAAATATAAGTTCGCGGCAGTAAAACTGTACTGGAGTCAGCCTCAGATGCTGGCTCTCTAAATTTCCTCAGTAGAGATTCACGAAAAGAACGCCTCCTTTCCTCTAGAGACTCCCACCCGAGTTCCTGAAGCATTTCCGTAACACTCGCGTGATGATCAAACCTACGAGTAACAAATATAGCAGCCCGCCTCTGAATTACTTCTATGTCCTCCCTCAATCAGACCTGACAGGGTTCCCAAACGCTCGAACAGTACTCAAGAATAGGTAGTATTAGTGTTTTATAAGCGGTCTCCTTTACAGATGAAGCACATCTTCCCAAAATTCTACCACTGAACCGAAGACGACTATCCGCCTTCACATTAGATGCTTGTTCCACTTCATATCGCTCTGCAATGTTACGCCCAAATATTTAATCGACGTGACTGTGTCAAGCGCTACACTACTATTGGAGTATTCCAACATTACGGGATTCTTTTTCCTATTCATCTGCATTAATTTACATTTATCTACACTCCTGGAAATTGAAATAAGAACACCGTGAATTCATTGTCCCAGGAAGGAGAAACTTTATTGACACATTCCTGGGGTCAGATACATCACATGATCACACTGACAGAACCACAGGCACATAGACACAGGCAACAGAGCATGCACAATGTCGGCACTAGTACAGTGTATATCCACCTTTCGCAGCAATGCAGGCTGCTATTCTCCCATGGAGACGATCGTAGAGATGCTGGATGTAGTCCTGTGGAACGGCTTGCCATGCCATTTCCACCTGGCGCCTCAGTTGGACCAGCGTTCGTGCTGGACGTGCAGACCGCATGAGACGACGCTTCATCCAGTCCCAAACATGCTCAATGGGGGACAGATCCGGAGATCTTACTGGCCAGGGTAGTTGACTTACACCTTCTAGAGGACGTTGGGTGGCACGGGATACATGCGGACGTGCATTGTCCTGTTGGAACAGCAAGTTCCCTTGCCGGTCTAGGAATGGTAGAACGATGGGTTCGATGACGGTTTGGATGTACCGTGCACTATTCAGTGTCCCCTCGACGATCACCAGTGGTGTACGGCCAGTGTAGGAGATCGCTCCCCACACCATGATGCCGGGTGTTGGGCCTGTGTGCCTCGGTCGTATGCAGTCCTGATTGTGGCGCTCACCTGCACGGCGCCAAACACGCATACGACCATCATTGGCACCAAGGCAGAAGCGACTCTCATCGCTGAAGACGACACGTCTTCATTCGTCCCTCCATTCACGCCTGTCGCGACACCACTGGAGGCGGGCTGCACGATGTTGGGGCGTGAGCGGAAGACGGCCTAACGGTGTGCGAGACCGTAGCCCAGCTTCATAGAGACGGTTGCGAATAGTCCTCGCCGATACCCCAGAAGCAACAGTGTCCCTAATATGCTGGGAAGTGGCGGTGCGGTCCCCTACGGCACTGCGTAGGATCCTACGGTCTTGGCGTGCATCCGTGCGTCGCTGCGGTCCGGTCCCAGGTCGACGGGCACGTGCACCTTCCGCCGACCACTGGCGACAACATCGATGTACTGTGGAGACCTCACGCCCCACGTGTTGAGCAATTCGGCGGTACGTCCACCCGGCCTCCCGCATGCACACTATACGTCCTCGCTCATAGTCCGTCAACTGCACATACGGTTCACGTCCACGCTGTCGCGGCATGCTACCAGTGTTAAAGACTGCGATGGAGCTCCGTATGCCACGGCAAACTGGCTGACACTGACGGCGGCGGTGCACAAATGCTGCGCAGCTAGCGCCATTCGACGGCCAACACCGCGGTTCCTGGTGTGTCCGCTGTGCCGTGCGTGTGATCATTACTTGTACAGCCCTCTCGCAGTGTCCGGAGCAAGTATGGTGGGTCTGACACACCGGTGTCAATGTGTTCTTTTTTCCATTTCCAGGAGTGTATATTTAGAGTTAGCTGCCATTCTTTACACCAATCACAAATCCTGTCCAAGTCATTTTGTATCCTCCTACAGTCACTGAACGACGACACCTTCCCCTACACCTCTGCATCATCAGCAAACAACCGCACATTGCTATCCACCCTATCCAAAAGATCATTTATGAAGATAGAAAAGAACAGCGGTCCTACAACGCTTCTCTGGGGCACTCCAGATGATACCCTCACCTCCCATGAACACTCACCATCGAGGACAACGTACTGGGTTTTATTACTTAAGAAGTCTTCGAGCCAATCACATATTTGGGAACCAATCCCATATGCTCGTACCTTAGTTAGGAGTCTGCAGTGGGCCACCGAGTCAAACGCTTTCCGTAAGTCAAGGAATATGGCATCCGTCTGATACCCTTCATCCATGGTTCGCAAGATATCATGTGAAAAAAGGGTGAGTTGCGTTTTGCAGGAGCGATGCTTTCTGAAGCCGTGCTGATGCATGGACAGCAACTTTTCTGTCCATAAGGAAATTCATTATATTAGAACTGAGAATATGTTCGAGAATCCTGCAAAAAACCGATGTTAAGGATATTGGTCTGTAATTTTGAGGATCCGTCCTTCTACCCTTCTTATATACAGGCGTCACCTGCGCTTTTTTCCAGTCGCTCAGGACTTTACGTTGGGCAAGACATTCGCGATAAATGCAAGCTAAGTAAGGAGCCAATGCAGTAGAGTACTCTCTGTAAAACCGAGTTGGAATCCCATCAGGACCTGGCGATTTATTTATTTTCAACCCATTCAGCTGCTTCACAACCCCAGGGATGTCTATCACTATGTACTTCATACGGGAATCTGTATGAGACTCAAACGGCGGTATGTTTGTACGATCCTCCTGCGTGAAAGATTTTTCAAATGCTAAATTTAAAATTTCAGCTTTCGTTTTGCTGTCTTCCGTTGCAGGCCAGACTGATCAGTGAGTGACTGAATGGAAGCCTTCGACCGCTTACCGATTTTACATAAGACCAGAATTTCCTTGGGTTTTCAGCAAGATCTTTTGATAAGGTATAACAATGGTAGTGGTTGTATGCTTCGCGCATCGCTCTTTTTACAGCAGCACGAATCTCTACTAACTTTTGCCTGTCCTCACTCTCCCGATCTTTCTTGTACCACGAGTTCAACTGTCTTTGGTTCCTGAGCATTCTCCGAATTGCTCTGTTAAACCATGGTGGGTCTTTTCTGTCCGTAACCCACATTTTCGGCACATACATGTCCAATGCGTGATTTACAATGTGTTTAAAATTTGCGAATAGTTCTTCCACGTCCATCGTACCGGAAGTAAATGAAGTCGATTCATTTACTAAATGGGATGCTAACAACTGCTTATCTGCTCTTTCTAGTAAGAATACTCTTCTGGCGTTCTTGACCGACTTTTTAACTTTCGTAACCATAGTCGTAATGACAACATCATGATCACTAATCCCTGTCTCAACAATGACACCGTCGATAAGGTCTGGTCTGTTCGTGGCTACCAGATCTAAAATATTTCTATTACGCGTTGGCTGTCGATTTGGCTGCTCAAGACACTTTTCGGATAATGTGTTCAAAAGTAATTGACACGACGGCTTGTCTGTACCACCTGTAATGAATCCATAGACATCCCAGTCTATACTAGGTAGGTTGAAGTCGCCTCCGACTAATATAGCATGATCCGGGTACTTCTGCGATACAGGGTGTAGACTTCCTTTGAATGATTCTAGAACTGTCACGGTGGAACCTGGTGGCCAATAATAACACCTAACAATTAACTTAATTTCTCCTAGCCCTGTTAAACGCGTCCAGGTAACTTCACAATCACACTCTACTTCGACCTCAGTAGACACAATATTTTTGGCAACTGCAATGAAGACACCACCTCCTACGGTGTCTAATCTGTCTTTCCGATACACGTTCCAACCCTCACTAAATATTTCAGAACTTCCTATCTCAGGGTTCAGCCAGGTCTCAGTCCCGAGAATAATTTGCGCGCCACTCGCTTACTGGAGGGCAGTAAATTCAGGAACTTTATTCCGAACCCTCTGATAATTTACTGCTAATATCTTGATAGCTGAAGTGTCTTTACACTGAGCGCGTGCTGATTTCCCTGCCTGCACGTCGACTGGTGAGTGTTCATCACGACACCTCGCACTACTGCCTAACCTAAAAAAAAACCCATATGCACGCCACAAGTACTCCACTACCCGAGTGGCTGCTTCCTTTGTGTGGTGCACCCCTGACCTATCTAGGGGGGGGGGGGGTCCTACAATTCCCCACCCAATAGCGCAAGTCTAGAAATCTGCAGCCAAGACCGTCACAGAGTCGACGAAGCCTCTCGTTGGGAACCCCACTCGGCTCCAGACCAAAGAACCCCAATCCACTCTGGGAACGATGCTGCAAATAGAGAGCTCTGCTTGCACCCCGCGTGAGAGGCCAGTGGTCTTCACCAAATCCGCCAGCCGCCTGTACGAACTAAGGATCGCCTCAGAACCCAAGCGACAGGCCTCATTGGTGCCGACATGAGCAACTACTTGCAGACGACTGCACCCCGTACACTTGTAAGTAGGCTGTCTAGATTTTTATATGAGTAATGCCACGTAGCGCTCTGTATGAAAGTCACTGGCTGTGCTGTGTGCAGTCTGTGGCTAGTTTGCATTTTTGTCTGCCATTGTAGCGTTGGGCAGTTGGCTGTTCACAGCGCATAGCGTTGCGCAGTTGGAGGTGAGCCGCCAGCAGTGGTGGATGTGGGGAGAGAAGTGGCGGAGTTTTGAAATTTGTAAGACTGCATGTCATGAACTGCTATATATATTATGACTTTGGACGACTATTAAGGTAAATACATTGTTTGCTCTCTATTAAAATCTATCATTTGCTAACTATGCCTATCAGTAGTTAGTGCCTTCCGTAGTTTGAATCTTTTATTTAGCTGGCAGTAGTGGCGCTCGCTGTATTGCAGTAGTTTGAGTAACCAAGATTTTTGTGAGGTAAGTAATTTGTGAAACGTATAGGGTAATGTTAGTCAGGGCCATTCTTTAGTAGGGATTTTTGAAAGTACGATTGCGTTGCGCAAAAAATATTGTGTGTCAGTTTAAGCACAGTCTTGTAAAATTGTTCAAAGGGGATGTTTCATATGTCGACCCTTAGCCGAGGATACCTCACTGGAATCTTCTGATTTTTTCTTGTAGTTTGTGTAATTAGTGTAGATTTTGTTTATTGCTAGCGCGTAATTGTAGAGAGAATCTCCTTTGTAGTTGCAGTCTTTCATTGTTGTACATTAAAACAGGTGTGGCACACATGTAAATTTGCACCAAGTATTTCGCAGCTGCGCTTGCAATTAACTAGATATTATTTTCAGTGCTATGTTAATGTGTTCTCTTATTTTTGCTCTTCAAATTGTGTTTTTCTGTGTTGTCGTGTGAAATCTTGTGACAATAATGGCGTGTGAAAAACGCAATACTAGGCTCCAAAGTAAACTGAGAAATGATAGTGAAGACGAAAGCAGTGTGTTAGCGCCACCATGTAATGAATTAACTAACGTTCAAAGTAGTAATTTGGTAATTGTGCATAGGGAAATGGAGTGGGCTGCAAATAATGGTGTAGGCAGTGAAACAATTAGTGAACAGGGATGCATTATCGATCGATCGGTCGGCAACAGCTCGCCTCAGGATGCCGAAATGACAGGACATAATCTTGCAAATACTGTAGATTCAGGTTTTGCGTCCTCACCGTTTTCTCAAATAAATCAAGACACATTTTCTGCTTTTCAAAATGCGAATATTGCCGGTTCAAATGCACTGCCGAATAGCACTGAGGAACATGTTTCAGACACCAGTGCACTGTTATTACAGTTAATGCAACAAATGGGACAAAGGCTACAAAAGTTAGACACAACGCTTGAACAAAATCAGAAACAAATGGGACAAAATCTTCAAAAATTAGACGCAATGGAACAAAATCTTCAAACGTTAGACACAATGGAACAAAATCTTCAAAAGTTAGACACAATGAAACAACACCAAAGACAAACACAGCAAAAGTTAGACGCAATGGAACAAAATCTTCAAAAGTTAGACACCACACTTGAACAAACACGTGAAGATTTAACTACTGAGTTACATAAAATCTAATCGAAATGTCAAAAAGTCTGTAATGACGTAAAAACACAAATTTGTGAGCATTTCCAACCTATTTTTTCGCGTCATGAAAATGCATTACAGAATCACGAAGCAGCCATAAAAGAACTCCAAACGATTGTTCATGAAAATCACGACACCTTGCAAGCTAAAATTGACTCAGTTGCATCTACCGATTTGGTTACGCAACTTGCAAAAACTCAGGAAGACTTAAAGGACACAGTAGATACGATTTCAACACAAATGGACACTCTGAAACTTGGTTCAGAAAAACACACAGAGGAAATAATTTCACTATCGGATAAAGTAGCCGAACTTTCAGATCAGTTCACTAACTTATCTACAAAGGTAGATAATGATCTGAATGACACAAGATCTGTAGCCTTCACGGACACTGAAGAGTATGAACAAATTAGGAAATTGAATCAAAATCAGAATCAAATTAATACGCAACACCAAAGAGAAATCTGGGAAGTACAAGATCAGTTGATACAGGTAATACAGGAATTACATATTTTAGAGGACACTCACGCTCCAATACGGGAAGAGGAACATAGAAATACGGAACGGCCACAAAATAATAACACAGGGCACTTCAGAAATTATGAAAGAAATTGGCAAGGTGCACCGAATTTTGAAATTGAACCGCCGAAACGACGTAACAATGACCGATATGCGACTCGCCGACATGATGATTTTGACTATAAGCTGTTCATTACTACACGTAAATTTAAAACATTTAAGAATTCTGGCAACGACATTCATCCACAAGCATGGCTCCATCAATTCTCTCATTGTTTTCCTCCCAACTGGTCATTAGAGCACAGATTAGAATTTATGTGTGGCTGTTTAGAGAATGAACCAGCTGTAAGAATGCGATCGGTCATTCACGATTGCGACAGTGAAGGAGAATTTTATCATGCCTTCCTCTCAGCATATTGGTCTCAAGCTACACAAGACCGAGTAAAAAATAGCATCATGATGATGAAACACTTTGAACAATCTGAATTTTCCAGTCTTGTCAAATATTTTGAAGACATGTTGCATAAGAATCAATATCTTTCAAACCCATACAGCCCTTCAGAACTCATCCGCATTTGCTTAATGAAATTGCCTGAACATTTAAGAAATATTATTCTGGCAGGACGTTGCAAAGACGACATTGAAGCTTTTCAGGGACTCTTACAAAAATTAGAAATTGACACAGACAGTCGCAGGATGCGAAAACAAGAAAACAATCACTACAGGTCACATCCGTCACAATTCCGTGACGACAGAAACAATAACTGGACACGACAAGTCTATTCTTACAACGCAAATCGTGACCAAAACAGACACCACCCATGTGACAACCACTGGCAGAGTAATAATAGTTACAGAGAAAGATCGCATTTCCGTAGTAATGAATATGACAGAGATTACCATAGAAACAGACGATATGGGAAGAAAAACAATTATTATCAAGGGAGACAGAATAACTTCAGACGCAACAGTTCAGCGCGCAGTTACAATTCCGGGAGAAATTCTCCACCACATGACCGACAAACAAGAAACTATGTAAACTACCGACAAAACGACAGACCTGAATTCTATCAGAACTGGCGGGATTCAAACAGAGTAGGGCACTCTCGACAAGGTGAATTTGTAGAAGTTAGGTCTCCTAATCCCAATAACGACTCACGCCAACAAAGAGACAGACAATGACTCGCACCGCAGGCAGCCACGTGCGCCAGCTGGCTCAGGGAAAAATTACATAGACGCTAACCTTGAGAAAAATTTTAGCATTCTTTACTGATGTACCATATACCACATGATAATTCCACTGAAGCTGAAACTCTGTGTACTAGGAAGAGTAAAGGTTTACACCACATTTCACATGTAAAACCGTTTATTGAAAGATAATCTACTTTTTAACTTTGTCTTTGCCATAAAACTTTTCGCTTCACATTTCTAGTATGCTTTGTCAGACTTAAGAAACTGTTACCATGCAACAATGTTTGAAGTTAAATATCCAGTCAAGAACCTGGGCAACTTATTTAGACAGTAATTACGAATGCATTGTTATAGTGAACAGACGACACAGTGTTGTACATTCGTGCAACAAGTTGCACGATTACGTAACGACTATCAGGCTTACATACTTAGAACTTATACTGCTAATGAGATTTTAATGCAACATTTTGGTTTACTTGAAAAGATACTCTTTATTTGAAGTACATTCGGTGAGATTAAAGATGACTTAGCATTTGGTTTCTTCGATAGCTACACGATTATATCACGACGCTATTAATATGTGACACAGTTTACATTGTTGGTTTTGTGGTGTATCTGTTTTATATCTGCACAGTTTTTCTGTATTATTCTGGAAAGTAAAACATGTTTTAGTAGTAACTTTTGTGGTATAGCTACAATAAGACAGCCTTTTTTATAGCACAACAATACGTTACAGTGTAGTATTTTCTTGATCACGGTAAGGTACGTAATAACTACGATATCTATACGCAAAGCATTTCACTTTCGTTTATGATGAGGTAAGTACGTTGACTTCAGCAGAACTTTGCTTACAGAGGACGATAACTACGACGCTTCCACAGAATTATCTTACAGCAAGACGCACATTTAGCGCTACAGGACACGCGTTTGAGTGACTAATTTTGTACTTAAAACATTTATTTTAAAGATTTTTGAATTAAAAAGAAAGTTTTCCGTGATACATTTCATTCCATTGCTGTAATCTGTAACACCTGAGAGTATAATTACATTTATTCTCAGGGGCTACACGCCTACTTTGTGTACCATGTGTCTGGCAAGCACAAGGAGCCCTAGCTAATATGGTATTTGCTTATACAACTTTACCCATCGGTACCATATTTCTCTAACACATAAATTACACAGCTATCTGATCATTTAACTGAGAGAGACAAACATTTATTTTACTACATCAGTGACAGATGTTTACGTAATTACACAGTTGGGTAACTTCACACTTATGAAATTGTATTTTGTCTGTACTTTGTGAACTGTTCATATTTTTTGGAGCCATTGGGATACTATGAGAGCTTTGAATGTCGCATTTGGTATGAGATCATGATTTTTAAAGTACGTTTGAGGTAGATGACACTATTGAAATGAGCAGAGAATTCTTTTTAGGTTTTGAAATTATTGCAGAAAGCTACGACGATTTTGAGACTTGACTGAGGTGCTATGATGCTATTGTTACGATGAATATGTGTATTATGCTGTTGAGGTATGTTTATGATCAATAAGCTGATGATATATGAGGAATTTGATTATGCTATGTATTTATTATGATGAAATATTGAAGAAGTGTCGACGAATTTGTATATGTGTAATAAGGTAAGGAATAATGAGTAGTGGTTAGGGACTCTGGTTTGTGAAAAAGGATGTTGGAAACCAAGAATCGTACTTAAGAATTATGAAATGTGTGTAAATGCGTGAATGTATCACAGTGCCAACGAAAATTTTTTGGACACTATTAAGTTTAAAGGATTTGGTTTCAACACATTTGCCAAGCAAATTCTCGACCAGTGAAATTTTTTATATGAGACTGTCACTGTAGTGCAAACTGGTGTCGTAAATATTTTGGTAAGGAAGGTAGGTCACTGTAAGCACCCAGCTGCTCGACAGTCGCCTGGAAAAAGCCATTAGTGTGTGCCTATCAGAGGCACAGGTGGAAAAAAAAGAGGCCATTATCCACATTATTGACATTTCTTTGTAGAAAGCATCGCAAATACGACACGCCCAAACTTGAAAACATATGATTACACTGTGGAGCTCTTAATTTATGATATTTACTGAAATGAAATGATGAGAAACATTTCACATCTATTGTCTTGCTAGTTGAAAGATTGTTTACTGCATTATGAAACGCCATATGGCTGGTGAATGACATTTCACGCCTTCTTTGCCTATTTTGTTTAATATCTAGTTTCTAGCTGCACTGTAGCATTGGTTAAAATAATATTTTATAGATGTACTAATATAAATATTTTATGCCTACAGACCCAGTAAAGAATAACTTAATGATGTACTTAAAAAAAAAAGGAGCACAAAAAGACATTTCCCTTCACAGGAATTGCATACAGAATTTTCTTTTCAAGTACTTGGTAATTTCTTTTGTAGAATAAATTGTGATGCATCACTCTAGTATTAAGATGTGACATAGGTATTAGACATGGCCATCTTTAGTGTAATATTTTTTCTGCTTGAGCTTTGTCATGTTTAGATATAAGTTATTACTTTTGCTGCTGCTGTTTGCCAGGCATAGTGCTACTAAATTTCACTTTGTATTACTCTGTTAAGCTAGTTTCACTACCGATTTATTTTTCTTGTTGCTGCACATTGGCTCATATTAGTTGTAATGTTGCATTTGCTTGGTAATTTAGATTTACTGTAGCTTGCTTTGCCAATTTCCATTTTTTTGTCATTGCTGTTTGTGTTAATTGTTTTGTGCTGCTGCATTGCTTCGTCCCTTAGTTTAGCATCTGAGCTCAGTAGATTTAAGTTAGCTTAAGATGGGGTAGGCTATATGTGAGAACGAGTTGTGATGAATTGGAAGAAATGCATTGGGAAGCTATAAGAAAATGGTTTGGCCAAAAAAAAGAATTTTGAAAGAGAATGTGAACAGAATACAGAAAGCATGCTTGGATGGGATTTTTTTTTGGTGGAAACAAATGTTGAAATAAGGGGAAAGATCTACAGAACGAAGTTTTGGGTTGGACTGCAGTACCAAATGTCACACTGATAACGAACCCTGTCTTTCCTTTTGTATTATTCCGCTATGTGTTTATGTATCCTTGTGTATTTGTCTTTTTCCTGTCTTTATGTGTTTAGCTAATACGATCTATGTTGTAGAATTTTTATAGTACTAAGGTACGTTCACTATGATGAGGAATACTGTTATCCTCAAATATAATTTGCATTAATAATATGTTATTCATTTTGTAAAGATGTTTAGACATTATTAATTCTGTTCTGTTTCAATGCTCAAGTGTGAAATTAATGTTTAGGAAACTATTCTCATTATTTTATATATTTACTTATGTCATAATTCCTGTAAGACTGATGTATCTGTTTATTTCTGTTCTTTTGTAAAGCCTGTTTTACTACAAATGTTATCTGTATTGTTATGTTCTTTAATGAAGTATTTTGCACCTTCGTTATTGTATTCTTATGTTATTAAATTGTAATTGTAGTGGATCAGCATCTTTGATGGCCCACCAATACCGTAATCTCTACCAGGACTACAGTGGATCTACTCTGTGATGACCTACCTACCAATATTCTTCAAAACTTCGACTGACTCTGCGGTGGATTTGCTCTGTTGTGGCCCATTACCTGTCCGCATGTCAAGAGTCAGCACTGTCTATCCGTTGGAAGGACAACACTACTTCTTCAAGACTGCATGGAAATCAGCTACTTCCGTGTGCATTTTCTTTTACTGTTCAGACATTGAGAAAAACACTGCTATTTTACTGTGATGAACGATCAGGACTGTCTTTGTGGACTGTGAGAAAATTTTACCTTTTGACCAACATTGTATCAATAAGTGTGTGCATTTGATATCTTTGTTATTGTAATTATGAAAAATTTCTTCAAATCTGTATTGGCCACTGCCCAAAACAATTTGTAAAATTTTTTGTGGGGAGCATGGGGGCTATGTAAGTAGGCTGTCTAGGTTTTTATATTGGTAACGCCACGTAGCGCTCTGTATGAAAACACTGGCTGTGCTGTGTGCAGTCTGTGGCTAGTTTGCATTTTTGTCTGCCATTGTAGCGTTGGGCAGTTGGCTGTTCACAGCGCATAGCGTTGCGCAGTTGGAGGTGAGCCGCCAGCAGTGGTGGATGTGGGGAGAGAAATGGCGGAGTTTTGAAATTTGTAAGACTGCATGTCATGAACTGCTATATATATTATGACTTTGGATGACTATTAAGGTAAATACATTGTTTGCTCTCTATTAAAATCTATCATTTGCTAACTATGCCTATCAGTAGTTAGTGCCTTCCGTAGTTTGAATCTTTTATTTAGCTGGCAGTAGCGGCGCTCGCTGTATTGCAGTAGTTTGAGTAACCAAGATTTTTGTGAGGTAAGTGATTTGTGAAACGTATAGGTTAATGTTAGTCAGGGCCATTCTTTAGTAGGGATTTTCGAAAGTACGATTGCGTTGCGCAAAAAATATTGTGTGTCAGTTTAAGCACAGTCTTGTATAATTGTTCAAAGGGGACGTTTCATATGTCGACCCTTAGCCGAGGATACCTCACTGGAATCTTCTGATTTTTTCTTGTAGTTTGTGTAATTAGTGTAGATTTTGTTTATTGCTAGCGCGTAATTGTAGAGAGAATCTCCTTTGTAGTTGCAGTCTTTCATTGTTGTACATTAAAACAGGTGTGGCACACATGTAAATTTGCACCATGTATTTCGCAGCTGCGCTTGCAATTAACTAGATATTATTTTCAGTGCTATGTTAATGTGTTCTCTTATTTTTGCTCTTCAAATTGTGTTTTTCTGTGTTGTCGTGTGAAATCCTGTGACAATAATGGCGTGTGAAAAACGCAATACTAGGCTCCAAAGTAAACTGAGAAATGATAGTGAAGACGAAAGCAGTGTGTTAGCGCCACCATGTAATGAATTAACTAACGTTCAAAGTAGTAATTTGGTAATTGTGCATAGGGAAATGGAGTGGGCTGCAAATAATGGTGTAGGCAGTGAAACAATTAGTGAACAGGGAAGCATTATCGATCGATCGGTCGGCAACAGCTCGCCTCAGGATGCCGAAATGACAGGACATAATCTTGCAAATACTGTAGATTCAGGTTTTGCGTCCTCACCGTTTTCTCAAATAAATCAAGACACATTTTCTGCTTTTCAAAATGCGAATATTGCCGGTTCAAATGCACTGCCGAATAGCACTGAGGAACATGTTTCAGACACCAGTGCACTGTTATTACAGTTAATGCAACAAATGGGACAAAGGCTACAAAAGTTAGACACAACGCTTGAACAAAATCAGAAACAAATGGGACAAAATCTTCAAAAATTAGACGCAATGGAACAAAATCTTCAAACGTTAGACACAATGGAACAAAATCTTCAAAAGTTAGACACAATGGAACAACACCAAAGACAAACACAGCAAAAGTTAGACGCAATGGAACAAAATCTTCAAAAGTTAGACACCACACTTGAACAAACACGTGAAGATTTAACTACTGAGTTACATAAAATCTAATCGAAATGTCAAAAAGTCTGTAATGACGTAAAAACACAAATTTGTGAGCATTTCCAACCTATTTTTTCGCGTCATGAAAATGCATTACAGAATCACGAAGCAGCCATAAAAGAACTCCAAACGATTGTTCATGAAAATCACGACACCTTGCAAGCTAAAATTGACTCAGTTGCATCTACCGATTTGGTTACGCAACTTGCAAAAACTCAGGAAGACTTAAAGGACACAGTAGATACGATTTCAACACAAATGGACACTCTGAAACTTGGTTCAGAAAAACACACAGAGGAAATAATTTCACTATCGGATAAAGTAGCCGAACTTTCAGATCAGTTCACTAACTTATCTACAAAGGTAGATAATGATCTGAATGACACAAGATCTGTAGCCTTCACGGACACTGAAGAGTATGAACAAATTAGGAAATTGAATCAAAATCAGAATCAAATTAATACGCAACACCAAAGAGAAATCTGGGAAGTACAAGATCAGTTGATACAGGTAATACAGGAATTACATATTTTAGAGGACACTCACGCTCCAATACGGGAAGAGGAACATAGAAATACGGAACGGCCACAAAATAATAACACAGGGCACTTCAGAAATTATGAAAGAAATTGGCAAGGTGCACCGAATTTTGAAATTGAACCGCCGAAACGACGTAACAATGACCGATATGCGACTCGCCGACATGATGATTTTGACTATAAGCTGTTCATTACTACACGTAAATTTAAAACATTTAAGAATTCTGGCAACGACATTCATCCACAAGCATGGCTCCATCAATTCTCTCATTGTTTTCCTCCCAACTGGTCATTAGAGCACAGATTAGAATTTATGTGTGGCTGTTTAGAGAATGAACCAGCTGTAAGAATGCGATCGGTCATTCACGATTGCGACAGTGAAGGAGAATTTTATCATGCCTTCCTCTCAGCATATTGGTCTCAAGCTACACAAGACCGAGTAAAAAATAGCATCATGATGATGAAACACTTTGAACAATCTGAATTTTCCAGTCTTGTCAAATATTTTGAAGACATGTTGCATAAGAATCAATATCTTTCAAACCCATACAGCCCTTCAGAACTCATCCGCATTTGCTTAATGAAATTGCCTGAACATTTAAGAAATATTATTCTGGCAGGACGTTGCAAAGACGACATTGAAGCTTTTCAGGGACTCTTACAAAAATTAGAAATTGACACAGACAGTCGCAGGATGCGAAAACA
The DNA here is from genome assembly GCF_021461385.2 of Schistocerca piceifrons. Lineage (NCBI taxonomy): Eukaryota > Metazoa > Arthropoda > Insecta > Orthoptera > Acrididae > Schistocerca > Schistocerca piceifrons. The sequence goes on along the minus strand of NC_060139.1, from coordinate 546,336,369 downwards.
AGAAAACAATCACTACAGGTCACATCCGTCACAATTCCGTGACGACAGAAACAATAACTGGACACGACAAGTCTATTCTTACAACGCAAATCGTGACCAAAACAGACACCACCCATGTGACAACCACTGGCAGAGTAATAATAGTTACAGAGAAAGATCGCATTTCCGTAGTAATGAATATGACAGAGATTACCATAGAAACAGACGATATGGGAAGAAAAACAATTATTATCAAGGGAGACAGAATAACTTCAGACGCAACAGTTCAGCGCGCAGTTACAATTCCGGGAGAAATTCTCCACCACATGACCGACAAACAAGAAACTATGTAAACTACCGACAAAACGACAGACCTGAATTCTATCAGAACTGGCGGGATTCAAACAGAGTAGGGCACTCTCGACAAGGTGAATTTGTAGAAGTTAGGTCTCCTAATCCCAATAACGACTCACGCCAACAAAGAGACAGACAATGACTCGCACCGCAGGCAGCCACGTGCGCCAGCTGGCTCAGGGAAAAATTACATAGACGCTAACCTTGAGAAAAATTTTAGCATTCTTTACTGATGTACCATATACCACATGATAATTCCACTGAAGCTGAAACTCTGTGTACTAGGAAGAGTAAAGGTTTACACCACATTTCACATGTAAAACCGTTTATTGAAAGATAATCTACTTTTTAACTTTGTCTTTGCCATAAAACTTTTCGCTTCACATTTCTAGTATGCTTTGTCAGACTTAAGAAACTGTTACCATGCAACAATGTTTGAAGTTAAATATCCAGTCAAGAACCTGGGCAACTTATTTAGACAGTAATTACGAATGCATTGTTATAGTGAACAGACGACACAGTGTTGTACATTCGTGCAACAAGTTGCACGATTACGTAACGACTATCAGGCTTACATACTTAGAACTTATACTGCTAATGAGATTTTAATGCAACATTTTGGTTTACTTGAAAAGATACTCTTTATTTGAAGTACATTCGGTGAGATTAAAGATGACTTAGCATTTGGTTTCTTCGATAGCTACACGATTATATCACGACGCTATTAATATGTGACACAGTTTACATTGTTGGTTTTGTGGTGTATCTGTTTTATATCTGCACAGTTTTTCTGTATTATTCTGGAAAGTAAAACATGTTTTAGTAGTAACTTTTGTGGTATAGCTACAATAAGACAGCCTTTTTTATAGCACAACAATACGTTACAGTGTAGTATTTTCTTGATCACGGTAAGGTACTAATAACTACGATATCTATACGCAAAGCATTTCACTTTCGTTTATGATGAGGTAAGTACGTTGACTTCAGCAGAACTTTGCTTACAGAGGACGATAACTACGACGCTTCCACAGAATTATCTTACAGCAAGACGCACATTTAGCGCTACAGGACACGCGTTTGAGTGACTAATTTTGTACTTAAAACATTTATTTTAAAGATTTTTGAATTAAAAAGAAAGTTTTCCGTGATACATTTCATTCCATTGCTGTAATCTGTAACACCTGAGAGTATAATTACATTTATTCTCAGGGGCTACACGCCTACTTTGTGTACCATGTGTCTGGCAAGCACAAGGAGCCCTAGCTAATATGGTATTTGCTTATACAACTTTACCCATCGGTACCATATTTCTCTAACACATAAATTACACAGCTATCTGATCATTTAACTGAGAGAGACAAACATTTATTTTACTACATCAGTGACAGATGTTTACGTAATTACACAGTTGGGTAACTTCACACTTATGAAATTGTATTTTGTCTGTACTTTGTGAACTGTTCATATTTTTTGGAGCCATTGGGATACTATGAGAGCTTTGAATGTCGCATTTGGTATGAGATCATGATTTTTAAAGTACGTTTGAGGTAGATGACACTATTGAAATGAGCAGAGAATTCTTTTTAGGTTTTGAAATTATTGCAGAAAGCTACGACGATTTTGAGACTTGACTGAGGTGCTATGATGCTATTGTTACGATGAATATGTGTATTATGCTGTTGAGGTATGTTTATGATCAATAAGCTGATGATATATGAGGAATTTGATTATGCTATGTATTTATTATGATGAAATATTGAAGAAGTGTCGACGAATTTGTATATGTGTAATAAGGTAAGGAATAATGAGTAGTGGTTAGGGACTCTGGTTTGTGAAAAAGGATGTTGGAAACCAAGAATCGTACTTAAGAATTATGAAATGTGTGTAAATGCGTGAATGTATCACAGTGCCAACGAAAATTTTTTGGACACTATTAAGTTTAAAGGATTTGGTTTCAACACATTTGCCAAGCAAATTCTCGACCAGTGAAATTTTTTATATGAGACTGTCACTGTAGTGCAAACTGGTGTCGTAAATATTTTGGTAAGGAAGGTAGGTCACTGTAAGCACCCAGCTGCTCGACAGTCGCCTGGAAAAAGCCATTAGTGTGTGCCTATCAGAGGCACAGGTGGAAAAAAAAGAGGCCATTATCCACATTATTGACATTTCTTTGTAGAAAGCATCGCAAATACGACACGCCCAAACTTGAAAACATATGATTACACTGTGGAGCTCTTAATTTATGATATTTACTGAAATGAAATGATGAGAAACATTTCACATCTATTGTCTTGCTAGTTGAAAGATTGTTTACTGCATTATGAAACGCCATATGGCTGGTGAATGACATTTCACGCCTTCTTTGCCTATTTTGTTTAATATCTAGTTTCTAGCTGCACTGTAGCATTGGTTAAAATAATATTTTATAGATGTACTAATATAAATATTTTATGCCTACAGACCCAGTAAAGAATAACTTAATGATGTACTTAAAAAAAAAGGAGCACAAAAAGACATTTCCCTTCACAGGAATTGCATACAGAATTTTCTTTTCAAGTACTTGGTAATTTCTTTTGTAGAATAAATTGTGATGCATCACTCTAGTATTAAGATGTGACATAGGTATTAGACATGGCCATCTTTAGTGTAATATTTTTTCTGCTTGAGCTTTGTCATGTTTAGATATAAGTTATTACTTTTGCTGCTGCTGTTTGCCAGGCATAGTGCTACTAAATTTCACTTTGTATTACTCTGTTAAGCTAGTTTCACTACCGATTTATTTTTCTTGTTGCTGCACATTGGCTCATATTAGTTGTAATGTTGCATTTGCTTGGTAATTTAGATTTACTGTAGCTTGCTTTGCCAATTTCCATTTTTTTGTCATTGCTGTTTGTGTTAATTGTTTTGTGCTGCTGCATTGCTTCGTCCCTTAGTTTAGCATCTGAGCTCAGTAGATTTAAGTTAGCTTAAGATGGGGTAGGCTATATGTGAGAACGAGTTGTGATGAATTGGAAGAAATGCATTGGGAAGCTATAAGAAAATGGTTTGGCCAAAAAAAAGAATTTTGAAAGAGAATGTGAACAGAATACAGAAAGCATGCTTGGATGGGATTTTTTTTTGGTGGAAACAAATGTTGAAATAAGGGGAAAGATCTACAGAACGAAGTTTTGGGTTGGACTGCAGTACCAAATGTCACACTGATAACGAACCCTGTCTTTCCTTTTGTATTATTCCGCTATGTGTTTATGTATCCTTGTGTATTTGTCTTTTTCCTGTCTTTATGTGTTTAGCTAATACGATCTATGTTGTAGAATTTTTATAGTACTAAGGTACGTTCACTATGATGAGGAATACTGTTATCCTCAAATATAATTTGCATTAATAATATGTTATTCATTTTGTAAAGATGTTTAGACATTATTAATTCTGTTCTGTTTCAATGCTCAAGTGTGAAATTAATGTTTAGGAAACTATTCTCATTATTTTATATATTTACTTATGTCATAATTCCTGTAAGACTGATGTATCTGTTTATTTCTGTTCTTTTGTAAAGCCTGTTTTACTACAAATGTTATCTGTATTGTTATGTTCTTTAATGAAGTATTTTGCACCTTCGTTATTGTATTCTTATGTTATTAAATTGTAATTGTAGTGGATCAGCATCTTTGATGGCCCACCAATACCGTAATCTCTACCAGGACTACAGTGGATCTACTCTGTGATGACCTACCTACCAATATTCTTCAAAACTTCGACTGACTCTGCGGTGGATTTGCTCTGTTGTGGCCCATTACCTGTCCGCATGTCAAGAGTCAGCACTGTCTATCCGTTGGAAGGACAACACTACTTCTTCAAGACTGCATGGAAATCAGCTACTTCCGTGTGCATTTTCTTTTACTGTTCAGACATTGAGAAAAACACTGCTATTTTACTGTGATGAACGATCAGGACTGTCTTTGTGGACTGTGAGAAAATTTTACCTTTTGACCAACATTGTATCAATAAGTGTGTGCATTTGATATCTTTGTTATTGTAATTATGAAAAATTTCTTCAAATCTGTATTGGCCACTGCCCAAAACAATTTGTAAAATTTTTTGTGGGGAGCATGGGGGCTATGTAAGTAGGCTGTCTAGGTTTTTATATTGGTAACGCCACGTAGCGCTCTGTATGAAAACACTGGCTGTGCTGTGTGCAGTCTGTGACTAGTTTGCATTTTTGTCTGCCATTGTAGCGTTGGGCAGTTGGCTGTTCACAGCGCATAGCGTTGCGCAGTTGGAGGTGAGCCGCCAGCAGTGGTGGATGTGGGGAGAGAAATGGCGGAGTTTTGAAATTTGTAAGACTGCATGTCATGAACTGCTATATATATTATGACTTTGGATGACTATTAAGGTAAATACATTGTTTGCTCTCTATTAAAATCTATCATTTGCTAACTATGCCTATCAGTAGTTAGTGCCTTCCGTAGTTTGAATCTTTTATTTAGCTGGCAGTAGCGGCGCTCGCTGTATTGCAGTAGTTTGAGTAACCAAGATTTTTGTGAGGTAAGTGATTTGTGAAACGTATAGGTTAATGTTAGTCAGGGCCATTCTTTAGTAGGGATTTTCGAAAGTACGATTGCGTTGCGCAAAAAATATTGTGTGTCAGTTTAAGCACAGTCTTGTATAATTGTTCAAAGGGGACGTTTCATATGTCGACCCTTAGCCGAGGATACCTCACTGGAATCTTCTGATTTTTTCTTGTAGTTTGTGTAATTAGTGTAGATTTTGTTTATTGCTAGCGCGTAATTGTAGAGAGAATCTCCTTTGTAGTTGCAGTCTTTCATTGTTGTACATTAAAACAGGTGTGGCACACATGTAAATTTGCACCATGTATTTCGCAGCTGCGCTTGCAATTAACTAGATATTATTTTCAGTGCTATGTTAATGTGTTCTCTTATTTTTGCTCTTCAAATTGTGTTTTTCTGTGTTGTCGTGTGAAATCCTGTGACAATAATGGCGTGTGAAAAACGCAATACTAGGCTCCAAAGTAAACTGAGAAATGATAGTGAAGACGAAAGCAGTGTGTTAGCGCCACCATGTAATGAATTAACTAACGTTCAAAGTAGTAATTTGGTAATTGTGCATAGGGAAATGGAGTGGGCTGCAAATAATGGTGTAGGCAGTGAAACAATTAGTGAACAGGGAAGCATTATCGATCGATCGGTCGGCAACAGCTCGCCTCAGGATGCCGAAATGACAGGACATAATCTTGCAAATACTGTAGATTCAGGTTTTGCGTCCTCACCGTTTTCTCAAATAAATCAAGACACATTTTCTGCTTTTCAAAATGCGAATATTGCCGGTTCAAATGCACTGCCGAATAGCACTGAGGAACATGTTTCAGACACCAGTGCACTGTTATTACAGTTAATGCAACAAATGGGACAAAGGCTACAAAAGTTAGACACAACGCTTGAACAAAATCAGAAACAAATGGGACAAAATCTTCAAAAATTAGACGCAATGGAACAAAATCTTCAAACGTTAGACACAATGGAACAAAATCTTCAAAAGTTAGACACAATGGAACAACACCAAAGACAAACACAGCAAAAGTTAGACGCAATGGAACAAAATCTTCAAAAGTTAGACACCACACTTGAACAAACACGTGAAGATTTAACTACTGAGTTACATAAAATCTAATCGAAATGTCAAAAAGTCTGTAATGACGTAAAAACACAAATTTGTGAGCATTTCCAACCTATTTTTTCGCGTCATGAAAATGCATTACAGAATCACGAAGCAGCCATAAAAGAACTCCAAACGATTGTTCATGAAAATCACGACACCTTGCAAGCTAAAATTGACTCAGTTGCATCTACCGATTTGGTTACGCAACTTGCAAAAACTCAGGAAGACTTAAAGGACACAGTAGATACGATTTCAACACAAATGGACACTCTGAAACTTGGTTCAGAAAAACACACAGAGGAAATAATTTCACTATCGGATAAAGTAGCCGAACTTTCAGATCAGTTCACTAACTTATCTACAAAGGTAGATAATGATCTGAATGACACAAGATCTGTAGCCTTCACGGACACTGAAGAGTATGAACAAATTAGGAAATTGAATCAAAATCAGAATCAAATTAATACGCAACACCAAAGAGAAATCTGGGAAGTACAAGATCAGTTGATACAGGTAATACAGGAATTACATATTTTAGAGGACACTCACGCTCCAATACGGGAAGAGGAACATAGAAATACGGAACGGCCACAAAATAATAACACAGGGCACTTCAGAAATTATGAAAGAAATTGGCAAGGTGCACCGAATTTTGAAATTGAACCGCCGAAACGACGTAACAATGACCGATATGCGACTCGCCGACATGATGATTTTGACTATAAGCTGTTCATTACTACACGTAAATTTAAAACATTTAAGAATTCTGGCAACGACATTCATCCACAAGCATGGCTCCATCAATTCTCTCATTGTTTTCCTCCCAACTGGTCATTAGAGCACAGATTAGAATTTATGTGTGGCTGTTTAGAGAATGAACCAGCTGTAAGAATGCGATCGGTCATTCACGATTGCGACAGTGAAGGAGAATTTTATCATGCCTTCCTCTCAGCATATTGGTCTCAAGCTACACAAGACCGAGTAAAAAATAGCATCATGATGATGAAACACTTTGAACAATCTGAATTTTCCAGTCTTGTCAAATATTTTGAAGACATGTTGCATAAGAATCAATATCTTTCAAACCCATACAGCCCTTCAGAACTCATCCGCATTTGCTTAATGAAATTGCCTGAACATTTAAGAAATATTATTCTGGCAGGACGTTGCAAAGACGACATTGAAGCTTTTCAGGGACTCTTACAAAAATTAGAAATTGACACAGACAGTCGCAGGATGCGAAAACAAGAAAACAATCACTACAGGTCACATCCGTCACAATTCCGTGACGACAGAAACAATAACTGGACACGACAAGTCTATTCTTACAACGCAAATCGTGACCAAAACAGACACCACCCATGTGACAACCACTGGCAGAGTAATAATAGTTACAGAGAAAGATCGCATTTCCGTAGTAATGAATATGACAGAGATTACCATAGAAACAGACGATATGGGAAGAAAAACAATTATTATCAAGGGAGACAGAATAACTTCAGACGCAACAGTTCAGCGCGCAGTTACAATTCCGGGAGAAATTCTCCACCACATGACCGACAAACAAGAAACTATGTAAACTACCGACAAAACGACAGACCTGAATTCTATCAGAACTGGCGGGATTCAAACAGAGTAGGGCACTCTCGACAAGGTGAATTTGTAGAAGTTAGGTCTCCTAATCCCAATAACGACTCACGCCAACAAAGAGACAGACAATGACTCGCACCGCAGGCAGCCACGTGCGCCAGCTGGCTCAGGGAAAAATTACATAGACGCTAACCTTGAGAAAAATTTTAGCATTCTTTACTGATGTACCATATACCACATGATAATTCCACTGAAGCTGAAACTCTGTGTACTAGGAAGAGTAAAGGTTTACACCACATTTCACACGTAAAACCGTTTATTGAAAGATAATCTACTTTTTAACTTTGTCTTTGCCATAAAACTTTTCGCTTCACATTTCTAGTATGCTTTGTCAGACTTAAGAAACTGTTACCATGCAACAATGTTTGAAGTTAAATATCCAGTCAAGAACCTGGGCAACTTATTTAGACAGTAATTACGAATGCATTGTTATAGTGAACAGACGACACAGTGTTGTACATTCGTGCAACAAGTTGCACGATTACGTAACGACTATCAGGCTTACATACTTAGAACTTATACTGCTAATGAGATTTTAATGCAACATTTTGGTTTACTTGAAAAGATACTCTTTATTTGAAGTACATTCGGTGAGATTAAAGATGACTTAGCATTTGGTTTCTTCGATAGCTACACGATTATATCACGACGCTATTAATATGTGACACAGTTTACATTGTTGGTTTTGTGGTGTATCTGTTTTATATCTGCACAGTTTTTCTGTATTATTCTGGAAAGTAAAACATGTTTTAGTAGTAACTTTTGTGGTATAGCTACAATAAGACAGCCTTTTTTATAGCACAACAATACATTACAGTGTAGTATTTTCTTGATCACGGTAAGGTACGTAATAACTACGATATCTATACGCAAAGCATTTCACTTTCGTTTATGATGAGGTAAGTACGTTGACTTCAGCAGAACTTTGCTTACAGAGGACGATAACTACGACGCTTCCACAGAATTATCTTACAGCAAGACGCACATTTAGCGCTACAGGACACGCGTTTGAGTGACTAATTTTGTACTTAAAACATTTATTTTAAAGATTTTTGAATTAAAAAGAAAGTTTTCCGTGATACATTTCATTCCATTGCTGTAATCTGTAACACCTGAGAGTATAATTACATTTATTCTCAGGGGCTACACGCCTACTTTGTGTACCATGTGTCTGGCAAGCACAAGGAGCCCTAGCTAATATGGTATTTGCTTATACAACTTTACCCATCGGTACCATATTTCTCTAACACATAAATTACACAGCTATCTGATCATTTAACTGAGAGAGACAAACATTTATTTTACTACATCAGTGACAGATGTTTACGTAATTACACAGTTGGGTAACTTCACACTTATGAAATTGTATTTTGTCTGTACTTTGTGAACTGTTCATATTTTTTGGAGCCATTGGGATACTATGAGAGCTTTGAATGTCGCATTTGGTATGAGATCATGATTTTTAAAGTACGTTTGAGGTAGATGACACTATTGAAATGAGCAGAGAATTCTTTTTAGGTTTTGAAATTATTGCAGAAAGCTACGACGATTTTGAGACTTGACTGAGGTGCTATGATGCTATTGTTACGATGAATATGTGTATTATGCTGTTGAGGTATGTTTATGATCAATAAGCTGATGATATATGAGGAATTTGATTATGCTATGTATTTATTATGATGAAATATTGAAGAAGTGTCGACGAATTTGTATATGTGTAATAAGGTAAGGAATAATGAGTAGTGGTTAGGGACTCTGGTTTGTGAAAAAGGATGTTGGAAACCAAGAATCGTACTTAAGAATTATGAAATGTGTGTAAATGCGTGAATGTATCACAGTGCCAACGAAAATTTTTTGGACACTATTAAGTTTAAAGGATTTGGTTTCAACACATTTGCCAAGCAAATTCTCGACCAGTGAAATTTTTTATATGAGACTGTCACTGTAGTGCAAACTGGTGTCGTAAATATTTTGGTAAGGAAGGTAGGTCACTGTAAGCACCCAGCTGCTCGACAGTCGCCTGGAAAAAGCCATTAGTGTGTGCCTATCAGAGGCACAGGTGGAAAAAAAAGAGGCCATTATCCACATTATTGACATTTCTTTGTAGAAAGCATCGCAAATACGACACGCCCAAACTTGAAAACATATGATTACACTGTGGAGCTCTTAATTTATGATATTTACTGAAATGAAATGATGAGAAACATTTCACATCTATTGTCTTGCTAGTTGAAAGATTGTTTACTGCATTATGAAACGCCATATGGCTGGTGAATGACATTTCACGCCTTCTTTGCCTATTTTGTTTAATATCTAGTTTCTAGCTGCACTGTAGCATTGGTTAAAATAATATTTTATAGATGTACTAATATAAATATTTTATGCCTACAGACCCAGTAAAGAATAACTTAATGATGTACTTAAAAAAAAAAGGAGCACAAAAAGACATTTCCCTTCACAGGAATTGCATACAGAATTTTCTTTTCAAGTACTTGGTAATTTCTTTTGTAGAATAAATTGTGATGCATCACTCTAGTATTAAGATGTGACATAGGTATTAGACATGGCCATCTTTAGTGTAATATTTTTTCTGCTTGAGCTTTGTCATGTTTAGATATAAGTTATTACTTTTGCTGCTGCTGTTTGCCAGGCATAGTGCTACTAAATTTCACTTTGTATTACTCTGTTAAGCTAGTTTCACTACCGATTTATTTTTCTTGTTGCTGCACATTGGCTCATATTAGTTGTAATGTTGCATTTGCTTGGTAATTTAGATTTACTGTAGCTTGCTTTGCCAATTTCCATTTTTTTGTCATTGCTGTTTGTGTTAATTGTTTTGTGCTGCTGCATTGCTTCGTCCCTTAGTTTAGCATCTGAGCTCAGTAGATTTAAGTTAGCTTAAGATGGGGTAGGCTATATGTGAGAACGAGTTGTGATGAATTGGAAGAAATGCATTGGGAAGCTATAAGAAAATGGTTTGGCCAAAAAAAAGAATTTTGAAAGAGAATGTGAACAGAATACAGAAAGCATGCTTGGATGGGATTTTTTTTTGGTGGAAACAAATGTTGAAATAAGGGGAAAGATCTACAGAACGAAGTTTTGGGTTGGACTGCAGTACCAAATGTCACACTGATAACGAACCCTGTCTTTCCTTTTGTATTATTCCGCTATGTGTTTATGTATCCTTGTGTATTTGTCTTTTTCCTGTCTTTATGTGTTTAGCTAATACGATCTATGTTGTAGAATTTTTATAGTACTAAGGTACGTTCACTATGATGAGGAATACTGTTATCCTCAAATATAATTTGCATTAATAATATGTTATTCATTTTGTAAAGATGTTTAGACATTATTAATTCTGTTCTGTTTCAATGCTCAAGTGTGAAATTAATGTTTAGGAAACTATTCTCATTATTTTATATATTTACTTATGTCATAATTCCTGTAACACTGATGTATCTGTTTATTTCTGTTCTTTTGTAAAGCCTGTTTTACTACAAATGTTATCTGTATTGTTATGTTCTTTAATGAAGTATTTTGCACCTTCGTTATTGTATTCTTATGTTATTAAATTGTAATTGTAGTGGATCAGCATCTTTGATGGCCCACCAATACCGTAATCTCTACCAGGACTACAGTGGATCTACTCTGTGATGACCTACCTACCAATATTCTTCAAAACTTCGACTGACTCTGCGGTGGATTTGCTCTGTTGTGGCCCATTACCTGTCCGCATGTCAAGAGTCAGCACTGTCTATCCGTTGGAAGGACAACACTACTTCTTCAAGACTGCATGGAAATCAGCTACTTCCGTGTGCATTTTCTTTTACTGTTCAGACATTGAGAAAAACACTGCTATTTTACTGTGATGAACGATCAGGACTGTCTTTGTGGACTGTGAGAAAATTTTACCTTTTGACCAACATTGTATCAATAAGTGTGTGCATTTGATATCTTTGTTATTGTAATTATGAAAAATTTCTTCAAATCTGTATTGGCCACTGCCCAAAACAATTTGTAAAATTTTTTGTGGGGAGCATGGGGGCTATGTAAGTAGGCTGTCTAGGTTTTTATATTGGTAACGCCACGTAGCGCTCTGTATGAAAACACTGGCTGTGCTGTGTGCAGTCTGTGGCTAGTTTGCATTTTTGTCTGCCATTGTAGCGTTGGGCAGTTGGCTGTTCACAGCGCATAGCGTTGCGCAGTTGGAGGTGAGCCGCCAGCAGTGGTGGATGTGGGGAGAGAAATGGCGGAGTTTTGAAATTTGTAAGACTGCATGTCATGAACTGCTATATATATTATGACTTTGGATGACTATTAAGGTAAATACATTGTTTGCTCTCTATTAAAATCTATCATTTGCTAACTATGCCTATCAGTAGTTAGTGCCTTCCGTAGTTTGAATCTTTTATTTAGCTGGCAGTAGCGGCGCTCGCTGTATTGCAGTAGTTTGAGTAACCAAGATTTTTGTGAGGTAAGTGATTTGTGAAACGTATAGGTTAATGTTAGTCAGGGCCATTCTTTAGTAGGGATTTTCGAAAGTACGATTGCGTTGCGCAAAAAATATTGTGTGTCAGTTTAAGCACAGTCTTGTATAATTGTTCAAAGGGGACGTTTCATATGTCGACCCTTAGCCGAGGATACCTCACTGGAATCTTCTGATTTTTTCTTGTAGTTTGTGTAATTAGTGTAGATTTTGTTTATTGCTAGCGCGTAATTGTAGAGAGAATCTCCTTTGTAGTTGCAGTCTTTCATTGTTGTACATTAAAACAGGTGTGGCACACATGTAAATTTGCACCATGTATTTCGCAGCTGCGCTTGCAATTAACTAGATATTATTTTCAGTGCTATGTTAATGTGTTCTCTTATTTTTGCTCTTCAAATTGTGTTTTTCTGTGTTGTCGTGTGAAATCCTGTGACAATAATGGCGTGTGAAAAACGCAATACTAGGCTCCAAAGTAAACTGAGAAATGATAGTGAAGACGAAAGCAGTGTGTTAGCGCCACCATGTAATGAATTAACTAACGTTCAAAGTAGTAATTTGGTAATTGTGCATAGGGAAATGGAGTGGGCTGCAAATAATGGTGTAGGCAGTGAAACAATTAGTGAACAGGGAAGCATTATCGATCGATCGGTCGGCAACAGCTCGCCTCAGGATGCCGAAATGACAGGACATAATCTTGCAAATACTGTAGATTCAGGTTTTGCGTCCTCACCGTTTTCTCAAATAAATCAAGACACATTTTCTGCTTTTCAAAATGCGAATATTGCCGGTTCAAATGCACTGCCGAATAGCACTGAGGAACATGTTTCAGACACCAGTGCACTGTTATTACAGTTAATGCAACAAATGGGACAAAGGCTACAAAAGTTAGACACAACGCTTGAACAAAATCAGAAACAAATGGGACAAAATCTTCAAAAATTAGACGCAATGGAACAAAATCTTCAAACGTTAGACACAATGGAACAAAATCTTCAAAAGTTAGACACAATGGAACAACACCAAAGACAAACACAGCAAAAGTTAGACGCAATGGAACAAAATCTTCAAAAGTTAGACACCACACTTGAACAAACACGTGAAGATTTAACTACTGAGTTACATAAAATCTAATCGAAATGTCAAAAAGTCTGTAATGACGTAAAAACACAAATTTGTGAGCATTTCCAACCTATTTTTTCGCGTCATGAAAATGCATTACAGAATCACGAAGCAGCCATAAAAGAACTCCAAACTATTGTTCATGAAAATCACGACACCTTGCAAGCTAAAATTGACTCAGTTGCATCTACCGATTTGGTTACGCAACTTGCAAATCTCAGGAAAACTTAAAGGACACAGTAGATACGATTTCAACACAAATGGACACTCTGAAACTTGGTTCAGAAAAACACACAGAGGAAATAATTTCACTATCGGATAAAGTAGCCGAACTTTCAGATCAGTTCACTAACTTATCTACAAAGGTAGATAATGATCTGAACGACACAAGATCTGTAGCATTCACGGACACTGAAGAGTATGAACAAATTAGGAAATTAAAACAAAATCAGAATCAAATTAATACGCAACACCAAAGAGAAATCCGGGAAGTACAAGATCAGTTGACACAGGTAATACAGGAATAACATATTTTAGACGACACTCGCGCTCCAATACGGGAAGAGGGACATAGAAATACGGAACAGCCACAAAATAATAACACAGGGCACTTCGGAAATTATGAAAGACATTGGCAAGGTGCACCGAATTTTGAAACTGAACCGCCGAAACGACGTAACAATGACCGATATGCGACTCGCCGACATGATGATTTTGACTATAAGCTGTTCATTACTACACGTAAATTTAAAACATTTGTTTGTTCTCTATTAAAATCTTTCATTTTCTAACTATGTCTATCAGTAGTTAGTGCCTTCAGTAGTTTGAATCTTTTATTTAGCTGGCAGTAGTGGCGCTCGCTGTATTGCAGTAGCTTGAGTAACCAAGATTTTTGTGAGGTAAGTGATTTGTGAAACGTATAGGTTAATGTTATTCAGGGCCATTCTTTAGTAGGGATTTTTGAAAGTCAGATTGCGTTGCGCAAAAAAATATTGTGTGCCAGTTTAAGCACAGTCTTGTATAATTGTTCAAAGGGGACGTTTCACACTCGATAGCCGAAGGCAAGGCCGTCTCCACATCTTGGATGAGGCCCCCCGGCAGACAAACCGAGTGCACGTTGGAATCCTTTCGAGCCTTGTACGCTACTTTCCTAAGGGGCTCCATCACCCGCCTAACGTTGGAGCTCCTAATAACCAGCAAGCCTTTGCCCCCGTGTGCCTGCTCGGGCCCTGCTGAAGGAGCGGACACCTGCCCATTGACAGGATGAACGGGCGAGGCCAGCCGGCCTGCCTCCACATTGGCCCTCCACCTCGAGCGACGCGAACGCGTTGCAGTCCGCTATCACCCTGAGGTGAGGGTGGCCCAAACGCGCCGGGTACACTAGAAGGTGCCTCGGCGGCTGAGTCAGCGGACGCAGCAAGTGACACCTGGAGTGTCTCAAGCGACGCGCCAGACCCTCCCCCGTCGCTGCACCTCGAGGCAGCAGCCTGAAGGCGGCTGACCGTGGCCAACAGCACGCTCAGCTGCTCGCGAATGGCGGCCAGTTCCTCCTGCGCCCGCACACAGCACGCACACCCCCAATCCATCCTACTGCTAATATTTGGACGTATAGAGTTGCGACAAATAAAACAGCAATATGCGACTACACAGTCGCGTCACCAGCGCCAGATTGAGCAGCGATATATGAACAATTACTTACGATCTAAGCAATCAAATGACCACGACTACGCCACTATACAGATATTACAATGCGATCCTACCCCTGTCTTAGTACAAATGCCAACCACCTACGCGATGTTACACTCTATCGTTATTAAAATTTGATACTACCCTTTCCTAATTCGAAAATACGTAAAGATCCGAAAAATTTCACCACGCAAGCACACAAACACACAAAGTAATTAAACCTGCGGAACTAATACGAAAAACTGAAAATACGACTAGTTTCTGCTACTGCTGTTGGCCGGCCGGAATGGCCGTGCGGTTCTAGGCGCTACAGTCTGGAACCGAGCGACCGCTCCGGTCGCAGGTTCGAATCCTGCCTCGGGCATGGGTGTGTGTGATTTCCTTAGGTTACTTAGGTTCAATTAGTTCTAAGTTCTAGGCGACTGATGACCTCATAAGTTAAGTCGCATAGTGCTGAGAGCCATTTGCTACTGCTGCTCGCACACGTCACTCTGCAAGCACAGATGAAACTGCACTGGCCTCTGTCTGCTGCTAACTGACTCTACGTAATAAACAGAAAGCACTGGCTGTCCAAAACAAACAACTGACTAACGACTCTGCGAATTTATACTTTACAGCTATCAATAAGCTATATAACTCCTCTCAAATACGCGAATACGCAAGGATTTTATGTAATTAAATATGCAGGCGCACAAACACTCGGAAAGAAATTAAGAATAAAACTACAAAACTAATGTTAAAGATAAATATGCGACTCGCTACTGCACTGATGCTGCACTACTGCTGCACTGATACTTCACCAGCGGCTGCTCAAGGCTCACTGCAATGTACGCTGATTTCCTACGTCATTTTCGACCGATGTTACTACAAGATGTTTCACTGCATGACAGAATGGCGATGTACCTCCAACATGATGGATGTCCGGCACATAGCTCGCGTGCGGTTGAAGCGGTATTGAATAGCATATTTCATGACAGGTGGATTGGTCGTCGAAGCACCACACCATGGCCCGCACGTTCACCGTATCTGACGTCCCCGGATTTCTTTCTGTGGGGAAAGTTGAAGGATATTTGCTATCGTGATCCAACGACAACGCCTGACAACATGCGTCAGCGCATTATCAATGCATGTGCGAACATTACGGAAGGCGAACTACTCGTTGTCGACAGGAATGTCTTTACACGTATTGCCAAATGCATTGAGGTTGACGGACATCATTTTGAGCATTTATTGCATTAATGTGATATCTACAGGTAATCACTCTGTAACAGCATGCGTTCTTAGAAATGATAAGTTCACAAAGGTACATGTAACACATTGGAACAACCGAAATAAAATGTTCAAACGTACCTACGTTCTGTATTCTAATTTAAAAAACCTACCTGTTACGAACTGTTCGTCTAAAATTGTGAGCCATATGTTTGTGACTATTACAGCGGCATCTATCACAAAGCGAATAAAGTGGTCCAACACATTCCTATTTCTTTACGTATTACATGAATATGTAATAAAAATGGGGGTTCCTATTTAAAAAAAATAAATAAACGTACTTGATATCCGTTTTATCTATGGCAGCGCCATCTAGTGGGCCAACCATAGCGCCATCTGGTTTCCCCCCTTCAAGCTAGACGAGTTTCGTTCTTTGTAGTTTTTTCGTTTGACGCTTATTTCGTGAGATATTTGGCCCGATCACTATGAATGGACGACCCTGTATATATATGAACAGAAGGAAACAGTCCAGTGCTGTAGGTGGTGCACTGTCTTGGTGGGAATGATGGCCAATGTTTTGAACAGAGGTAACTATGATATGGTCTGTCAGCAGTGTGTAACATCTACCATAGATATAGTCATGGAACTTCTTATGATGCAAACTGGGAGGCGGTTATATTGGAATAAACGAAACAGAATGTTGATCAGTAGGAATTTTCGAGATTCTTCAGTCAGTGGAGGCTGTAAGTATGCATCATGCAGGGCTATCTTCACAAACACCTTGCCCCTAGTCAGACACGCAACAATATCTTTTACCTTTGATATTGGATAAGCATCGACCACTGTTTGGACGTTAACAGCAACTTTAAAATCGCCACTTATGCGCAGAGCTCCTGATGGTCTTCCAGGATCACTATAGGGGTAGCTCATTAGCTGGCACGTTTTGGGCTTTACAGAATTTTGGATTTGCCATCGGCAACAGTGATGTGCACCTCAAAATTCTTGACTCCAGTGGATGGCTGGCGGAAGGCTGGTTCAAATATGGAGAGCAATTCTGTGTCATCAGCGCATGATCCTAAATAACGAACAGCCGTTCAGCATCGTATTAAAGAGATCCAAACCAAGTAGCCTCAATGCCCCCAAGGCTGCGAACAGAAGGATTCTTTGCCAGAAGTATGGTGGGCCCGTATTGTACACTGGCATTAAAATACCAAATGACAGAGATAAGATCATTGCTGAAACACAAGAGTGCTGTGTAAAAGCGGTGGAGCGAGAGGGATACAATGTTCTGATACGTGGTCCAAAGGACGATAGTGGTTTATGATCCTATGTCAACTTGTAGCATACTGGCACCCTGTCGACAGCCACATTGATGAACATCAGTTTTGTTGAATGCGAGAGGGTAGATTGTACAAATGAAACTTTAGACATAATTTGTGTCCGTTCACCTATCCTGGAATCGTGAGGTTCTTGGTGTGACTAGTCAACTGACATTTGGGTGGAGGGCCGGCCGGAGTGGCCGTGCGGTTCTAGGCGCTACAGTCTGGATCCGAGCGACCGCTACGGTCGCAGGTTCGAATCCTGCCTCGGGCATGGATGTGTGTGATGTCCTTAGGTTAGTTAGGTTTAATTAGTTCTAAGTTCTAGGCGACTGATGACCTCCGAAGTTAAGTTGCATAGTGCTCAGAGCCATTTGAACCATTTTTTGGGTGGAGGATTGGCAGCCTTCTGACATATGTTCTGATTCATCACATGAAGAGAAATTTCCATATAGCTAACGACGCTGCTGGAGCAAGTGGCTCACAAAACACTGGCTGCAAGAGGGAAACAGTTTAAAGTGACGGCCCCATGGCGGATCTTTGATTTCCGGGGCAACCTTGATGTGGGGGGGGGGGGGGGCAAACACCAGGACAGGATCTTGGAGGGAGGTTGAAGAACTTACAGATCATTCAAAGGACCGAATTATGGATAAGCCTGCCTCCAAGAAAGGGACTCAACGCTTCAGACAGAAGGGCTCTACACGTGCGAAAGAAAAGGCAGTGCTCAGTTCATGAGTTACTTAGGTCACATTGGCACCAAATTTCACAACACTGCAAAACGCTGCTGATTTCGTCTCTTAGTCAAACACAGAACTTTTCATTACATCGTTTCAGGTTCTAACATGTCACTCTGGTTACTGGCCAAAAAGAATTGGATAGTTAATGTCTGCTCGTCGAAATGTACGGGGCCGGACTGCCAATCAGCACAGAAATTTCGACACCTCATTTGTAGTTCAGACTTGAGTACGTCTCCCTGATGGCGAAAGAAGCCGATATTTAAAATCCATTCAATTTTGAAAAAAAATGTAGATGTCGGGCTCGAAGCCCTGTAGGGTCAAAAAATATTGTCTTATCATGTTTAGTTCAAACAACTCGCAAGACTATCATCAGATTGTGCTTAGTTAAGGGAACTTTAAGCGCTGGATCCGAATCCCCTTCCAGCATAAGACTTTACGTCACGCCATTTCAAGTTTAATGATGCACACACTTTTTTGTTACTAGTGAATGAAATCGTAATCACTAGTTGATGGACATGGGTCCCAGTACACTGTAGATATTTTCATCATGTAAATACAAGCTGATACTTTGTGTCAGTTGCAAGGGCAATATTGGCGTGGAGAGGAGGAACGGCGCTGAATATTAACAACAGAGGTCGTTGTATGGCTGGTGGATTCTCGGTGGGGTCTACGCTGGAGCAAATCAGGGTATGCGGACGTATAATACTATTGTTTGAAGCGACGTGGAGTGTTTGATGCAGTGAGAAATAAGGTACTGTATTGTGTCTGCGCTCTTAATTTGGGGGAAGCCTGTAAATTCTTTCTCTGTACTTGGGATACGTAAGCCAGCTCCAGCTACTGTTGTGATGCGGGCGTCAAGTGTAGAAATCGTCACCAGGCGTCCTCCGCCTGAAAGTGTCCCATCGCCTCTTTCAAACTGACTGCTGCACGCAAGAGTGGTTCAACGCTGGAGCAATTTCGTGTTACAATTTTCTAAGTCTGAGTAATTGCCGATGGTGTTTACTTAAAGGATGCCTCTCCTTCGTGACGAATTTGTTCGCTGGATAGTGTTTGACTGTTTGCAACTGAGTTGGTTCGTCTCACGAGGGCAAGCCGTCGGGTGTTCCTTGTTATTCTGTGATGTTTACTTATGTCTTATGCTCTGATAAAGCCTTCCTCCAAAGTGTTCAGCTGGTTCAAAGATATTAAGATTAAATTAATTGTTCGTTTAATGAAGAAATACTAAGATGCAATTTTATGTTTTACTTTTTGGATAAAAGGGAGAGGCATGAAGATTGAACTGAATTTCCTGCTTTGATCAGATTCAGTTTTGTTCTCTGGATTAGATAGTAGTAGTAGTTAATTAAAGGGTTATCTTTAACTTCATTTGTTCCTTTTAAAAGAATTGAGAAATTTTAAAGAACTGTATTTCCTTTTCTTAGGTAAATTTTGAAGATTGCTCTCATTGAGGTACTGCGTTAATGTATGTAGTAATAAAAGGACTGTGTACTGCCAGTTCTTCAAGAAAATTCCTTACGAATAAATGCTCAGAATAACATCCAACCTGTGCACTCTACCCTTTTGAAACAATGTATTACTGATTTGTTTAAATGCCAAATAGTTGAAGTTTACCGACTGGTGTTATTTTCTGATTTAAAATGGCCAAAAGTTAGAGGTTTCACGTCTCTTTACGCCTGGTGTGTAATGATGAACAGCGCTGTGTTCGAGTATCGGTCAGGCGCGTATGTTTCGCTTCCATTGGCTATAGGTGCTGGGTTTTAATCCATATCCAGTAGAAAACAGTTCGAAAATTTATTTAAAGTTCAAACTTATCCACAACTAGCTGATCATGAACCTCTTAGATATTTCATGTGACCCTGTTCTAGATAACAAGGGCGATATGTGACTTTCCAATAGACATAGATCCACGTGCCTCCATGACTACTGGTAATACGCTGTTGATGTTGAAGTTTACATTGAGCTTTTATCACTATTAATAACGATATTTCTGACTGGTTATTTTATTAACCAGTTTATGAAAAACTACTAGCGAAGCGAGCCCCAGATAATAGGTGGTTTTAGAGGGCAAGAACATTATAATAGATTTTACGGAGTATGATAGAAATTTGAATGTATCCTCGAACTTTGGAAGTACAAGTATTAGTTGTTTCGGCTACCAATGAAAGTGGTGACATTTTTGAAAAGTCACTTACTGTAATAAATTTGAGTTTACAATCGATAAACTCTCATCTCTAATAATGTGTTCCCTGCTAATGCAGGGGTCTCTTGTGATAACGATTTTGTACAATAAAAGGCTTTACGGAAAAGAATTAGAGAACCTGTAAGAAAGCTATGTATTTGGGCTGTACGAAAATCTGGTAGAATGTAGTTCAGGTCGTTCGGATACTTTTGAGCGTCAGAGTCACAGCACAAAAAATTAAACGCTCACTTTTTTGAAACTCAGTAATTTTCATCACTATGCCGCAGAAATGTGAGGTGTGGTTCAAAGGTGTTTACGATCTTCCTTTGTAATGGTGGAAAAGCATGGCGCCCTTCTACGTCACCTTCTGGCACCTACCCGTAATTTCACCACCATTCTGTCCGACGCCACCTGTACATTTCAGATGGTGGGAAGATGGTCACACACCACAATTGCCCACATGCCACACCTTCTCTTGGCACCTCTGCGATGGAGCTCAGAACCGTGACGTTCAGCAGTGAAATCACACGGTTCTCTTACAGGTGGCCGAGGAAAACGTTGCAGACGCAAAGCCGCTCACAACAGACACGAAAAGGACACAGAGGTTGGCGTAAAGAGCGCCAAAGAGACAATTCCTTTCTTTTGGGCATACGTGCAATGGGTTACAGAACGACGTTCTTGACAATATTTGACATTGACGATGTCCCCGGACGATTCAACGTTTCTCCTAGGACATCGTTGGGCTGCAACTTCTTTGAACGTGATCTGAGAGGAGTATAGCGCTACCACAATTTTTGCTCTGGTATAGAGAGTGGAACCACTAGGGATTCTTCAAGAACTTTCGACGATGCAGCAAATGATGTCTATGCTTTCTCAGCCCTCCTGTCTCGCACCCCCTGTGGCGTTATCGTGGAGGTAGGGAGGGGGTGCGACACTGACAAGTGAAAAAGGTCCCTCTAAGCCCCCCCCCCCCCCCCACCTCCCAATTCGGCAACACTCTCGGTGCCACCTGCACACCTGTGTTAAAGGTTTTAAAAATGTATCTGTACCTGTACAGCCAGACGTTGATTCATAGGCTCCAGTGTGACTGGAAGTTATTTAGACACCCCTGAGCTGAGTAGTGCTGCGTCGCAGAATTAGTTCCTGGCAGCCGCGAGCGAAATCAAGAGGAGTTGAGAAGGATGTCAGTCACACCGGCGCCAAGGAATCAATGACTTGCTTTCACTGTATAGGTACATTTTTAAAGGGCTCAAAAACATGTTCTGATGGCACTGAGGGTGTTCCTGAACTGGCGGAGTGAAGAGAGGGGAGGAGCGGGAAGGTCTTAGAGGGGCCCTTTACCGTTCTATTCACGCAATCTGTCAGTCTTGCACCCCCTCTCCCCACGATAAGGTCACAGGAAGGCGCGAAACGGTAGAGCTGGCAAAACATGAACATCTTTTGCTGCTACGGATCACATTCAAATTTCGTCGAATAGTTGTGAACGGTCAGTAGTTGATCCACCCTCTATACCAAAGGAACAATTACTATCGCACTACACTCCAAAGGGGCCAGATCACTTTCAAAAAAGTTGTAGCCCCACGACGTACTTGGAGAAAAGGAGAATCGTCCTGGGGATCTTAGCATTGTGAAAGGTTGTAAGAATGTCGTTCTGTTGCGCATCGAACTCCAGATAGTCGTTTTCGACAGCGAAATGGGCGTAAATGAAAGGGGTGGTGTTATTGGCATCCTTTATGCCACCTCCTGAGGCCTTTTCGTGTGGCTTATGAGCGGCGGCGTGTCTGAAATGTTTTCCTCGGCCACCCATAATAAAGCAGCCTCATTTCAGTGTTGGGAGTCGCGGCTCCGATCTCCATCGCAAAGGCTCACGAGAACGGGTGAGATATGACTAATTGGAGGGGGGAGAGGGAAAACTTTCCCATAGGGGGTCAAATCCACGATGGTGTTGGGCAGAATTGTGGTGGAATTAGGTGCTAATGTGGTGTACTAACCCATGTTTCACCTCACAAACATCTTTAAAATTATTTCTATAACGGACTCCCCTAATCTAATTTGATGTGCCAGGTTGTTTATGAGGCTACAAATTTTACATAATGAAATTTTCGACGAATCACTGAGGCTTGATGATGGGAAATAAGTACTATACTGACTTGGACGGCGACAATGTTCCTGATAGATTCTGTGGTATATATTTGCAAGAGCCTAGATTGAGACCTTTAAGGGTACCTTCTACTGAAGTAAATGAAACGAATTTACGTGTTATTTAATCATAGTATTCTTCACGTATCAGTCAAAAATTGGAAATCAGTAAATAACATTTAAATTCGTTTCATTTCCCTCAGTAGAAGATACCCTTAAAGTCACTGCTTTTCTCGTCGTCAGTCTGTGCCCTTTTCTAAAGCAAAGATCGTTGGTTGTAGATAGTGCATTACGTGACTTAGTATAGTCCGCTGTACGAGCGTCAAAAAATTCTGAAACTGCCGTCGCAGTAAATGTGTTAATTCATGAGTTTCTTGTTTAATATGGACTCATCCCAATGGAGCTGCAAACTGGTAAACTAGATAGGTAGACAAAACACTGTACAACCTTAAGAATTATATACACTACTGGCCATTAAAATTGCTACACCATGAAGATGACGTGTTCAAGACACGAAATTTAACCGACAGGAAGAAGATGCTGTGATATGCAAATGATAAGCTTTTAAGAGCATTCACACAAGGTTGGCGCCGGTGGCGACACCTACAACGTGCTGACATGAGGAAAGTTTCCAACCGATTTCTCATACACAAACAGCAGTTGACCGGCGTTGCCTGGTGAAACGTTGTTGTGATGCCTCGTGTAAAGAGAAGAAATGCGTACCATCACGTTTCCGGCTTTGATAAAGGTCGGATTGTAGCCTATCGCCATTGCGGTTTATCGAATCGCGACATTGCTGCTGGCGTTGTTCGAGATCCAATGACTGTTAGCAGAATATGGAATCAGTGGCTTCAGGAGGGTAATACGGAACGCCGTGTTGGATCCCACCGGTCTCGTATCACTAGCAGTCGAGATGACAGGCAAGTTGTCCGCATGGCTGTAACGGATCGTGCAGCCACGCCTCGATTCCTCAGTCAACAGATGGGGACGTGTGCAAGACAACAACCATGTGCACGAACAGTTCGACGACGTTTGCAGCAGCATGGGCTATTAGCTCGGAGACCATGGCTGCGGTTATCCTTGACGCTGCATCATAGATAGGAGCACCTGCGACAGTGTTCTCAACGACGAACCTGGGTGCACGAATGGCAAAACGTCATTTTTTCGTATGAACCTAGGTTCTGTTTACAGCATCATGATGGTCGCATCCGTGTCTGGAGACATCACGGTGAACGCCCATTGGAAGCATGTATTCGTCATCGCCATACTGGCGTATCACCCGGCGTGATGGTATGGGGTGCCATTGGTTACAAGTCTCCGTCATCTCTTGTTCGCATTGACGGCACTTTGAACAGTGGACGTTACATTTCAGATGTGTTACGACCCGTGACTCTACCCTTTATTTGATCCCTGCGAAACCCTACATTTCAGCAGGATAAGGCACGACCGCATGTTGCAGGTCCTGTACGGGCCTTTCTGGATACAGAAAGTGTTCGACTGCTGCCCTGGCCAGCACATTCTCCAGGTCTTTCACCAATTGAAAACGTCTGGTCAATGGTGGGCGAGCAACTGGCTCGTCACAATACGCCAGTCACTACTCTTGATGAACTGTGGCATCGTGTTGAAGCTGCATGGACAGCTGTACCTGTAAACACCATCCAAGCTCTGCTTGACTCAGTGCCCAGGCCTATCAAGGCCGTTATTACGGCCAGAGGCGGTTGTTCTGGGTATTGATTTCTAAGCATCTATGTACCCAAATTGCGTGAAAATGTAATCATATGTCAGTTCTAGTATAATATATTTGTCCAATGAATACCCGTGTATCAACTGCGTTTCTTTTTGGTGAAGCAATTTTAATGGCCAGTAGAGTGGTAAAGAGAGTAGTATTTCGTAGGTTACGCTTCAGTGATGAATCTCGAATTTCAAATCAAAGCCTGTATAAGTGCTCATCTCAATATTGTAGGCTCTTTATTATGAAGTAACGCAGAACAGTTCACGATTAGTACCTGCAAACGAAGTGAATAAATATTGATTTTGCCATTCTAAGACCGATAAGAAAGATCAGCAGTTTATGTCAGAAATGCTCGCTGCATTCGCTAAGGAAAGTTTGTGCGGTGGCGACAGCCAGAAGTTACCACGTTCGAATCGTGGTGGTAAAATAAGTTTTCATCCAAAGTATTTGCTCAACAAAAATAATAGAGGTACAGTACCTAGTCACAACACTGTTCACCAATTAGTAGTGTTTTTTTCCCAAACATAGCGTCAATGAATTGTGGGGTCAGAGTAGCAGACTTTTGATGGTAATGGGGACGTTAAGATAGGCTGCCTGTTTGGTGCTATTTGGGATGAGAACGCTAAGTGCCAGCACCAGGTTTTACCTTTTGCCACCTGTCTCTTCGTTATCAGCAACATAAGCCGCGCTTTTTTTTTCTTTTGCAGTTTGCGCACTAAATACACAAACTTGGAACACAAAACTCACATGGTCCGAAAGAAATGAAGCGAGGAAGAAATGTTTTCCAGTTATCCGCCTGAAGCTACTCCTCGAGGTCTCAAAGCCAAAAATAACGTACTTCCTTTTTACCGTCGAACCAGAAATTTTTAAAGGTTTGCCGGGACTGACAGAGAGTCTGTCTTCAAATTTTAAGAGTTGCGTTGAAGTTTTTATGGCATTCAAGCGTTTGATCTGCGGATATTCCTTCTTTTTTTACCTTTTAATTTTAAGCAGGTAAGTTGTAAAGCAGTGCCCAAAACTGCAAACCTTGGCTAATACGCAAGGAAAATAGTCTTAATGTACGCACAATGGAAGTAAGGAATTTTAGTTCTAGCGAGTGAAGTTACATAAATGGAACGTCAGTAATGAGTCGACGCAGGTAAGCGAGGTGAGGAGTAACTGTCTCATTACTTAGCGTACAGAGCTCTGGTCAGCATTCGAGGTAATTTGAGACTGAATTTAGTAACTGTTGCACCGTAGAGACAACTAACACATTGGACAGAAAGTATTCTTGGACGCTAATGTTGTGACGGGTGTCCCGTCGTCAAACGAGTTCAGGGAACGTGGGACCTGAGACGCTGGTTAGACATTCGTTCCCCGACCGTTACGCCTCTTGTACAAGAAACAACACACTGCTGCATGACAGGCTGGTGCCTGATACGACTCACATGAAATATCATCTACTACAGGGAACACTGTGATTTTATTTATACCGGAACTTGGAGACACTGAGACCAGTGCTAAGTTACAATACGTCAGACGAAATTGTCAAATACCGAGGTTAATTAATTCTTAGGTATCTTTCTCAGCTGAGCATTTAGATCTTTTTGCACATATTTTTTACTGGGTTTACGGTCTGTTAATATCTAACAGTTACTACTACGAATTTTACCAGAAAACGTATTTAGAGAACGCTTCTTTCATACATTAGTCTAATTCAACATATCGATCAGCATGGCTGGACGAAGTACTAGTTGTAGTGAACATACACTGCCTATAAAGGACCAGATAAACATGAAATTTCAGACATATTGTTTTCAGTACCGCTATTCATCCGCTGCAACGTGGCAATATCTACATAACCACACCGCACGTACAAAAAGCGTACGTAGTCTTCAGTCCAGTCCAAGGTAATCAAAACTTTTCAGCTGTCAT
Source organism: Schistocerca piceifrons (assembly GCF_021461385.2). Taxonomy (NCBI): domain Eukaryota; kingdom Metazoa; phylum Arthropoda; class Insecta; order Orthoptera; family Acrididae; genus Schistocerca; species Schistocerca piceifrons. Next base: position 546,310,193 of record NC_060139.1, on the reverse strand, counting down.
ATAGACACGCAATTTTAATCTTTTTCTTTTATCTCTATTAGTCATCTGTAGCCGTGCTCCGTGATTACTTTGGCTAGGAAGGTACGTTGTCACATTATACATAATAATTTATTCGTCAGTGTATCACGATAACCACACATTAGTATGAAAATATAGAAACGGCAACGAAGAAAAAATTAGGAAAAAAAGACAAGAAAAGAAATACAAGGAAAATAGCGCGAATGCGCTAACAGCACAGTCTATTATCATGAACTTATCATGGTGAGGCAGGAGTTAATCACTTCGAAACCTTGCTCCTTGAATAAGATTCCCGTTATTTACTGCGTTCCTGACATGCGTATATTTTGCTGTTGTTTTCAAAGTTAATATGGAATGTAAATTCATTATTTTAATTCTTTTAAAAGCTGACAGAGTTCATTACTTCTTAACTTACAACTGCTTTACTGAATTATCCGCCTGTACTTAAATGACAGTCCTGCCACGAAGCCATACATCATTATTAAACACGCAATTTTCAAGTGAATTAGTCACTTTGATAGACACCTGAAGGCTAAGAGTGTTTGAGGCTTTTCGCTTTTTGTACTGGCTGCATCATTAATATTAATGGTGGGCGTATTCTGGGTTATTTTTCGTCTCTCTTTTCTTCTTTTTTACTGTACTTGTTGAAATTATGAAATTATTTCTAAAGAAAGATGTATATCATTCTCAATATTCAACAAGAAATTACTCTTTATGTGTGTTACAGAGAACTGCCTTGATCAGAGTTCCACAACGTATAATTGACGATAATTTTTCCCGTCATGCTTTTACGTCTTTGCTGTTTCACTGGCTCTCGGCCCACAATTATACCAGTTGTCCTGCTGCTCAACTGCAATTTAAAGTCTTCGTTCTTGTAGATGTACGAGTAGTGACTTACGTCTCAAAAGGCGTGGCGTGATGAAATTCAATAAAAATGAACATGTGAGCCACAGCAGAGGCAAATTTCTGCCCTCACAGTGTTCAGGCCACATCCAGAATCTCGCTATTTCTGTTACGGCAAGTTCCCGTTTTGTTCCCACATTATTCAGAGATTGCTCCCAATGTGTCTTCCACAATTCGGTTATCGAATCTATCATCGATTTCGTCTCACAGTGCGCTCATACGTAGAACGGTTTCTTCTTGACAATGCAGCACTGAAAATGCTCTTCATGGCAGCTAACACTGTGTCTAGACGACGTAAACTCTCTTTTAGAAACGGCATTTCTTTTTTTCTAAAAAAAGTAACGAACGGTCGCTCGCCAAATGGAAACCAAAGTGAAAATCCGATGAAGCTTTGCACTTGTGTGTTAAGTAGTGTCTCTAGTATGCCCTTGGATAGCGTCACGTCGCTCTTCTCAGTTCTGGGTGCACCGTGAGAGTGTAAAGACGCGTAGATAATTGAGTCTTCCGCCAATCTGGTGCCCTGCCGAGAAAATTTGCCTGATTTCATGCAACCCACATAGCGTTACTGTCATGCATTTCCTTCTTCGTTACAGTTCTCAGCCTCTCACTGCAGGGGCAGTGAGGACGCTCCTGCAGTGTTTCGATGGGAAGTGTTTGGTGTTTGATCACCCACCATACAGCTGGCACTTCATTGTCTCTGATTTTCATCTCTGCTCAAATGAACCGTTGTCTGTGAAGACACAGGCAACGAGTTGCAGTCCAGCGTACAAAATTGTCGGAAAGTGCAGGAGGCTTCCATCTATGACGAGGGCATTGGAAAGTTGGCACAACACTACGACAAATGTCTAAATCGGTGCGGCGACTACGTAGGGAAGCAGCTGCGAGGTGTAGCTAACTGTTACAAATAAAACCGTTTTGATTTTCACTGTGGCTTCCATTTCGCGACCGATCGTTCCTTACTTTCTGAATATCCCTCGTAGATAATATCTAACTGGATAACCCCTTATGCCGAGAGTCACACATCATCTCAATGCTGTGTTAATGATTGGGAGGTTAACTGTTTTTGAACGCCAGTGCTGGTAGGTGCTAATTCTTCATGAAGCTACCAACGCTTCGGACAAGGGCTGCATTCTCCTGAGTGTTTAGTATACCTCTAAAGCACCACGATTTTTTATTTTTATTTTTCATCTAGAATTTACTGAGGTATTAAGGAATTAAAAATATGCGCGTGTTCATGTGCGTGAAAACACATACCGACGACAGAGAAGTATATGCAAATACACGGAGTAGAAGGCGTAAGCCTTGTTTAGGTTTATTCATGTGCTTCCAGGATGGAAGGGAAAAGTGATGATGCACCAGGTCCTTTCTAAAATCTTATTCGATACAGGGAAGTCACGGATAATCTAAACCTGGATAGCCGAGAAGGGTATAAGAATATAAGGTCGACATTCGAACATATTGTAGGAAGCTCTTCAGCGACCTTTATGTGCCAGCCCATTTAATCCATAATAATATTTGTGGTTAACAGTAAGAGTTAATTAAGGACCGACTGTGAAACCCGTAACCAAACTACTGGAAGTAAAAAAATAAAGTAAGACTCGTATGGCATTATTGTCTCTAAGATCCCGACGGGGTGTTCAGCCACCAAATCGGAAAGGGATTTCTTCCCCCGCAAAAAGGGCCTCTTTCCAAGAGGTGCATTTATGTCGTGTTGTAAGTACATCTGTTTAGTGTAGTTGACTACAATGGGTGTGTGAACAGCGTGGCGTTATGTTTGTGTTGTATGACGATGAGGTAAGCAAGAGGGAGAAACCCAATGCCGGCACGTAGCCTGTAACTCTGGAACTGCAGGCAGAGAACAGCTAGACTCAACGATCCTCCCATATAAAGCCTATTAAAGTATAACTAGACTCATTCCGCATCCCTGAAGAATCAGATTTACGGGACACTATCTGGAATAAATGAATAAGTGATACTTAATGCCCCTCGCCACTCCTTTGCTTCCAAATGTGAGTCCAGTGCCGTAAGCAAACCGTCACCTCGGTAGATACGTAGTACTGGACACTGGCGTGATTCTGATTAAAATGACAGGTCGAATGATGCAGCATTTACTTTCATGTTAGCTCAGTCGTAGCCAGTTATGTAACGCATGTTCTCCAAAACCCTTCAATTACTTGCTCAGTTTACCACAAACATAAAATGTCACTTTTCCGATATCATGATGATAGACAAGTCATTCTCGCAACATTGTTGCATAAAACCTAACAGACATTTTTCCCTTTCGACGAGTACGATCATCTGATAGAATAGCGTGAAGAAATTTCGACATACGGAGAGTTCGGGTGTAAACAATGCTAAGGGTCACTAAATCAGAAACAGTGTTATCTATTCATGTTAGTTGATAGATCTCTCTTAGCGGGCACCCATCTTGGGAGTAAACGTCTTAGCGACCGTGGGGCCCTGGGCAGAATTTCACATTACTTCCACTTACTAGTGTCAGCTCCCTCTATTTCCTTTCCTTTCAGTGTTTCTTGGCCAGCTCAGATTTTTTCAACCCCGACGGTATTAGGTTTCGAGAGAGTCTTCCTTTTTCTGTCCTCAACTCAGGCCTTCAAAGCTGTTGCCTTGCTCGGGTATTGGATCATCGAACATAAGGGAAGAAAACCCTGAAGAAAAAAATCAGTTCATCCTGATGCACTGTAGGATTAATGGTACGGGAGCACGAAAGACTAGGAGATGACAGAACTCCAAAATAAAGGCTGTTGGGGCAGATTGCGCTTCTAAGTTGTAGTGAAAGCAGCCAACCTTGCGAAAGGAAAAACTTGAAAATAAACCCACCTATAACAAGGCCAGCGACTTACTGGTGGTGTAACTTCACTTCTGAGACTACCAGCACTGTGCCTTGGAAAGGACAGACATCATCTCTGACGACCATGGTTAGGAGCAAATATAAGACATGGAAAAATAAAAGTATTCTGAGAATTGGAACATGGAATATAAAATCCCTTAATAAAAAAGGTCAAGAGTTTATAGAACTGAAGTATCCTTAAATATCAATGTGTAGTATCCCAGAGACAAAAAAGATGGGCAAAGGGCAGAGGGAATAAGGCCATTACCTACTCATTTATATTGGAATTGAAAAAGAGACAAGAAGAATTAGTGATAGTTAGCTCCAAGAAATACAAAGATCTTATTGAGGAGGCTCAATACATCTCTGATAACATAGTTTTACTAGGACTGAAACTGGCTCGTCACAAATTGAATATTATCTCTGTATACAGCTCAGAGGATAATAAACCTACAACGGAAAGACAGGCCTTCTATGAGCAGTTACAAGAAGTTATCAGTCTTATACCTTCAACAAACTTACAGGTATAATGGGGGATTTTAGTGCTCATGTTGGAAACAGTGTCATCTCTGAAATTAAACAACGATTTAATGAAGACATGCTAATGATAATGGTGAGATTATGATCAACTTATACTCAAGCAACGAACTGAGAATAAATAATATCTTCCATGAGCAAAAAGAGAGGTACAAATATAACTTTTAGAACACAAGAGGTCATAAACTTACAATAGATTACTTTGTTATAAACAGTAGCATCCATCCTCAGTTAGTACTGGATGTTAGGACTTTAAACTCTGCCAACATGGGGAGTGATCATAGCCTACTCGTGGTAAAAGTCAGATTGCATGTTGAGAGGAACAAGACAGCTAAAGACTCAACCTTAAAGAAGAAAAATTTAAGATAGAGTCATTATGGAATGAATCTACAAAAATTTTATATCACGTACGATCAGCAGAAAAAATAAATGTGTCACTCGTTAATGCATAGGACAACGTAGATCAGGCTTGGAGGAAAATCAAAGAAGATAGTGAAGCAGCAACTCAAGAAGCACTAGGTACAAGAGTTATAAACCAAGGGGGGAAAACAAACAGAGCACCGTGGTTTTGCAAACAAATTAAAGAAATGTGTAAAAAGAAAGAGGTGTGGCTATCTGAAATACAAAACAGTTAAACAAGTCTTATGAGGAACACAAAAGAACTCGTAATGACACAAAATCACTAGAGAATTGTTTTAGACAGGAGCACTGGGAAATATTTTCTAAAAAATTTAGAACATGACTTTGTGGGTTGCAGGTACAAATTTGGAGAGTGATAACTACAGCAGAGGAAAGAACTGAATGAAACTTGGAAAAAAAACGACATAAATGAGGATCATGGGTTAAATATTTAAGAGAGTTGTATAAATGTAAAAAATCACTATAAAACGAAGAGAGATCAGAGATCAATACACAAGTAAATGATTATTTAACTGTTTCACATTCAGAGGTAAAAGAAACTGTAAGTCTGTTAAAAAATAGGAAGTCTCCGGGGAAAGATAAGACTCCCAATGAATTACTGGCATATGGAGGACATTCACTAGCTGAACAATTAACTAAATTTGTGACCAATGTTACAGCTTGTAAGAAAATTCCAAACGACAGGAGAACTAGTACTACAATTCTTATTTACAAGAAAGGAGAAAAGAGAGATCCATCCAACTCCAACTACAGAGGGATAAATCATTAAAAAAATAGGAAACAAAATAAAAGGCATTACATCATTTGCAGAGGAGCAGTATTGATTTAGATCCAGTTGCTCACGCACAGATGAAGTATTCATTCTTAGACAGTTTTTAGAGTAATCCATTGAATACAAAATTTTATTGATTTGAAGAAGGCTTTCGATAGGATACAGTTAACAAATGTTTCAAACCTGCCCTTCAATAGGGGGTTTCTTTCCAATTTAATAAAAACAATTGAAATTTATTCCAACAACTACGTGCAGGCGGAAACGGTTCCAGGTTAACTAGTGAGGTATTAGTTCATGTTACTCTCTGAGCCAGCTACTTTTTAATATAGTCATGGACGAGGTGATAAAGAAGGTATTGGTTGACACTGGTTATAGAATGGGGGACAGAGAAATAAAAATCATTTGTTGTGCTGACGACACAATTCTGCTAGGAAAACATTGAAGGTAAACTTTAGCATATTTTTAACGTTGCAGCCAAGAACATAAATACGGTCATATCCACTCAAAAAATGAATGAAAACATCTGTGGAATCATTAGATGCAAACTGGAAGTGGATGAATAAATTAATCAGCTTGTAATGACATTTAAATATCTTGGTGTTGAACTGTCCAGCAGTGCAAATGTCGAAGAGGAAGTTAGAGAAAAGTAGTAAAGGCAAACAAAGCAGCACACTCTTTAAATGATACTATTTGAAAAAACAAGCTTTTAGGAAAAAATGCAAAGGCAAGAACATGCAAAACAACAGTGAGACCAGTTACGACATTGACAGCTGAGACAAACCGGAAACAACAAAAACAAAGAATTTGGAAGCCATGGGAATGAAAGTTATGTGAAGGATTACAGGAGAGACACTGAGAGATAGAGGTAAAAGGGAAAGCATTAGAAAAGGATGTGAAGTGGACTCCATTAATGAGTGGGTACATAAAGAGAAAACATGAATGAAATGATCACAGATAGGATAGATGAGAGGAAGACTGTGAAAATCGTAAGAAATAAATAACAAATTAGCAAAAGAAATATTGTCTGTCAAAGGAAAAGATGGAGCGACAAACTGAGGGTAGACTGAGGGGTCTGAAGGAAATAGGCTTTAGCCTAGGAAGAGAGGAAGATGAAGAAGAAGAAGAACTGATAGTTCCACGTTAAACCCAACAACGGTAGCTTTATCTCTAATTTAAGATTCTCATTAATAACATCTTTGTCAGGATATTGCATGTAAACAGTGGTAAGTGCTAGAAACATGACTGACAGTAGGAGTAACGTATGCAGTGTAAGTCCAGGAAAAAGCTTTTCAGGAACTATTTGAACAAACGCTAAGATGATGTGGATAACTACGATTAAGATAAAGATCCTTAATGTTCCTGAACGCAAATACGCTTCGAAAGTTGTTACTAATCAGTTAAATGTGAATAATTATTTAAGCAAGTAACCTATATTAAGCTATGACCCTTAGCATATTTAAGGTGAATTTACGTGACAGTGCGATAGCAGAGACGTTAAGAGTCGTCTTTAATATTACAATAAATCTCTTTTATTCGCGCCAATGATCACAAAACATTTGGTCCTTAGATCACCGGTTTCGATGGGCAATGACCGTCATGAGATCAGAACATGTAATGAAACAGATCTGAAAATGGACATTGGTAACCGAAATAGGTAGGTATTCTAAGGACCAAAAGTTATATGGTCATTGATGGAAACAAAAGAAATTTATTCTACACTTACTGGATCGCTGTTTTAGTCCGCGACTATGCCGCAGCTTGTAGTCCTTAACACTGTTTATGTGCTGTAGTAACACGACACAAAATGGACTTTATTTTGTAATACTTCATAGATTAATTTTTGATGTTGTTAGGCCATACTTTATTATTGGAAAAATTGGTAATGCAAATTGTAGTATCACAAACTGTAACAAATATGACATTTTAAATTTGTGTTTTTGAAAGTTTTCACAGTAATGTTGCGTTAAATCACACAGCATACTTTATTATTGGAAATAGGTAATGCAAATCTTAGTATCATAAACTGAAACAAATAGAACTTTTTAAATTTGTATTTTCGAAAGTTTCCACAATAAGGTTGCGTTAAATCGCACAGCAAGTAAACAGTAGCAAGTCACTGTTAATGCAAGTTAACTGCACTGATTTGCGAGTAAACAATGTTAAGTACGCATTGATGTATTTGTAGGAATAAAGTTTTGTATAGAGTTTATGAGTCTAAAAATATCTCCTCACTCTAGAAATACATGAACACAATGACTTAACTGAATAAAAAAAAGTTAAATGGAAATACTTGAAACATTATTTTTGAGATTTTATTGAAAATTTACTCTGTAATTTCTGAAAACAACCATCTTGTCCCTTAGGCCCGTCTCACACGGAGCAAGGTTCGCCGCAAGTTTGCGAGATGGCTTGCATGCCTGCCGGCTTGCAGGGAAAGGAGCCGGCTATCTTCCATGCCGAAGCTCTCCCACGGTGCAAGATCGGCAGCTAGTTGTGTTATGATCAGCTGCATGTTGTATCGAACGAAGATGGCTGCTTCGGGTACAGATGGTCAGAGGAAACTGGCGATATTAGCTGTTTTGGTGCTAAACGGTGCAGAAATGCATGCTAATGAAAGAAGAAGAAAGAAAGAATGGACGAAAAACTGGATTAAGAGGAGAAACGCTGGAAAAGGTGTGCTCTCCATGTTTCATAAAGAGTTGAGGTTAGTTCGCATAACACCTACTTTTGTTTGAAAAGTATCACCATTTCATTACTGTTTGACTTTATAAATATACCAATAATGACTGTTACATACGACTTTATTTTATAGGATAGAAGATCGTACATCCCTTGCAAATTTTATACGAATGGATGTATTGGTATTTGAAGAACTGTTTTGTATGGTTTCGCCTCTGATTCAGAAGAAAGACACGGTGATGCGTCAGGCAATTACGGCCCGGGAAAGGTAAGTGCATTATTATATGTTCGAAAGAGAAAGTTGATTTTTATTTATAATCCATTGTAATTTTACGATCAATCTGAGACAGGTCTAATATGCGTCTCTAGGCTTGCTGTCACATTGCGTTTCCTAGCGACCGGAAACACAAAGAATTGGCCTATTCTACACGGACAGCGAACAACACGCTCTCCCGAATGATACCAGAAGAGATTTTGACGGCCATAGCAAGCGTGTTAGGAGATAATGCGATACAGGTAAGCTCAAGATAAATGCTATAAGTATTTGCTACGATTTTCTCCTTGGTATGGCACGACTGTGAAATAACATGTAATTTGCAGTGTCCACATGATCCTGCCGAGTGGAAAGTAATAGAAGATGAGTTCCACAGCCTCTGGCAATTCCCGCATTGCATTGGAGCACTTGACGGGAAACATGTCAAGTTTAGGCCTCTGCGCTCTGATGGTTCATCATTCAGAAACTACAAAGGTTACGACAGCATAGTTCTTTTAGCTCTAGTAGATGCTAATTATAATTTTTTGTTTGTGGACGTTTGCAGAAATGGGAGAATGAATGAACGTCATTCATCCCAGCGCACTGCTTTTCATTGATTTTACTTTGGCGTACTCCACTTTAAATTGAGTACGTAAATTGTGCATTTTGCTATAGCACTCCTTGCTCGTCGTATATGGTCGAACAAGACACATGGCACTTGCAACTCCTTCGAGTGCTTCTGCACGCAAGTGTTTATTATAATAGTTTGCGCTTTTCACGATGGTACAGACACTGTTCTTCCCTATAAGTACATATCAATGCTTCAATCGCTTCCGTGGACCACTGCGGTGCCATTATTTAATAATTATAAGAACTTCCTACCGCAACTCACAAGGGCAGGAAAGTGACTATCAACAAAGGCTTCCCGCCCAAGCTTTCCGCATCTGACGTCACAAACGAAACGTCTCATTATTGGCCAACGCAGGTAGCACGCAGGGAGCCTTACAAGAAAAGTAGCACCGAACCTATCCTGGAAATCTTACAAGGTTCCCAGCAAGGTAGCCCGCTAGCAGACGACAGAGCCCGCAAGGTAGCCGTCGCGCGAGCCAGCAAGGAAACTTACAGCGAATCTTGCTCCGTGTGAGACGGGCTTTACCATGGAGGTCTTCATGTAATAACATAGATGTCTGTGTCCACTGTGAAGCTTGGCTATCGTTATCTCCATCTTTTTAGTTATGCAGAAGTAGACCTCTTGCAAAAGGCACCTGCACATCTAATCCTGAATGCCCCAGGGTTGGAACACCTTCGTCTGCCGATTTTCTGCAGAACACGTAGTGCAGGATACTGACGGTTCTACCATGCTCATTCCGGAAATAAAGCAGGTGTAATTTAGATAATGCACAATACGGACTGTGGCATTACTAAAGAGGAAAACATCCTGTTTTGTTATTCTTCGACGACTGCGCGTCCATTCCGCCAGTAGTATCAACTAAAATCACTTCTGAAAAACTCTTTTCAGCTACGTAAATCTCAACACAGCATTAGCTTAGGTTTCAGGAACAGACTCCTTGGTTTTCAATATTTCATTTCCTCCACCCTGTTTATAGCATCACTTGCAATTCACATGTCAATCCCCAACCTAAAATTAAGTAATTGCATGAGCGTATTAGGGAACTCAGATTTTAGATTTTCATAGATTAATATTTATAGAATATTCCGCCGGTTGTTGTAGAGATATAGACATATTAAAATCTTGAATATACATAATTAATGTTCCACAATAATATTTGCTTGGCAGTTGGCTTCTTTGGCTTCTTAGTCCATCGTCAGATAACTTAACACTAAGTAGACAGTCCACACAATTTCAGCTATGTAAAGATTGTTATACAAAGATATGCGATATTTTATGAGTATGTCGATACAAAACACCAATCAGACAATCGTGACCTGGTACTTAATGGCCAGAAACAGTTCAATTACCTACCATACTAAAAAAGCACCAGCCAGTTGTTATTTCTCTCATCAGCTATTATAATTCGTCCACACCCACATTCCATAGACTGCTTTCTCACCCCCCCCCCCCCCTCTTTCTCATCCCACTTTTTTTTGGCTTGTTCGCCACATTCACCAGTTTATCCATTGACATAGTAGCCTGTACCATTATTCACTTGTGGACCATGTTTGACTTATACCTTCACATAGTTTTAATATTTGAGTACACAGTAATATAAATATAAGAGATATTTCCTCAGTCTCTTTGGGTATTACATTTTGCTTGTGTTTTGTACCGGTATATTCATAAAATGCCCCATACCTTTGTAGAACGATCTTTGTATGCCTATGAACTCTTGCTGAAGTAGTGTGAACTATTATTAAGTTATCTAAGATGGCCTAAAAAGCCGAAAATCTGTTCATAACGAACTATTAAATAAATATTATTGTGTAACATTAATACTGTGTATTCAAGTTTTTAATATTCCTGGATTTTCTCGGAGTAATCAGTTTAAGTCGTACTGTTGAGAGTACTATTGACGACACTGTTCTCTGTTGTGCTTTAGAAAAGGATGATTCTGACGATAAAATATACTCCATTGTTAAAGAATTGGTAATGACTTTAGCAAAAGCCGAAGTGCGGACTCAAACTCGTATTTCTTTCATTTCTAAGCAGTGTTCTTATGAGTTGATCTCAGAAACCAAAACAAAGGTCCAACTTCTCAGCAAGTTTCCCTCACAGTTCTACAGCTACACCTATGTTACTGTTAGCGGTTACGAGGTAGTTATGTTTAAGACTTACTACCAGGGCCAGTTTAAGGCTCAAGCGACGCAAGTCGCCGTTTGGGACGCCAAGCTTACAGGGGAATCGGGGGTGCCCAACTGCAACATCTGTATACAGTGCGTATCATAGTAGCGAAAACTGACACAGATGAAAATGTGTGAGGGCAAAGGAGAGAGAGGGGGAGGGGGCGGGGGCAGCAAAGAATAACTTGCTTGTGCGGAAAAATTTTCTCGGTTCGAAAGTTCTATCTGCTTATTTCTAAATTTCTGTTTTTGTCACGGTTTGCTCTGACTCAGTAGTGTCAATGACTGATGCCTTTTCCAATAACTGCGGTCCTTCCGCATCCATAATATCTCCCATACATTTGTCTGAAGCGTGCCCCGTTCTGAATATCCTAACTCCCCCACACTACCTACAGGGACCTACACGAATACCGCAACGGTCTATTTCCTCTTTCCTAACAACTGTTATCCTTATCACTTCAACATTCAACTCTGACGTGACTCCTCGTGTTCACATCATACTAATACGAATTCATTAGTACCACAGTCGTTGTACTATAACTATTTTTATGACCATTATTACTCATGTTGTTAAATATAGCTATTGTTAAATGTTAACTACATTCAGGAAAAGTTTAGTATATGTAGTTCCTGGTCCAGTGTAATGGCGACCATTTGGAGGCTAATCTGGTCGGGTTACAAACTGTATCTGTCTGTCTGTTGTATCCAATGGAAACGGAGTGCGCATGTGCAGCCCGTGTTTGGACAAACTCACCTTAAGAAAAATGTTCTTTCGGAATCTGCCACCAATGGAAACTCGTAATTTTATTAAAATCTCGGTCCTATCAACCAATGTTCACAACAGATGTAATAATATTACCTATCAAATTTTTACTTATTGTTCTGCCAGCATGTATGGCTCGAAATGTGCTCTGACTGTTTCCTGAGCTTAAGTACTCGTGGAATCTGCCCATGTTGAGCGCGGCGAAAGAGCGGGGGAAAAGGAGAGAGAGTTGGAGGGGGAGGGAGGGGGGCAGTGTGGTGAAACACTAGCCTTCCTCGCAGCTTCTGTTTCCGCTACATGTCGTGATCATGAATTAATGAAGCCCTTGAGAGAACGTAGTGCGGAGAGCTGGCATTGTTTGCGAGGCTCTTTCGCCACGTACAGAACGCAAACATTAACACGTGCTATACTCATTTTTATAGCACAGCCAAACAGGAAACTAAGTGTGTGAAAGTCTTAACGTCCGTAGCCAGACCTTTCCCTTGTCAAATAGTGACATAACTCTACTTCCGGTGGCTCCCACTGCTTTCATAATTTGCTTAACGTCACCTTTGTTTACTGACGCATCCACATATTTTTGAAGGAGGACGGCAGTTACATGACAAGCCCACGTTCTTCCTATTTCAAGATGTGATGTTGCGTTGGGGACACAATACTGAATAAAGACTGTCCGATATTTTCGATACTGGTATTGTTGCTGTTCTGTCTAAGATTTCTTTCTACAAATGTGTGTAAATTAGGGCACGTAAGTACTGGATTAGATGATTGTGCTTCAACGTACAAGGTGCGAATTTGGAGGTGAATTCTTGATTAATAACTTACCAACATGACCACAGCTCAAGTTCTACGCAGATGCCGATATCCGCAGTTATTTTTAGTTTTTAATTTATTTAACATCTGTCTCCCAAATGATTTGATGCATCACATCACAACTTCCACGCCTGTGCAGAAATATTCAGAGTAGGACTAGCACCAACCATCCTCGATTATTTGTTGGATATATTTCAATCCCTGCCTTCCCCTATAGTTTTACGCTCTACAGCTCCCTCTAGAACCATAGAAGTTATTTACTAATGTCTAACACATATACTATTATCCTGTCCATAATTCTTGCCAGTGTTTCCTACATAATCATTTCCTCGCCGATACAGCGGAGAAACCCTCACTTCTCATCACTTGACCTAATTTTTAACTTATGAATAACACCACATCTCCAACGCCTCGATTTCCCTTTTTCCAAGTTTTCCAACAGTCAATCATTCACTTCACACAATTCTGTCCACCAAATGAACATTCCCAAAAATCTCTTCCTCAATGTGTCATCTCGGCTTCACGTCGGTTGGACGTTTAACTGTCTTTTACTCGACTGTTCAAGCAAACGATCCTGCTCGAGGAACCAACGGTTGCCCATATTGTGCACTATGGTGAAAGCCTTTTGGTAACAGCCATTAAGTTTGTTCTTAACGTATGTGTTAACAGCTGCATCCTGGTTCCTCCCGCGCTTGCTTGATACTTGTTCCATTACGCTGGTCTGACCTTGTGAGCCAAAGGCTCTCGTTTGTGTTTTGATGCTAGACACGTATTCCCCATCTATGGCGAACGTGCTTTAGATTTCAGATTTTGTTGTCTACAAGCCGCATTACTGAGGAACATGGCTGGCTACAGTACGCACAAGAGGTACTTTCTGTTACATAATTTTTTAGATCGCTTGCACTGATCCTTTTGTGTCATTTTTACCAGTTTTCCTTAATGTGTTTTGTATTTTACCAAAGCAGACTCCAAGGCACTTACTATTAACCTAACTGCCTTACATATTCTCTAATGTTTTGCGTTTTATGAAAATGGTGTTTATTCAGTGTTTATGACCATATTGATGGTTTTAGCATTTCATTATATTACTGTTTGGTGCTCAGTGCACTACCCAATTGGCTTTATTTTGTTAGTATACTGTTTAATGCTTCCAGCGCTCGTAAAACCTATTTTTATGCATTGGTTTTATATTGGAACAGAACAGTGTTTAATTCTGTCTATATGCGTGTGTCACAAGACAGAGTACCCGTTATTTGATATTCGTTATTTGTCCGGGACATCAAGTTAGGCTTTAGTCTAAAGAAGAGGTTCAAATGGCTCTGAGCACTATGGGACTTAACATCTGAGGTCATCAGTCCCCTAGGACTTAGAACTACTAAAAACTAACTAACCTAAGGACATCGCACACATCCATGCCCGAGGCAGGATTCGAACCTGCGACCGTAGCAGCAGCGCGGTTCCGGACTGAAACGCCTAGAACCAAACGGCCACCGCGGCGGCAGGCTTTAGTCCATCCGGTGACATTCACCAAACAGACTTTTAAATAGATCTGTATAAAAGGTATTTATGCACTGCCCTTTTATACCATATATCCGCGATCTGTACATGTGCACATAGCTATCCCATGACTTTGTCACCTCAGTGTACATAATACGTATGAATATTAAAAGGGAATAAAATCTTATGTGAAATGTCACATACCTAACACGATTTGTAAACATAATTTCTACGCGACTAATTGTCTAGCTATATGAATTTCGTCCAGCCTCTATATAAGTCACATATTCGGTTGATTGAGCGCATGTTGATTGGTAGCGTGGCGGCAGTCTTCAGGTAGGAAGGAATGAAGTGGCGACAGATGGTTAACTCAGAGGCTTAAGTGGATCCTGTCCGATGGGCGGCTGATGAATCGTGGTAATCATCGGTTAGCTGCATTTACCCGTAGCTTAGATCCGCAGGTACTCGATGCCAATCGCTGTACCATAAGAAAGTCCTGAGTGCTAAACAAAATTTTTCCGTCGGAAGTTCTCAGATGAGGAGGCCTGGCACCACCTCCGGTGCTACTGCCCTACATGCAGTTTCTCATCGTCTGCAGGTAACACAAGTGGATTGCACAGCTAATTCCAATTTGTGCGCTAGCACTGTGACTGCAGTACGTGGAAGTTTCGTGTCAGTTGCTAAATGTTTCCCGGAGCTGCTATTTTTTTACCTCATCCCTATAATTAATGAAAATCGGAGAAAGTAACCGACGGACTGGAGCCGCATTTCAACAAAGAAGGGAGAGTTCTCAGATTTAAATGCTGTCTATCTATTACCAAGATAGTGTGAGCAGGTGCAAATTGTACACCGTACTTATTAAAACCATACATCATTCTGTTCCGTTATGAGCAACGTCTCGCTATGTGGGTGGTCTGCCTAGTTATAGACCTCTGGAGGTCAGGATCGAGAAGGATTATTTTCTCTGTAAAACGTTGTCTGCTTTCTTTACATTAAGTAGTACGAGGGGACTTCAAAATGTAAGTTACACTTCATTATGACACGCGAAATACCTTTTGTTACATGCTTTACTACACTTAAAAGTGACACAGATACATGACCCTATTCTTCAACGTACTCAACAAAATGGTTAAAATGGCTCTAACCACTATGGGACTTAATCAGTCCCCAAGACTTAGTCCCCTAGACTTAGAACTACTTAAACCTAACTAACCGATGGACATCAAACACATTCATGTGCGAGGCAGAAATCGAGCCTGCGACCGTAGCAGCAGCGCGGTTCCGGACTGAAACGCCTAGAACCGCTCGGTCACACCGACCGGCCACGTACTCAGCAAGCGTCTGTAAACAATTGTCGGAATGTTCTAGCAATCGCTCAATTCCTCTGTGATAAAAATACGCTCTTGGTCACGTATCCACTCGGGAACCGCTGTCTGAATGTCCTCATCGTTGGAAAACTCTTTCCCCACAGATGATTTTCCAGTTTGTCGAGAAGATGGAAACTGCATGGTGCAAGATCTAGACTGTGGAATTCCTTCCCTGTCACCGTCATCCATGTCTGTGTGGCCTTGATTAAAGTGCTGGCAACGGCTGGGCGGACATTGTATAATATTTAATGCACTTACCACCAGAATTTTAAGCTGAACCTGTGTGTAATTTAGATATTTTGGTAGCAATATCGTACTATACCACGTACTTCAACTTTGGAGAACGCTTCAAGTTGCCCCGCGATTTCACTCCTACATTGTGAAGCAACTGTTATCCGTACCACAGCAGAACCATATCTGCAGGAAACACTGAACATGTACTCTCTTCTGAAAAAGCACCACTCTTGTTGCGCTATGGTCGCAGCGTGGAACAAGACGTGTAAGTTGCTTTCTGAAGCCCCTACATATATTATACCCGTAACAATAATTCAGTAATAAGTATCCAGTAATAAGTAAGCCATGTGGGTAAAATAGTTTCAATGTGTGCAGCTTTATTTCTATTGTTTAAACTGGGACATGCTGCCTACATATAATTTTTAATATGCACTGCTGAAGAAAAAAATGCAGCACCCTCAAGAGCTGCGTTCATTGGTAACACGGTATAATATGTGCATACTGAGGGATTGTGGCGTTAATGGTTCATTTGTACGGTCATCGGCGATCAGGTGGTGCTCAATCAGCCTGTCCGCGCACCCTCTGTTTTGATTCTGCAGGCGGTTACTGCGATGAGTTTAGAGGTGAACAGTGTGTGCAACATTTCTTCTAGGGTACAATCACGGCCCATCTACGAGCACCTACTGGCGTAGAACAGCATTAGCCGTTATGAGCGAGCGGGTAGCTCCATGGACATATTGCAGGGCGCCTGCACATCTTGGGCATAACTTAACAGTGGTGTGTCGCTGCTTTTAACAGTGACCTGTGGAACATTCCCACACTTGTCAACCAGATTCTGGAGGTTGGCGTAGTACAGACGCATGTCAAGATCGATGTACTGTGCGAGAAGCGGTGGTCACCCGAACATCATCCATGGAAGAAATCTAGGCAAATGTTGCACCTACTGTGTCATCGTGGACCACTGAGAACCGTCTGCTTGCAGTAGCGTTAATATCACGTGTGCCTTTGGCCAAGCTACCACTGATTTTGTTTTTTATCTTACACGTTTAGTTCCATAGGACCAAATTGAGAAGCAAATCTCCATGGTCATGGAACGTGTCAGTACATGAACTCACAACAGAAAAGTAATAACAGATGAAATAAAACGTTATGAATCCTAAAAAGACGTCAAGCTATAAGTTTATTTAAACGCAGTCAACAATATAATACAGGAATCAGCTAAATTTTTCAAGGAACTCCTCGGCAGAATAGAAGAAGTGAGCCACGAGAAAAGTCTTCAGTTTAGATTTGAAAGTGCGTGGATTAATGCTAAAACTTTTGAATTTTTGTGGTAGCTTATTGAAAAGGGATGCATCAGAATACTGCGCGCCTTTCTGCACAAGAGTCAAGGATGTTCGATCCAGGTGCAGATTGGATTTCTGCCTAGAATTAAATGACTGAAAGCTGCTAATTCTTGGGAATAAGCTGGTACTGTTGACAAGAAACGACAGCAAAGAGAACATATACTGAGAGACCAAAGTGAGAATACGCGGACTACTGAACAGGAGTCGACAAGAGGTTCGCAAACTTACACCACTTTTTGCCCGAACCACCGGTTTCTGAGCCAAAAATACCTTTTGGGTATGGAAAGAGTTGCCCCAAAATATAATAGCACACATCGTAAACGAATGAAAATAAGCAAAGTGACTACTATTCGTGTCGAACGGTCACTTACCTCAGATATTGTTCTAATAGTAAAAATGAAAGCATTACGTCTTTGAACAAGATCCAGAACATGGGTTTTCCACGGAAGTTTACTATCTGAACAACTGGAAATTTGAACTGTTCTGTCTCACTAATCATATGACAATTCTGCGTAATTAGAATGTCAGGTTTTGTTGAATTGTGTCTTAGAAACTGTAAAAACGAAGTCTTACTGTGATTTAACGCTGGTTTATTTCCTGCAAGCCATGAACTTATGTCATGAACTGCGCTTTGTGAAACAGTGTCACCTTTGCACACAACATCCTTTACTAACAAACTAGTGTCATGAGCAAATATAAATATTTTAGAATGACGTGTAATACTAGTGGACATATCGTTTACGAGGAGGGGCCCCAGCACTGATCTCTGGGGATCCCTCCATTTAACTGTGCCCCATTCGGACCGCACATCATAATCATACTCAGCACTATGGAAAATGCTGCCTGTTCTTAAAGCAAGAGGTCGACCAGTTGTGACCTACTCCGCATATTCCATAATGGTCCAGCTTCTGGAGTAATATTTTGTGATCAATATAATCAACCGCCTTAGTTAAATCAAAAAAGATGTTTAGCGTTCCAAACCTTTTGTTTAATTCACACAGTACCTCACAGAGAAAAGAGAATATAGCATTTTTAGTTATTAAAACATTTCTAATCCAAATTCTACACTTGCCAGCAAATAATGTGACATGACATGATCAATTATCCTTACATACACAGCCTTTTCAATAACTTCAGCAAACAGTGATGGCTTTGAAATAGGTTTGATATTGTCTACAATATCTATGTCTCCCTTTTTATAAAGCGGCTTTACTACTGACTGCTTCAATCATTCAGAAAACTGACCATTCCTAAAGGAAAAATTACAAATATGGCTAAGTACAGGGCTAACTTGTGCACCTCAGTACTTTAGTATTCTGCTAGATACTCCTTCGTATCCATGAGAGTCCTTAGTGTTCAGTGATTTAATTTTTGACTCAATCGCTCCCTTGTCAGTATCACAGAGGAGTATTTCAGATATCAGTCTCGGAACGGCATTTTCCAAGAGAGTTATCTGATTCCCTGTAGAAACTAAGGGTTGGGTTGGGTTGTTTGGAGGAGGAGACCACACAGAGAGGTCATCGGTCTCATCGGATTAGGGAAGGACGGGGAAGGAAGTCGGCCGTGCCCTTTGAAAGGAACCATCCCGGCATTTGCCTGGAGCGATTTAGGGAAATCACGGAAAACCTAAATCAGGATGGCCGGAAGCGGGATTGAACCATCGTCCTCCCGAATGCGAGTCCGGTGTCTAACCACTGCGCCACCTCGCTCAGTGTAGAAACTATTTATTTAATTCACCAGCTATGTTCAGAAGGTGACTGTTAAATACTGTACATATATCTGACTTACCAATAACAGAAACATTTTTACTACTTACTGACTTTAAATCCTCGATCTTGTGCTGCTGATCAGACACTTCCTTCACGACTGACCATTTGGTTTTAATTTTATCCTGTGAATTAGCTATTCTATTTGCGTCCCACATACTCTTTGCTTTTCAAATAAAATTTTAGGCACCTTAAAGTACTGTTTGTAATGGACAACTGTACCTCGATTGCGACTACTTCTAACATTTTGATGTAATTTCCACTTTTTTCTACATGATATCCTTATCCAACTAGTCAGTCACCCGGACTGCCTTTTATTGCTAGTACCCTGTTTTGAACGTTGTAATGGAATAGAAAGGGCAAGAGAAATGTGTTAAGGCAAACATTATATTTGTCGTCTATGTTATCAGCACTATAAACATCCTGTCACTCTTGCTCCTTAACGAGGATTAAGAATCTCTCTATTGCGTTTGATTAGGTTTTCTACATAGTTGAAAGGTCTCTGTTGGATTCCTTTCATGTTTGATTTCTTAAATCTGTTGTCATTTACGGCATAAATTCCTCTTCTAAATTTACTGTGGCGTTTCTGACTATCTGGGAGGAGACTGAGTAGTGGAACGTGTTACTTTTACACATAAACAAGAACGATCTGTCACACTACTACACTTTAAAACACAGTTTATATGTAATTCATGTCACACAGTCTCATACGGAACCTACATCAGCTTTCTTTTATATACTGTATATGATGAGATACTGTCATCCCCCTTCCCTTCTGTGTGAGAGGATGAATGAGCAAATGTATTTCTAGTTGCATGCTTGAGGGTAACAGACAAGCCTGTCTGCTAGAGAACAGTAGGACCAACGTCGGAACAGGTAGCTACGCTTTCTAAAAGCAGAGAGGTTTCTATCCTTAGTACGGTCCTGTCCGTCTCTTGTCATGTTGGTATAGGAAGCTGCCCCTCTGGCCACTTCCTTTTGTATTTGTGAGCCACCCTCAGAAAGGGGCCAGGTCAGTCTGTCCGTGGCGAGCGTCTGAAGTGGTAAGATCTCCGGCTAAGCGCGTGTCTGCTAAGTCCGTAGGACAATGGATTTCTTAAGTTCAGCCTAACTGAAAATTTAATCACCTTTATTTCAGGTTTAGCTCTAAAATATCTAATGTTATCTTAAATTGCAGCGCAGTGTAATTCTCGTGTGAAGTTAAGAATATATTCCGGTAGTTGCTTTGTCACTACTTTGTGAGTAAAGTGGAACCACGTGTTGATCAGTAACTCTAAGTTCATCAATCTTAAATGCGAATGTGCGTGAGATTATAACGTCTCGTCTTGACAATAATTTTCAATACAGCAACTTTTCTTTATGTTCAACCCACGTGGGGTGTACTTTGTGAAACCAGTACCACGTGCTTATACAATTGTTTGACCCATCAGGTTAATAGTAAGACGATAGTAACCAGTTCGAGGTTTTTCTTTTCTAAATTGCTTTTCGATCTAATTTATTTTAATTATCAAAATTATTGTGGAGTTACACTCTCTGTGTAAACCAAGTTGACCACGTGAAGCATGTGGTGTAATCATCAAAGTAGCCCTCAGCTATTCTTTTCGGGAAGATTTCACAAAGAGTTAATATGAATTTAGTATACCAGTGTATGGTAATTACATGACGGACAGGATTGTGCTACGAACGTAACTTCTTTGAGTGAAAATTGAATCGGTTGGTAGTGGTTAATTTTCTGTTGCATATGTTTCAACGTTCTTTGTGTGTTGTTTTATGAATGCAGTGTTGTATGCAGTCTCCCAATCTTGGCTCCATATTTGATGTGTTCCGTAAGATTACAATCTCACATTTTCACAATCCTAAATAAGGCACCAGTTTAGTTAGGAAACAAGTTTAATATGCTGAAATTTCAATGATCAATGTTAAAATAAATTTCCAAATATAAACTGATTTATTTCTTTTTATTTAAATTCTCTTTATATATATATCACCGGTTGTCGTATGACTATTAAAAGATTATAATTAATGTTAGTCTGGTTGGGAATTTGGTAAGCTAGACTGGATACCTGGTGAAACAGTTGCTCAATAACGCAAGGTTAACTTCCCCAGACAGCTCACAGCTTTTAACCTGCTTTTATTGACTATCACCACTGCTTTCATAGAAAATTAAAGCAACATTATTATATAGTTTGTTATTGTATATAACTTTTGTTTGAGTATAACAACATTTTAAAAATTTGTACATCATGGTATGAAAGGTCATTCACCCTTTTTCTAACAGAATGCCTATCTAATAATGAAGAATGAATAAAAATATTGTCTGTGGTTGTGTTACTGTTTCCCTGCACCCTGGTTGGAAAAAAAAACAGTGTGCATCAGATCATATGAATTTAAGAGATCTTCCAACGTCCTTATTTTTGCACAATCACATAAACAATTAATACTGAAGTTAGCACATACAACCCACTTTCGATACTTCCCATAAAATGAACCAAGAACACTCTCTAGCTTGAGCAGAAATACTCTAAGGTCAGAGTTAGGGGAACTATAAATTACAACACTCAGAAGTTTAGTTTCACTAAATTCAACTGCTCCCTCACAACATTCAAATACCTGTCCCATTCAGTGCTTTGATATATCTACAGATTTAGATGGAATACTGTTTTTTTACGTACATGGCCACTCCCTCACTGCGCAGAGAACTCCTTCAAAAACAGCCAGCCAATCTGTATCCTCGTAAAGGAAGGCTTTGAACTATCACATTATTTAAGTGGTGCTCAGATACAGCAATAATTCCAGGCATCATCTACGAGCGGTTCACTAACTTTATCTCTAATACCCCTTGTATACCACGGCACCGTCAAGTAAGTCTACTCTGGTGTCACGAATGAGCTGCCTATTCCAGAATACATTCGCCCACGACACACAGGTTCCATTCCAGACTTTATACTGTGGGGGAGTCATCAGTTACATCTGGAGGTCATGTCTGGTGTTTCTGCACGGTAAAGTAACCAGTGTCCTTTACATTGTGCAGGCTGTTATTCCTGTGCTAGTGCCATTTCTCCGACAGGAAACTGATGAGCTGTTTCAGTAGAACAGTGCACATCCACATGTTCCCTGTGCACAATATGTGCCGTAGCCAGTAAGATCACCAGAGCTCTCGCCAGTTGGGCAGTTATGGGATATGATGAAGCGGGAACCCACTTGTTCTTCAGGGCGTGCAACAACCATTGCCGAATTGTATCAGAAAGCGCAAGATGCTTTCGAGAATCTATCGCAGGATACCATTCGGCACCTTTATGATCTTGTATGCGAGAATACTCAACTGCATTGTCTCCAGAGGAGGTAACATTGTATACTGATGCGACTGTTTGAGCACCTTTACGGTGAGATACGTGTTTCATTTGTTCAGAATTTATTGTGATGTACTCCTTCGTGGATGGACTACCTGTCATCTCAGTTATCATTAAAATGCCCTTGTCCTTGAGGGTGTTGCCACTTCGTTCCGACAGTGTATATAATAGAAATAAAGGGAGTTTGATTGACACATGTAAGTCGACACATACTCTGATTCAGTTCATTATTTTACCGTACAATGAACGAGCAAATGCAGGCGCCAGTGGGGAAAGCCAGGGCCTACACGGGAGGGGAGTGGCATCTCCAACTCTTAGCATCCCGCCATGGGGGGAGCGAGCTGAGCTGCTTACTGCGGCAGCCCGGCCGCCTCCGCCTCTCCCCTATGCAGCCACGCCCTTCTGGAATGCCGGCAGGAGGCGGTCCGGATATACGAGAGGGTCTACAGGGAGTGACCACCGTATGTATACACTCACAACGGCTCTCACGTCCAGGACGCAGAACTTACGCTCTACTGGAGTGGCTGCTCTGTCTAAATGCGGTACGGGCGAATTTACAACTGTCATAACACAAACTTCCAGCTGCTAAGGGCGTAAGAGTCTGCAAAGGGGGAGTGGGAGGAGGGGGCACAGGTAGGCACTTCTCTGCCCTGGAATCGGGGTACAGGATTTTTATTCATTACAGAATTCTTGCTAATGTCTAGCAATGATAATTTGCAACTCTACGAAACTGCTTATTTAATATCCACGTCAAGTATCAGTGTGTTGAAGGAACCCCAAAATGCAGAGCACGAACAACGGATCGCCGGATCGTCACAGCACTCATTTCCTGGAGATTCTGACAGTCTGGAGATTGCTCCTGCCGTATCATGACGTTTTAGGCTGCGGCAGGTTAAGAAGCTGACGACGTCTCTGAAGAGTTCTAGAAGAATTTTACAGCCTGACGACCTGTACTTTAGCGCAGATCAAGAAAGTAGACTCCAAAAGCGCACAGTTCCCTTCTGATGCCTTCTTGCACACCATCTGTTACCCCAGCACTCGACCCGCCGACATTGCCAATCGCGACGTGGAATACTGGGCTTTAGAGTGACTATTTATCCCTGTAGTTTTTGTTGTCCTACTGTTCACGGCGCCCTTCTGCAGTGAAGATGGATGGATGTGAACCTGTACAAAACAGTACCGAAATAGTGCCATCAATGTTTTCTCTTGTACTTTCTCTTAACGCTGTTATCGAGCTGTAGAGAGAGACCGATCCAACACAACACATCATAAACATGGCAGCATTATAGGTGCCAGCCATAAGCCCCAGTTCTATTAAGCAAAATTAGAAAGGATGAGAACAATGCAATAAATGCGATAATGTCATCAAATGTGAAGTTTTTTTAAGGAAAGTGTTATAAATGGCATCTTAGATTGGGAAGGCTTTTAAAAGTTCTTCCATGTTTCTTCACTTCGAGAAGCATCTTTTGTCGGTTATGTTTGTTGATATTCAACAGAATTTTCTAAATATTTCTCACTTTTTCTGTTTCAGATTTTTTAATGTTCTGCTTCAATCTAAGGTTATGAGAATATGAGCAAATATTATGGAATATTTTCTAGCTTTAGTTCATAGCTCGTTGGATGCCGTGGATTCAATCATATAAGGACATAATTTCAGATCATCGAATCAAAAAGGTGAGATCAACACAGATATTAATAACAGATAAAGAAGTACTTCCAATTTGCCATTGGATATGATTACTGTTTAGGTACTACAGTAATCTATTTCAAAAATACTAAACAGATATCAATCGTTTGACATACAATAAGTTTTGCCTACAACTTTTCAAATTTAGTTCTTGGGGCACGACACGTTTTCACACTCAACAAATCAGCTACTTTGAAAAAGATGAAGTTAGAATCTTGCTCCTTCTCGGCAAAATTTCTGCGGACGCCTGTGGCTAACTATGTAAATAGTAGAAGTCTTTAGTCCTGCCACATCTTTGCTGCCGTAATCTAGTTCAGATCGGTACAAACAGTGAAGACTCCAGATGGCTCGAGCTATTCAAAAGTGCTTGCATCACTGATGTATATACCTTTCGCCGTTTTATGACCTCAGTCACCTTTCCCACGCTCAGAGTGAATGCGACCGGATTGATGACGTGATTTCCTCACGCTCTGCTTTCTTTACCTGGTTGTTAGTCACTGGTGTCATCAAAACGTCTCTTAGCATATCAGATGCCTATCATCATTCTATAACTGCAATACAGGACGTCTTCAGCGTCTTGGCTGTACCTACGCTCAACACTAAATCTTTCCTCATTTCTTCCTCCACTTTAAACGAGCGACCCAGGAACGAGCTATCCAGTAACCCGCGTTTTACCCAATCAAAATGGTTCAAACGGCTCTGAGCACTATGGGACTTAACTTCTGAGGTCATCAGTCCCCTAGAACTTAGAACTACTTAAACCTAACTAACCTAAGGACATAACACACATCCATGCCCGAGGCAGGATTCGAACCTGGGACCGTAGCGGTCCTGCGGTTCCAGACTGTAGCGCCTAGAATCGCACGGCCACCCCGGCCGGCTTTACCCAGTCACTCTGAATTCAAGACGAGGCTGAAACTTTATGTATTATCATCGTTCTACATCGCCTCTCGGCATACCCCAGCTGTTTTCTTCTGTCGAACAACGAACCGGCATTTCTGTCACACTGTCATCTTATGCATGCTTTCCTCATCCCTGTATACTGCTGTTATTACTATTCATGCTTTCCCCATTCCTGTTTAATACTATTTTCTTCTTTCCATTTCATCTGCTAATTTTAACTCATTATTTACTTTTCTTTCAATGATCAGGCAAGTTCCTCTTCACATTTGATTCCTTCTGTGCTGCTGCTACACATTCGCGTTAGATGCATAACAGTCGACTAGAACGTAATGATCTAAATTTACATCTGCAAGGATACTTTTCAAATCACACTTAAGCGCCTGGCAGAGCGTTCATCGAACCACCTCAGCACTAATTCTCTATTATCACAATCCCGTACAGCGCGCGGAAAAAACGAACACCTATACCTATACAGACAGATGACGCGCATGACTTCATTTGCGTTACCTTCACTACTGTGGCTTCACTAGGAGTACCCAGACACGAAGCCCCACATTAAAATGAAATTTATCAAATCTTGAGAAAGCGCCCTTCCTACTACCTGGGATAAATGATAGGGTAAAGAAGATTACAATTGTTAGCAATTTATCGTTATACACTGCCTGACAGAAAAAGTGAAGCACCAAGAACTCCTTCGAAACAAGCCTTGGGAGGCCCAACGGTTCCGACCGGCCGCCGTGTCATCCTCAGCGAATAGGCGTCACAGAATCACCTAGAGAGGCAGGAGAAAATGAAATGAAGCTTCACGATTTGAGAGGGCAAGTGATGTGATTTCACTAATTATAAAATCGAATCAAATTTACAAAGAACTTGGCAAAGTCAGACATTTATCAGTATTACACTGCACCCTTTCTAGCTCGATACACGCGCTGATTCGGCGGGCCGTTGGATCCTCTCCCGAAGTAAGCTGGGTTGTTGATGGTCTTTGATATCCCGGATACTAACAGTGGGACGAAACTTACGTCCGAGCTGATCCCACACAAGTTCTATCAGGGACAGAGCTGGAAATATTCATGGCCGCGGCAGTACTTCGGTATCACGGAGAAAGCGCTCAGAGACAGACTGCACTCGTGGACGACCATTGTCCTGTTGAAAAATGGCAACACAATCCTGTCGCATGGAAGAAAACATATGAGTACGAAGTATGTCCATGACGTACCGTAGTGCCGTCAGGGTTCCTTCAATCTCTACCAGCTACGACCTGAATTCGTATCTGAGGACGCTGGGCGTGACACCGCTGTGGGTCTCCAAAACACTGCAACGAAGGAACGTCTATCCAGGTCGGCGCGATACTCGCCGACGATATTCAGGCAGGGTAGTGCAGAACCGTGAATCAGGGATGAACGTTAATGCGTCGCCGTTCATCAGCAGTCCATGCTTCCTGGTCACGTTACCGGCACTCCAAACGCAGTCGCTTGTGTTGTAGTGTTAACACCAGCCTACGCTTGGGATTGTAATTCCCTAGTCCGGTTGCTGCTGGTGCAGGATGACACTGGGAATCCATTACTTGTTCTCGGACGGCAGGCGCAGCTGTGAAGGGGTTTCGATGTACTAGCTGCAGACTATGGCGATTCTCCTTGTGGTGTTCAGACGTAATCGATCGGAACCACGACTACTTGTACACCTCTTTGTTGATCCATTATGCACTGTGGGACAAAGGCTGGCATGTATTTCTTGATACAATAATTTACCAACAGCCGTATGTATTGTAGAAATTTATTTTATGAACTTCTTATATGCTACCAGTTTCGGCGATACATTGATGCCATCTTCAGGTCCCAAACGTCATAGTAGTAAAAACGCTATACTCGGAAGGAGCCACATAACTGAATCCGTGAATCAAATCGCTATGCAACAGCTCCACCAAGAGCATATAAGAAGTTCGTAATATAAATTTCTACAATACACACGGCTGTTGGTAAATTATTGTATCAAGAAATACTTGTATACCTGCCCTCGCGTTCTCTTGCAGCCCAACATCAGACCCAAAACGAGTCTCCACTCGAAATCTGTCAGCTGCTGATAAAACTGTCTCACAGGAGTACACGGCGTCTCCGTGTCCCTCATAATGATCACTCAACATATGACGCTGTTCACGTCCCTTACATGTCTTAACGGGCCTGGGAACAACAGTAAAGGAGAACAACACTAATGCACTCCGATGGCGTTTCCACCTGTGACAGAGAATTGCAGTTATTTAAAAAAAAATCCATTTTTTTCCATTTACGTACTTGCCAGCCGGCAGTTGAGGCCGAGCGGTTCTAGGGGCTTCAGTCCGGAACCGCGCTGCTGTTACGATCGCAGGTTCGAACCCTGCCTCGGGCATGGATGTGTATGAGGTCCTTAGGTTAGTTAGGTTTTAGTAGTTCTAAGTCTAGGGGACTGATGACCTCAGATGTTAAGTCCCATAGTGCTCAAAGCCATTTCAACCACTTTTGAACGTACTTGCCAACGGTGTGTACGTGTAGAAAGTTACGCTGACATCCGACCATGTGTTCCGAGCTTTCACGTCTTTTATCGGGCATTGTATTTGTCGTTTGGTGCCGAAGGTGCATGGGTGAACGTTCGTTCTCATATTGTAGTGGCACTTCATCACACCTTCCGCTTACAGCTGAGTCATATTTTCTCCTCTCACCTACATCTGTTCATATACTCTGCAAACCACTGTGAAATGCACGGTAGAGGGTACTCAGTATCGTGTAGCAGGGGTTAACCTCCACTTGCGTATCGAGCACGGGAAAAAGACTGTTTCAGTACCTTTGTGCTCGCTGTAATTAGTCTAAATTTGTCTCGGAGGTCCAAATGGGTCTTCGTTTGGAGGGGTTGGGTTGAAGAGCATTTCTAGATTCCTCAGTAAATATTAGTTATCAACAATTCGTAAAGATGCTTTCGCGGAGTACTTGGCGTCTGTCTTCAGGCATTTGCCTGTTCAGGTGTTTCAGCTTTTCTGTCACAGTCTTCCGTGAGTCGAAAAACACTGAGGCCATTTGTGCCACCTTTGTTTGTGTTAGTTCACTGGCCTGTTAGCCCTATGTGATATGGGTCCCCCACACTAGAGCAACATTCTAAGATGGAACGCAAAAGTGCTTTGTAAGGAGTCTCTTCTTTAGACTCACCGCATTTTCCCAGTA
Source organism: Schistocerca piceifrons (assembly GCF_021461385.2). Taxonomy (NCBI): domain Eukaryota; kingdom Metazoa; phylum Arthropoda; class Insecta; order Orthoptera; family Acrididae; genus Schistocerca; species Schistocerca piceifrons. The sequence goes on along the minus strand of NC_060139.1, from coordinate 546,282,053 downwards.
CTCTGCGAATGAACCGAAGTCTGACGATAGAATAAAGGCTTTCAAGATCGGATAACATTGCTGCTGGTAAAACTTTCGGGGTATAAGCTCGTGGTCCTTGAAACTGTTCTGTTCCTAACGTTTCGTCCAGAACTGCGCTAGACGTCTTCAGAGGCGTTGCTCCTCCGATGAGTCTTGCTGACTAACGGCTCGGACGTCTGAGAGCGAGATATATACTATAGGAAAGGGGACGGGGCGGGATACACGTGATAAGTAGAGATGATCCTTGTCAAAGATAAAACATAACTATCAACTGTCATCTTGTTAAAGCTAAAAAAAAAATCTGTTTAGCGATTCAGTAGTGTTACTCTCCATGTGTAGCTAAGTTTCGTGGTCTCTTCTTTCCTGTTAAAACTATTCCTATGTTAATATATTTCAATGGATTCTCTACATAGCTGTGGATAACCGTTTGTTGTCGTACGTAAATTTTTTTTTCCGAAAACTTCGTGACTTTCTGACTGAAGCGAATACTCTACTATAGCCGATTTGTCTATTTTGCCCAGTCGGGAAAGACTTTTGTGCTCCTTTAGGCATGTATTGACGCTTCGCTTGGTTGTTCCAATATAAACCTTGCCACACATACTCGGAATTTTATATAAGCCACATGCTGACAGAAGAGGGCGCCTATACTTTACAGATCGGCATGCTTGACGTATTTTCTTTGTTGGTCTAAAACGTGATCTACTGTCATATTTCTGTAAAATCTTAACGATCTGATCTGTGCTTTTTTAATAAAAGGGAGACCAACTATATTCTTTGTTTTTCATGCTTGTCGCGCCGGCCCGGTGGCCGAGCGGTTCTAGGTGCTACCGTCCGGAATTGCGCGACTGCTACGGTCGCAGGTTCGAATCCTGCCTCGGGCATGGATGTGTATGATGTCCTGAGGTTAGTGAGGTTTAAGTAGTTCTAAGTTCTAGAGGACTGGTGACCTCAGATGTTAAGTCCCATAGTGCTCAGAGCCATTTGAACCATCATGCTTGTCCTTCGGTCTTCCGTTATTTGGTCGTAGAATTCTCTTTACTTCTTTCGCCTAGTAGCCATTTTTCTCGAAAGCCAGCTTCAGATGTTTTAGTTCTTCGTCCAGGTATTCCGGCGTGCAGATCCATTTGGCACCATCGAGAAGGCTTTTAATGGCACCTCTCTTTTGCTTTGGATGACGATTGGAGTTCTGACACACACACACACACACACACACACACACACACACACACATGTCGTACTATTATCCATGGCTATGTGGAGAAGCCATTGAAATATATAATTATAGGTGTATTTTAAGAGGAAAGAAGAGACCATGAAACTCAGCGACGCGAAGTATGGACAGTTTTTTTTTAATCTTTGACAAGACAACAATCGATAGTTAAGTTTTATCTTTGACAGGGATGATCTCTGCATCAGGCGAAACTACGGCCAGGCCCCCTTTCTGTGCAGTATATGTATGGCTCTCAGACATTCGACCCATCGGTCGGCAAGGCTCAACGGAGAAGCAACGCCCCTGAAGATGTCCAGCACAGTTCTGGACGAAACGTTAGGAACAGAAGGGTTTCATGGATCACGACCTTATAGCCCGAAAGGTTTTCCGGCAACAAAGAATCGAAGTCGGCCACTCACTTTACCTACGTCTGAGCCTGTATGATCGTTCCATTTCATATCCCTACAAATTGTTGCGCCTACGCGTTTCTACGACTTGACTGATTCCATCTGTGATTCATTGCATCCACATCTGAACGAGTCTCCTCCAGAATTTTTATTTCTGGAGCACCCAGCACAGGTATCTGGGCCCGGTTCAGAGTACTCTGTGTCACGCATGCAGGTGCAGCGCAGTGCCAGGGTACACGTTGAGGAACGAGGGGCCGGGTTGCGGGGCGCGCAGCGCTTGCTTACAGCTGTCGGAGCTGTGGCGCCTGCCCTTGTGGCGGCGTGCCAGCGCCACGGCCGCGGCTGGCGCCGGCTCTCCCGTGTAGCGGCAGCTCCGCCGAGGAGCGCCGCCCGCACCTGTGTGCGTGCTGCCGCCTTCACTACGCAGAACGGCGCTTCTCTGAAGTCTGAGCGGCTGCTGGAAACTTATCTGTCAAATCTGTTCTCCGAACAGATCCACTTCTCTCGTCTCGCTTTGGCAATCTAGCAACTCAAGACGTCTCCCAGTTATAAATTTCTTCTTTACATTTCGCCTGTTGCTACCGTGCATTGCGTAAGAATACAAAAAAGTACGTAGTATCTACAGGATATGTCTTCAAAGATCAGTAAAAATCATCACACGGAGAACAATGGAAGTACAAACTGCGAGGGTTACCAAAATAGGGACTGATGACCTTAGCAGTTAAGTCCCATAAGATTTCACACACCTTCGAACAATTTTTTTTTTTTGGTTACCAAAAAAGTAAGTTTCCTACAATGATAGAAAAAAAATGACGAGTCCACATTTTTCGTAGATCCAGCAGGACACAGATGTCGCAAGCAACAGTTGGCCCTGTTCGAAACCGTGCAATATCGTCGTTATTGCTGCTCAAAAAGTCTACCTTCCGTCCTTCATCCACGGAATGCAAGGAGAGTTCTGTGATAAAATTTTCGAGCGTACTAAGTAGCAACATTCCAAACTATCACTTCTCGCTAGTGTACTGATGAGACGTAGATTGTACATTGCTAGTCCAGCAAATTATTCGGATGTCACTAATACGATCAATGGTCCAGTGATTGGCTGTTCCTCATCAGGTATGGTAGCTCGTTATGGAGAACCGTTCAGCAGCTCGCGAGTTCCAGTCTCAGTCAGGCACACAGTTTTAACCTGCCAGGAAGTTTGGATTAGTCTGCCCTTCGTCACTTTCCCATGAGCGTCCGGCAAATTCGGGAACGTGAACTTTGCAGATGTTATTACTAAACGCGTCCAAACACGACTAACGTCCTGCTATTCTTTTCTTGGATGACGAAGGACAAACAACGGTAGACATCTATCGGAGAATGAATGTATATGGGGCAACACGTCTGCCGGAAACTACAGATGTGGAATGGGTGCTGCTGCTTCATGATAACGAACGTTCTCGTATCGCAAATGCCGTAATGCAGAAGATACGTCAACTCAAGTGGCAGACACTCGAGCACCCGTCCTTTAGTCCTCTCCCCGTGCGATTATCACGCCTTTGGTCCCTAAAAAAAGGTCCTTGAAATGTCGACGAATCCTGTCGGGCGAGGATGTGCAGCAGGCAGTTAAGAATTTCTTCACGCAGCGGAACACGGTGTTTCATCAGACAGGTGCGTTCAACCTTGAGTATCGGTGAGATGATTGCCGTAATGGTAATGGCGATTTTGCCTTGATTCGCGTGCCGATTTGCTCTTGCTGACAACGGATCTCGCATCTATTTGAGTAGTGGACGTAGCAGCACTGTGTGATCAAGATTCACTTTCCCGTGTGTGCGCTTTTCTCTGCTAAAACCTATTTCCCTACAGACGGAACGCTCAATAGTCGCTATGGTTACCTGTGAGCTGCGGCGACTCACTACACTGCAGTTGTGCGAAATCGTGAACACAAATTTGCCGTGAACTTGTGGACTGGCACAGTCAGTGACCTGTTAATGGGTTACTATCTGTTTCATTTTCGATTAACTGCTAGAGTACGCACTTAGTTTCTGAGAGACACTCTCCCCTTGATGTCGGAGAGTATGGCAGTTGATACCCATGTAGAAGTTAGAGGACGTCATTCTGAACAACTGCTCTAAAGGTAGCGTCTTGACCAATTGTGGCCGGCCGAAGTGGCCGAGCGGTTCTAGGCGCTACAATCTGGAACCGCGCTACCGCTACGGTCGCAGGCTCGAATCCTGCTTCGGGCATGGATGTGTGTGGTTTCCTTAGGTTAGTTAGGTTTAAGTAGTTCTAAGTTCTAGGGGACTGATGTCCTAGGAAGTTAAGTCCCATAGCGCTCAGAGCCAGTTTTTTGACCAATTGTGCTGGTAAATAAATTACTACAAAAATACATGTACTTGAATTGTTATCATTGTCAGCAAGACCAACAGTATATTTTCGTTGAAATATTCGACTCAAATGTTTCTGGATGATGATTTGCCACCTCAAATTAACACATGTGCCTCTCTTCATTTCTGAAAGTTTGTACATGTCGGATTCATATACTGTTTAAAACGGCACCACAAACGTTCGAGGCATAAGATTGAGGGAAACTGAAGGAGAACCGTAGAGTGTACGTAGGGGAACAAATTGAGGGTAGGAACCAAAGCTCAGAAATTTCATCCACTGATGCTACTGACAATGACAACCTAATAGAAGCCCACTGGGCTTTTGTTGTTGATGTAGTCGCGGTAAAGTCAGATGATTAATTCAGGGGTACACGCATCACTTGGTTTTCATGCTATGTCATACATCTTAGAGTGAATTAGATGGTATGCAGGCATCAGACGTGCTGGAATGCAAGTTTTAGGCCCTTCCAATACGTCCAATTTTTTTCTTTTCTGTTAGTGTAAGGTTTTCATATGTTTTGTGCTATTGTAAATAATGTACCTTTACTGTACTCGGACAAAGATGAATGAGTGCGCTGCACGAGTAGTGAATAAGATCTTTGACTCTGCTTTTAGTTTTATCTGTGGTTCACTAATCAGTCGACGAGGAGCGCTTGGGTATTCTTATTTGACGCATCGTAACAAGCAGTTGAGTTCTTCAGAGAACGGGACCTGTTATTTGTGAAACTGTGAGAAACTATCCGAAATATTTTATTATGGAGATGAAAACTTGCTTATAAAGCTATTTCATTCTCTGCTTTAATGGAGAAGATTTTTGGAGGAATTTTTAAAGGTAACCCATGTATGCGCTAGAATAAGATGTTTGTTTGTCAAAACTATTAACTGAAGGAAATCTTTGTTCCTTAAATAACGAATAATGTTTATGATTAGTATTAATTTGATCTCTTTCTTTTCATTATGTCAAAAATTATGCAATTGATTGAGAGATCTGTAAGTTTTGTAATGAGAGAATTTATCAGTTGTTACAGTCTTCTTGTGTTGTATAGTCCTCTTTTGTGAATAATCAAAGTTTCGTTTTTCAAGAACGATTTTTTGAAAAGTACAACCCATCTTGATCATTCTTAGTAACGTTCTGAGTATTTTGTAGTATGTGCATTGCACCTGACGCCACTCGCAGCAACAGATTTTTTCTGTTAATAATCATAAAAAAGAGTAGATTATTTTTCTTTAGCTGCTACATCTGCTGATTTGTATTTCCTTTCGAGGATGTCACTACATCAGATACAAAATATCGTTCTGAACGACAGGTAAGTCACTTTTATTTCAGGGCAGATCTCATCTTCGATTCAAAAATATCAGGCGTTGTGCAAAGTAAGTAGGTCAATTTTCAGTGAACAATGTTGGCATTTTCAGAACAGTAACTTATTTTTGTGGTTATTCCAAGTCAAACACTGCACTTCACATCATGCACATTCATAATGTACGTCGGTAATGAGTTTCATTTATATAGTTTTCATTGAGTGCACGATTAGTTTCCTCTGGCAGTTAAACAGATTCATTTTCGTTATTTCAAATTATGGATTTCATTAAGTTTAAACTTTTTCAAACCACTGTACACTTGTGCAATACAGGGCGGACCAACAGTTGGTAAAGCTCAGCAGTTGAACTCGATATGTAAGGTACATGTTACACAAGGAGAAAAGATTGGAAAACAAAATATTCAGTATTCACACACACAGACAATTTTTTAAATTGAAGACTTGCATTAAAATTATCCTGAATAATATTTCCTAACCATCAAAACCGATTGTTTTGCGGACCGCAATGGACTATTTATGTTTCCTTTTACTTGAAGGTCGTGTTCGTGTTTTCTTCGATTTATGTTAAAGAAGTTGTTGAAATTTCAGCCTTGTACACGGCCTGGTTGCTACAGTATCCAGTTGTGAAGATGGTGAAAAGTACTCTCTGGGTTGTGAGGTGTTGGTTGAGCTGTTTAGCACACCCCGAACGTGCTAAAGATACGATCCAGGTGACTACAGGGAAGGGAAGCTTCCCATAAAGTCACGCAACTTATAAGAGACAAGGTCGCGCCATGAATAACCTAGTTTTAAATGAGATTTGCTAAAGATGGCTGAATTAAGTGTGAGAGTGTGAGGAATTACACCTCATCATATTAATGAAGGGATCCATCAAACTATGAAAGGAAAATAGCGGTCACTGTAACAGATTTGTTTATTGCTATAAAATATCAAACAAAATCATTTACCTGCTGAGTCAAGAATGCAAACATTTAATAAGTGACCAAGGAATTGCAAGTACGAATAATAGCCTTACCACAGATGGTTGGAAACATAAAAGAATGATATGACACTATGTCACGAACAGAGCCAGTGACTGTCAATAGGGTTAGTGATTTAAACAAAGGACCCAGAAATGCACATGGTGGTTGCAACTAGCAGGCTGTGAAAATGCCTGGAATTTGTCATTTCAGCTCTAAATCAGAGATATCTCTCTATACAGCCCTCTCTCAATCATCTGCAGCGCCCCCGAAGCAAGTGTGTTCACTTACATCTCCGGAAAACAACTGTGAGCTAGATGGCGTCCCTGAAGCACGTATGTCCTCCGAAACTTAGCAGGTTCTGCCAGCGTCGGAATCTTGCTGACGAGCTGCAGCAGACTTTGCGGGTACCGACCAACAATAATTATATAAACAAGTTTAACAATTTCCTATTCTTGTGGATTTGTCGCAGAACGTTTCAGGAAAAGTCTTGAGTACATAGGAAATAAATATCCAAATTATCCATTAGTTAAAGGGGAGACTTTAATCTGGCTTCCACTGACTGAGAAAATTACACGTTTATCACAGGTGGAGAAGCAAAGACTCGTGTGAAGTTATTCTAGGAGCGCTCTCAACATACAATCTTGAGCAATTGGTCAGAAAACCAACTTGAGGTGGGAACATATTAGATATCTTGGCGACAAACAGATCTGATCTTTTTCAGGAAGTAAATCTAGAAGAAGGTATTAGTGACCATAACGTCGTTATGGCTTCTAAGTCAGTGGAAGTTGCTAAAAAGCCAAAGAAACAGCGTAGAGTTTTCTTGTTTGGGAAAGCAAATAAAAGTGTCATTAATGAATATCTTTATAGTCAGCTCCAAGCATTCACCGCGGGACACAAAGATATTGAGCATCTTTAGTCGGAATTTAAAGGTATTGTCCACCACGTGCTAGAGAAATTTGTGCCTAGCAAAAGTAAAGGGTAGAGAGAGGATCCACCTTGCTTCAACACACATATTAGGAAGTTGCTGAGAAAGCAGTGAATTTTGCACAGTCGTTTTAAACGTAGTCACTGCCCCGATGACAAACAGAAATTATGCGAAATGAAAGCAGCTGTCAAAAGGTCAATGAGAGATTCTTTTAACGAATTTAAAGCAATATTTTATCTGCAAATTCTAAAAATAACCCCAAAAAATTTTGGTCGTACGTAAGGTCTATGAACGCTACAAATAATTCATTACTTTCTCTTGTTGACAGTACGGGTGATGTAACGGATGGTGATTAACAGAAGGCGGAAAGTCTAAACCTAGCTTTCAAAAACTCGTTTTCGGTAGGGGACAGCAGCACCATTCCCCCTTTCAATTATCGAACAAACGCAGTGATGGTTGACATAGTGTTTAGTGTATCTGGGATTGTAAAACAGTTAAGATCCTTAGACGCCAGGAAGGCATCTGGCCCAGACGGTACCCCGTAAGATTTTATGTTGACTATGCTACAAATATAACGCCATTCTTATCCATCACCTATCAGAAATCATTGGAATAGCGGAAAGTTCCACGGGACTGGAAGAAGGCCCAGGTCATAGCAATCTATAAAAGGGGTAGAAAATCGGATGCACGTAATTACCGGCCAATTTCACTGACGTCGATTAGTTGTAGAATCATGGAACATATATTGTGTTCAGACATAATTACCTTTCTAGGCTCTGAGAAGCTCATCTGCAGAAACCAGCATGGTTTTAGGAAACAGCGGTCATGCGAGACACAGCTGGTCCTCTTTGTGCATGATATACAACAGGCTCTAGATACCGGCTTCCAGGTTGATGACATATTCCTCGACTTTCGAAAGGCGTTCGACTCAGTTCCACACTGGCGATTGCTCCGAGAAGTGTGCGCTTACGGTCTATCCGATGACATATGCGGTTGTATAGAAAGTTTTCTAACAGACAGAGAGCAGCATGTCGTTCTGAATGGGGAGACTTCAAGAGAAACAAGCGTAACATCAGGTGAGCCTCAGGGCAGCATAGTAGGTTCGCTGCTTTTTACGACTTACATAAAAGATCTGGTTGATGGTACTGACAGCAGCATTAGACTGTTTGCCGATGATGCTGTAGTCTACAGGAAAGTAGTATCATATGATAGTTGTGAACAAATCAATGAGGATTTGTAGAAAATAAATGCGTGGTGTAATGACTGGGAGTTACCTCTCAATACTAGTAAGTGTAACCGACTGCGTCTAATAAAGCGAAAATCCCTATTAATGTACGAGTACAAAATAAATGACCTGTCTTTGGAAGTGGTAACATCTGTCAAGTATCTAGGCGTGTCTGTTCAAAATGATCATAAATGGAACAATCAGATTACGCAAGTAACGGGTAAGGCGGACTCTACAGGTAGACTTCGGTTTATTGGTAGAATCCTGCAGCGATGCAATCATTCAACAAAGGAAATTGCTTACAATACTTTAGTTCGACCAGTGTTGGAGTATTGTTCGTCAGTATGGGAGCCTTACCAGTTGGGTCTGATTCAAGAGATTGAGGAGGTCAATGAAGAGCGGCAAGGTTCGCGACTGCTACATTTAGCCATCGTGAGAGCGTTACAAATCTCATAGAAAGTTTGAAGTGAGACACACTTGCAGATAGACGACGCGCTAAACGGAAGGGGCTGCTCACTAAATTCCAAAATTCGATCTTCGCCGAAGATGTGGAGCATATATGATTACCACCAACTTTCATATCGCGGCAATCACCATTCAAAGATAAGGGAAATTAGAGTTCGTACTGAGGCTTTCAGACAGTCGTTTTTCCCTAGCGCGATCCGCGAGTGGAACAGTGGGGGGGAACAACATGACTTTGGCGCGAATAGTGCCCTCCGCCACACACCGCTTGGTGGGTAGCGGAGTGTATATGTAGATGTAGAACAATGATATTTCACTTGCGACTAAGTCCACAACACACATTCGTTACGCTAGGAGGTGCGTTACCATAGATTTTGTATCGTGTTTTCATTAAAATGATGGTCTCTCATACAAGCACTGTACGACTAGATACCGATCTGGGCTGAAGCGATTGATGCTGCCATAGACAGCAGCTCTGTATACTAAACGACCTGAGTTCCCAGCGTTGGCTGGTTACGTTTTTACTTCATTCTCCTATTAATTGCCGGCCGCGGTGGTCTCGCGGTTCTAGGCGCGCAGTCCGGAACCGTGCGACTGCTACGGTTGCAGGTTCGAATAATGCCTCGGGCATGGATGTGTGTGATGTCCCTAGGTTAGTTAGGTTTAAGTAGTTCTAAGTTCTAGGGGACTGATGACCACAGCAGTTGAGTCCCATAGTGCTCAGAGTCATTTGAACCATCCTATTAATCCGTTTCCTCCTTCCCCTTTTTTTCTGTCCATATTATCCTCCAATTCCTATCCATATCCTCCTCCCTCCTCTCTCTGTCCATTTGCTCCTTCCCCCTCTGTCTTCTCCTCACCCCCTCGAAGTCCGTCTCCTACTCCCGTCATCCATCCTCTTCCTCGACCCTCTATCCATCTCCTCGTTCTCCTCTTTCTGTCCATCTCCTCTTTCTCTTTCATCTCCCTCTCCATTCGCTCTGAGCCAACCTCTTCTTCTTACCTTTCTTCGTCCATCTCCTCTCTCTGCCCATCGCCTCCTCTTCCCTTTTTGTCCACATCCCCTTTCCCCTCTCTCTGTCCCTCTGTTACTCCCCCCTATCTGTGTCCATCCCTCCTGCTCCATTCTCTCTCCACGTGATCACGTCTATCCCGACAGGAGGTTGCTAGTTCTTACATCCACAGTATTTCTTTTCAGGTAGTAAGTAGTATTTGTACGATATTTGATTCAAAGCGATCTAGGGATTATGTAGCTACTTTTTACCTATGGCTTTGCCCGCTTACTCACATTTCACATACACTGAAAAACCAAAGAAACTGGTACAGCTGCCTAATATCGTGTAGGGCCCTCACGAGCACGCACAAGTGCTGCAGCACGCCGTGGCATGAACTCCACTAATGTCTGAAATAGTGCTGGAGGGAACTGACACCATGAAACCGCCGGCCGGAGTGGCCGTGCGGTTCTAGGCGCTACAGTCTGGAGCCGAGCGACCGCTACGGTCGCAGGTTAGAATCCTGCCTCGGGCATGGATGTGTGTGATGTCCTTAGGTTAGTTAGGTTTAATTAGTTCTAAGTTCTCGGCGACTGATGACCCCAGAAGTTAAGTCGCATAGTGCTCAGAGCCATTTGAACCATTTAGAAACATGAATCCTGCAGGGCTGTCCATAAACTCGTAAGAGTACGAGGGGGTGGACACCTCGTCTGAAGAGCACGTTGCAAGCAATCCCAAATATGCTCAAAAATGTTCATGACTGGGGTGTCTGGTGGCCAGTGGAAGTGTTTAAACTCAGAAGAGTGTTCCTGAAGCCACTCTGCAGGAACTCTGGACGTGTGGTGGTGTGGCATTGTCCTGCTGGAATTGCTCAATGGACATGCACAATGGACATGAATGGAAGTAGGTGATCACACAGGATGCTTACGTACGTGTCACCTGTCAGAGTCGTGTCTAGACGTATCAGGCCCCCATATCACTCTAACTGCACATGCCCCACACCATTACAGAGCCTCCACTAGCTTGAACAGCCCCCTGTTGACATGCAATGTCCATGGATTCATGAGGTTATCTCCGCACCCGTACATGTCCATTCGCTTTTTACAATTTGAAGCGACACTCGTCAGGCCAGGCAACATGTTTCCAGTCATCAACAGTCCAATGTCGGTGTTGGCGGACGCAGGCGAGGCGAAGATCTTTGTGTTGTGCAGTCGTCAAGGCTACACGATTGGGTCTTTGGGTTCGAAAGCCCATATAGATGATATTTCGTTGAATGGTTCGCAATCTGACACTTGTTGATGGCCCAACACTGAAATCTGCACCAATTTGCGGAAGGGTTGCACTTCTGTGACGTTGAACGACTCTCTTCAGTCGTCGTTGGTCCCATTCTTGCAGGATATTTTTCTCACCGCAGCGATGTCGGAGATCTGTTTTTTTACCGGATTCCTGGTATTCACGGTATTTTTTACCGGATTCCTGGTATTCACGGTACACTCGCAAAATGGTCGTGTTGGAAAATCCTTACTTCATCGCTAGCTTGGAGATGCTGTGTCCCATCGTTCGTGGGCTGACTATAACACTGCTTTCAGACTCACTTAAATCTTGATAACCTGCCATTGTACCAGCAGTAACTGATCTAACAACTGCGCAGACACTTATATAGGCGTTGCCGACCGGAGCACCGTATTATGGCTGTTTACATATCTCTGTATTTGAATACATGTGTCTATTCCAGTTTCTTTGGCACGTCAGTGTATATTTCACATATAATTAACAAATTTTACACAAATTTGTACATATACCCGTAGTTCACCTTTATCTCTTGCGAATTTCGCCCTGCAGTTTTATGTTGAGGCAGATCAGTGTTTATGACGTTATACCTCATGAACAATGTGTCGTAAAGTGTTATAACGTTGTAGATACATTCAACGGCATATGTGGATACTATCTGCAAAATATGCTGTGAGTATAGTTAGTAGCAAAGAACTTATAAATTTAAATGGTATACATGATGAGACAGTTTTTCACGCATCTCAGTGTTTATGACGTTATATCTGCTGAACTATATGTCATACAATGACGTAATTTTACAGAAACAGTCATTGGTATATGTGAATACCGTCCGTAAAACGTGTCACGAATGCAGTTAGTAGTAAAGAAGCAATAAATTAAAACGTCATGCTTGAAGCGACAGTTTTTCTGCACGGATAGGGAAAATGTAGTAAGTGAAAAATTTGTTTTTTTTTTTTCATCAATTTGCGGGCTCTATCACCGAGATCAAGTTTCGAAAAGGTTTAAACTTATGTGTAATGTTTGTTGCAAGTCACTAAGTGCTCTCATGCCCGAATACTGGATGAACAAAGTCTGGTATTCGCGCTTCTTTCTGACCAGCCTTTGTGAGACGGGTGGTTCTTGCCTCTACAGCAATTCTTTTTAGACAATGAGTGATACGTGAACCAAGGTTGATTGAAATAGATCCAGTGGTTTAGGAGGAGGTGCAGGACATACGTACGTATATACATTCGAGTACATATATGCATACACAGAGACATACACACATACATACATACGTTTTTAAAATATATAGTGAGTTTGCATCCTGTATACCCTAAAATAATCTACAAATTCAGTTCTAGAGTTTTCTCCTGCTCTACTCTACATGTCCGATAAGTAAAATTTCGATTTTTGTTATCCTTCCTGATATGCACCTTTAAAAATGGATTGAAGTTCAGGGTTTAACGTCCCGTCGACATCGAGGTCATTACAGAAGGAGCACAAACTCAGATTATTTCAACGATGAGGAAGGAAATCGGGCGTACCTTTTCAGAAGAACCATCCTGAAATTTTCCTGGAGTGATTTAGGAAGTTCACAGAAAACCCAAATCAAGATGACCGGAAGCGGGTTCGAACCGTCGTCCTACCGAATCCGAGTCCAGTGTGCTGACCACTGCGCCACCTCGCTAGGTGCACCTTTAACAGTCAGCTGTCTATTTTGTGACCTGTTAATTTTTTTAGAGTTTCAAATTCAAGTTCTTTAGTAATCATTGTACTTTGGTGAGGGACATGAAGAGGAGCTGTTAATGTAAAACTTACAATGTTATGAGTAATCGAAATTACGTGTAACGGCAAAATTACTTTTTTAAATATCTGTTATTCAGGAACTTCTTAAAAAAAGGAAATTGCCGGTGTACCTGCTCCAGGTCAATATTATTATATGAAGATAGTAACTATTCTCGAAAGAACAGACACCATTGATGACCGTGCAGCTTTTCTAGAATAAATGATAATTAATTGAAGCCCTCAGCTGCCGACAGGTGTTGTTGATATACGTTGATGGGGACGGCTGGAAATGTGTGCCCCGATCGGGACTCGAACCCGGGATCTTCTGCCTTCATGGAAGACGCTCTATCCATCTTTTTTTGTTGTTGATCGTTGTGTTTGGTCGTTGCGGACGTCACATGAGATCCGTTCATGTTTGTTTTGTTGATCCTTCCACTCAGTTTTTTGTTACAGAGGCCAACCAGCTCTCTGACCGAACACGCTGAGCTACCGTGCCGGCTCCACCTGAGCCACTGAGGACCCAGATGAACAGCGCGACTGCAGGGATTTACCTCTTGCACGCTTCCCGTGAGACCCACATTCCCAACTGTCCACAATCTACATTCGTAATGTACCTAATAGACATTTGCCCATCCATTCATTACTCGCGCACACTAAGGTGACGATTCCTGTAAGAGTTCGGGCAACCTGTGCGCATTCTCACAGACAAAGGTCAATGGCTGGGTAGCCTTTAACTATATATATATATATATATATATATATATATATATATAGTAACTGTTCTCGAAAGAACAGATACCATTGATGACCGTGTAGCTTCTCTAGAATAAATGATAATTAATTGAAACCCTCAGCTGCCGACAGATGGATAGAGCGTCTGCCATGTAAACAGGAGATCCGGTGTTCGAGTCCCGGTCGGAGCACACATTTTCAGCTGTCCCCATCGAGGTATATCAACAACGCCTGACGGCAGCTGAGGGTTTCAATTAATTATCATTTAAATATTATTGCTTTCTCACGGTCAACCTGATCTGTTTCTTCCTTCTAATTTATATGTACAGAACGACGGATTCTCCATTTATTCCCTATGTACATATTCTCGCCAGTTTTTACACATTTCGTGTGACAGTTAAAAACAACGAGAAAACCTCGAGTTGTGGACTGGAGCGTGGTGTTATCAGTGCTGTGTGCTGGCAGACACAGGTAGCACGGAAAGGCTGCTCGATTGGAGCGGTGGGTATACCGGCGCCTGCACGAAGCTCTTCATGGTATGTGTCTGTCTCAACTGCATCTCATGAAACACTGTACGACAGCTGTCACAGCCACTAAAAGCGTTACGGTAATGCAGCGATGAAGGAGTCTGAAAAATAGGGTGAAGTTAGTCCTAACGTTTCCTCACCTAATTGTCGTAGGCATGTTCCGTAGTCCATGTTGCATGAACGCCCGCCACTCGTGCAATATGTGAGGGATAATCTTCGGTTGCACTAGAACTATCGTACAGTTAGTGGTCCTGCGGCGGCGCTGGGGGACTTGGGAGATGAAAGTCGGCTCTCTCGGTACGGAGGACGGTAAATCACGCGGCGCTGGCCGGGGTCGGGACAGGGTGGGAATGGGCGGGCAGAGGGCGTCCGTCCACACCACGCCAAGGCGCGAGTCGCCCATAACTCAGCGCGCCCTTCCCCTGCCTCCGGATCCCTGCCCTTTGACCCTCTAAGGGCTGTGAGGCGGCAAGTCTCCAGGTGATCGATGTTACGACCCCACACCATTTCCGATCTGTGTCGACAGCCAGATTATCGATCGACACAAGAACTGTGCCACTATCTGAGGTAATTTATAATGGCTATCTCGACACGTTTTTAATTTAATGTGCGTTTTAACGTATGGGCAAATTTTAGGGGTATGGAATATAAATCAGGGAGCTCTATTGCGCACTTTCCGCTGTATGCGTTTAACTGTGTTTTCCTTGTCAGTTTTCGGTAGTCAGGCCTGCTGCTACATTAACTATTTGTTTTGACATATGTGAAGTGAGACAAAAAATATGAATATCGTCCGTCAATAGTACTTTAAAGAAATAACCTTTGCTGTCTGTAAAATATTACGAGTTCAGGTATAAGATGTTACAGAAACAATATCATAACAAATCCACTTCGTACAACTACATCTAGACGCGCGGGGCATGGGTGTGTGTGTTTGTCCTTAGGATAATTTAGGTTAAGTAGTGTGCAAGCTTAGGCAAAAATGGTTCAAATGGCTCTGAGCACTATGGGACTCAACTTCTGCGGTCATTAGTCCCCTAGAATTTAGAACTAGTTAAACCTAACTAACCTACGGACATCACACACATCCATGCCCGAGGCAGGATTCGAACCTGCGACCGTAGCGGTCTCGCGGTTCCAGACTGCAGCGCCTAGAACCACACGGCCACTTCGACCGGCTGTAAGCTTAGGGTCTGATGACCTTAGCAGTTAAGTCCCATAAGATTTCACACACATTTGAACATTTTGAACAACTACATCATACTCTGCAAACCACCTAACGGTGTGTGGTGGACGGCAATTCTGGTACCACTAACTGAGATCCCCTACTCTGTTCCGCACGCGAATGGCGCGTGGAAAGAATGTTTGTCGGTAAGTCTCTAATTTCTCGAATTTTCTCGTCGTGGTCATTACGCGAGATGTGTAAGGGACGAAGTAATATGTTGCTCGACTCTTCCCAGAAAGTGATCTCTCGAAGTTTCAGCAGTAAGCCTCTCCGTGATGGACAACGCCTCTCTTTTAACATCTTCCAGTGGAGTTTATTGAGCAACTCTCTATCGCTCTCGCGTCGACTAAACGATCCCGTGACGAAACGTGCCGCTCTTGGCTGGATCTTTCCTATCTCTTCTATCAGTCCTAGCTGGTAAGCATCCCATGTCGATGAAAAATACTCAATAAGAAGCTGCTAATAAGCCATTTCCTTCGTGGGTGAGTTACATTTTCTATGAATCTGAGTCTGGCATACGTTTTTCTACTATTTGTTATATGTCGTCATTCCACTTTAGGTCGGTCTGGATAGTTAGTCCTAGATATTTTACGGTAGATACCGTTTTCAGCAGTTTCTCATCAATAGTGTAGCTGTACAATAGTGGGTTTCTTTTCCTGTGTACACGCATTAAGTTACATTTATTTATGTTCAGCGTCAGCTGTCAGAGCATGCACCACCCGTTATTCCCCTGGAGGTGATTCTGCAAATCGATACTGTCTTTTGTCGTTGCTACTTTGTTCTAGAGAGCCACATCATCTACGAAAATCCTTAAAGAGCATCCGAAGATTTCTACTAGGTAATTTATATACATTGTAAACAGTAACGGTCCTGTCATACTTGCTCGGGGCACACCGCAAATTAGCTTTAGCTCTGTCAGTTTTATCTCGTTAAGAGCAACGTGTTGAGTTCTGTCTACAAGGAAGTCTTGAATCCAGTCGCAAATCTGATCCGATTCTCAGTAAGCTCGTATTTCTATCACTAAACGGTATTGCTTGACGTCATCAACCTGATGGCTCTGAGCACTATGGGACTCAACAGCTATGGTCATCAGTCCCCTAGAACTAGAACTACTTAAACCTAACTAACCTAAGGACAGCACACAACACCCAGCCATCACGAGGCAAAGAAAATCCCTGACCCCGCCGGGAATCGAACCCGGGAACCCGGGGGTGGGAAGCGAGAACGCTACCGCACGACCACGAGATGCGGGCCATCAACCTGAGCGCCGTTGTCTATAGCGCTACGAATGTCATGGAGGAACAGAGCGACCTGAGTCTTGCAAGATCTCTCTTTGTGGAATTCATGTTAATTTTTACAGAGAAGATTTTCGTTCTCCAAAAAGTCAAAATTATTGTGCGTGAAATATATTTTCTAATTGTAGAACAGATTGACGTGAACGATATAGGTAATTCTGTCTTGCGGCCCTTCTTGAAAACAGGAATGATCTGCGCTTTTTTCCAGTCGCTAAGTACCCTTCGTTGCTCCAGCAATCTGCGAAAAACTGATGCTGAAACAATATCACTGTTACCACATTAACAGACTTCATGAAAGAAATATGATTTGCAGATTTGTGTGCGTGTGCAGTGCAGTAATCAAATAGCACATACTCTTCTACGGCGTAAATTGCACTTAAAAACCGACAACTGTGGCCGAGCGGTTCTAGGCGCTTCAGTCTGGAACCGCGCAACCGCTACGGTCGCAGCTTCGAATCCTGCCTCGGGCATGGATGTGTGTGATGTTCTTAGGTTAGTTAGGTTTAAGTAGTTCTAAGTTCTAGGGGACTGATGTCCTCAGATGTTAAGTCCCATAGTGCTCAGAGCCATTTGAACCATGTGCACTTAAAAACATCTTTTCACCCCATACATTGTCAAAAATCTTTAATTTCGTTGCTTAGATGTGTGTAAGTCTGACAATCAATGACACACTATCTGATAAAGAGGATCCGGGCACTTATCAGTGGACATTTCTACGGGGTGTATCCATCCTTTGACTTTACGACTGTTGGAATTCCGCTGGGGACACTTTAAATGAGGTGTCTGAATGTATGCGGACGAATAGCGACCCATTCTTCCGCAAGAGCCGAAACCAAAGAAGGATGGAATGAGAAGCGAAATTGACGTTGTATAACTCATCCGAAACGTGTCCCATTTGGCTGAAGTCGGGCTCTGTGCTGGACAGTCCATTTTAGGAATGTTATTATCTGCAAACCATTGCCTCACATATGCGTCTTTATAACAAGGGTCACTCTCATGCTGATAGAACAATCACCGTCTACGAACTGTTCCTCTCCTGTATGCATAACATAATGCTGTAAAATGTATTGATATCGTTCTACCTTTAGTGCCTTCTTAAGAGCGATAAGGTCACCGCACCCTAATCATGAAATACACCGCCTCCTCCCTACTTCACTGTTAGCTCTGCACGTGGTGGCAGGTAACGTTCCCCAGGCATTCCACAAACACAAACCCATCCATCCGATTTACACAACGTTTCGCTGGATTCATCACGCCGAAACACTCGTTTCCAGTCATCCACTGTCCACTTGTGTCGCTCTTTACACCACTTCAAACGTCGCTTAGCACTGACCACAGAAATGCGTGGCTTATGAGGAGCTGCTCGACCACTGTACCCTACCCCACTCTTCTTAACTCCCTACGGACAGTCATTGTGCTGTCTGAACAGCTGGTAGCGTTTTGGAACTCATGAGTGATTAATTCCGCTAATTTGGTGCAATTTTTACAGCCGCCCTCCGAAATGCTTGTCGGTTGCTGTCTGTCAGTACATATGGTATGTCTGCCCTTGGCTTAGCTACAGTTGTTCCTTCGCGTTTGCACTTCACAGAATCACAGTCACATCGCCAGCAGTGGATTTGTTACTCAGGTTACAACAAGTGATTAGTCCACATTCGAAGTCAACCATTCTGCAGTTACTGCACCTCTACTGACAACGCATTACTTCCCGACTCCTTTTTCTACTGTTGTAAGAAGGCTGTTTAGGTTTTTATGTTGGTAACGTCACGTAGCGCTCTGTATGAAAAACACTGGCTGTGCTGTGTGCAGTCTGAGGCTGGTTGGCATTGTTGGAATATTTGCTATTGTAGCGTTGCGCAGTTGGTAGAATGGTTGAGATACTCGATTCGGTAAGACAATCGTTCGAATACCCGTCCGCCCATCGAGATTTAGGCCTCCGTGGCCTAAATCCCCTCACGCAAATGCCAGAATGGTTCCTTTGAAAGCGACATCCTCAAATTCTTCTCCTAATCTCAGCTTGTGGTTTGTTTGTGATAACATCGTCGTCAATGGGACGTTAAAATCTGATCATCGTTTTATCCTTGGATGTTGTTAGGCTGATATTCCTTCTTTCTTCTGGGTCACGATCGGAGTAAAAAAAACTATGCTTCCACATAACAACCGGATCTCTGCTATGTTATCTTTGCAGTGATTGTACTCAGGGGGAATTCTCGAGTAATCGACAAATGCGAAC
Organism: Schistocerca piceifrons; assembly: GCF_021461385.2. Lineage (NCBI taxonomy): Eukaryota > Metazoa > Arthropoda > Insecta > Orthoptera > Acrididae > Schistocerca > Schistocerca piceifrons. The sequence goes on along the minus strand of NC_060139.1, from coordinate 546,263,098 downwards.
TTTTTTGGCTCTGGTGGAGATGAGTTTCGGTGACCATTCGATTAGGCTTCTGACTAACAAGACCGCCTAACTCGATTGTGTTAACGACTCTGAGCGTAAGAGTACTGAAGAAAAAAATACTTCTCTCATTATACAGTAAATACACTCCTGGAAATGGAAAAAAGAACACATTGACACCGGTGTGTCAGACCCACCATACTTGCTCCGGACACTGCGAGAGGGCTGTACAAGCAATGATCACACGCACGGCACAGCGGACACACCAGGAACCGCGGTGTTGGCCGTCGAATGGCGCTAGCTGCGCAGCATTTGTGCACCGCCGCCGTCAGTGTCAGCCAGTTTGCCGTGGCATACGGAGCTCCATCGCAGTCTTTAACACTGGTAGCATGCCGCGACAGCGTGGACGTGAACCGTATGTACAGTTGACGGACTTTGAGCGAGGGCGTATAGTGGGCATGCGGGAGGCCGGGTGGACGTACCGCCGAATTGCTCAACACAGTACATCGATGTTGTCGCCAGTGGTCGGCGGAAGGTGCACGTGCCCGTCGACCTGGGACCGGACCGCAGCGACGCACAGATGCACGCCAAGACCGTAGGATCCTACGCAGTGCCGTAGGGGACCGCACTGCCACTTCCCAGCAAATTAGGGACACTGTTGCTCCTGGGGTATCGGCGAGGACCATTCGCAACCGTCTCCATGAAGCTGGGCTACGGTCCCGCACACCGTTAGGCCGTCTTCCGCTCACGCCCCAACATCGTGCAGCCCGCCTCCAGCGGTGTCGCGACAGGCGTGAATGGAGGGACGAATGGAGACGTGTCGTCTTCAGCGATGAGAGTCGCTTCTGCCTTGGTGCCAATGATGGTCGTATGCGCGTTTGGCGCCGTGCAGGTGAGCGCCACAATCAGGACTGCATACGACCGAGGCACACAGGGCCAACACCCGGCATCATGGTGTGGGGAGCGATCTCCTACACTGGCCGTACACCACTGGTGATCGTCGAGGGGACACTGAATAGTGCACGGTACATCCAAACCGTCATCGAACCCATCGTTCTACCATTCCTAGACCGGCAAGGGAACTTGCTGTTCCAACAGGACAATGCACGTCCGCATGTATCCCGTGCCACCCAACGTGCTCTAGAAGGTGTAAGTCATCTACCCTGGCCAGCAAGATCTCCGGATCTGTCCCCCATTGAGCATGTTTGGGACTGGATGAAGCGTCGTCTCACGCGGTCTGCACGTCCAGCACGAACGCTGGTCCAACTGAGGCGCCAGGTGGAAATGGCATGGCAAGCCGTTCCACAGGACTACATCCAGCATCTCTACGATCGTCTCCATGGGAGAATAGCAGCCTGCATTGCTGCGAAAGGTGGATATACACTGTACTAGTGCCGACATTGTGCATGCTCTGTTGGCTGTGTCTATGTGCCTGTGGTTCTGTCAGTGTGATCATGTGATGTATCTGACCCCAGGAATGTGTCAATAAAGTTTCCCCTTCCTGGGACAATGAATTCTCGGTGTTCTTATTTCAATTTCCAGGAGTGTATTTGTCTTGGCTTATTAGTGTAAGATTTTCTTTTTTAAGTGATCACTTTGCCCATGTGCTATGAAAAGTTTCATCAAAATCTGACAATCAGTTTACTGCACACTGCGTTTCACTATACGGTGACTGTTCAGATGTGTTCTTTCCATTTCACTTTCCTGCCTCGACACGAACTGCAAGGGAACAAACACGAGAAATTTCTATCAGGAACATTTACTTTCCGCTTACTGGCGGCCGTGACACTACTTATAAGACACTTTGGGTTAATATCGGGAGGACTGGGTTCAAGTCGCGGTCTCACTATCCGAATTTACGTTTTTGTGGTTTCCTTGAATTAGATGGGTTGTTGCGTTTGCTGTTTTCCGCAACATGTATTCATTTTATAAATCCTAGCACCTTTTGCTTGCTACAACCTAATATTTACTTTGCAAATGCGATTCGCTTTTTATATTAAATACATCTTATGTCGATATTTCTCTGAAAAATATACTTTTTTTACCGATGATACCTGAAGATTGGAAACAATTCACACTATAACTTATCCATAAATGAATTTTTGTTTACTGTTACTCTTCTTTCCTGTGGACATCTGCGTCTCCTCTCATCTGATAACAGGTTAGAGACCGCAAATTCAGCACATGTTGACGTCCAGATCTTTTGACATCCTTTGTTTCACACATTTTTTCTAGTTACCTAAATGACGTCCACCTGCTAAGCTGGGTGGTACCGTGCTAACCTCTCATGCAACCGGGCGCGGGTTCGATTCCCGGTCAGGTTGTAGATTTTCTCCGTTAGTGGACTAGATGTTGTGTTGTCCTCATTATCATTTCATCCTCAACACCGGCGCGCAAGTCGCCCACTGTGGCGTCGATTGATATAAGACTTGCACTTGGCGCCCGAACTTCCCCAGTTGGGGCCTCCTGGCCAACAATGCCATACGCTCCTTTCATTTTTACCTAAATGACGTGAAACGCGTCGCTGCTGATCTGGCAAGACCTTCGGATTTATAATATGAGACCTATAAAGATTCTGTCGTTAAGAACTGTTTGTTTGTGTGCAGTTTCTCGTCTTGGTTTTTGGTGTTAGTTTTACCAAGCTATCGTTTGTTCACTTCTTGGGGGGGGGGGGGAGAGGACTGTAAGATGGATAGAATAGCTGCGAGAAAGTTCCTAAAAGACGGAGGCGTCTATGTGTTCAAATACTTGGACTTTTTGTTTAGACATTATTTGGAGGCATCAGAGAAGAATGAGAGGAAAAGACCTGTGTGGCAGATCATATATGGGGATATAGTTCTAAAATTTATTTATGTGAAAATTATAATGTAATGTGTCTAGAATATATAAGTATCATTTATAGAAAGAAAATCTACATTATTCCATAAAAATCCGCTGAAGATTATCCTAATGTAACATGCGAAATGTGCCTCTAAACCAGTATCATAGTGCAATATAAAAAGGCGTTTAAACTTATAAAACAAATATTTCCCGTAACAAGGTAAAAGCTGGGATGGTTTCTAAAAGCTTAAGTTGCATATTTTCCACAAAATCCCTTGAAAATTAGATCAATGTAAGAGGCGAAACGTGCCTGTAAACGAATATTATAGTGTAGCAGGAACAGGTGTTTGAACTTATGAAACAAATACTTTCCCTAGTAAGACAACTGTTGGAATGGTTATTGTGGAAAGACACGTCTTCATCGATCGAAGCTTGTGCCCAGTCTGAAACGGTCTCACGGTCGGCGGGACGTAAAACCCCAGTCTTCCGTTTGTCCTTAATGCGTAGCAGACGTGTTTCATCCTCTTTGTATTGCCAGCCTGCACTGCTGGTGCCGTAAGGCATGGTGTAGAAAGCGAGCAGAAGCCGCGTGCCGTGTGGGCGCTCCGCTATTCCCACGTGGGCGTCCGCCGTGCCCTGCCCGGCACGTGTGCCGCCGGTGTTTACCTGCCGCTGCACGTGCGGCGCTGCGTGCCGTCTACGATGACGATGACGGCCTCCCGCCGTGGAATACACCACCTCCTAGCTCTAACACTAGTGATTTACAAAGAGAACTGCATCTGATCAATTACCGTTTTTCATTTGTTGCATAAGGCTTTCGTGAATCCAAAGGTGTCTGTGCAGAACGATTTAAACTGGAACGGCCATATAAAATTAATTGTAGGAGAAGCATACGCCAACCTGAAATTCGGAAAGAGAATCCTCAGAAAGTTAGTCCGCCTATAAGGAGCAGTCACATGAAATCGAGGCAGATGGCAAAAAAGGTAAGTAAACTGTTTGTTATTTCAAAATAGTAAAAAAAAAAAAATGGCTCTCAGCACTATGAGACTTAACTTCTGAGGTCATCAGTCCCCTAGAACTTAGAACTACTTAAACCTAACTAACCTAAGGACATCACACACATCCATGCCCGAGGCAGAATTCGAACCTGCGACCGTAGCGGTCGCGCGGTTCGAGACTGTAGCGCCTAGAACCGCTCGGTCACGGCGGCCGACTCAAAATAGTCGTCAGAACTGTTAATACATTTCTCCCGCTCTGAAACAAGAAAGTCAATGCCTTCATGGAAAAAAGTTTGCGGTTGCTTACTGAACCATCATTTATCAAGGTGTGCACCTCCTCGGTCGAAGCAAATCGACGGCCGCGAATGTCTTTCTTCAGGACTCAAATAATATCTTATTCGCGTGGAAACAGATCGGGACTGTATGGAGGATGTGTAAGGTCTTCCCTGCGAAACTTCTCCAGAGTAGTCGAAATAACCTTGGCAACTGGGGGTTCGACAAAAGTATCACGCCTAAAACTCGTTCAGTGCGCTGAGAAGAACAACGAAATGTCTTGTAAGACGAAAACTAACCTTCGTACAGAAGTAGTTGTATTTCCTACACTTTTGAGTTAGTATATCCAATGTGTAAAATTCAGGTGGTATGATATCTAAAGCTCTGCTCTTTAATGCTAAAACCGAAGATGTCTTCAAAAACGCCTGTGATATTATAAAATGATTCGCTGTTAAGTTGGTTCTCCATACATTGCACTCACAAGGAAACCTCCCCATCGCACCCCCCTCAGATTTAGTTATAAGTTGGCACAGTGGATAGGCCTTGAAAAACTGAACACAGATCAATCGAGAAAACAGGAAGAAGTTGTGTGGAACTATGAAAAAATAAGCAAAATATACAAACTGAGTAGTCCATGCGCAAGATAGGCAAAATCAAGGATAGTGTTAGCTCAGGTGGGCCGTGGTCCCGTGGTGCCGCCATGGTAACTCAGCGTGTTCGGTCAGAGGGTTAGCTGCCCTCTGTAATAAAAAAAATAAAATAAAAACTGAGTGAATGGGTCAACGACGAACTTAAATGGTTGTCTTGCGATGTCCGCACCGAGCAGATACAACGAACGAAAACGAACAAAATGAGATTAAAAACAAAACAAAAAAGTGGTTAGCGTGAGGAGCTGCGGAACGAGAGGTCCTTGGTTCAAGTCTTCCCTCGAGTGAAAAGTTTACCTTTTTTATTTTCGCAAAGTTATGATCTGTCCGTTCGTTCATTGACGTCTCTGTTCACTGTAATAAGTTTAGTGTCTGTTTTGCGACCGCACGGCAAAACCGTGCGATTAGTAGACGAAAGGACGTGCCTGTCCAATGGGAGCCTAAAACATTTGATCGCAAGGTCATAGGTCAACCGATTCCTCCACAGGAAAACACGTCTGATATATTCTATACGGCACTGGTGACGGCATGTGCGACACATGACAGGAATATGTTGTCAACCCACCTAACTTGTACACTTCGCGAAAGGGTAAAAAGATTCTTCTACCTTGCCCGATTTAGGTTTTCTTGTGGATGTGTTAATCACTCCCAAAAAAGTGATGAAAACATAAAGAGTTTGTCACATAAACTACAACAAATGAATGCAACAGTTTCACAGTCACATCGGACGGACGGACGGACAGATAATAATCGTCTGAAAATAAAAAACTTGAACCAAGGACCTCTCGTTCCGCAGCTGTTCACGCTAACCACGGGACCACGGCGCTCCTGAGCATCCACTGTCCTTGATGTTGCATATCTTGCACGTGGACCACTCAGTTTGTATAGTTTGCTTATTTTTTTCATAGTTCCACACAACTTCTTCCTGTTTTATCGACTGATCTGTGTTCAGTTTTTCAAGACCTATCCACTGTGCCAACTTATAACTAAATCTGAGGGGGGTGCGATGGGGAGGTTCCCTTGTCAGAGGAATATAAGAACAACATGAACTATCTATGTTACTAAACGGTTAACCCGCTTCATGGCACCAGATCCCAGTTGCGGGTTGCCTATCTAACGGCTGTCAGTGTCAACAAAAATATGATTTTCTGTGTGTCTCATCAGAATTTAAAAATTTAAAATCATGTCGTTATTCACTCATTAACAGGTACAATGTCACGGTATAAGATTAACACAGTAAGTCAAGTATTAAAGTTAGAAACTGTGTATACGAGCACGCCTTGAGGCAACAGAATTAACAGCGAGCAAAATTACCCAACTTTATAGTCATCCAGAGTTCTGGCATGAGAGCACTTAGCGACTTCCAACAAACTTTCTATCTAATTTCAAACCTTCAAGAAAGTTTTTCTTCCGGTCATCTCCCCACAAAATGATGTAGGGCGACGCGTTTACCGCTGACTACATTTTCGCTGTTCATGTAGTAAAACTTGAGCATCAGCTAGGAAGTTTTATTTTATTATGTCTTTACCACTAAATGTTGGTCAGTTGGTTGATTTGGGGGAGGGGACGAAACAGCGACGTCATCGGTTACATCGGGTTAGGAAAGGATGGGGATGGAAGTCGGCCGTGCCCTTTCAAAGGAACCTTCCCGGCATTTGTCTGAAGCGATTTAACGAAATCAATTAAAACCTAAATCACGATGGCCGAACGCGGGTTTGAACCATCGTCCGGCCGACTGCGAAACAATGTTCAAATGTGTGTGAAATCTTATGGGACTTAACTGCTAAGGTCATCAGTCCCTAAGCTTACACACTACTTAACCTAAATTATCCTAAGCACAAACACACACACCCATGCCCGAGGGAGGACTCGAACCTCCGCCGGGATCCCGACTGCGAGTCCAGTGTACTAACCACTACGCAACCTCACTCGGTACCACTAAATGTATTGGAAACACATTTATCAGGCAGTATCAACATATACCACTGAATGTACCTGCAAAATTACATGATTGTACCACACATAGTTTAGTAAATATGGCGTCAAAAGATTGAGATGTGCGAAAAACTAGCGTTTTCTTGGAACGGAGCGCCAGTTACCTAGGCTACAGTCTTCCAGTGTCTGACAATGAGACCACTTATCAACTTCCGACGAACTTTAAAAGTAATGTAAAACATTTTCTAAGCTTTTTCATTACTCTATGGGAGAATAATCCGGAAGTAATAAAACCGACATTATTAGGGTTTTGCGCCTGCAGCCATAAAGGTTTTACATGTTTAACGTCAAATGTTTAACACATTAATTCATTTGTGAAGTAATCAAACGTTTGAAGCTGTTTTACATGTGAGTGTTCGATTCTTTAAAGAATCGAGGATGGCGTTACTGGTACATAGTCTTCTGGCCAAGAGAAGTTTACTACACTGTAGATGATGCAGTAGGCTCGGCGCCGCAGCTTCACGAGTCTACCTCAGCCGACAACTGAACGCGATTTTGTAAACGTCTCTATGGCAACACTTCAGTGTTGTCTCAGTTTTGTAGATGGCTGCTGTTTTCGGCTGCAGCCATTAGCGCTTCGCAGTTGAAAGCTGGCAGCAGCGCTACGAGCTGTAAGGAATCTACGTACGCCGCGCCGGCCAGTGTGGCCGAGCGGTTCTAGGCGCTTCAGTCTGGAACCGCCCGAACGCTACGGTCGCAGGTTCGAATCCTGCCTCGGGCATGGATGTGTTTGATGCCCTTAGGTTAGCTGGGTTTAAGTAGTTCTAAGTCTAGGGGACTGATGACCTCAGATGTTAAGTCCCATAGTGCTCAGAGCCATTTGAACCATTTTTGAACGTACGCCGCCCCGACTGTAGCGTCAAATATACCGGGTGATCAAAAAGTCAGTATAAATTTGAAAACTTAATAAACAACGGAATAATGTAGATAGAGAGGTGAAAATTGACACACATGCTTGGAATGACATGGGGTTTTATTAGAACCATCCATATTGCTAGACGCGTGAAAGATCTCTTGCGCGCGTCGTTTGGTGATGATCGTGTGCTCAGCCGCAACTTTCGTCATGCTTGACCTCCCAGGTCCCCAGACCTCAGTCCGTGCGATTATTGGCTTTGGGGTTACCTGAAGTCGCAAGTGTATCGTGTATCTCTAGGGATGCTGAAAGACAACATCCGACGCCAATGCCTCACCATAACTCCGGACGTGCTTTACAGTGCTGTTCACAACATTAGTCCTCGACTACAGCTATTGTTGAGGAATGATGATGGACATATTGAGCATTTCCTGTAAAGAACATCATCTTTGCTTTGTCTTACTTTGTTATGCTAATTATTGCTATTCTGATCAGATGAAGCGCTATGTGTCGGACATTTTTTGAACTTTTGTATTTTTTTGGTTTGTCATTCCAACCATGTGTGTCAATTTGTACCTCTCTATCTACATTATTCCGTGATTTATTCAGTTTTCACATTTATACTGACTCTTTGATCATCCGGTAGGTTTTAATTTAAGGAAGAAATTTCTAAAAATGTACATTTGGGGCACATCACTGCAAAGTTGTGAAAAGTAAACTGTGGGAGAATCGGGACAGAAGAGAATCGAAGCATCTGGAATGTGGTGCTACAGAATAATGTTGAAAATTAGATGGACTGATAAGTTAAGAAAAGAGAAGTTTCTTCACAGAATCAGCAAGGAATGGAATATATCAGAAACATTGACAAGAAGAAGGAACTGGATGACAGGACATCTGTTACGATATTAGGGAATATATCCTATGGTACTAGAAGAAGCTGTGGAGGGTAAAAACTGTAGAGGAAGACAAGAGATTGGAATACATCCATAAAGTAATTCAGGCCGTAAGTTGCAAGTGCTACTCTTAGAAAAGGAGTTCGTGATGTGCCGCATCGAAACAGTCAAAGACTGATGGAAAAAAAAGAAATTTAAGGCGTCAAATTTTCCCTGAATTTTTACCGTTATGTTGTGTGTGAAGTGTCTGGCTGAAAACAAGTCTACTAATAGTGCAGGGCCATTGATTGATGGAAAAATGGCAGCAGTAGACACTTGTAGACTTGCAGTTGCGGGTCCACGGCATTTCTACACAAGCATAACTTTCAGTCGAAGACACTGTGTAGACGGACAATAATCTAAGTACTTCCAGCGTGAAATGCCTGATGTGATGTGCAGCTTTCACAATGCCGTATCTGCTAGCCGCGTGGTGCGGTTGCACTGAAGCACTAGCGGAATTTGTGGTGGATGAAAGGAAACGAGGAAACATAGAGAAGAGAAGGGCGACGGGAAGTAATTGTGACGTTTTATCAGCCCACTCTTGTGGGTAAGCGGTATACAAGGCATAAAGGCTACTTGTGCGCTTGTCGACTGATCTTCGAAACCTTTAACAACTGCTACAAGTATTCTGAAAACGTTAGGTACCTAAAAGTTATGTTGTTTATCTCGGTGCAGCTTTCTAGTTTCATAGAGAGGTGGAGTCATACAGGAGAGTGAAATCCTACTGAAGCTCTAATTCTCTCCCTGGCCTTTCCCTTAAGAGACAGACATTATTTTACCAGGAGAATAATTACCGGTAATACTGGCCTTTGTTCTTTGTTTTGGAGTCCCACTGTCGTTTTATTTAAACCTTTACGGAAATATTCTGGGAGACAACTTAATGAGAGAGGTAATCTTTTTCTCTCAGACACATGTGTTTGATTCCATCCCACTCGCTTTCAATGCGGGCTCTTGCTGTTTCTGATGTGTGCTCCAGCAGTAACAGCATATTCAGAAGTGCTCAGATGAAAAGAGGGATATGTTTACTCGACAGTAGTTTCGAGGTATATTGAAAAACTGTTTAATCTTAGGTAGTAATACCACAGACTTTATAGTTACTCCCACATGCTTATCAGAAGGAATACAATCTCACACAAAAATCTGTAACCATAGAATAAAGGCGAGTGACATTGCCCGTTTCTGATTTAAACAACTCTGTATTTTAAACAGCACTGTATTTTCAAGCAAAATATTCTTTTTAATCACTAACAATATGTTTATACATTTATTTAATTGCATAAACATCCATAATTAAACAATAAAAAGATGTCGTGTGACTAGGGCCTCCCGTCGGGGAGACCGTTCACCTGGTGCAAGTCTTTCGATTTGACGCCATTTGGGCGACTTACGCGTCGATGGGGATGAAATGATGATGATCAGGACAACACAACACCCAGTCCCTCAGCGGAGAAAATCTCCGCCCCAACCGGAAATCGATCCCGGGCCCTTAGCACTGACATTCTGTCACGCTGCCCACTCAGCTACGGGGGTCGGTCAATTAAACAATACATATCAAAATAGACAGTATAATGGAAGACAGTATCCTTTTTATTACCTTGGCCTGTAGCATGGGAGTGTTCATTCCACATTTCTTACTTATTAAGCAATCCTGTTTATTTTGACAGACACGTATGTTCATGAACTTGTTACTCTTGATTACGGTCCCAAACTTTACGTCCAGATTAATTGTCTTCCCTCCACTAGTCATTTTGTTAATGGCACATTTCTTTAGAATATTATCAAAATACCCACGAAAGTCCAGGGGATAACAGCAATCAAGCGTGAAACAGCCTATAGTTTCTCGGGTTTCAGAGGAATGACGTCCACATATGCTCTCGGCACATTATGAAAATGAGAGACTATTCTGGTCTTAATAAAATTCGTATTTCACCATTCCGCTGCCACTGGGTGACATAGAGACGCATTTTGACTGAACAATGTGCTCAAATAGCTTGTTTACTGCATCCCGCTACAATGCTGTCACGATTCCTCGCGTTCTTTCACACAATGTCTTTGTGACAAGCCTTCATTCTGCATGAAACGAAATTTCAGCACTGGTTTAGATAGCGAAAAAATCACTGAACAAGCCCCATTTTAGAACAACAGGTGCGGATACATTTGAAAATAACTACTACAGTAATAACTCTTATAATCCAAGAATGATGACAAGCACCCTTTTTGGATTCAATGCCTCAATTAGGAATGAGGGAGTCCCGGGATGAAAGAAATCGAAAAACTGGACAGTGCGTTACTGAAATGTTCTTTCCGTTGGCATACTGATGGTTCTTGTCTTACTTTCGTTTCCCTTATGCGCTCAAGTTACGTCCAGTGTTCAGAATCCAATTTCATCCTCCTTAGATGTTGGAAGAATGAAAGATTTAGGTGTAGCGTCACATTTTATGACGAGGTCACTAGAGATGGAATGAGAAGGAAATCAGTGTGTCCTCTTCAAAGGTACCCTATGTTATTTAGAGAAACGACAGTTAACCTAATTTTATATGAGTTTCAGAAGAAATGAACGCCATTCTTCACGGATAAGGATAACTGTTAACAAGAAAGTGCAGGTGTTGATATCTAAATGATATTGATGAAAAGACTTTCATCGACACTATTCGGATATCAGTGGGAGCAGATGTTTAGAGCAAAATTCTTGACAATGAAGTAGTGAGTCTACGGTCGGGTTAATTCCAGACTCCCAAGTGTTTCATGGAGTGATGACGTGCTATAATCTTGTTGCTGGTATCTCAGTCAGAGGAACTCTGCATACTCCTTGGTGCTATTCGAAAGACGCAGTTTGTTAAAATCATATATCACCTTCCTTCTTCCCCTTTATTTCAGGGATCTTCTAAAAACAACAATAACTCACCATACTGCAGTAGGACTACAACAATCGCCAACACGATATATCTGACACCCGTGCCAGACTTTGGAGGAAGGCAATGCAAGTATTCAATACTATCACTTTCTGCAACAAACCCAAGGGTTCAGTAACTCACAAGGAACTCTTCGAGTGCGAGATCGCAAAAGGCCAAGGGTTTTCATGGTTTTCGACGCTCCACATATTGTCTGCCATGTAACTACGATATTGGCTGCTAATGGCAACAGGGGGCAGGACTGGAGGTATCCAGTAGTGAGCACGGCGTAGTTAAACCACTAAGTCGACGAGTTAACTCACAACAGTGCGTAAGTACTAATGGTGTTGGTACAAAGCAGAGAAAAGGCAACGATAAAAAGCAAATACTCCGTTACATCTACAACAACGGTTGGTGAAGTTTTCACCAGAAAGGAACCCAGGGAATTTCACAGGGTGGGAAAGAAGTGACAGATGAAATATTAGCGTTTCTTCAAGATGGGTCAGTGGATTATATGGTGTCATATACGATCGACTGTGCGGACAATGTACATGCGGAGTTCATGATGACAATACGTGCTTAAAAGTGAAAGTGATACTGAAACAGGTATCGAGCCATGTAGTTCATCATAATTGCCGGACAGGGAGTCACAAATCCCACCTCCAGTGGTACATAGTAAAGGACAGTCGTTGTCCAAGGAAAGGATACTAAACATAATTACATACATAGAAGATCATCCGCAGCATAGTAAAAAAACAATTATGAACGGATTTCGAATAAGTCCGCAGCAATATGACCTTGTAGTGCATAAGAAAAACTACGGATATTCAAGGGAGGACAAGGAGCACTTGGTACAAAAACTATTGCTTGAGCGTTTCAAGAATGCTCGATACAATTACTAAATGTGCGTAATAGTGATCTTCTACGTTATGAACATCAAATTGCACGTGACGTACACCGGTGAGCCAAAACGTTATCACCACCTGCTTGTTTATCCGTCTTTGGCACGAAATACATCACTAATTCAGGGTATTAGGGATCCAACAGTTTGTTGGTACGTTTGTGGAAGTATATGGCATTAGATGTCTACGCACAAGTCAAGTAATTCGGGTAAATAAGGGGATTCCACAGGATATACATCAGGCGAATTTGGTGGCCGAAACATCAACGTGAGTTCTCTATAATGCTTCTCAAATCACTAAAGCACGGTTCTGGCTTCGAGACACGGGCAGTAATACTGGTGAAAAATGACATCGCCGTCGGGGAAGAATCAAGTATAAAGAGATGCAGATGGTTCGCAGCTTTCAGCGTGTCTTCGGTTACTACCATTGGTCCCATGTCTCCCACAGTACATTACGGCTCCCACCAGCCTGCGTCCGTGGCGCGCTGCACGTTTTGAGCCACCGTTCACCTCGATGACAGCGTTTGTGGAGACGACCATCGATCTAGTGTAGCAAAAAGGTGATTCACCCAAAGAGCCGACACGTTTCGATTGATCGACGGTTGAATCCCGATGGTCCCATGCCCACTGAAATCGTAATTGACGATGTCGTTGCGTCAACATCTGAGTACGTGGGGGTGCTCTGCTGCGGAGCACCGTATTCAAAAATGTATGATGAACGGTGTACTCCGAAACACTTGTGCTCGCATCAGCATTGTGCTCTTTTGGCAGAGATGCCACAGATCACCATCTATTACTTCAGAGAGCAGACAGTCCTCCGAACCACACGTTCTTTGTGAAGCGTCATGGACGTCCAACCATTTATCATATAGTGGTATTAGTTTCACTGTCCTTCTACCTCTTTCCGTAGATGCTCATGATAGCATCACGTGAACATTCACCGAGCTTCGTCGTTTTCGAGATACTCGCTCACTGGCTTTGCGTAATAACTGTCTGCTCTTTGTATCAATTAATTTCCACATTTGCAGCCCATATCTTCGCTACGGTGATCCGCCGTCCGTGTCTGCTCCACTTACATAGTTACTTTTGCTACCGCCTCAAGTGCCCGCAAAGCCATCCAACGTCTCGGTAGGCAGTGGTCAAAATGGTTTGACTTATCAGTGTAGATAACAGATATTTCAAGGGAAGCAGTGGATGGTTGCGGAACTTCAAACAGTGCTACAAAATGAAAACATGGTCCGGGTATACTGTATTCCTTTTGTTATCTCTCGCATAGATAATAAAAAGAACAGAGCCTATCTGGACCATGTTTTCATTCTCAAACTTCGTTAACGCTGTGAAAACTACGACAATAAAATTTTAAAATGCTACTGACGTGGAAGGCGCAAGATAACGAAATTTCAGACAAAGCGCGAACTTGACGATGGACAGCAAACTGAGGAATAAGCCCGAAGATTTGTAGATGATATAAAAAACTTATCCTATCATCCAGTAAGGAATTTGTTTCCAGAGGAAATGCAGTGAAAGAAACCACGGAAATAAGAGGTACGAAGACAGCTGTATCAAAACCAACTAACATCAATGCCTTAATGCAACCGTACGTAATTATGCCGACGATTAATCTGGATGGAGCTTGCAAGGACAGTAGGGAATATTTGCGTCAAAGCAAACAAGAATGGGAAAATGGGAGTAAGAGAACTACAACTATGGTAGGATCATTGTTTTTGGCCAATAGCTGGTCAAAATAACTTGCTTTTACTTGATTACGGTCTGCGTATAAAAATCGTACTCCTTTCGAGCGAACTATCCTTCCTGAAAAGTTGTGACTTTGCAGTTCATAGCCGACCTGTGTGGCCGAGCAGTTCTAGGCGCTACAGTCTGGAACCGCGCGACCGCTACGGTCGCAGGTTCGAATCCTGCCTCGGGCATGGATGTGTGTGATGTCCTTAGGTTAGTTAGGTTTAAGTAGTTCTAAGTTCTAGGGAACTGATGACCTCAGAAGTTAAGTCCCATAGTGCTCAGAGCCATTTTTTTTTCTTGCAGTTGGAACCGCTGGACGAATTCAGTCTCTGAGTGCCTGGTTTCCCGCGCCTATAAAACAAGTTATCTCACTAACTGTAGCTGTGCCTTAAAGGATAGCTAGTTTCACCATAAGTTCAAAAATGGCTCTGAGCACTATGGGACTTAACATCTGAGGTCATCAGTCCCCTAGAACTTAGAACTACTTAAACCTAACTAACCTAAGGACAGCACACACATCCATGCCCGCAGCAGGATTCGAACCTGCGACCGTAGCGGTCGCGCGGCACCATAAGTTGCACGACAGACTGTTTTACATTCGGTTACATGGTATGACATTCAATCAGTTCTCATCACCCCGTTACACTAGCATGATTCTATATGCATTCTTTAAGAGTGGATACCTAGCTGAAGATCTCGCATATTTTGAAACTCCCAAGGAGTTTTTGCCTTCTTTCTTTTTGACACGAACCTTTTTGATAACTGTGGTGCGCCATTTTTGATTCAGTGTCCATGATGGAAGTTAATGGTTTGTTTCGAACACTTCTTGAAATTTGACAATGTTAATTTTTGAAGTGTACTACATACATCTCACAGAAGGTTGACCTCTGCACCTTCCGGACACTGATTTTCTGTCGCCCTCCTGATGTAAATGGTGAGTCATTAGCAGCTGATATTTTTCCTTTCATAATTGTTAACACAGTATTTTCAAATGAGCCTCACTGCATTTTGAACTTCGGACTTCGCAGTCAAGGGGTCCCTTGTTAGTATTTACTATTATGTTCCACATTCTGCTTAAAACATATTTCGAATGATATTCCATTTAGGTGAGACTTACGGGAGGCTAAGGCGGGTAGCGCCTCCAGCAGGAACATAAGGCGGTGTGGAGCTGCCGCTAAGTGTGTGACGGTGGCGGCGGCCTTTGTAGGGGACTGCGGCAGCGAGGCGATAATGTGGGCGCCTTTGTGCAGGGCAAACACGCCGCAGGCCTGCCAGACGACACACACACGGCGGCCGCTGCGGCCAGCGTCTGCGCGCACGTTTCTACGTGAATTCCTGTGCATACGTGGCGTCGAATGTCATAACGGAGAGAGGCGACGAGTGCCCGAGACACTGGATTCGCTCTAAAAGGACGTCCACAGTTTAAATCCCCACTCAGTGGCACCCTTTTTGGCTTCCCACGCTTTCCTTGAATCACTTGACTACGAAGTCTTTTAGTTGCTGGTTTATTTATTTTCAAAAAAAATTCATATTACTTAAATCATCTGAAATACGTAAATTTTATGTCAGTGTCAGTGTTGTACATGTATAGTTTCTAATACACATGTACTGTGTCCAGAGAAATAAAAGTCAATGTAAAGTCAGTAGTAAGTACAGGAACATGGAGACAACTGGAGGCACAACTGAAAGACAGTGGTGTTGAGAGACAAGTAATGGTGTTTATTGGTTTGGTTTGTGACACAACTAGGGTGACCATACGTCCCGATTAATCGGAATTGTCCCGTTTTTTGAGGCTTAAAAATTTGTCCCGACTTTTTTTTAAAACAAGCAATTTGTCCCGATTTTCAAGGATTATTTTCAGACATTTACAAAGTGGTTAAAATATTTTCTGAGTGTCGATTTTATAAACTATCAATTGAAACTGACATTCCGTACATTGGTGCTCCCTGATAATGTACAGCTTAAGCACTATAATTGTTGCGTACTCTTATTTTCTTTGCTTTTGCTTACCGTTGTTGTCAGCACTCAGTATCAGTTTCGTGAAGTGCCAGCACGTGGTGGCGATGCCGAAACGAAAACCAAAGTCTTCGGAAGAGCATCAGAGGAAATTTCCTTGCTTCACTCCTACAGACAATGACTGTTCAGCAAAATGTAACGTATGTAACTGTGCTGTATCCGTGTCTCATGGTGGTGCTGCAGATCTCAAGCATCATATGGAATCAGAGAAACACAGGAAGAATCTTCGATCGGCAGGTTCCTCGCAAAAAATGACGAGATATTTTGTAACTTCAAATACACAGGAACAGAAAGACGTAGCTGCAGCAGAAGGAACTCTGTCATTCCACGTTGTTAAACACCACCAAAGCTCTCGTTCTAATGACTGCAGTGTTCAACTAAACAAAAAAATTTTCCTCATTCTAAGATTACAGAAAATGTTTCGTGTGGAGGAACAAAGTGTGAAGCAATTATCAACAATGTTATAGCTCCGCATTCCCAGAAACAGGTAATAGCTCCTGTAAACAGTGCAAAATACTATTCAATATCTACTGATGCTAACAACCATGGCCATCAGAAAATTTTTCCTGTGATGTTCAGTACTTTTCTGTAAGTGAGGGTGGACTGCAGACGAAATTGCTTGATCTTGATGAATTGCAGAACGAAAAGTCCGAAACAATTTCCAATTATCTTTCTCATGTTATACAGTCATTCAGTATCATCTCAAAGTGTGTTGCATTTTGTGCAGACATTACGAACTGTAATTTTGGGGGGTCAATGAGGAAAGAGGGTAATAATGTTTTCACACATCTGAAAGAAAAATTAAAAAACTCTAACATTGTTGGCATAGGTTGCCCAGCACATGTTGTTCATAACACACTTCAGAGTGCTTGTGATGTTTTACCTGTTGACATTGACTGCATTATCATGAAGTTGTACAACCATTTTCACATTTTTTCTATTCGTGTTGCAGAACTCACTGAATTCTGTGAATTTGTTGGTGTCACTTACAAAAATTTACTTTCCTTTTCCAAAACAAGGTGGCTTTCATTGTTGCCAGCCATATAAAGGATCTTGAAAATGTATTGTAGTGCTACAACGATGAAAATTAATATTACGACGATGTCAAACTTTATTTTCATGATTTAAAGAAGTATTCATGATATTAAAAATGTAATTATAATTTTATTATTTTCATTTTTGTGCTCAGTGTATCAAAGACTTTCTAGTGCACGGAATAAATTAGCATTGTTTGTACTACGAAACTATATATGATTGTTAGGTGTTAAGCATGTAATAAGTCGATGTAAGACATTTTGTTGTGTCTGAATTTTGTTCTCATACTGGTCGGTAGAGAAGGAAAAGTTCCTTAATCGATGTGAAGGTATAAAGGCTGTAGAAAGGAGAGAGAGAGAAGGTAAATACAAGTTATTCAAAACAAATATCTCTAAAGTAAAACGTCTTGTGATTTCCTATAACTAAAGATTGCAGGGTCTAATCTGAGCCTGTCCTGAATAACAGCGAAGAACATTTATGTTATCATATATTTTCTTCGTTTGATCACGGTTGTGATTTGCATGTTTCTCTTTGTTGCGCGGCGTGTTATGAATATTTTCAGTATACGCGCAAAAGTGCACACAGCTTTAATCGAACTTGCGTCTTTCGAAAACGATAACTTTTAATCAGTACAATTACGCGAATACCGTCTAAATCGCAACAGTGATCGCAAAAGTGTTTCCTGGACCAAATAATTCTTATAATATGTGTATTCTCCAAAGCGAGCAGCATTGCACTATCGCTGACTCGCAACAATCGAAAGAGTAAAAACAGTGCTTAAATAAAATTCACCTTTTAATAATAATTATTATCTCATTAAATAAATAAATAGCAATTCAGTGGCTATCCAATCAATAAACAGAGAGGGCAATTCAGTATGAACCTATGAAATCTTTCTTTTTGTCACAGTCTAACTCAAAACGCCCTGCAATCTTAAAGAGTTTTTTCAGTGATCCTGTAAATGTTATTTACTTTTTGCACATTCACAAATGAGTGTTTTCTAGCAATCCATTCTGAGCACTGAGAAACAGATTAATTCCATATGTGAAGTATTAGCAGTCTTAAATAAAGCTTTGACAAGTCTAAATTCAAGAAAACATGAACATTTTGTACCACTAAGTGTAAAAAATCTGCTGAATGATTGCGATGATCAGTCAGTTAAGAAATTTGACATAGCAGTATCAACGTTTTATGATGCTTCAGTACACTATTTATCCTCATGGTTACAGGGAATAGCTGAGTTTTCTGTATTCTCATGGATGATGCTCACAGAACCACCAGAATGGTCAGTAGTTGAAAATACTTTAATGTGGCTAAATGAAAAGGGCATTCTAGCAAATGACAGCCTCTTATTTGATGAAATAGTTCATATACAGTCATTTGTAAAACAACAAGTGGAAACAGACAGTGAACAATGGAATCAGTTGATGGTACATGAAAAATGGTGTAGGTTTTTTAGATCTTGCCAGTCTAATGAACAGTTCAGAGAATCGCTTAATATAGCGCAGTACTTCTTTTCACTCCCTGCCCACAATGCAAATGTTGAAAGAGTTTTCAGCTTACTATCGTCGTAGTGGACAGATGAGAGGAATAGATTTACGGTGAGGAGCGTTAAGTGTATTTTACTGACCTGTTTAAGCTTCAGTAAATACAGTTGCACTGACTTCTATTCATACCTATTAGGCAAACCTGAGTTGCTGAATGAAATTTCATCTTCGAAGAAATGTGATTGCAGTGTGGAATCTACAAAACCATAAATTCCTTGTGTTCACTAAGAACTTGTTTTGCAGTGATTGCTATTGTATGTCTTTCTACATTCTGTGTTATAAATGTTACATTTCTTAATAAGTAAATTTCTGAAAACTTGAAATGTACTTCTTTCCAGTCTTTCCATTCTTTGTTTGGTTTTGTACACACACACATACACACACACAAATATCAGTGAAGGCTATTTTTGCAGAGGAAGAATAAATGTTAGCATTAAAAGTGATATTTAACGAGAAATAAATATTGTCCCACTTTTTGGCCAAGAAAATGTATGGAAGTCCCACTTCCGTCCGAAGAAAATATGGTCAACCTAGACACAACGCATGAGTTGTGTTAATTACAAAAACCAGTATAACATAGTGATCCATTCTTCAGCTGCAGTGGTTACTGCCATAGTTTTGATTCTGCGTGAGGTACATGATCAATATATTATTTGCAAATCATACATCATACACGAGACACAAGTGCGAAGCGTCAAGTACTGATCGTTTTATACTTCCGGAAATGCGAGGTGTGACACCACTATCATCATGACCGAACACTGCCATACCGATTCTTAAGTGCAGACAAACTTGCAGGTGGGGCAAACACAGCTATGAGTAGCCATATTGGGTATTAATAACCGCTTCAGTTTTATTTATTCCTTTATTATTGGATCACTACCGGTTTCGTGGCACTAAAAGCCACATCTTCAGGTGAACATATGACTCTAATGTTTTAGATAATTTCATTAAAATTTCGTCCTTATGTTAGATCATTTTCAATGTTTCCAGTAGAGAAGAAATCCATTCCTATGTATTAAGAATAGTATCGCAGCACCTCACGGTTTTGGGTGTGTCTGACGTTATCGGAACTTTTCAGATGTAAATCGTAACAGAATATGTCCAAAAAATGTTCTGTGCAGTTTATCTATATCTTTCTGACTACCGAGGCAAGAGGGACGTGGGAGCACCTTAACGACAAATCGTACAGTCGACTGGCTTCAGAGAGTGTAGTGACTGGAAAAGGAGTAGTGGTGACGAGATGGACGCAGGACAGCGGTGTGACAAGAATAGGTATAGGCCCTTCCAAAAGGACTATACCACGAGAAGATAGTAGCGTTCTGTATTGCCACTGGTGACTAGGTTAATGACACCATTTGAAATTCGGTCATAGGTTGCAGGCAGTGTGTCATAATGAAGAGTCGGTAATAGATTACTGGAAACTGGTCGGGAGGTCGAGTTTCCACTCGTCGTTCGCCACAGACACCGAACCACAGACAACGGAGACTTAAGTGGTGCACAGTCCGTAAACTGGGACACTGAGCGCTACTCTGTGGTGTTAGCGATGAGCCCCGTCACGAGATCGACATGAGCGTGTACGTAGAAGACGTGGTGAAAGGTCGCATGAACCATCTATTCTCGACACTCCGTGTGTGTTGAGCCATTGGACCTGTCAACAGGACTGGTTTAATAATGCTCGCCAGTATGCGGCAAAAATTATAAATCCTGTTGTCATAATCTTTATCTCTGGAGTAACAAACGACATTTTCCAGCAGGTTATGCAAACTCCACTCTGCGGTACCGTACACAAACGTATTGTGGAATGTAAGGAACTTTAACTGACGTGCACGATCGCTCGATATGTTATTCATAGAGCAATGCTGAGGCGTGATGTGAAGACGTATAGTTTCATACCAGCTTAAAGCCAGCAGTCTTCATGAAGTGACACAGATTGCCTTTCTGGCCTGACAATAAATTCATCAAGATGATGTTCCAAGGCTGTTGCTTCCTTGCCACAACGAATACAAGACTCTTCATGCTCGTAGGGGCTACACCCCGTGCTGATGCTGATGATGGACATCACTTCCAAATGGAATGAAAGCTTAATCATATACTACCCATTATGTGATGAAAATCTCCACGGACTTTAATTAATATCTGACTGGTGCTCCATGTTGTAACACCTTCAACTTCCACCAGTTACACTGCCTACCTTTCAAGCAGTAACGTAAATGTTATAGAAACTCTTAGAACGACTAATATGTACATTAATTTATTCCCGGAAAGGTGTCATCGTAACTTTGCAGTTAACAGCAAGCTTATTTTGTAAGTTACTTGTAAATGAAACAGTCCAGACAGTTTTGTTCATAAAAAAAAGTTATTGACTAACTAACTGACAAAGCAGCGCAACTGCAATCTCTTCATTTCCTTTAATGATAAGGCTCACCTTTCTGTTATCCCTACCTCCTCTCTCTCGCTCCATCTATATCTTCCTCTTTCTTCCAAGCCAAATTTGCACTAACTTCTTCATCTTTCTCTCCTCTCTGTCCATTATTCTCTCACCAAATTCCTCCGAAAGCTACATTCACATATTATGATGACTATAAATTATTAATACGTAATTAACGTTGCATATGTTGGATTAAGGTACGTTTCGTTAGGGATTTGTTCACGCAGCTTGATAAAAGATCATTATTGAGTACGATATTTTAATTACGACCTATTCTTCATGTTTCTCCCATCTTAACGACACACCCTCCAGCTTACCTGAATTATCTTTCATTAAAGATTTCTGTTAATTTTTGTGTCATGCATATTTACAGTGTGATGTGTCGCTGAGCAAATGACTTAATCTGCAAAACCTATACACAATTTTCATAATGAAATCAATCAAAAATGGTTCACATTCAAATGGCTCTGAGCACTATGGGACTTAGCATCTGAAGTCATCAGTCCCCTAGACTTAGAACTACTTAAACCCAGCTAACCTAAGGGCATCAAACACATCCATGCTCGAGGCAGGATTCGAACCTGCAACTATAGTAGCAGCAGCGCGGATTCGGACTGAAGCGCCTAGAACCGCTCGGCCACAACGGCCGGCTGAAATCAATCCCTCTGAAATTTACCCAGTGTCGTGAGCACTGAGTTCTATGGCCCTGTGTAGCAAACGGATAAAATTTTCTTTGCAAATAAACAATAAAATAAATTTTCCTCGCCTCTAGAGTCGCAACGTATGTAGTCTTGGTATTCTGTTCTATCCACAGTAGGCATAGAAAATATTCAGTCTTGGCTCAGCGAAGTGCAATACCGGCCGTAAAATAGCTTCATACAAATAATTTCAGTAGCTTGGTTGATAAATGGTCAGTGAAAATATTGGATATTGGCTCAGCGCTGTGCAATGCTGCCCGCAGTGAAGCTGTTACAAAACATTAATAATTTTATGATTCTGATTGAAAAATGATTTCTTTAAAAAAATATTCATTGGGTTCAAATAAACACGACATGCAAGAGGGTGAGGTACTGATAAGGGGATATCCTAAGACCAAATGCTTCAGTTTGAAAATTGTATTCAAAATAAAGTTTCTCCTTCACAAAATATGATATGAAACGTTTTACATTAACTTCAAAATCAGTAAACTTCGCAACTGTTCTACAACTATCACTTACTGTCGTAATTAAAAACATTTGGATTGTTACATAAGAAAAAAGTCTGACATCGTTTGACAAAATATATTACAAAATTTAACTTCTCTGTATCAGGATTACAAGACACACTAAATATTACTATCGAGTGTACCTAATCAACGTATACATTAAATCTGACGGAAATACTTGGTTCCTATATTCAAGAGTCAGCACTGGAAAACTTAGCGAAAGCCACATTGCGTTGCTGCATACTTAAAACTAAATGTACAAAATTTCAGTACTTTACAAATTTATTCCAATTGCTTTACCTTTGAGTTACAGTATAAACTCATTACTCTTCTATAACTGCCATGGGCAATGCTCAGTAATTGTTAACGATCAGTATCACTTCAGTTCCTGATAATCTTACAGCCCCACAAATTAATAACACACTTTACACTTTTATAGAAATAACTACGACCTAACATTTACTGGTTCTGTGTGAGTATAAACAATATCATTCGTCCACAGACCAACAAAGAGTGCAACAGCAACTGCTACTGCGCTCCGGGCGCCCCTGCTTACAATCGGTTCTGCCAATCAGGCAACATCTTTGGTTCAGTGGTGTCAATAATACAATCTCTTCTACATATGACAATCGTTTCAGGCCATCATTCATGAATTATATTACAAAATCGGGATCCACGCACAAGTGGACCCCTCACAAGCCGACAACTAATAATGAAAATCTCAATGTTGTTCTTAACACAGATAAAGTCATCTCTCTTCATTTTTACACAGACGCTACATCCACCAAGTGAAATGTTCAGTATGAGTTGCTCTCTGCCATCAGATGACTTCTTGGTTCCTATGCTTTAAAGAAGGCAACCAAACTATTTAGAATATTAATTTACTATTATTATACGCGTCTTCCTACTTGTAATGGAGACACTTTGGTTTGAAGGAATGAACTGCTTCCTCTTCTCAAGGTACTTGAGAGTACCATGACACTGTTCCTGTGCCTTGCACAACTGACGCGGCCGCCAGAAACGGCAAACACAGGACGCAAAGATACTCGGCGCGTGCTCCGAAAGCTGCCAGTGCTGCCCCAAATGTAACGTAAGCATACAACGCCATTCTGCGGTAACCGTTGGCATGATAGTCTTACCGTTATTGAAAATTTCAGTCAAAATTTTCTGTCTGCAGAGTCATAAGTGGCTGTCTTTGGCGTTGGCAAGGCTCAACAACAATGTCTCATCTGAAGATTGGGATTGAATGAGCAGCTGAAACATCTAAAGTTGTTTTTAGGGTCATACCATGTAGTACGTAGTATGAGGATTCTTTTTTTCTGCTGCAGCCAGCCAGCCAGCCAACTAGCTGTAGAAAAAGGCAATAGTAAAAGGTGAAAGTAACTTTCTTTTGTTTCTGAAACAAGAAAAACGCGCCATTGTGAATGGAATGCGATACCACAAGTAGATTGCACTCAGACGATTGTAATATTAGCAGCAGCAACAGCTCTGAGATAGCAGTATTGGAATTTGAAAAGTAACAAATTTGAGGTTGTAAACAAATTATCGGCAATGAAAATTCAGACTTAAGAAGAGTAGTGGAAATACAAAAATAACAAAAGTAAAATTTTAAACATATTAATACGGGGAACTATTTGAATGTAGACTTCTACAGTCAGTATTAGATACCGACATAATGGTATTGTTAATAGATAAATAAAGAGATTTTTACTAAAAGATAATTATTTCATGCACATGTGCTTGACTGAGATACATTTTTCTGTATCCGTGGCTCCAGTTTTTGCCACATGCGACATCAGCTACACTTAACTACAATTTGGCCTCACCTTTCCAGCTTTTTTCTCACTTTCAGTATGGTAGGTAATGAAGACTGCTATGGTGAATTCAAATAATTTAAATATAGCTCAGTTTAACAAACTGTCAGTTTCCTCCTTGTACATGGAGAGCACTTGATTTCTTCTACAAAGTGATCTCCCACCACCGTCCCCCTACAAACGCGTTTCACTTCTTCGAGGAATAGCCACACCTCCTCAGCTTCCTTGAAAGCTTGTGACCGTTCCCTCGTTTCCCAGAAAACAGGTACCCAACTCCTGCCATGGCTCGGTAATATTACTTATCTCTGGACTTCAAGTTCCCGCTGGGCTGCACTTGTCTATTCTCCTACGTCCCTCCCCCTGACCACTCAACCCTCCCCGCTTGTTCATATAATTCCAGCCATAGCCGCGTCTCTACGTTAATCCTCTTCTTGTTGGCGCGAGACAATTCTACTTGTTTTTATTTTTGTTTCTGTGTCATGGGGCCTGTGTGTCGTCGAAATAACAGTGTGAACCAAAATGTTTATGGAAAGGAAGTTAAATCTTCGAAAGAGTTTTGCAACGAAAATGTGTTTGATGGAAAGTGAAATTTATTGTAATAAACTGGTTATCTAAAATTAGAGTATCTCAGAGGCTAGTACTAACATTACATGAAAGGAACAACGTCGACTGGAAGAGTATACGAGTGAAAGTGCACTGGACAATAAATTAGTGAACTCCACTAGAACTGACGGTGATACCGCGTAACATTGTCTCTG
Organism: Schistocerca piceifrons; assembly: GCF_021461385.2. Taxonomy (NCBI): domain Eukaryota; kingdom Metazoa; phylum Arthropoda; class Insecta; order Orthoptera; family Acrididae; genus Schistocerca; species Schistocerca piceifrons. Next base: position 546,238,246 of record NC_060139.1, on the reverse strand, counting down.
ATCCTAACAATAGCCTCGAGGAAAATACTCGAGTTTCTTCAGCTATCCCATACTCAGACGAAGCCACTCATTGCTGATTAGATCACAGAGACATAATTATGTCCATGTGGTCACAGTGGTGACAACACGTTGTAGGGTATACACGACTGATGTATGCTGCCCACGACAACTAATATTATGTAGATTCTACAATATATGAGCAAAGGAATGGGAGTACTCTTTTGCTTTGTATTGGACCTGCAACTGGCTAAGTATTGCACCGAATAAATTTATTTGATGATACGTTTCGGGTGGCTCATTTTTTATTTAATTATACACTTAGGTGAAGTCACTTCATATTATCCTACAGTCACTCGACACCTTCCAGTACACCGCAGTATCATCAGCAAACAGCCGCAGATTTCTGCGCTCCCTGACCGCCAGATCTTTCACGTATACAGCTGTCCAGTCACACATCCCTGGGACACTTCTGTCGATACCCTTGTCTGTGGTGAACACTCGCCATCGAGGACGTCAACATACTGGGTTCTATTGCTTGAGAAGTCTTCGAGCCACTCACATATTTGCGAACCTTTAACGTAACCCCGTACCTTCGTTTCAGTCCGCAGGAGTGTATCGTGCAAAATGCTTTTAACAAATCTAGAAATATGGAATCTGCCTGTTGCCCTTCATCCACAGTTCCCAGCATATCATGTGAGAGAAGGACATGGTGAGTTCACAGCTGCGATGGTTCCTAAAACAGCGCTAATTTGTGGACACAAGCTTTTCGGTCTCTAGAAAATTTATTACATCCGAACTCACAATATGGTCTAAAAGTCTGCAGCAAACCGATGTTAAGGATATTGGATTGTAATTTTGCGAGTTCGTTCTTTTATCCTTGTTATATATAGTTGTCAAACGCGCTTTTTTCCAGTCGTTTGCGTCTTTGTGTTGGGCGAGAGATTCGAGATAAATGCAAGCTAAGTAAGGGGCCAGTGCTATAGAGTGCTCTTAGTAAAACCTGATTGGGCTTCAATTCGGATTTCGCGACTGACCTGTTTTCGACTAATTCAGGTGTTGCCATACGCCAGGGATGCTTGTTACTCTGTTGCCCATACGGAACTCTGTGCTGTAGTCAAACGAAGATATGTTTGTACACTTCTCCTGTGTGAACGATTTCTTGAACTTGAAATTTCTTGAACTTTCGTTTTGCTATGTTCATCTGCCGCACCAGACTGGTCAACAAGTGACTGGATGGAAGCCTTAGACCAGCTTAGCGATTTTACCTAAGACCAGAATTTTCTCGGATTCTCAGCCAGATCTTTTGCTAAGGTATGGCGGTGGTTGAAGGTATGCTTCGCACATAGCTCTTTCCACAGACCCACGAACCTCTACTAACCTTTGCCTGTGGTCATTTGCGAGTTCTGAGTTGAACAGAGGGTGCCACAGCCTTTGCTTTCTCAGCATTTTTTGAATTTTGTTGCGAAACCACGGCGAGTCCTTTTCCGTCCTTAATCCACTTACTAGGCACTCCGGATCACGATTTACAATCTGTTTAAACTTTGCCCATAATTCATCTATGTCCATCATAGCAGAACTAAATAACTGGAATTCACTGACTAAGTCTGGTGCTAACAACTGTTTATCTGCTCTTTCTGGTAGAAACATTCGCATAGCCTTCTTGACTGATTTATTAACTTTCGTAACAATGGTTGCTATGATGACTCATTATCACCAAACCCCGTCATTATACTGACACCATCGATAAGGTCCAGCCCATTTGCAGCAACAAACTGTAAGATATTTCCATTGCCCGAGGGCTGCCGAAAGAGCTACTGAAGACAGTTTTCGGAAAACATATTCAAAAGTACTTCGCAAGGCTATCTGTTTGCACCTTCTGTAATGAATCTATAGACATCCCTGTCTATACTCGGTAGGTTAACGTCGCCTCCAACTAGTATTGCATGATGTGGGTATTTGAGGGCTACTGACCATAGAGTTTCTTTGAATGTTTGTAGAACTGTCACAGCGGAATCTAGTGGTTGGCAAAAACACCCAACAAGTAACTTCGTTTCATCTGCACCTGGTATAGGCGACCAGGTAACTTGGCCGGCCGCGGTGGCCGTGCCGGTCTAGGCGCTACAGTCCGGAACCACGGGACTGCTACGGTCGCAGGTTCGAATCCTGCCTTGGGCGTGGACGTGTGTGGTGTCCTTAGGTTAGGTAGGTTTAAGTAGTTCTAAGTTCTAGGGGACTGATGACCTAAGATGTTAAGTCCCATGGTGCTCAGAGCCATTTGAACCATTTGAACCAGGTAACTTGAATCTCACACTCAGTTTCAACCTCTGTAGACACAATATTTTTGTCAACTGCAATGAACACTCCCCCTCCTATGGCGTCTTAATATGTCCTTCCGATAAACATTCTGTGACTAGCTAAATATCTCAAACTTCTACCTCGGGTTTTAGCCGGCTCTCGGTCTCAACAATAATTTGAGAGTGAGCTCCTTCCTGGAGGGCTATAAATTCGGGAACTTTGTTACGAATACTTAGACTATTTACTGATAAAAGTTTGACAGTCGAAGTGTGTTTAGTCTGCACGCGGCCTGATGTCCCTTCAGCTCATCGACGGCAGAGTGCTTCTCGGAGTACCTCAAACTGCCGCCTAGCCTAAAATATCCCCATGTGCAATTCACGATTGCTCTGCTACAGAAGTATCTGCTTCCTTTGTATAGTACACCACTGCCCTATCAATGGGCGTCCTACAATTCCCCACCCGATAACGCAGTTATAGAAATGTGCAGCCAAGACCGCCACAGATGCGACGAAACCTCTTGTTGAGACCCTCCTTCAGCTCCAAACCAAGGGACCTCGATCGACTGTGGGAACAATGCTGCAAATTGCAAGCTCTGATTGTACCCGTGCAGAAGACCAGCAGCCCTCAACCTCTCCGTCAGCCACTAGTATGAACTCAGGATGGCCTCAGAACCCGTGCAACAGACGTCGTTGGTGCCGACGTGAACCACACTTCCAGGCGACTGCAGCCTGCACGCTCGATAGCCGCAGGCAAGGCCGCCCACCGCATCTCGCATGAAGCCCCCCGGGAGACATTCCGAGTACACATTGACTTCCTTTCCAGTCCCCAACGCTTCCTAAGGGACTGCATAACGCGCCCAATGCTGAAGCCCGGTAAGGCCCTGACCCCGTGTGCTTGCTCGGACCCTGCTGAAATAACGGCCAGCTATTCACTCACAGGGCGTACAGACGACTCCAGACACTCAGCCTCTACACTGGCCCTCCGCCTCGAGCGATGCGAACGTGTTACATCTCGCCACTCGTCCTGCTGTAAGGGAGGATCCATCGCGTCGGCGCAGGGTGCAGTAGAAGGTGCCACGGCAGCAGCCGTGGCCGAAACCAGCGACACCTGAGGTGTCTCATTCGACACACCAGATTCTCCGCCACCGCTACACCTGAGACAGCTGCCCGTAGCCACAACCGCATTCAGCTCGACGCGAACTGCAGCCAGCTCCTCCAGTGTCCGCACACAGCACGCACACTGAAACGTCCCTTTTGAAAATTAATGAATGACAGTGCTGGAAAAACTCTTACTTATTTGATTTTCAAACAGCTGAGCAAAGCTCAACGTACTCAGACAGTTTTCTCTTTACTTATTCTGATCATCACTAAACTGACACACAATATGTTTTAGCGCAACGCAATCTTTCAATAATCCCTACAAAAGAATGGCCCTGACTAACAATAACCTATACCTTTCATGAATCACTTACCTCACAAAAATCTTCGTTACTCGAACTACTGCAATACAGCGAGCGCCAATACTGCCAGCTAAATAAAAGATTCTAATTACTGAAGGCACTAACAACTGATAGCCATAATTAGCACATGAAAGATTTTGACAGATAACAAACAATGTAATTACCTTAATAGGGTTCAAAAGTCATAATATATATAGGCATCTCTCCCCATGTACACCACTGCTAGCGGCTCACCTCCAACTGCACAGCGCTACACGCTGCTCACATCCCACTGCCCAACACTACACTATCGAATATTCCAACAACGAGTCCAATCAGCCACAGACTGCACACAGCACAGTCAGCGATTTTCATACAGAGTGCTACGTAGCGTTACCAACCTAAAAACCTAAACAGCCTACTTACAACACATCCTACCTATTCTAGCTAAACCAACTGAAGAAGCAAACTATAAATACTGACAGATACCTAGATATGCACCTCGTACCCTTCTAACGTGTTAATACCTAGATATGCACCTAGAACCCTTCTAACTTGTCACCAATGGACACTGGTACGTTAATGAGCTGTGTAGCTGGCTGTTCAGAAGAAATGACTACTGCATTACCGTCTGCGTGAACATACCTTTACGGAACACGAGATTACACCTCTAAAATATCAAAAGACGCACAAAATTTAAGCAGCACATACTAATAAGAAAAGACAGGAAAAGGTAAATACGTAACTTACTATTCTGGAGATGTGTGACAGGCGACAGCTGGAGCCGGACTGAGTGACTGACTAGGCTGTACCGAACAGTCACTTGTCTGCAAAACAAACAAATGAAAACTACTGCGCTACTGACCGCCTGGATTTAAATTCACAAAACGTGAAATTAAACCTTGTAAATACCAAAACAGTCACGAAATTTAAGCAATATATGCTATCAGTGTAGAGAAGAAGTAACGGTAATTCCAGTGATAATAATAAGGCAGTCGCTTTGAACACCTGTGGAATGGTTCATCGGATTCTCGGAGACCACTGTTAATCTGCTACGTAGTTGTTACTTAAGCTGTGATCATTATAGCATTACGCTGTAAAATGAGTTTGTCAGTATACAATAATGATGATAATAATAATTCTTATTTTTATTAATGAAGAAACTAAATCCAACCGAACCGGCCATGAGGGCCCAGCGGTACCAACAGCCCGCCGTGTCATCCTCAGCTCACATGCGTCACTGAATAATAATAATAACAATAATAGTTTTCATATTAACGCGACTGCAATTTTGACTGAAACCAAATTGATAATGTTATATCACGATAATAATGTCTAATATTGGTGTCCGTTGTGGGGAAAAAATATCATTAAGCCGCTTATGCAGCTGTTACACTAGCAGAAGTAACTTTTGCACAACGCTCCACAGCGCTATTTTTTACAGAAAAGTAACTGTCATAAATGAAAGCTCTTACCGTTCCTGAGACCAATAAATGAAAAAAAGGAACATCTGAAAAAATAATCTTCCAGTGTGTGTATTTCGTTCATCGTATCATTCGAGCACTGCATCAGATCTTGTATGTCGAATGTAAGAGACAAGTGGGAAAAAACTGCTGTAACCGAACGTGTTTTCCGGTTTCTCCTTTTATCGCTTTCCGACGCATCGGAAAGACGATCTGTAGCCGATTTATGATTCCGACTAAAAACACGAGAAAAACGTGAATGAAAGTTGTTTCTTGGTCGTAAGCAGCAACTGTTAAGACGAAGGTTGCCCACCTTCTTTTATGGTGACACAAAAAATGGCGGTCCCCTCCCTTATTAAAGACGATACGTAAAGCACATCTCGTTCAGATACGATAGCATCTGCTGTTCAAATATCCTCGCGGCCCCGACGCTGGTTTTACGCCGCACCCTCTGCTAAGGCGGGGTGGAGGCGCGGCGGCGTCCTTTTGCCTCTAAGCTCCTCCGGCCAGCCGAGATAGGATCGACCGCCTAGCAGTGAGCCCGAGGGACACGGCAGCGATCACGGGGCGCGGCGGCGCAGCTAAATCCCAGGCAGGCCTCTCCAGGAGCCGCAGCAGGAGCACCACAAGGATGCACGTTTCTTACTTATGTACATTGCCGATCGTTAAAACATCTCGAAGTAGGCGTAGCTGGTAGAGTCGTTGCAGTGGGCCAAGGTGAAATACACCGAGGTGACAAAACTCGTGGGATAGCGACATGAACGTATGTGGGCGGCGGTAGTACCGCGTACACAGGTATAAAAGGGCTGTGCGTTGGTGGAGCTGTCCTTTGTACTCAGGTGATTCATGTGAAAAGGTTCACGACGTCGATATTGCCGCATGACGGGAATTAACAGGCTTTGAACGCGGAGTGGTAGTAGGACCTAGACGCGTGGGATACTCCGTTTCGAAAATCATTAGGGAATTCAATGTTCCGAGATCCAAAATGTCAACAGCGTGCCGAGAATACCAAATTTCAGGCATTACCTCTCAACACGGACAACGCAGTGGCCGACGGACTTCACATAACTACCGAGATCAGCGGTGTTTGCGAAGAGTTGTCAGCGATAACAGAAAAGGAACGCTGCATGAAATAACCGCAGAAATCAAAGTGGGACGTACGAGTAACATTTCCGTTAGGACAGTGTGGCTAAATCTGCCGTTAATGAGGCATGAAGCAGACGACCGACGCGAATGCCTTCTCTAAAAGCACGACATCTCCTGAAGCGCCTCTCCTGGGCTGGTGACCTTATTGGTTGGACCCTAATCGACTGGAGAACGTGGGCTGGTCAGATGAGTCCCGGTTATTCCAGGTACGAGCTGTTGGTAGGGTTCGACTGTGGCGCATACCCCACCAAGCGATGGACCCAACTTGTCAACAAGGCACTTTGCATGCTCGTGGTGGCTGCATATTACAGGGGCTGTGTTTATATGGAATGGATTGGGTCCTGTGGTCCAACTGAACCGATCATTCACTGAAAATGGTTTTGGTGATTGCATGGAGACAATTTGCAACCATTCATGGACTTTGTGTTGCTAAACAACGATGGAATTTTTATGGATGACAATGCGCCATGTCACCAGACAGAAATTGTTCACAATTGGTCTGAAGAACATTCTGGACAATTCGAATGAATTATTTGGCCACCCAGATCGCCCGACATGAATCCCAAGCAACATTTGCGACACACAATCGAGAAGTCAGTTCGTGCACAAAATCCTGCACAGGCAACACTTCGGCAATTATGGACGGCTATATTGGCAGCATGGCTCAGTATTTCTGCACGGGACTTCCAACGATTTGTTGAGTCCATTCCTCGTCGAGCTGCTGCACTACGCCGGATAAAAGGAGGCCCGACGCGATGTCGGAAGAAGGTATCCCGTTTCTTCTGTGACCTCGGTGTAGTAGCAGTGGTGACACGAAGCTAGAAAAGGAGTCTAATATGTTACAGGAGAGAGGAATACAGAAGCATTTGGCATCTATCAAAAGTCTACGGGAGAACTCTGTTTTCAAATTGATTGATGAAGGGGAGAACACGGTTTTATGAAAAGGCATAGCCGTCTGTTATTTCAGACACATATGACAAACACTCTTCTCAGCTTTGACGATCAAACTATGAACAAGGATTTGTTCATCCGGTCATCTCACTAACTCAGCCGAAGATCCAATTTGAAAAAAACCAGAATCTTACACCGATGTGATAGCAATATAGGATAAATACTGTATACAGCGCTACTATAAATGATTCAGTCGCTTTTCCCAAGAGTTACATGTAGAGACATGACTGATCATGAATAGAACGACAGGCTTATGAAGTTCGCAGTTTGCACTCTCAAAATGTTCTACGAGTGCCCCTCTTGTCGCACAACACATGTCCAAGCGAAAGTCAAGTTCGCTCCATGCCATTTGCAACAACATTCTGTCAATGGTCATCACAACACTATTGATGTCTTGTCTGAGCTTGTCTAGAGTTCTTGCACTCAGGTATGTAAACACGAAAGTTGCAAGGCATGAGATCAGGCGACCTGGGGGCCCAAGGCAACAAAGCCACATCATTTTCGGCACTATGCCCAATCCAGCAATGTGGAAGTTCATTGTTTAGGCGAAAACGAACGTAGAAGCTCCAGTGACGGTGTGCCTGGTCTTGTTGGGAGATGAAATTCTCTGAATGAGTACTCAGTTGCGGAACAAGCAGAACTTCAATATATGAAGAAAAGAGGTACATATCGGATCTTCTCATGAAAGTGTAACGGCCTATACCGCTTCCTCAGTGACACTGCATAAGAAACATTAGGCTTCAGCGAATCTCGTTCGTCGCTACATATCAACTTGAGGAAGCGAAATGTTCATCCTCAAGTGCTACGTCTATTGTAATGCAGTATTAAAGGCGCCGGCCATTATCTTAAGATTTTAATTGTTGCACGAGGTGCAAACTGTACCGTCGTCGCAAAACCTTTCATACAGTTTGCTTCGATGTTCCTACACTGTGGCTTGCGCGAACCGTTGACTTTTTTGGTCAGCGTAGGAAACTATTCCTCACTCTCTTCACGGTTGAATCTGGCACCATTGCTCGGCCGGAACTTTTCTGTTTACAGAGACAATTAGTGTCCATAAATTCTCAATGGCAACGCACAATGCTCAAATTTACATGACGGTTCTTTTCTACAATTACATTTGATGGACGGTGCACTATTGTAACAGATAAACATGTCTCATATTCTAACACACAAAAACACTTTTCTTGCTTTGTCGTCATTTCGTTAAGGAACTACACTTGTCACGCCAACTGGTGGGAACAGTGCAAACTAGGTGAGTTTACAGTTGTATTCACTCAGCAATCACATTCATGTATGTAATACTTCGGAAATATGGAACTTCGAAAACGGATAGATCTTTTAAAATATCTTTATAAGGTCTTTTATAATAGCTCAGTGCTGCGAGATGAAACATGTTCCTAGTTTGCACACTGACGGAAAAAAACGCGGCACCAAGGAGGAACAGAGAAACATAAACGAAAGTTGAAAGTGGGTAGGCTTGTTTCTACATCTGAAAGACGATGCCAGTTCAGATTTCGCACCAGTCGCATAAGAGTAGTGCTACATGTTCCAGTACGAGGATCCAAACCAAATGGTTCAAATGGTTCTAAGCACTATGGGACTTACCTTCTGAGGTCATCAGTCCCCTAGAACTTAGAACTACTTAAACCTAACTAACCTAAGGACATCACATACATCCATGCCCGAGGCAGGATTCGAACCTGCGACCGTTGCGGTCGCGCGGTTCCAGACTGTAGCGCCTAGAACCGCTCGGCCACTCCGGCCGGCAGGATGCAAACCAGGTTTGCTGTAAATACACACTGTAAAGGTCGTGACCGCTAATTACCTTTGAAATTGAAAGTGGTGAGTTGATGTTGGTCAAGAATGCCTTTAAGGTGACAAAGACACCATCATCAGCACCTCACTGAGTCTGAACGAAGTCGTGTAATAGGGCTACGAGAAGCTGGATGTTCTGTCTGTGATGTTGCAGAGAGACTTGGCAGGAATGTAGTCACTGTACATGACTTCTGGCAGCGGCGGTCACGAGAATGTACGGTCGCACGAAAACTGGGTTCTGACGGCCACGTGGCTCCACCGAGAGGGAAGACTATTGTGTTCGGCGTAAGGCTCTGGCTGGTCGTATTGCATCTGCAGTAGGAATTTGTTAAACAGTTGGCACCACAGTGACGTAACAAACCGTTACAAATCTGTCACTTCAAGCACACCTCCGAACCAAATGTCCTATAGCGTGCATTCCACTAACCCCGGTGGTTTCAAGAGAGAGCTCGTTAGAGGGCAGGGTGGAAGTCTGTTGTGTTTTGTGATGACAGCTGGTTCGGCCTCGGTGCCAGTGATGACCGTGTGTCGATTAGAAGGAGGCCAGTTAAGAGCCTGCAGCCATCGTGTCTGCGTACAAGATATAATGGACCTACACCTGTGGTTACAGTATGGATGCGATTTCATACGACACGAGTAGCACTCTCGTGGTTATCCCAAGCACCCTGACAGATAATTTTTACGTTAATCTGGTGATTCGACATGCTAAGCTGCCATTCATGAACAGCATTGCATGGGATGTTTTCCAACAGGATAACGCAAGTCCACATACCGTGATTGTAACCCAACATGCTCTACAGAGTGTCGATATGTTGCCTTGACCTACTCGACCACCAGATCTGTCTCCAGTCGAGCACATAAGGGACATCATCTACATCTACATCTACATTTATACTCCGCAAGCCACCCAACGGTGTGTGGTGGAGGATAACTACAGCTTTTTCCACAATCAACATTATCTGTCCCTGTGTTGACCGACCAAGTGCAAAGACATGGAACTCCATACCACAAACTGACATCGGGCACCAATACAAAAACACAAAGCAAGCACGTTTGCATGCTTCCAGTGAACATTCTGGCGGTTACAGCAGTTATTAATGTACGGTACCAGTTTTTCACGTTTGGAGTGCTATATCTCGCTCTTCCATTAAGCCATGATCTTACAAGAACGTTAATCACTTAATTATGTTGCCAAGACACATGTATTCCCTAAATTTAAATTCTCAACATTTATTACACAGGCCAACGATGGAAAAACTTTTTTTGCTGAAAACACCTTATTCTAATGCTTTTTAGGGTGGGAAATCCAAATGTGATACTTAAAAAACTGTATCACCCACCATATCTTCACATTATACAGATAAATTTATTAAATTAAGCGATTTTTTAAAAAAATTAAGTTTTTATATAGTTAAAATAATTAAAAAAAGGAGGTGTAATGAATGTAAATAACGTTGGTAGTACTGCTGAAAAAAATTTGCTGCCAAAAGAAGGTCGATTCTGTTTTTGTGTTAGCAGATGGTGTTTTGTTTACTGTCAACCTAACCTCAATTTCCCGTTTCCTGTACATGTGCTCAGTACAATGTCTAACCGTGGTTGTAAAAACTCCGCTGACAGTTTTTGTTATATTTGTAATGAATTTGTGATTAAAAACACCAAAGAAAAAGGTTTATCTATCATACTTCGGATTTAAACTTGGTGATCAAGATAAATCTCGGGCGCTGCATAAGCTTTGTTACGTGTGTGTTGAAGATCTGAGAAAATGGTCCAAAAAGGAGAAAACAGCCTTTAGATTTGCTGCTCCTATGATATGGAGGGAGCAAAGAAATCATTCCGATGATTGCTACTTTTGCAGTGTTGATATTACTGGTAATAATTCGAAGAACAAGAAGGTAATAAGCTACCCTAACCTTCCGTCCGCCGTCCAACCAGTAGGGCATAGTATAGATTTGCCGGTTCCTGACCCACGAGATGATTTAAATTCTATTCCAACAGAAGTATTTTCTGATGTACAGTGTGATTTAGATGAACCAGATGATGATTAATTCCATTGGAATACAGAAATTGTTTACTCAGATCGAGCTTAACGATTTGGTTAGGGATCTGGGCTTAACGAAAGGAAACGCTGAATTGCTTGGTTCTAGATTAAAATAAAAGAACTTATTGGCAGTTGGAACCAGCATGTATATGTATAGAAAGAGAGAGCAGCAATTTTCCAAGTTTTTTCAACAAGAAGGTCATTTAGTGTACTGCTCAGACGCTCCTGGTCTGATGAATGAGGTTATTATTGAATGCAAAAAGGAAGACTGGAGGCTGTTTATTGATTCATCCAAACTAGTTTAAAGGCTGTTTTATTACATAATGGTAATATGTATGCATCTATACCTGTTGGACATTCTGTACATATGAAAGAAAGCTATGAAAACCTAGAAATAGTGCTAAATAAAATAGGCTATTCTGCTCATGGTTGGTTGATATCTGGTGATCTAAAAGTAACAAGCATGCTCCTTGGTCATCAAGGGGGCTTTACCAAATATCCGTGTTTCTTGTGTGAATGGGACAATAGGGACAGGAATCAACGCTGGTGCAGAAAGAACTGGCCTGTGAGGGAGTCTTTAAAACCTGGTGAGAAGAACAGTCTGTGCAAAAACCTTGTAGATCCAAAAAAACGTACTCCTACCACCTCTACAAATAAAGTTAGGCCTAATGAAACAGTTTGTAAAGGCTTTGCCTAAAGATGGACCATGTTTTAAGTATCTCTGTCAAAGGTTTCCACACCTTTCACAAGTTAAATTAAAAGAAGGCGTCTTTGTCGGACCTGACATTAGAAAATTGATGTTTCATGTTAACTTTGAATCCACAATGACCTTAAATGAGAAAGAAGCATGGATATCATTAAAGCAAGTCGTTACAAAGTTCTTAGGACGTGAAAAAGACTCAGAATATGTTTCTGTTATAGCTACAGTGTTAAAGAAGTTTAAAACTTTAGGATGTTTAATGAGACTGAAAGTTCACTTTTTAAACAGTAACCTTTATTACTTTGCGGACAATATCGGAGATGTTTGTGAGGAGCAAGGATAGCGTTTTCACCAGGACATTAAAATGATGGAGAAGCGCTAGCAAGGCCGCTGGAACACTACCATGATGGGGAACTATTGTTGGTCACTTCACTGAGAAGTACAGCAAGCGACTCATCGTAGAAAAAGCTAAACAAGAAGCTTCAAAGAAAAAAGAGAAATGAAATACAAACCAGTTCCAGCTGACAAGTGAAACCTCTATTATCACGTATCATTGTTTTAAGTAGCTTACTGTAAATACAAACCATGCTTACATTGTGACAAAGCGTTTCATTAATTTCCCCATTTACCGTATATCAAAGGATTTTTTTATTCTATATAGTAAAAAGCATACTGATCGAAAACTATGGGTGATCAAAAAACTAAGGCTAGATTTGGATTCAGTTCATAAAAATCTATAAAGATCAGCTATCAAAGTATTAAAAAAGTTGTTTTAAAAATTTTTTCGTTAGCCTGTGTTATTTTTTGGAGCTGCGGTTTCTTTTCATCGGTGTATTAAAGAAGAATAATTAACATTTCATAGCTGCATCAGCCTCCCCCCCCCCCCCCCCCCATGAACTATGGACCTTGCCCTTGGTGGGGAGGTTTGTGTGCCTCAGCGATACAGATGGCAGTACCGTAGGTGCAACCACAACGGAGGAGTGTCTGTTGAGAGGCCAGACAAGCGTGTGGTTCCCGAAGAGGGGCAGCAGGCTTTTCAGTAGTTGCAGGGGCAACAGTCTGGATGATTGCCTGATCTGGCCTAGTAACACTAACCAAAACGGCTTTGCTGTGCTGGTACTGCGAACGGCCGTAATTTTTCCCGAGAGCATCCAGCTTTACTGTATGGTTAAATGTTGATGGCGTCCTCTTGGGTAAAATATTCCGGAGGTAAAATAGTCCCCCATTCGGATCTCCGGGCGGGGACTACTCGAGAGGACGTCGTTATCAGGAGAAAGAAATCTGGCGTTCTACGGATCGGAGCGTGGAATGTCAGATCCCTTAATCGCGCAGGTAGGTTAGAACGTTTAAAAAGGGAAATGGATAGGTTAAAGTCAGATATAGTGGGAATTAGTGAAGTTCGGTGGCAGGAGGAACAAGACTTTTGGTCAGGTGAATACAGGGTTATAAATACAAAATCAAATAGGGGTAATCCAGGAGTAGGTTTAATAATGAATAAAAAGATAGGAGTGCGGGTGAGCTACTACAGACAACATAGTGAACGCATTATTGTGGCCAAGATAGATACGAAGCCCATGCCTACTACAGTAGTACAAGTTTATGTGGTGTCACCGCCAGACACCACACTTGCTAGGTGGTAGCCTTTAAATCAGCCGCGGTCCGTTAGTATACGTCGGACCCGCGTGTCGCCACTATCAGTGATTGCAGACCGAGCACTGCCACACGGTAGGTTTAGAGAGACTTCCTAGCACTCGCCCCAGTTGTACAACCGACTTTGCTAGCGATGGTTCACTGACAAAATACGCTCTCATTTGCCGAGACGATAGTTAGCATAGCCTTCAGCTACGTCAATTGCTACGACCTAGCAAGGCGCCATTACCAGTTACTGTTGATACTGAGTCATGTACAGTCAAGAGCGACGCTCATCATTAATGGATTAAAGTTAAGTATTCCACCAGCTACGTCCGTTTTTCTAAAGTCTAAATTCCTTGTCCTGTTCCAGACGTCACGCCAGCCTGCGTGAGCTAAAACGCGTGCCTTTCGGCTTCCTCTAGTACCCGGTGTTGGCTCTCCTGCCAACCCACAACAGTTTATATGCCAACTAGCTGTGCAGATAATGAAGAAATTGATGAAATGTACGATGAGATAAAAGAAATTATTCAGGTCGTGAAGGGAGACGGAAATTTAATAGTTATGGGTAACTGGAAATCGAGAGTAGGAAAAGGGAGAGAAGGAAACATAGTGGGTGAATATGGATTGGTGGTGAGAAATGAAAGAGGAAGCCGTCTGGTAGAATTTTGCACAGAGCATAACTTAATCATAGCTAACACTTGGTTCAAGAATCATAAAAGAAAGTTGTATACATGGAAGAAGCCTGAAGATACTGGAAGGTTTCAGATAGATTATATAATCGTAAGACAGAGATTCAGGAACCAGGTTTTAAAGACATTTCCAGGGGCAGGTGTAGACTCTGACCACAATCTATTGGTTATGAACTGTAGATTAAAATTGAAGAAACTGCAAAAAGGTGGGAATTTAAGGAGATGGGACCTGGATAAACTGAAAGAACCAGAGGTTGTACAGAGTTTCAGGGAGATCACAAGGGAACAATTGACACGAATGAGGGAAAGAAATACAGTAGAAGAAGACTGCGTAGCTCTGAGGGATGAAGTAGCGAAGGCACCAGAGGATCATATAGGTAAAAAGACGAGGGTTAGTAGAAATCCTTGGGTAACAGAAGAAATATTGAATTTAATTGATGAAAGGAGAAAATATAAAAATGCAGTAAATGAAGCAGGCAAAAAGGAGTACAAACGTCTCAAAAATGAGATCGACATGAAGTGCAAAATGGCTAAGCAGAGATGGCTAGAGGACAAATGTAAGGATGTGGAGGATTATCTCACTAGGGGTAAGATAGATACTGCCTACAGGAAAATTAAAGACACCTCTGGAGAAAAGAGAGCCACTTGTATGAATATCAAGAGCTCAGATGGAAACCCAGTTCTAAGCAAAGAAGGGAAAGCAGAAAGGAGGAAGGAGTATATAGAGGGGCTATACACGGGCGATGTACTTGAGGACAATATTATGGAAATGGAAGTGGATGTAGATGAAGATGAAATGGAAGATACGATACTGCGTGAAGAGTTTGACAGAGCACTGAAAGACCTGAGTCGGACCAAGGCCCCGGGAGTAAACAACATTCCATTGGAACTACTGACGGCCTTGGGAGAGCCAGTCCTGACAAAACTCTACCATCTGGTGAGCAAGATGTATGAGACAGGTGAAATATCCTCAGACTTCAAGAACAATATAATAATTCCAATCCCAAAGAAAGCAGGTGTTGACAGATGTGAAAAGTATCGAATTATCGGTTTAATAAGTCACAGCTGCAAAATACTAACGCGAATTCTTTACAGACGAATGGAAAAACTGGCAGAACCCGACCTAGGGGAAGATCAGTTTGGATTCCGTAGAAATGTCGGAACACGTGAGACAATACTGACCCAACGAATTATCTTAGAAAATAGATTAAGAAACGGAAAACCTACGTTTCTAGCATTTTTAGGCTTAGAGAAAGTTTATGACAATTTTGACTGGAATACTCTCTTTCAAATTCTAAAGGTGGCAGGGGTAAAATACAGGGAGCGAATGG
The DNA here is from genome assembly GCF_021461385.2 of Schistocerca piceifrons. NCBI lineage: Eukaryota > Metazoa > Arthropoda > Insecta > Orthoptera > Acrididae > Schistocerca > Schistocerca piceifrons. The sequence continues at coordinate 546,222,748 of NC_060139.1, read as the reverse complement.
CTATTTACTACACTCCTGGAAATTGAAATAAGAACACCGTGAATTCATTGTCCCAGGAAGGGGAAACTTTATTGACACATTCCTGGGGTCAGATACATCACATGATCACACTGACAGAACCACAGGCACATAGACACAGGCAACAGAGCATGCACAATGTCGCCACTAGTACAGTGTATATCCACCTTTCGCAGCAATGCAGGCTGCTATTCTCCCATGGAGACGATCGTAGAGATGCTGGATGTAGTCCTGTGGAACGGCTTGCCATGCCATTTCCACCTGGAGCCTCAGTTGGACCAGCGTTCGTGCTGGACGTGCAGACCGCGTGAGACGACGCTTCATCCAGTCCCAAACATGCTCAATGGGGGACAGATCCGGAGATCTTGCTGGCCAGGGTAGTTGACTTACACCTTCTAGAGCACGTTGGGTGGCACGGGATACATGCGGACGTGCATTGTCCTGTTGGAACAGCAAGTTCCCTTGCCGGTCTAGGAATGGTAGAACGATGGGTTCGATGACGGTTTGGATGTACCGTGCACTATTCAGTGTCCCCTCGACGATCACCAGTGGTGTACGGCCAGTGTAGGAGATCGCTCCCCACACCATGATGCCGGGTGTTGGCCCTGTGTGCCTCGGTTGTATGCAGTCCTGATTGTGGCGCTCACCTGCACGGCGCCAAACACGCATACGACCATCATTGGCACCAAGGCAGAAGCGACCCTCATCGCTGAAGACGACACGTCTCCATTCGTCCCTCCATTCACGCCTGTCGCGACACCACTGGAGGCGGGCTGCACGATGTTGGGGCGTGAGCGGATGACGGCCTAACGGTGTGCGGGACCGTAGCCCAGCTTCATGGAGACGGTTGCGAATGGTCCTCGCCGATACCCCAGGAGCAACAGTGTCCCTATTTGCTGGAAAGTGGCGGTGCGGTCCCCTACGGCACTGCGTAGGATCCTACGGTCTTGGCGTGCATCCGTGCGTCGCTGCGGTCCGGTCCCAGGTCGACGGGCACGTGCACCTTCCGCCGACCACTGGCGACAACATCGATGTACTGTGGAGACCTCACGCCCCACGTGTTGAGCAATTCGGCGGTACGTCCACCCGGCCTCTCGCATGCCCACTATACGCCCTCGCTCAAAGTCCGTCAGCTGCACATACGGTTCACGTCCACGCTGTCGCGGCATGCTACCAGTGTTAAAGACTGCGATGGAGCTCCGTATGCCACGGCAAACTGGCTGACACTGACGGCGGCGGTGCACAAATGCTGCGCAGCTATCGCCATTCGACGGCCAACACCGCGGTTCCTGGTGTGTCCGCTGTGCCGTGCGTGTGATCATTGCTTGTACAGCCCTCTCGCAGTGTCCGGAGCAAGTATGGTGGGTCTGGCACACCGGTGTCAATGTGTTCTTTTTTCCATTTCCAGGAGTGTATTTGTACAGAAACCAGATGGCAGTAATAAGAGTTGAGGGGCATAAAAGGGAAGCAGCGTTTGGGAAGGGAGTCAGACAGGGTTGTAGCCTGTCCCCGATGTTATTCAATCTGTATATTGAGCAAGCAGTAAAGGAAACAAAAGAAAATTCGGAGCAGGTGTTAAAGTCCACGGACAAGAAATAAAAACGTTGAGGTTCGCCGATGACATTGTAATTCTGTCAGAGACAGCAAACGACATGGAAGAGCTGTTGAACGGAGTGTACAGTGTCTTGAAAGGAGGATATAAGATGAACATCAACAAAAGCAAAACGAGGATAATGGAATGTAGTCGAATTAAGTCGGGTGATGCTGAGGGAATTAGATTAGGAAATGAGACACTTAAAGTAGTAAAGGAGTTTTGCTATTTGGGGAGCAAAATAACTGATGATGGTCGAAGTAGAGAGGATATAAAGTGTAGACTGGCAATGGCAAGGAAAGCGTTTCTGAAGAAGAGATATTTGTTAACATCGAGCATATGTTTAAGTGTCAGGAAGTCGTTTCTGAAAGTATTTGTATGGAGTGTAGCCTTGTATGGAAGTGGAACATGGACAATAAATAGTTTGGACACGAAGAGAATAGGAGCTTTCGAAATGTGGTGGTACAGAAGAATGCTGAGGATTAGATGGGTAGATCACATAACTAATGAGGAGGTATTGAATAGAATTGGGGAGAAGAGGAGTTTGTGGCACAACTTGACAAGAAGAAGGGACCGGTTGGTAGGACGTGTTCTGAGGGATCAAGGGATCACCAATTTAGTATTGGGGGAAGTGTGGAGGGTAACAATCGTAGATGGAGACCAAGAGATGAATACACTAAGCAGATTCAGAAGGATGTAGGTTGTAGTAAGTACTGGGAGATGAAGAAGCTTGCACAGGATAGAGTAGCATGGAGAGCTGCATGAAACCAGTCTCAGGACTGAAGACCACAACAACAGCTACATCAGATGCTAGTTAACATTTAACATCTACATCAGATGCTTCGTTATAAACAATATTCTAACTAGAAAAAAAGTAACGAAATTTACAAGTACCTACTAATCAATAAAAACTATAGGTTTACGCCATATTAAAGACTCACATCAAAACTTCATGTAGTTATGACCATTCACATGGGTTTTTTAGTATGAATGAGTTATTCATCTGTATTTATGTTATATCTGCACATAATACAGTAAATCAAACTATCTATAATTGCATTTAAAACTGGCCATGAATTAATTCTATTAAATTAAAATGATTACGTGAAGATTACATTGGTAGGCCGCGTAACAAATGAGCTTGTACTGAACAGAATGGGAGACAAAAAATTTGTCGTACAACTCGACTGAAAGAAGGGCTACGTCGATAAGACGTATTGCCAGTTTAATGTGGAGGGAAATACGGGGGTTAAAAATCGTAGAGGAAGACCAAGAGACGAATACAGTAAGCAGATTCAGAGTGCTGTGTGTTGGAGTACTTATTCGTAGGTGAAGAGGCCTGCATAGGATAGAGTAACGTGGAGAGCTGCGTCAAAGCAGTCTTCGGACTGAAGGCCACAACAACAACAACATGCATCATGTAAAATGTAGTCTGTCTGGGGACAGATATACGAAGACCTTTCGGTCATTGCTCTTTGGACTGATTTGGTGCTGCTTGCCATGATTTCTTTCACAGTGACAAACACTTCGTCGTACAATAGCACTAGAATCTAATGTCCTTTGTTTCTGTTGAGTATGTTACAATTCCTGTCTTTACCTACAGTTTTTGCCCTGCACAACTCCATCTAGTACCACGGAGGTTATTCACTGATGTCTTAAACCACGTTTTGTCATCTATGCCGATCCTCTAGTGTTTTCCACATCCTCTCCTCATCGAATAAGCGGAGAAAATCATAATTTCTTATCTTTTCTGTCCACTTATTTTTCAGCCCCCTTCGTATCGTCAAACCTCAAACGCTTCGACTGCTTTCTTTTCCCGTTATCCTCAGTCCACCCAGTCCATGATTCATTTTCGTGCGATACTGTTCTCCATGGACTGGGAAATTAACTTCTCAATTCAAGTTACTGAACGAGGAGATGCAGTGGTAAATCTCTGAAATTGCACTCGGCAGATCGGCGATTCGAATCTCTGTCCGGTATCTACACTACATAGCACAACTAAATGCTCACGTTTTCGAAACACCAGAATTGTTTTCAATTGATGGCAGGCAAATCTTTCAGTTCACAATAGGTTCCGCATGCCACAAGCAGGCATAGAGCAGCAACAGAGTGCCAGTAAGCTGAACCAGGTCTCTGTACAGGTATTTTTTAAAGTGCTCAACAATGCTGCGCGGGTGCACTTGGGCTCTTAGAGTCTTTGCTGTTTTAGCCGAGCATTGAACACGCGTTAATGTTCCAGTCCCTCCCCATCTCCTCCCCCCACACCTGTGATCATACCACAGGAGGGCGAGAAACAGGAGGGCTGGAACAATAAAAACCCTTTGCTGCTTCGGATCACATTCAAATTTCTTCGAATAGTGTTGATGACACTCGCTAGTGCTTCCAACTGTATACCATAGCAAAAACGGTGGTAGCGCTACACTCCAAACAGGTCAGATCACGTTCAACGGGGTTCCAGATCCACAATTTCCTTAGAGAAGGTCTGAATCGTGCGGGGGATATCACCAGTGTCGAACATTGTCAGGAACTTAGTCCTGTTACTCATCGCACTTCTGAACGTGCGGGAATCAGCGTTTCAGGGGAAGGCTGGGTTCATTGAGGCTCTTTGTGCCACCTCCTGAGGCCTCTTAGTGTCGATTATGAGCGACTGTGTGTCTGAAATGTTTCCCTCGCCAACCCAGAAGAAAACCGTGGGATTTCAAACGAAGCGGTGAAATGTGGGTAAGTAGGGCTGTGACGACCTTCCAATCGTGTGAGACGTTCATAGTTGCGTTGGGCAGAATTGTGGTGAAACTCGGTGCCAATGCGACATCTTTAGCACATCTTAAATCTCACATGCCTTTCGCATGTGTCGACACTTTACATCTCTGATCCCGAGGGTGACGTGGCAGGGTGCCAAGTTTTTGCACCATTACAGAAGAAGATTGTAGGCGTTCTTGAGCCAAATTTAGAACTTCTCATTAGGAGATACTTGCGGGTTTCGAAAAAGCAGCCCTTTAACTACGTTGCTCAGTGTACATTTAGACTGTAATGCTTAACGTAAATGCCGGAAATGCTTCTCTGAAAAGGCTACGGGTTATTTCTTTCCCCAGCCTTCCTCAGTCTGAGCTTGCGCTTTATTTCTAATTAACTTATCGTCATGGGACTCTAAACATCTAGTTCCTTTTTTTAATCAAATTAAAGGCTATGTTTGACACTGATAGATTTCTTTTGTCAAAGAATGCTCATTTTTTTATCTAGGTTTGACATCGTGCACTGTGTGGCCCACAAATTTTGATGTTACGTTGGCCGTTAACATTTCTTCTACTACTCAAAACTTTCGACTTTCTTTAATTTACTCTCCGTTGTTATTCTATGGAAGGATTCCTAAAGATAGCTAAATTATATGGACATTTGTGGTTCAAGTTGGTTGGGTTGTTGAGATAGGTGTGATGTGGGAGGATAGTTGGTAGGAAAACTTGGGAGGGCTCAGTCCAAGTTTAAGAGGAAGAAAAAATGGGAGGTATAGGAAGGGAGGGGCACCGGAAATAGCTAAGGGACAGCTAGAAGAGGGTTCAATATGATAGAAGGGATATATGTTATGGCGTCTTTTATTGTTAGAGAGTGGGAGTCTCTTAAAACTATGTTGAGAGGTGTTATGGAAAGGATGTCAGTGTAAAGTGGGTGTTGATGTCGTTGCTGCAGTCATCAGGATTGGTAATTGGGATGGAAACAACGCGATTGACACAGTCGAGTTTACAAGGCGTATAGGATGTACGGTGGTATTCAATATAGGAATAAGGGAAGGGAAAAATTATGAACTGGTAAAGGTTCTGTCGTGGGATGGTAAGTGGTTTCGGAAAACATATGGAGGATGGAAGAAGAATACAGTCCACATGTTGATGCTGTCGGTAATTCACTGTGAGCTTCCTGTTGGTGGTTAGTAGCTGAGATTTCCTTTTAGTTTACGATCAAGGACTGAGATACTTTTGTACGTTCGTTTATTGGATAAGACGGACATGAATGGGAAGGTACAAACTATGGAGGCGGAAACTGGAAGAGGTACGTTCTGTAATTATTGTTTGGGCCTTCACATGGACTTGAACTGGTTGAAAAGGTTATGGAGGGAGTGCTGAGATTTCTGGAGGTTAGGGTAGAGGGCTAGGAGAGTGGCATCAGTGCCATGTTGAAGGAGATGGACGAGGGAGGAGGGTTTAGGAATTGCAGCAGCAGTGTAAAGGATATAAGGGAGTGGAGAGAGGATAGAGACTTAGATCACCCCTGCAACAGGATAGAATGTATGGTAATTGGCGTTAAGAGTGACAAAGGGTGGACGATTAGATAAAAACGATGCAATAAGGCAGGCATATTTAATTGGGAGTGGATAGATGTGAAGTTTGAAATACGTGGCTACGGACTGCGCATTTGTCAAAACTGACTGCTTACAGTGGCTTATTCTCACCTGGTAGCGGGAAGTGGCACTACTGTCTGTTCAGCACACGTCACAAGCACACCGATTAATGAACGTACCTACGAAGTTTCAGCGTGCTGCGATGTGTGCCGCCCGCACTGCAGCGCTCGGAACAATGTCAATTCAATTATGATCATCCGGATATTTATACTCAAACCATAAGCAGCTTACAGCTATCACATTCTTGAGCCGCTAAGAATCTGTAACTTACTTCTCATGACATTATGCGTTGGGAACAACCGAATCCTGATATCAACAGAGTAACGGTGAACACAACAAAAAACAAAACAAAAACAAAACAAAAATGGTTCAAATGGCTCTGAGCACTATGGGACTTAATTTCTGAGGTCATCAGTCCCCTAGAACTTAGAACTACTTAAATATAACTAACCTAAGGACATCACACACATCCATGCCCGAAGTAGGATTGGAACCTGCGACCGTAGCGGTCACGCGGTCCCAGACTGAAGCGCCCAGAACCGTTCGGCCACATCGGCCGGCTATTCCTGAACACAACAGGCGTGCTTCAGACTCACGTAATGGACGTCGATGCCTTCACGTAATAATGGCAGAGCTGTCACGGAGGCCGTGAGAATTGTTATGAATAGAACTGAAAAGTGCATTAAGACATTGCTGATATGACCAAAACGTTCGGCAATTTTTATCTAACGCTCTTCTCTTCGTACGGACATGAGCACATTCCAAAATATTTTTGAGGACCCCGCTAAAATATATTCACTAGTGTTTTCTCCTCGTACTGAGTTGCTATGAAAGTGGAACAAATGCGTATTTGTAAATTAAACACTTTGCGTGAGCTTATACAGTTCGTTTTCCTTTATTGATTCCTAGGAAAGAAGACACGCTTTTGCGTGAGTGCAAAGAAAAATGGGAGCACTTCATCAGAACTGTCTTTGTTCGGAACATGAAAGCTTTACATATTTATTGCTATACAAATTGAATCAACATTTCCTTACATCAGCGTGATTAACTTCCGTACTCTTGGGTTGTGAATTCTCTCCCGTTCGTATTGCTCTGTGTCAATACGGGAGAAATCAACTGCACTAAATCCATATAGCATCATTTAGTTAACGAAGTAATTTACAGTGCCCTAATTCCTTTTTATGAGTTGGTGAAGGTATCCACAGTACAAGGACATACTATAGATCATTTCTACGGATTTTATTTCATGGCCAATTACCATCCAGCTGTAGATCAGCAGTTCCCTCGCTATAGTCCATTGTGAAACCTTAAACATTCATTGTTAGTTCTGAAACTGCACACATAGAGTTCATATTGGAATGAAATCTTTTCCTCGCTGCAATGTGGGATCCTGTATCAGGTGTTGCAAGACAAATAATAGCAATACAGTGAAGGAGGAGAATGTACGTCACAGCATTTGTCAATTGGGTTGGAAATTCTCTCTGCAACGCTTCCTCAATGACTCGCAGTATGTGGAGGCGGATTCATTGCAGCAGATGGCCCTCTGCACGTAGACCCTGACGTCGACTGGCGCCAGCGCGCAGCACTTGGCGCCGAGAGGTTAGCGAGACACAGCACAGGCGACGTTTGCTGACGGCACAGGCAGCCGCAAACAGCCCGCAACACGCCAGCCGTCTGGCGCCACTGCTATTCAGCTCTCCGCAAGAGACGGCAAACCGGTACTGGCGACGGCAAACAGCGCCAACACTTCCTGGTGCGCATCCAATTTTACTAACTAGGCTTCCCTAAAATGGTGGTCATGCCCAAAAGCATCATCTGTTATTTCGTACTAACAGACTACTACCGTCATATTCCCGCAAATCGCTTTGAGGAATGCTGTCCACTTCCTCTGAGCAAACAGATCCAGACATTTCAAATGTCTATTTCTTTTTTTAAAAAGGTGTATTCTTTTAGTGAAAGATAACGAAATCTAAAAGGAAATTCGGTAGTAAATGGATACACAACTTCCATATAGTTAAGTAGAATGGTTCACATTTGAATTTTCCAGCCATTAGCGTGATGTTCTACAAGTAGTTTCTTTTTTTATCTTTTGGTTGTGAAAATTCTAGGACCTGCTGCGCGAGTACTAAGTACAGTTTATTTTTGAGCGGTCTTGTACAGATATTACACTGTCGCATCAGAAAAAGATTGGAAGTTTGTGATAAGTTCCTAGGGACCAAACTGGTGAGGTCATTGGTCCCTCGGCTACTTAATCTAACTTTAACTTACGCTAAGGACAACACACACACCCATGCCCGAGGGAAGATTCGAACCTCTGACAGGGCGAGCGGTGCAAACCATGGCAAGGCACCCTAGACCACGCGGCTAAAGATGACTGTGACGTTTTCATGTGCTGCAGTAAATGCTTCTGTTGCAAGTTCCACGCTTTGCAGCAACCAGGGAAGCCCGCCATCGCGCCTATCCTGTCAGTCCAAAATGTTTTGAGACTGGACTAGCAAACCTTAGAGCAAAGTTAAGATGGCGTTTCTAACTTTCAGCTGTTCTACACAGTCTCCCTCCCCCCTGCCCCCCCCCCCCCACTTGAGTACAGAGTTCAGAATGTTCTTAGAACCATGTTGAACTGTCAGAAAAGTCATTCTTTGGAATGTCTTTCAACTCGTGTGTTTCGTTTGCTTGAATGACGTTTATGTCCTCGTAGCGTCATAGAATGTGAACTTCTGCACTTAGTCTGTTTGTAGTAGATTCGTATTGATAACACCGAGCCTCGCCATCAGTGATGATTTTTTCCAGAAAAGAGCTGTCCGCATTTTCTAATTCAACATAGTCGCGGCAGGTGTCCACACGTCGTTGTTTTTGTTCGGGAATCAACGTGTGTGAGAAAAACTTTAGACCCACGTTTCTCTTCTTCAAAATATTTTGGAGAATGTCTAGAAAACTTTATTTAGAGGTGTTACTCCACTACGATTTGTGACAACAATGCTGAGACGCTTTGGCCGCAAGTCCACTGCTTAACACTGCCTGCTCACAACTGACTGGTCGAATGCTCTTATGTGTTGTTTGCAGGTGTTAGTTCAAGCTGCCACTGCATTATTGCGCTGATGTCGCTTACACGCCACCAGTAATAAATAATGTGGTAATGGACCGTTAGTAGAAGGATACACTCTGACACCACACTTATGATCAATATTAGTTTTGATTTAACTCAAAGAAATAAACTATTTGAAAGTGTGGTTCTGTAGTTCTGACAATACATGATAATTAAATGTAATCTGAAGTAGTAGTTCAGTTAAAGTTATCAGAGCACATACAGGCACGGTCCAATTATTTGCCAACCTCGTAGTTAGTTTTATTGATTCTTTAATCTACACTCCTGGAAATGGAAAAAAGAACACATTGACACCGGTGTGTCAGACCCACCATACTTGCTCCGGACACTGCGAGAGGGCTGTACAAGCAATGATCACACGCACGGCACAGCGGACACACCAGGAACCGCGGTGTTGGCCGTCGAATGGCGCTAGCTGCGCAGCATTTGTGCACCGCCGCCGTCAGTGTCAGCCAGTTTGCCGCGGCATACGGAGCTCCATCGCAGTCTTTAACACTGGTAGCATGCCGCGACAGCGTGGACGTGAACCGTATGTGCAGCTGACGGACTTTGAGCGAGGGCGTATAGTGGGCATGCGGGAGGCCGGGTGGACGTACCGCCGAATTGCTCAACACGTGGGGCGTGAGGTCTCCACAGTACATCGATGTTGTCGCCAGTGGTCGGCGGAAGGTGCACGTGCCCGTCGACCTGGGACCGGACCGCAGCGACGCACGGATGCACGCCAAGACCGTAGGATCCTACGCAGTGCCGTAGGGGACCGCACCGCCACTTCCCAGCAAATTAGGGACACTGTTGCTCCTGGGGTATCGGCGAGGACCATTCGCAACCGTCTCCATGAAGCTGGGCTACGGTCCCGCACACCGTTAGGCCGTCTTCCGCTCACGCCCCAACATCGTGCAGCCCGCCTCCAGTGGTGTCGCGACAGGCGTGAATGTAGGGACGAATGGAGACGTGTCGTCTTCAGCGATGAGAGTCGCTTCTGCCTTGGTGCCAATGATGGTCGTATGCGTTTTTGGCGCCGTGCAGGTGAGCACCACAATCAGGACTGCATACGACCGAGGCACACAGGGCCAACACCCGGCATCATGGTGTGGGGAGCGATCTCCTACACTGGCCGTACACCACTGGTGATCGTCGAGGGGACACTGAACAGTGCACGGTACATCCAAACCGTCATCGAACCCATCGTTCTACCATTCCTAGACCGGCAAGGGAACTTGCTGTTACAACAGGACAATGCACGTCCGCATGTATCCCGTGCCACCCAACGTGCTCTAGAAGGTGTAAGTCAACTACCCTGGCCAGCAAGATCTCCGGATCTGTCCCCCATTGAGAATGTTTGGGACTGGATGAAGCGTCGTCTCACGCGGTCTGCACGTCCAGCACGAACGCTGGTCCAACTGAGGCGCCAGGTGGAAATGGCATGGCAAGCCGTTCCACAGGACTACATCCAGCATCTCTACGATCGTCTCCATGGGAGAATAGCAGCCTGCATTGCTGCGAAAGGTGGATATACACTGTACTAGTGCCGACATTGTGCATGCTCTGTTGCCTGTGTCTATGTGCCTGTGGTTCTGTCAGTGTGATCATGTGATGTATCTGACCCCAGGAATGTGTCAATCAAGTTTCCCCTTCCTGGGACAATTAATTCACGGTGTTCTTATTTCAATTTCCAGGAGTGTAAACAAATTACCACATCTAAGCAGGTTACAGAAATTTGATAAATAATTAATTCTCAATACAAAGTTCTACGCAACTGTTCATGGTAACACACAATGAAGCACTCTTCAAGAATTGCAATTGGTTACGCAACTATCTGCTTACCACGCCATAATAAGAGGCTCCTGGGGTGCACGAGACCGTAACCCCTTCGACTGACAGCAAATTACATTACGTGACGACTTTTGCAGTCACAACAGCTCGTAAGTTCTATACCACTCTTCTAATTTTCTCCAATATTTAGATTACCCATATTTTCGTATTAAATATACAAGAAACATTCAGACGGATCACATACGTTCTATTGACGAACGGACTGAATATACACGGTGTTTTAAAATTTCCGTTACAAACTTGTTGGACCTGTAGAGCAGATTCACTAGATAATATTTTGAACTGCAATTTTTCCCTTGCTCCAGCCATTTGAAAACATGTTTGTAACGCGACCACTTTTACAAGTAATTGATTAGCCTTGAAGGAGTGCATCACTTGTTCTACAGTTCCACTCATCAATAGCCAAAGAAATTGTTCTTGTACTCGTTGACGGGTTCTCTTGAACGTGATGCAGAAAGGCCTGTTCCAATTTGCTCTTCGGAGCACCACATTCACCCCTGCTGACGGTGAAGGTACCCTTCTCGAAGCCGTTGGGTAGTTGTAGCGAAAAGGGCATGCGATGGTAGTCGGACGTTGTGGAGAATGATATTCATAAAGGCGACGAGCAGCTCTTCCATTACAGTGAGCTTCGCCATTCAGGAGGATCATGTCGGTGTATTCTGCAAACTTTTACCCAACCGTGTTCCTCTGAAACTCATAGAGGCGTGAATGGGGCTCGAATTAGGTCGGAGAGGCAGGACAGATGTCAAATGACATCAGGCGATCCGACCTAACCACCCTCATTAGGTCGGAGAGGCAGGACAGATGTCAAATGACATCAGCCGATCCGACCTAACCACCCTCATCCCGGTCGGCCACGGTGGTCTAGCGGTTCTAGGCGCTCAGTCCGGATCCGCGCGACTGCTACGGTCGCAGGTTCGAATCCTGCCTCCGGCATGGATGTGTGTGATGTCCTTAGGTTAGTTACGTTTAAGTAGTTCTAAGTTCTAGGGGACTGATGACCACAGATGTTAAGTCCCATAGCGCTCAGAGCCATTTGAACCATTTGAACCACCCTCATCCCACATGACTACCCTGTTGCATACCTACGCAGCAAACATGTTTTCAAATGGCTGTAGCACGGAAATGGTACGTTTCCGGACATGGGTTCCTATTCAGAATATTATGTACTAACTCCCCTCCACAAATCCTAGAAGTTTTTAACCCAGCGATGTTAATGTAATCGATCATTGGTCTTATAATATTATTAAACTTTGTATTAATGAACATAAAAATTAAAGCACACTAGTGTCAGTGATACATTTACAGGATAATCATTTAGTTTAACTGTGGAGAAGAGGCAGCAAAGAACCTGGAAGAGCAGTTGAAAAGAATGGACAGTGTCTTGAAAGGAGGACATAAGATGAACATCAACAAAAGCAGAACGACGATAATGGAATGTAGTCGAATTAAATCGGGTGATGCGTAGGGAATTAGATTAGGAAATGAGACACTTAAAGTAGTAAAGGAGTTCTGCTATTTGGTGAGCAAAATAACTGATCATGGTCGAAGTAGAGAGGATATAAAATGTAGACTGGCAATGGCAAGGAAAGCGTTTCTGAAGAAGAGAAATTTGTTAACATCGAGTACAGATTTAAATGTCAGGAAGTCGTTTATGAAAGTACTTGTGTAGAGTGAAACATGGACGATAAATAGTTAGGCAAGAAGAGAATAGAAGCTTTCGAAATGTGGTGCTACAGAAGAACGCTGAAGATTAGATGGGTAGACCGTATAAATAATGAGGAGGTATTGAATAGAGAAGAGAAAATTGTGGCACAACTTGACTACAAGAAGGGATCGGTTGGTAGGACATGTTCTGATGCATCAAGGAATCACCAATTTAGTATTGGAGGGCAGCGTGGAGGGTAAAAATCGTAGAGAGAGACCAAGAGATGAATACACTAAGCAGATTCAGAAGGATGTAGGCTGCAGTAAGTACTGGGAGATGAAGAAGCTTGCACAGGATGGAGTAGCATGGAGAGCTGCATCAAACCAGTCTCTGGACTGAAGACCACAACAACAACAGTCACATAAGTCATAACTTCATTACATTGCTATTTTATTCTCGTTCAAATGTCGATCAGTTGTTTATGTATGTATGTGTAATCGTGAATATCTTTATCAAAACAAATTTAGTAACATTACTCATACGTGTACGACATGGGTGGCGGAGAGTGCATCAGAATTGTCTTTTTATTACTTGTTGAATGGCGTATTCAGTTTTTTGTAGTTGTTATTTTCTGTAGAGTATTTCAAGTATGCATATGCAGGTACTGACAGCCTCTGACCATTCTGGGCTCCCTTGTGAGAAGAAACACGGACCAGACGCTAAGTGGATTAAAGAAAAGCAGGCAGAGAGCTCACTGGCCGCTGCTGCTAACCTTCACCCGCTAGCTACCGAGTCTTCCTTACCTACTTCATCGCCATGCTACATAGGATAGCAGCAGGATCTAAGTTCACATTCACTTTCAACATATTTTGAGGTGACAGAAGTCATCTGACACCTCCTAATATCGTGTCGTACCTCCTTTTCCCGGCGTAGTGCAGCAACTCGACTTGGCATGGACTCAACAAGTCGTTGGAAGTTCTCTACAGAAATTTTGAGCCATACTGCCTCTATAGCATTCCATAATTACGCAGATGTCGCCGGTGCAGGATTTTGTCACAAACTGATCTCTCGCCCTTAATTCCCACAAACGTTCGATGGGATTCACGTCGGGCGATCTGGGTGGCGAAATTATTTGCTCTAACTGTGCACAATGTTCTTCAGGTCAAATGCAGACGATTGTGGCCCGGTGATATAGCACATTTTCTTCCATGAAAGTTCCATCGTTGTTCAGGAATATGCAGGCCATGAATGGCTGGCTGCACATGATCTCCTAGTATCCAAACATAACTATTTCCAGTCGATAATCGGTTCATTTGAACCAGAGGACGCAGTCCATTCCCTGGAAACACAGCACACACCATTATGGAAGCAGAATCAGTTTGCACAGTGTCTTGTTGAGAACCTTGGTGCATGGCTTCGTAGGATCTGCGCCACACTTGAACGCTAGCATCAGCTCCTACGAACTGAAATCGGGACTCTTACAACCTCATATCTACGCTTATAAACTGTAACTACAATAATATACGGAAGGAAAAAATAAAAATTGAAGGAATATTGCAAAATCTGTTTCGTTTAAGAGAAATTGAAGATCCAGAGGAAGGATAACCACGAATTTCAGAACACATGTGGCCATACAGGAACTTACTGACAATTTAAAATGGAACAAAGCGTTCCAAATCCTAGGACACACACTCTCTCTTCCCTGGCGTTTATACCGTCATACAGGGCCCGCTGTTTTCGTGGTTCACAGATTCATTTTTATTTTAATTTTGTGACTGGATGTCTTCCTGTCACGACAATCGTCAGTTAACTCCCTGGAAGGAACTCCGTTGTGCCGTTTGTTTGTCAATCGTGTAAACTTTGTTCTGTATGGCGTCGTATTTTAACTTTACATGTGTCATATTTTCTGAGTCAGACAGTCCATAATTTTCCTAAATGAACACAAAAAATTGACTAAACCAATATTGCGGCTGTGTGATCCGCTTCATGCTTATACGGGCACGTTGCATATTTCAACTTTTAGGATGAATAGGAAAACATTACAGACATGCAATGTGCATTAACTACAACCACCAACTGTGAGTAACAGTAGTGGAAGAAGGAGAAAGGAATGTTCATGTTTAGATGGGTTTAAGGTATAATTACAACCTTTCGCCGCAGATGTTTAACTTCTCTGTCGTGGAAGCAGACTTTAAATTTCAGTAGTCGAGAACAATGTGTGCGAAACAGGTGCCAATGGTAAATTCAAAGGCGAAATAACAATTATGAGCAGAAGAGGGAATGTAAGACCCGTTAGTTGGAATCGGCAGAGTAGTTAGCATAGCCTATGTTTTAAAAATAAAGAAAGCAACAATGAAAGACATGAAGAGAGAGAAAGGAGATTAGGGAGGGACTTTCTTAGTAGTTTAGTACCTATATATATATATATATATATATATATATATATATATGGAGAAATTCGATCAGAACCCGCGCTCTGATGATTCCATACAAAGTTAATTATGTATATAGATAGTTCATCTACAAATTTTGATGAATTAGTCTGCAAGAATAAAAATATGTGACATAAATCTCGGTGTCTTTTTATTGCATTGATGCTTAATCTTTTACATCGCCAAGGGACAGTAACCCTTAATATTAGACATAATTTGAACCTGATACCCGTACCCTTACTGTGCAAGAGAGGTCTTAACATACGGACGGACAGATGGACAACGAAGTGATTCTGTAAGGATTCCTTTTTTACCGGCTGAGATACTGAAACATGAAAACGGAAAAAAATTTCTACTTAAGACGTAATCAAATACATTACAGTCGAAATATGACAAAAAAATCGAGATTCATTGGAGCGTGTCATGCTTTCATCCGCTGGAATTAAGTACTGGCATCGAACTGAGAAAGAAATTCCTGGATGTGTGTATCAGGGGCAGAGCATTGTACGGAAGAACGTATTTACCTTGTGCTAATAGATTCGTAGATGCAAAACTTCACTTGCTAAGTACAACTTTCTGCCAGTAACGACAATGTATCTACATTTACCTCAAGATCAGCGGTAAACTGTAATCATTCAGGTAGTAGTGCGAAGCAGAATGAAACTGAAATAGCTCGAACAGTTCCCAAAGTTTCTGAAACAGAGTGAAGATAATGGCGTTCAATAACTAATGCAACACATTTCTCTTCTGAAACAAGTTGATTTTGTTCAGGATTCCAGTACGCTTTAATATTCCCCACACCTTTGACTACAACAACCTATTTTTCAATATAATCTCCTTACGCCATCTTACTGGGAGCACCTGTATGCCCGCATGGTACAGCTCTACTGGTCAACAACGGAACCAATGTCTTGTTGCAAATAAATTACCTCCCCATCTTCCACGTACTGCTTCATTGTGCCAAACAGATGGGAGTCGGAAGGTGCGAGATTTGGGCTGTAGCGTGGGTGGGGAACAACAGTAACACCTTTCAGGTGCGCTGATTTGCTCAAAAATTGCTCAAATGGCTCTGAGCACTATGGGACTTAACTTCAGAGGTCATCAGTCCCCTAGAACTTAGAACTACTTAAACCTAACTAATCTAAGGACATCACACACATCCATGCCCGAGGCAGGATTCGAACCTGCGATCGTAGCGGTCGCGCGGTTCCAGACTGTAGCGCCTAGAGTTGCTCGGCCACCCCGGCCGGCCGCTGATTTGCGAGAGGCCTTGCGTTGTTATGGAGAAGGAGAACTTAGTTTGCATTTTTGTGGTGACGAACACGCTGAAATAGTTTTCTCAGTTTCCTTAGTGTAGCATAATACACTTCAGAGTTGATGGTTGTACCAAGAGGGAGGACATGTAACAGAGTAACCTTTTCAATGTCCCAGAATATTATCGCCAAGATTTTTTTTTTTACCGGCTGGAGGAGCGGCTTTCAACTTTTTCCTCGAAGGGGAGGTGGTGTCACGCGATTCCGGTGCAAAGTGATGAATCTATTTTTCACCGCAATATTCTAAGATTGATCACACGGATGATTTGTAATCAGTCTCCTACACAGGCAGACTGTATTTTCCTAGTACCAGTCAAGCGAAGTCTGGCACCTGCTTTAGCTACGACTGAGCCTATGAAATCGTTCCATTTCATATCCCTACAAATCCTTACGCACATGTATTTTTACAAGTCTATTTTCTATTCTTTTTCCCCCTGAAGGCTTTACAGCCATTGCATGAATTGAACGACTCCGATTGTAATTCACTGGTGTTACAGTCTTAGGATACTCCGTTTTTCGTTTTGTGAGCGCCAATTTTACACTTCTGAACACTTAAAGCAAGTTGTCAATACGGAAAATACTTTGTATTCCTATCAAGATCCGAGTGAATATTCTTAGAACTCTTTTCAGACAGTAATTCGTTATAGGTGCCTGTATCATCTGCAAAAAAGTGTGAAGATACTATCGGCAGGCGACCCAACACACTTCCTTCGATCTCATCTGAAGTTATTTCCATATCCGTCGATGACTCCTTATCCAAAGTAACATGCTGTGTCCTTCCTATCAAGAAACATTAAGTCCATTCCAAAAATTCGCGGACACCCCATACTATTGCATTTTTGATAATAAACGTAGGTGTAGTACTGAGTTAGATGGTTTACGGTATCCAGGAAATACTTCATCTGTCTGCCTTTATTAGTGGATTCCAGGATGCACGCAAAAAACTCTAGCTGGGTCTCACAAGATCGGTGTCTTCATAATGGAAGCTGGTTAGCATAAAGAAGATCATCCCCTTCGACATATCTCATTTCGTTTAAACTCAGAATATGTTCTAAGATTCTACAACAAATGCCAAACGTATCGGAGTGTCGTTATGCGGACCACGTCTGCTACCCTTCTTGTAAACGGCTGTGACCAGCGTTTTCTTCCAATTACTGGCAATACTTTCGACTTCGAGTCACTTTTAGCACTTTTCGTAACATAACCTTGTACAAATACGTACTGCTACATTTAATTCCCATTTACAGGGAATTTTATAAACTTCGCCCCCTAATTGTGATGGCAATAAAGTTTTTACGAGCAAAGTGCTATGCGGATCATAGAATATAATGTATTTGCACACCCTTGTGACATGAAGTGTTTCTACGTGTTCACTCATGTGAACTGAACGTGGACTAGACTAGATTGCTATTCTCGTGTACCTGTGTTGTAATCATGAAAAACGGAAGTAGCGTAATTATGAAAACACTGTTTGGTAAAATGAGTCACCACATCTGTCTGAAACTGTAAAACTATTTTTAATTAACTTTGCCAACGTGATTACAGAACGCAACTGTATATAAAATAAGTTGCTCTTTGAAATTATATTGTGCAGTACAGTGAAACGCTACAGTGCGTGATGTCACTTGCAATTCCAACACACAAAATTAACAGAATGAAAGTGCTACATAAAATTTCTAGTTGAACTTTGAAAGAATGAATCACCAACATGTTTATGTGAAAGTGCCTTGTGAACGTTTGTACGCAATCTGGCCGACAAAATTCTAGTTACTGAATAGTACACACGCGAATGTATCACTACACTGCGGGAATAAATCTGTCTGCATAAGAAATGTGAACTGAACTGAATCTTACCTAAATTCAGTCTGATAATGAGTTTTGAAAAGTAAATGATTTCACTTTGTTCTGACTGTAATGTAAAACTGGCCTTAACAAATTTCTTTGTGGCTTACCTGCGGCAGCGGACACTTGGTACTGCTCGAAGTGACGAACACAAATATGCAAAGCAGCAGCAAGTAAGCCAGATAAAAGAAAAACGTTGCCAAGTACAACGCAAGCACGCGAAACTATTCTAAAGAGATCATATCTCAGTTGTAGCCGTTGTGTTCCGCCGAGTGTAAAGCGGAGACACACAGTCAGAAAGTATAAAATTATTTCGTGAGGCGACGGTGGTGGAATTTGATCTTGCAAAATGATCGAAAGTAACTGACATTAAAAGAAACCGTATTGCAAAAACTGAAACTCATCGAGTGACTGTTACATTCTTTCACAACCGATATTTCTCTGCCATGAAATTTTCACTAAAAATGGTAAAGGAGCGGTAAAATCTATGAGTACAATACGTATGAGTAGAAAATTTTGCTTATTCCCATCTGAACGATGAAACGAGCTAACCCAAACCAAAAAAGAGAAATTCCACAGAAACTTTCAGCCTTTCAAATACATCACAATTACGCCCAACCAAGCAACGTAGCAACACTGTAACTAAAAAATCTCCACTTGTCCAATTAATGTTAACAAGATCATAGATCATAATTCATTCCTCTCCGTACCCTTATGCCCATACTCTGCAAGCGATTTGCATCCGCTCAGTAGCGTAGCTATCACGTGACACACTCACTAGCTTCGCTTAGAACGCTTACCTCAACCACGATACTACTCACAATCAACGATCACAGTGTCTGTACTCAGTATCTCTATGGCGTAATATATCTCCTATCGAAAACTACTGTTTGAAAAGTGTTTACTGTACAAATATGAAGTTTGACACATCCATTATGTGTAAAGCTCACATAACTTTCTTTAAATCACAAAAATAAACTACAAACCATAAAAGTCAAGGAAAAGCAGAGTCAGACTCATCTGTCACAAAAGTGTGGTCCTCTAGTGTCCCTTTATGACACACAGTTATTACTTTGTTATAAATCTGTCCACGTTCATGACTTTTATTTTATATATACACACGAAAATATTTGTCACAAAGTTTTCTAACTTGGTAAATTTTAATTTTCTGTTTTTATTAATATCCGTATAATTATAGGCGTATTCTTATTGAAACAGAATAAGAACAAGGTAATGTAACAAATCTTTTACACACTTATTTATGTATCCGTTCAGTGAAACCGTATGTGAATAAAACAGGTCGCAACACTTACATTTAACACAACAGAATGTTAGACACCAACTTAAAAGTTCAGTGGTATGAGAAAAGCAGATTAATGACACATTTAATACAAAGCTATTATGTGACGTAAAACAGCCTTTTTTACTGACACTAACTTCAATTTAAATTCTGACACTTGTTTCAGCAGCTATGTGTGCTGTCACAAGAGCTTCTCCTATAATCTATGGAAATAACTTTTTACTTTGCATTGGTTGAAGAAAGTTTTTGTAAAATTAACCCTTATACAGATTAGTCTTCAGGCATAACTTATTTATATCAAGTTACCTTCACTTAGCCAGGTCTTCAAAGTTATTGTCAGTAGCAGAAAGTTTGAAAGATCTCTACGAACACGTTTTTGCACCCTGCTAACAAAATGACTTTCCGACCAGATCAAGCCTAATGACTGTACTTGTAGTTTCCATCAGTAATGGCAGCACTCTGCTAGAACACACTGCAGCCGAGGTATATGTTGGATGCTGATCTGATTTACGGAATTTAAGAATAAAAACTAGAGCTCAGCCACAAAGTTGTCCAGCTTTACGGTAAGTTTAAAAAAGTGGCTAACTCAGCCACAAATTTCGCCTGGTCCTGGAGTTTTGTTCAGTTACTGCAATTTCAGCTGTTTCTGAACGTCGCTGACATTAATAGCTATTTTACAGATCTTCCAAGTAACGCAAGAATTAAATTGTGGTAATACTCCCCGATTTTCCGTTGTAAAGGAATATTTGTAAAAGCAGTTCACTATTTCTGATTTTGCTTTATTACTCTCAATATCAGTACCAGTCTCATCCACAAATGTCTAAACAATAACGTTGGTGGCCCTAACACACTTTACGCATGACCAGAATTTCTTTGGATTCTGTGAGAGTTCTCTGGGTAATCCTGGAGTAGTCGTAGAAGGCTTCATGCATTACCCTCTCGGCAGCCAAACGCGTTGCATTCAGCACTTCCTCATCTACACCTATGCTTTGTATTATACCGATTATGCGCCATATCTACTTCCTTACAAGTTTCTTAATACTGATAGTATCCCATGGATAGTCCCTCCCATTAAGCTGTTCTACTAGGAACATATATGTACAGTGCATTGTTCTTTTAAATTTGAGTCTCAGTTCTTCTACACGTTCCTGACCAGAGCTAAACGTTTTTAGTTCTTCATTGAGGTACGACACTGCTCCCCTTAGTGTACTGAACATACAAATGTTGCTACCTATTTAAGTCGTCGTTTGTACTTTGGTAATTATTGTCGCTGCCATTGCCTCATGGTCACTGATACCAGTTACAGTATGGATATGCTCAGATAGTACAAGTTTGTTTGTTGCCGTTGGATCCGATATATTCTACGCTGAGTGGGCCTCCATACTATTTCTTCTAGGTAGTTTTCAGAGAAGGCATTTGCTGATGTATCACAAGATGCCTTGTCATGCCCGCCATCTGCGAAACTAATTCGTGTTAAAGAAACGAAAATGATGTGTGCACCGTGGGAACTCCTTAGAAGTAGTACAGTACAAAATTAAGTGGATAAGAAGACAGGAGGACTAAGGCTCATGTCGTCAACGGCGAACTGCAAAGAATAAGCGAAGAAAGGCTTAAACGAAATAGCCTTACATGAAGGACAGAATTGATGGAATTATGTTACTGCTACAAGGGGCTGGTAACTTCGTGTCGAAATCAGCACTTGAGGGGCAGTAGTATTGGGTAAAATAAACTGCAGTACGCAGAACATGTTTTGGGCGATTCTCCATTACACAAACGCGTTTGTACGCACACCTTCTTTTTACGAGCGCCATACTCTTCTTTGTGTGGAGCAAACATGTAAGGCCGTAAACTCTAGTATAAGATACGAAGTCATAGAGAACAATATTTAACAAATCAAAAGACTGATGACTCTAAAAATAAATTCTGTTTCAGAGTCACAAGAATCTATTACAATAAAAGTGAATGTTTATTTTGTGGGAAGTGTACGAACATCCTCTCTTTACGATGCTTCGGTAATATAGCAAGTCCATTAAAGTGTCTGTCTCTCGTATAGCATCATGTATTCACAGAAATAGTGCTGAAAGTGCCACAGTAGTGACGTTTGGATTTTTGTCGAGCAGGGACGTGTTTAATGCATTATCTGCATAGCATCGGAAACGGTAGTAGTTCCATCAATGAAGAGTATTAACGTTGGTAATCAACGGTGAGCAAACAATCAGATACGTAAGTCAGCTACTGTTGATCAGTGGAATTGACGTAATTCTCAACATATTTCCGTATGTTGAACAACGAAACTTGTGGTACCTGCTAGAGCTTGGTGCTGAGAGCCAAAATGGTTCATACGCCACATCACGTTCATCGGAAAGTTCTATGGGAATAGTTATACAGAGCACCGCATCAGTCTTATTAAATTCATTTGGAATACAAAAAAATGTGTTAATCCATAACTTTGAGAGTTCTTTACGAACTGAAACAGTATTTGTACAACAAGAGTCGTATGGAAACACTACACCAACATTAGTAAACAGAAAAGTAACAAACTGAAGATATTCTTTAGTGTAAAACATATATTGCAGACTTTCAGTACGGGCAGACACCTACAATTCCAAATCTATTGGAAGCTTGGTTCATGTACATGTGAAATATTTGTTTTTTCGCAAATGTTCGGTTCAAACTCCGGAAACCAGTGATTAGTGACACAAAGTCAAATTAATGACTAGAATACATTTGTTTAACCCTAGATAACTGAACTCTTTTAAAATTTACGAGTGCGGTAGGGTACTTAACTTCGCATGGAGCACACCACTGGAGATCTAATAACTGTAATTAAGTAATACATAACCTATAAATTTTGACTTCCTTTGAATAAATGTGGAGTAGCAGAATTTACAATGGTTTAGTGTTAAATACGGTCACGTAGTCATCGCTAACAAAACACTCTGTTGTTCTTGGAGGAGAAAGATGACGTTGTTTTGTAAACATTCCCTGCTTTAATACTGACATATATCTTTCTGAAGGTAGCACTTCATAGTCACGAACCGTAACTAACAGTAGTAGGGAAAGTAACGCCAATGAAAAGTTGCAACCGAACCTCGAAGGCGAGTTGAAGGCGATCTCCCAGAGCTGAAAGAAGTGTCTGCTTCATAAGTATGAACACCACTTTGACGACTGCACACGAACATAACAAAGCTACATACACTACTATACGTATCGACTGTGTCATCAGGCTCATTCCTCACACACAATTATTTCACACACACACACACACACACACACACACACACACACACACACACACACACACACACACACACATATTAGTCCACTAGCAAGAGAAGATTCCTGACAGCTGTTAAAAACTTCCAGTTCTCAATTTTTTCGTTCTTCTTCCTCTTTGGCGTTACAGCCCTTGATGGGCCTTGGCTTCCTTGAAAATCTGTCTCTATACACTCTGTTCTTTGCTTTTTGCCCTATTATCTGTAAATGAAAATAAGAAAACATGTATGATGATGTCTAAGTCTGGAAGAACATTCATTTAACATGAAAGCCTCTGAACATTCTTTACAGGTTGCTTCAGTCATCTAGTCTTCTATCAGTATTGGCTGAAAACCAGTCGTCTAGAACTGTGATTGCATCTAGCCATTACTATAGAAACATAACAAAAACGGTTTGTAACACTGGTTGTGGTAAACTTTGCCTTGGTGAAAATCGAAAAGTTTTTGAATGACCTGGGTGAAACAATTCT
Organism: Schistocerca piceifrons; assembly: GCF_021461385.2. Classification (NCBI taxonomy): domain Eukaryota; kingdom Metazoa; phylum Arthropoda; class Insecta; order Orthoptera; family Acrididae; genus Schistocerca; species Schistocerca piceifrons. Next base: position 546,199,530 of record NC_060139.1, on the reverse strand, counting down.
TCAGAAGAAGTTTATGTTTCTGAAGAAGGGAGAAAAACCACATTTAGTCAGCTCATAAAATTGATTTGGCAGTGGGAGAAGTGAAAGATTTTAAGCACAAGTATCTAACACATGGATGTCATTGGTGCCCTCTGATTTCAACTTAAGCCATTACGATACTCTTAGCATAATGCGAAAGGCAGTGGTAGTAGCGGCTAAATACCCAGGGATCTGCTCTCTTTCTGTCCTCAGAACTCGAGTAGAAACGTTCTTCTCTGCGACCGGAAGGCTCACCGCGTCAGTCGCCCTTACTCTTCCGCTATCTAGCCGTCAGTCTTTAGTCCTCCGTGTCATAACTCTTCCGTTGCCTAGATTGAAATAATTACTCTCCAAAAGCCTAACAAGAACCCTATTCTTTCATCTCCTGGCGTGAAGAATTCCCTTTCTGGACATTCTCTAACTTGGCTGCCCTTCACCAGAGCAGGAACTGACCAGCCAACAGTGGCAGACTTTACGGGTTCCATCCAGATAAACTCTTGCTGTTTTTGCTATTTCCAATCAAAAGTGCTCTGAGGGTGCGGAGGAAGCCATAAAAATCTGTTCCACTACACAGCACAATTTTGAAACAGACCTATAAGACTTTAGTTCAAAATGTTTCAAATGCCTCTAAAGCTATGGGACTTAACATCTGAGGTCATCAGTCCCCTACACTTAGAATTACTTAAACCTAACTAACATATGGACATCACACACATCCATGCCCGAGGCAGGATTCGAACCTGCGACCGCAGCAGCAGCGTGGTTCCGGACTGAAGCACGTAGAACCGCTCGGCCACAGCGGACGGCAAGACTTTAGTAGAACATATCTAAGAGATTCTAAAAAGATGATGTTTCGGTACTAGAATGAGGAAAATGTAGTATAAATAAAGGAATCTGAGTTTCGCGAGGAGTGGAATAAAATCATTGAAAAACTTTTCTTACGTTATTGTAACTGTTCTTTGAGGATGAAGCCATCGTTATTAGAAAAATGCTTGAAAATCTCCAGCTCTTCGAGTACGTAGAGCCTATGACCTCTCTTTCCTCTATGAAAAATCGAATTTTTTTCAACGCTTTTCTGTTTGTGACCAGAAATTAACAGGTCAGCAGAAGTGGAATGTACATAATTAAGATTCAGATATTTTTTGGATTGCACAGCTGTTTGTATAAATTTTCTATATTATTCTGTCCCTTACGTAATAGTAATTTCTGTAATGCCTAATAGATGGCTCTTAGTTATGTTTCATCTTCTTGAGTACTGTGTATTTTCAAAACACATAAAGCTCTGTTCCTTTGTATTTTGTTTTTATAATTAACTGTTGTTTTTCATTATTCCTGTTTCAAAAGGTCACATGTCACTGTCCGCGCCCGGTAGGCGACGCAACTTGTGTTGTTTTCGTGGCAGGAATGTAAGCCACTTCGCCCATCAGTTTGATGTTGTTCTTAGCTGGGCATACGTGCCAAAGGCTGGAACGTGTTTTATTTTTTGACTTGAGGATGTCTGCTCTTAACGGTGATCATTGCTTCTCGCAGTGTCATTTTACATAATATAATTTTAATTAATATTGTGTTTATACTGGTTGCAGGTGAGGAGGGAAGTTAGTTATTAGTATTTTATTAATGATCTCATTCATAAGCAGCCATATCACAGTCAACACAGTCGCTCAAGAAAGTTATAATTAAGCTTTACTTGTTTAATCAGAATCGGACGATGACTCTCCTTTTCCGCAGCCTCGATGATTCGAAGCAATCTGCAATCCTGCGTAAATAAAATGTCTTGGTTTTCTTGCGTTCCGTAGTCAATCGGGAATCCTCAGATCAAGCGGAAAGTTTGCTTTGATATAGTTTAATTATCCGATGAAATAATGGAGCTCTTGGATCTAATAATTTCAGGTTCGTTTCCAATTCATCGGAAGTTCCCTTCTGATTACCAACGAAACGACACCTCCGTGCAAATTTCCAATTAGAGAATACATATATAATGAAATTCCTTACACACCTTTGATGTAAATGCTCGGTATATATTTTCTTGAGTAGCATACAATATATTTTCAATCTCTTTCTTCCAGTAATCTCAATAGCAAAATTACAACTATTCAGTGTGGCTATTCGGCACCGAGAAGATCCTAGAAGTCCTCTCAACACACGAGAGAGAATATTACAAAGAGTAATTATGCGCTCATGGAATAGTAATTGTACTGTACTACTTTGCGCATCGATTCAGCGAGTATATAGATGGTGAAGTAGGAAACGTAATTCACTTATAGAATTGTGCAGGGATAATTAGTAGAATATAAAGAGATATTACAGTAAGTAACCTTTTTACGTCATGACAATTGTCATCTTGGTTAATGTGTTTTGTCATACTTAATTTTCTATGTATTATTTAATAGGATTTCTCAAAATTTAATTCTGATCAAGACATCCGTGGACGTGCCGATGCCTATGTCTGTGTACCATACCGTTATTTTTGCAACCAGTTGGCCATGTGATTCCTATGTTGAAATTTCGTACTTCCGTTATGTGTGCAATATTAAATTGGCATATTAATTCGTGTGTTGAAAAAATTCTGACATAAATTACTTGATCGAAACTATGTTTTAGTCTTTTATTTTCACCGTTTTAGATGTTCTGATTTTTAGTTCATACCAATTTTTTGCAAGTTTTCCATTATCTATGGAAACTGCACATTTCGCGATTCCAAGTGTGAATAGTAATATGCATTATTTCTACAGTTTCAACAGTCAGTAGTGTTAGTGTTAGTCTACGGCGCAGTTGTACAGCAGTAACACGAGTCTTTGCTGTTAGTGCACACACGTCTATTGTCGGATTACAATAGTCGAGTGGAGCACAGACTTGTCAGTCGCCGGTCTCGCTAACAGAAGGAATAATGCGCCTCGTTTGTCACTGTTTAGGCTGGCCTGCTCCGGACCATTTGTTACGGCCGTACAGGGCCCGTGCGTCCGCGCGCCGCAGGGACAAGCTGTGAACGACGCCGCGCCGCGCTCTGCTCTGCTCTGCTCTGCTCTGCTCCGGCTCGTCTAATCCGACAGCGTGTCCCGCGCAGTACCTGCCCGCCTCGGCCCGGCTCTGATAAACGAGGCGAGGCGCTCGCGCCGTGGGCGCCGTACCGGCGATGGGATCTGGCACATTGGCAGCAACCGATGACCTGCCGCACGGCTCCTAATGGCCGCCCTCACTCACCGCTTCGTGTCCGTAGCCACGGCTGTCCGGCAATTACCGCCGCACGCCCGCTGAGCGATGTGCCACTCCGCCTGCCGCTCTGGAGCCCGCGATACGCCAATAGAAGCCCCTCGCAGGCGACGCCAGCGCTTAACTGCCGCACTTTAACAACCCATAAGAGCCATTAACTTCACGTTCAGATTGTGCACTGCACGACCGCTTAGGGGCTTCAATGCTGATCTGTCTCGCCGGCACGTTCCATTTCCACTGCACTAACCCAGCAGGACGTCTGATCGGCTGTCATACACCCCTGGAAATTGAAATAAGAACACCGTGAATTCATTGTCCCAGGAAGGGGAAACTTTATTGACACATTCCTGGGGTCAGATACATCACATGATCACACTGACAGAACCACAGGCACATAGACACAGGCAACAGAGCATGCACAATGTCGGCACTAGTACAGTGTATATCCACTTTTCGCAGCAATGCAGGCTGCTATTCTCCCATGGAGACGATCGTAGAGATGCTGGATGTAGTCCTGTGGAACGGCTTGCCATGCCATTTCCACCTGGCGCCTCAGTTGGACCAGCGTTCGTGCTGGACGTGCAGACCGCGTGAGACGACGCTTCATCCAGTCCCAAACATGCTCAATGGGGGACAGATCCGGAGATCTTGCTGGCCAGGGTAGTTGACTTACACCTTCTAGAGCACGTTGGGTGGCACGGGATACATGCGGACGTGCATTGTCCTGTTGGAACAGCAAGTTCCCTTGCCGGTCTAGGAATGGTAGAACGATGGGTTCGATGACGGTTTGGATGTACCGTGCACTATTCAGTGTCCCCTCGACGATCACCAGTGGTGTACGGCCAGTGTAGGAGATCGCTCCCTACACCATGATGCCGGGTGTTGGCCCTGTGTGCCTCGGTCGTATGCAGTCCTGATTGTGGCGCTCACCTGCACGGCGCCAAATACGCATACGACCATCATTGGCACCAAGGCAGAAGCGACTCTCATCGCTGAAGACGACACGTCTCCATTCGTCCCTCCATTCACGCCTGTCGCGACACCACTGGAGGCGGGCTGCACGATGTTGGGGCGTGAGCGGAAGACAGCCTAACGGTGTGCGGGGCCGTAGCCCAGCTTCATGGAGACGGTTGCGAATGGTCCTCGCCGATACCCCAGGAGCAGCAGTGTCCCTAATTTTCTCGGAAGTGGCGGTGCGGTCCCCTACGGCACTGCGTAGGATCCTATGGTCTTGGCGTGCATCCGTGCGTCGCTGCGGTCCGGTCCCAGGTCGACGGGCACGTGCACCTTCCGCCGACCACTGGCGACAACATCGATGTACTGTGGAGACCTCACGCCCCACGTGTTGAGCAATTCGGCGGTACGTCCACCCGGCCTCCCGCATGCCCACTATACGCCCTCGCTCAAAGTCCGTCAACTGCACATACGGTTCACGTCCACGCTGTCGCGGCATGCTACCAGTGTTAAAGACTGCGATGGAGCTCCGTATGCCACGGCAAACTGGCTGACACTGACGGCGGCGGTGCACAAATGCTGCGCAGCTAGCGCCATTCGACGGCCAACACCGCGGTTCCTGGTGTGTCCGCTGTGCCGTGCGTGTGATCATTGCTTGTACAGCCCTCTCGCAGTGTCCGGAACAAGTATGGTGGGTCTGACACACCGGTGTCAATGTGTTCTTTTTTCCATTTCCAGGAGTGTATTTTCGGCATACGATAGGTTACAGACCACGCCTCTACCTCAATTGTATTCGTCATAGCACCCCAACACTTGATTATCGAAGTGTTTCGTTTGTGTATCAGTGCTGGAAAGAGGTAGTAGGGTGGATATTACCCACAAGACAGTGCGGAATCGAGAACATAGACACAAGCTGTATCTGCATTCACGTGTAGAGCCCATAGCACTGGAGAACTAGAATGAATTCGCGAAAACCATCGGTTTCTCTCATGAAATCTTATTGGACCTGTGGTTCTGGAATGGGGTCAGCTGCAGGGCTCGCAAATTAGATCGAGAGGGGACAGATTCCAGAGATAAGGATTGTGTGAAGAGGGGGCGACATTGTCTATTCAAGCGACTGTGGAAACTGTGAATTGTGAGACTGCGATGGACGGGAACAAATTTCAGGCATAGCGTGAGCTTTCTCCGATGTTTCTTTCAGCAGCAGTTGTTGGTAGATATACCAAAATTCAGGCGCAACTGGGTTCGAAAATTATTTCAACACCCACACAACACTCTTAAGTGTTCACCGGCTGGACTGAATTTTAAAGGGTTTCCCACATAGTCAATGGAGTAATGCTGATGTGCAAAACTTAAGGACGAAATAGGCTTTCACATGATGTGTCAGTCCCAAACAACCGTAGGAGGGTACGTAAAGCCTAGTTTACACGACGACACTAGGTTGCAGGCAACTGCGCTACCGACCACTGTGCAAGAGCGCCGCGCGTTTGCGCAACTCGTCGGTGAAACTAAACTGTTTCGGAGCGCTCCAACTTTGGCGACACTAGTAGCATGAGTTTTGAGGTTATGTGTGTTCTTAGAGTGTAAACAAACTGTAACATGAAGTGCGGAACGGAGAATAATGTTCGCTTTTTGGATATCTATGCTTTGCATAGGTGTTTGTGGGAGTTCAGTGATGCTGATTACAAAAATAAGCAGCATATTGCTGCTCGTGAGACCGTCATGTGCGGTCAGAACATAGATAGTTTGAAAATATCTGAGCTACAGGGCAAAATTTATTGAATTAGGAGCGCATCTACAACTGAATTAAGAAAAATACAAGCAAATGTAATTCTAGCTGTAGAAATGCTCTTGTCTACAAGACTAAAATCCCATCGTTCGAGTTCGCCCACTCTTTTTTTTTAAGGAATATTGTTGACAGGAAGGAAGGCTACGCATATCAAGAAGCTACATTTTTTACTAAATATTCAACTATTTAAAACGTCGCAGATGTGCTCCCCGTTCACATATGTTTGAATTTTGAAATATTCCCACTGTACAGATCTGTCTTCAAGAGAGTAGTTTGCAAACCGTTCTCTTCTTAATGCCGCCTGCTTCGAATAATTGCTGCTGTTAATGTTAATAATTATTACTCTTAATAATTATTGGTGTTAATGAAAAAGCGTCATCACCAACTAAAACCGCATCTTATAACATGCCGAGTGTTCTTGATTGTAATGCGTGCAATGTGATATGTAATTTCAGTTCTGGCGAGAGTGCTTCATGCATTACATTACTACATTAAATTACATTTATCGTTATCCATGGATCCCTTGGAGAGGAGGCTCTGGGATGTGGAAAGAGTCGAAGGTTGTTCTTTTTTTTTTGCAATATCTTTATTTCTTATCGCATAATTAACTCTATTTAGAAAATGGTTCAAATGGCTCTGAGCACTATGGGACTTAACATCTAAGGTCATCTGTCCCCTAGAACTTAAAACCACTTAAGCCTAACTAACCTAAGGACGTCACACACATCCATGCCCGAGGCAGGATTCGAACCTGCGACCTTACTGGTCGCGCGGTTCCAGACTGTAGTGCCTAGAACCGCTTGGCCACCCCGGCCGGCCTCTATTTAGAAGAAATGTAAACAGTTCTGGTGACATTCTAAGATAATTAAAAAAACTTCTTGGGTCTTCCATTACAAATTATTTCAGCAAGGATGCTGAGCAGCCGAGCTGACGTCTTTTCTTCATACAGTCACGAATCTAAACAGGTTTCTTATTTTTTCTTATGCAGCGATTCCATGCAACAAGCTTTAACTCCATCACAACTCGTGCGACGTGCAGCTGCCAAAACTTTCATTTCAGACACGACTCAGGAACTCACAAAAGACGAAACTGAAGTATATACTGGTTTCGCCCTGTCAACAGTCAAATATAAAACATTTGCGTGCAACACATTCCACGCAACGAGTGGTGCAACCCAATGTCGTCGTGTAAACTAGTCTTAATGCACCCAGGAACACTGTCCAACGTGATCGTTTTGATGGTTCAGGTGTTTTAGGGTGTTCGGAGGCATAATGCTGATGAAGACGGTACATTCAGTGCTCAGCGTTTTTGTGACCGTGTACTTCTTCTCCACGTGCGTCTTTTCAGGGGTGCATCCTGCCATGACTTGATTTTTGTGCACGACAATTTCCACCCGCATCGAACAGCGCAGGTGAAGAAGCTCTTAGAACGAAAGGATATTCGCCGATTGGCTTGGCCTGCCCGTTCCCCCAGCATGGGGATGGATCTGGGACACGTGTTGCACCAATGACCGTCCAGCAGCTGTTATCCGCTCTGGTGCGGGACTGCCCTACTACAAGAACTCCGTACCAACCTTCTGGCCAGCATGGGAACACGTTGCACAGAATGGATTCCCGCCCATAGTGATTACACATCCTATTAAGAACCCAGTCTGCCTTTCGTGATGTCTTTAGTTACCTTCTACACGATACTGTCGCAGTTCTTTCCTCGTATGGCCCAAGTTTCCTCGATCTATGTTACTCGACAGTGACACATCGTGCTTAAGTTACTTTCGTCCTTACGTTTTGCGCACCAGTGTGTTTTGTGAGTTATAGAGTGAAAAGAATAGTATCGTGAGGTCTTACCAAGAGACAGCTGCATACAAAAAATTCTACACTGAACCCTATGTAAGACAACAAGTGTCTGGCGCACTTATTAGATCGCTTACTACTGCTATAATGATAGGTTATCAAGATTTAAGTGAGTTCGAACGTGGTGTTATAGTCGGGGCACGAGCGATGGGACACAGGATCTCCGAGGTAGAGATAAAGCGAATATTTTCCCGTACGAGTATTTCACGAGTGTACCGTGAATATCGGGAATCCGCTAAAACATCAAATCTCCGACATTGCTGCGGCCGGAAAAACATCCTGCAAGAGCTGAAGAGAATCGTTCAACGTGACATAAGTGCAGACCTTCCACAAATTGCTGCAGATTTCAATGCTGGGCCATCTACAAGTGTCACCGTGTGAACCATTCAACGAAACAACGCCGATATGGGCTTTCGGACCCGAAGGCTCCCTAGTGTATCCTTGATGACTGCACGACACAAAGTTTTACGCCTTACCTAAGCCTGTTAACACCTAAATTGGACTGTTGATGACTGGAAACATGTTGCTTGGTCGGACGAGTCTCATTACAACTTTTAGCGAGCAGATGGACGTGTACGGGTATGGAGACAACCTCTTGAATCCATGGACCCTGCATGTCAGCAGCGGACTGTTCAGGCTGGGGGAGGCTCTGTAATGAAGTGAGGCATGTGCAGTTGGACTGATCCAGACGTATCAGGAGTCCAGACCCTACACGATATTTAGGCAGGTGTACCAGTTTCTTTGGCTCTTCAGTGTATTCAAGGAAGACTTGAGAGCACCGATTAGAATGCCCTTCACTATGGCAAGAGCCAGTCTATAACCACTGCACTAATGTTTTAAAAGAAAATGAATCTCACATTGCAGGCAAATAGCGAGCTGGCAAACATTTTCCTCTGCAGACTGTAAATGTGTACGGTCACAGTTTCTGTAGAAATTAAAACAGCTATTTCTATGTGATTGACACAAACGAATTTAACTGTAATCCAGATATTTCTCTTTTCATTGAGTGAGATGTCGCTTTGGTTAAGGCTCTGGATTGCGTTCTGGAGAAGCTGACTCATATCCCAGTCTTCCTTTCACCTCTAGTCTGGAAATGAGCGTCCCTGCAACAAACAAGCCTCCACAAGGACAGTAAGACCACGTCTGGTGCAGAATGGCCCGTCAGCACCACGACTCCCCACATGCGGCAGCAAAGAGAGGCGCGCCGATAGTGGTCCGCCAGACGACAACAGGAGTAGCACTACGCATTCTTTTCAAATGAATCCCTGTCTTGCGTACAAGTTCATGGAGGACTTATCTGCGTGTGAAGGATCCGAGTAGAATGAAAGTTGTCAGATTGTATTCATCATCGTTATACGCGCCCAGAATCTTGCGTCACGGTATGGAGTGCCATTGGATATACAACACGATCACCTTCGATTCACATAGCCGGTAGTTTGGACATCAGTCGTTACATTTGTGATCTGTTAAGAATGATGACTCTCTCGTATCTTGGAGGTATGCGTGATCTTATGTTTCAACAAGATAGCGCAAAATGACATGTACCCGTGCGTCCTGTCGTATCTACACTACTGACCATCAAAATTGCTGCACCAAGAAGATGACGTGCTACAGACGCGAAATTTAACCGACAGGAAGAAGATGTTGTGATATGCAAATGATTAGCTTTTCAGAGCATTCACACAAGGTTGGCGCCGGTGGCAACACCTACAACGTGCAGACGTGAGAAAAATTTCCAACCGATTTCTCATACACAGACAGCAGTTGACCGGCGTTGCCTGGTGAAATGTTGTTGTGATGCCTCGTGTAAGGAAGAGAAATGCCTAACATCATGTATCCGACTTTGATAAAGGTCCGATTGTAGCTTATCGCGATTGCGGTTTATCGTATTGCGACATTGCTGCTCGCGTTGGTCGATATCCAATGACTGTTAGCAGAATATGAAATCGGTGGGTTCAGGAGAGTAATACGGAACGCCATGCTGGATCCCAATAGCCTCGTATCACTAGCAGTCTACATGACACATCTTATCCGCACGTCTGTAACGGATTGTGCAGCTACGTATCGATCCCTGACTCAACAGATGGGGACGTTTGCAAGACAACAACCATCTGCACGAACAGTTGGATGACGTTTGCAGCAGCATTGACTATCAGCTCGGAGACCATGGCTGCGGTTACCCTTGACGCTGCATCACAGACAGGAGCGCTTGCGATGGTGTACTCAACGACGAACCTGGGTGCACGAATGGCAAAACGTCATTTTTCGGATGAATCCAGGTTCTGTTTACAGCATCATGATGGTCGCATTCGTGTTTGGCGACATCGCGGTGAACACACATTGGAAGCGTGTATTCGTCATCGCCACACTGGCGTATCACCTGGCGTGATGATATGGGGTGCCATTGTTTACACGTCTCGGTCACCTCTTGTTCTTATTGACGGCACTTTGAACAGTAGACGTTACATTTCAGATGTGTTACGACCCTTCATTCGATCCCTTCGAAACCCTACATTTCAGCAGGATAATGCACGACCGCATGTTGTAGGTCCTGTACGGGCCTTTCTGGATACAGAAAATGTTCGACTGCTGCTCTGGCCAGCACATTCTCCAGATCTCTCACCAATTGAAAACGTCTGGTCAATGGTGGCCGAGCAACTGGCTCGTCACAATACGCCAGTCACTACTCTTGATGAACTGTGGTATCGTGTTGAAGCTGCATGGGCAGCTGTACCTGTACACGCCATTCAGGCTCTGTTTGACTCAATGCCCAGGCGTATCAAGGCCGTTATTACGGCCAGAGGTGGTTGTTCTGGGTACTGATTTCTCAGGATCTATGCACCCAAATTGCGTGAAAATGTAATCACATGTCAGTTCTAGTATAATATATTTGTCCAATGAATATCCGTTTATCATCTGCATTTTTTCTTGGTGTAGCAATTTTAATAGCCAGTAGTGTAGATACAGAGGGTGTTGGACTGTTGACCTAAACAGCACGTCCTCCACGTCTCTCATCCACTGGAAGCATCTAATCACTGCTTTCGGAGAGACTTGCATGTTACCACTCGCCACCCATGAGTAATGAACCCTGTCATAGAGCTGAAACAGCACTGCATGATGCATCCGTACCAGTGATACGAGCTCAGTTTTCGACACTATACTAGGCTGGGTTAGAACTCTTTCTGACAGAGGTGGCTGACCTGTGTTCTAAATTTTGCCCTCAGCATACCTCCAACTCACCTATGAATTAAATAATGCGTTATTCTTAATATGGTGCATCCGAACAATGAGCAAACGTTCACAATTTTCAAAATTTTCTTGCGTTAGAATTTTAATGTCCTGAAGAGTATAATGATCAAACTAACGACTTTTCCACCATTAACCCCCTTAGGGATCTCATAGTCATTGTGTTTCGTCTACCATTCCGTGGCTTGACTATGAGTGTCTAAGCTGTCGATGATACGCTTAGAAGAGATTAATATGCTTTTTCTTTGTGGTATTATTCTTAAGTTCTGCGTATGTTCTTATTTAATGATAGCTATTCCATTCGATCATCTGTTTCTTCCCAAACCATTACAATCTCTTCGTCGCGGAATCATTTTACAAACAACTCAGTAATATATTCATACATATTATAAAAATGGATGCATCTATATGACTATGTGAGTATGTTCCCATCTTCTCCTAAACCACTGGACCGATTTCAACCAAACTTGGTACACCGTCAGGCAACAACCGTTGTTTGGTTAACAACCACTTACCTACCACGTTCAGAAGAAATGAATTCATAAACAGTGAGATGTGTGACAAACTGCGGCTTCTGTCCTACTAGTTCTCTTCGCAATAAATTACGCAGGCAGTATCCACGTACGCCGCTGAATGTACCTACCCAAATATATCATTTATCACACATAGGGATATGACATCATAAATACTGAGATGCATAAAAAAATGTCGCATCTTGTAGTTTTTGTACATGTGTTCCTTAATACTTAGTCACTCCTACAGTCGTGTCAACTTACGTAAATCCCAGAGACCTGGCAGTGCTTTTGACAACTTTCAACTGCGAAGCACAAACGACTGTAGGCGAAAACAATAACCGTCTATAGACTTATAAAGAGTCGTTGCCACAGACACGTTTACAAAATAGCGTTGTAGGCACGCCTCTAGCGTACAGAACTGTCCGGCTACCGTGCTTACACATTTGCACATTATGCATATTTCTTTGTGTGACTGTTTCATAATGTAAAAGGTGTTCTTACGAGTACATGGAAATGAAACTTTTCGGAATTACACTGCAAACACAGATCAATTTTTATTTTTGTTTCTCATAAAAAATTGGCAAAATGAATAGCCGGGCAATGTCGGTTTTGAGAGCTAACGTTGCTGTATAACACAAGGGATGATAATAAAGGTTTTTCACCTGAAGGCCACACTAATCCATTTTCCACATGTCGGTGTTTATATACCCGCATCGGAGTCGTGCTTAGTTGTATATTTGCTGCAGCTACGCCCTCATAAAGTTTCTGATCGCCCCTTATACAACGTTTATGCTCTCCTACAATTTCTATCCTCTGTCTGTTACTGTAACGCAAAACCGATTAGTTCACTGATGACTTAGTGGAGGACATATCAGTCCATTTCTTCATGTAATAAACATTTGCTACGTATTTACTTCCACAGATTTTTTTCTGTTTCTTCGTATTCCCCTGCAGCACCTAAATTAAGTATTTTTAAATTCTTCAGTTCCTATTCCCACCCACAAGTAAATAGTTGCACAATGATTCCTTAATTCTAAACCAATATCCGATAACAGATCATTTTCTTAATCGAAGGACCTATTCTTAATTTGCAACACTTTTTTTCCTTTCTGTAATCGTCCATCTAAGTACAACTTTGTTTTTGCTTTGTAGACAGCAGACTTTATCGGTTTTCGAACTAGCTTCTTGTAAGTATACTTCATTTATGCTCAAGTTCACTACGGTATTTTGTACCTCCTCTTTAAATATAAAAAATACGAGTATCACTTACTTTTATTTCACGCACGGCCTTCATTTTCATTTAATATGCAAAAAATGGCTCTGAGCACTATGGGACTTAACGTCTGAGGTCATCAGTCCCCTAGAACTTAGAACTACTTAAACCTAACTAACCCAAGGACATCACAAACATCCATACCCGAGGCAGGATTCGAACCTGCGACCGTAGCGGTCGCGCGGTTCCAGACTGTAGCGCCTAGAACCGCTCGGCCACTCCGTCCGGCCATTTAATATGCAAAAGAAACAACATTGTTATTGTATCACACGATTTTAACACGTTATTCTCTATACCTTCAAGTTCCATTATCAGTGCTTTTGTTTTTGGTTGCGTTAATGGTTTTCTTAGGGTGGAGTGACAACTGAAATTAAAGATCTAGCGCTGCGCTTCTTTGCTGACAACATCTTACACTTTAGTGACTCATAATGGTCTCAGGAATACCTTATAACCATCATACAACTCCTCTTCTCAGCAGTAGAAAATCTGTTTCGGCCGTGCTTCCGATACAATCAGTAGTAAACAAAAAGTGCTTCGTTGTAGGAGGGGCATTAGCAGACAGCTGTGAATAAAATCGGAAGAGACGCCACCCAGCACATGAAGGAGGCTGCAGAAGCGTGCACAGCAAGAGACTTTTGTTCCAGGCGGGACAGCACAAAGACGCGAAGCTAATTTGTGTGCCACTGATGTGGACCATTACGAGGCTCCCTCATAATTACACTGAGCCGAGGGACGCACTGCTCTCACACGCCCACCATTTAGTTAATGAACTTATTCAAAGGACTCTTCCCAGTCCCGCGCGGTGGCCGTACAAATGACTGTGTACCTTAAAATGTGCAGAGAGCGAGAATACCAGTCAGTTACAAGTTACATCAATCATCTGTTCCAGCGTAATGATGTGGAAGGCGTCAGACTACAACGAAGTAACAATGTTATATATTCAGTCTCTACACTGACACAATCATTAGTTTTTTCCTCCTGTAAATTTAGGATGCGTAATAGAGAGACGAATTTTGCTATGAAAAATATTGTTAATAACCCTCCCATTGAAATACACCGCGTTGAAAGTAGCATCGTATTTTAGAAGCAAACTAGTAACACTTGTTTTTGAGAGTTTACTTTATTCCGTGGATATATTTTCCTTTACATATTTCTGAGAATAGAAGAGTAGCGCTTATTGTTACTGAAGCATTTCACTGTAATATATTTTATTTTGATTTTCGGTTTATCTGTTATTCTTCCGGTTATGTTGTTGTTGTTGTTGTGGTCTTCAGTCCTGAGACTGGTTTGATGCAGCTCTCCATGCTACTCTATCCTGTGCAAGCTTCTTCATCTCCCAGTACCTACTGCAACCTACATCCTTCTGAATCTGCTTAGTGTATTCATCTCTTGGTCTCCCCCTACGATTTTTACCCTCCACACTGCCCTCCAATACTAAATTGGTGATCCCTTGATGCCTCAGAACATGTCCTACCAACTGATCCCTTCTTCTGGTCAAGTTGTGCCACAGACTTCTCCCCAATCCTATTCAATACTTCCTCATTAGTTATGTGATCTACCCATCTAATCTTCAGCATTCTTCTGTAGCACCACATTTCGAAAGCTTCTATTCTCTTCTCGTCCAAACTATTTAGCGTCCATGTTTCACTTCCATAAATGGCTACACTCCATACGAATACTTTCAGAAATGACTTCCTAACACTTAAATCTATACTCGATGTTAACAAATTTCTCTTCTTCAGAAACGCTTTCCCTGCCATTGCCAGTCTGCATTTTATATCCTCTCTACTTCGACCATCATCAGTTATTTTGCTCCCCAAATAGCAAAACTCCTTTACTACTTTAAGTGTCTCATTTCCTAATCTAATACCCTCAACATCACCCGACTTAATTCGACTACATTCCATTATCCTCGTTTTGCTTTTGTTGATGTTCATCTTATATCCTCCCTTCAAGACACCATCCATTCCGTTCAACTGCTCTTCCAAGTCCTTCTGGTTATATATATATTTAAATCTCATCTAAAAAGCTATAAAACTTCGCTTACAGTGACTCCTCAGTAACTGTTAATTACATGCTGGTTTATAGCAAGAGACAGCATACTGCCGTTTACTTTAGGAAAGTGAATGGAGAATGTCAATTTATTGCAGGCTTCTCTTCTTTCATTTCTATAGCAGATTCAGTATAGCGATAATCTTCATTAGGAGTGCCATTCAACTGTCTCGATCAGTGAAAGTCGAACAGGGTCGGTCATTGTGGGGCGGTACATCGGGCCACATGTATACCGATCGTATTGTTAATTGGTAACGTACGTAAATTAGTATGTTATGAACCCGAATAGACTAGCTATAGTAAGGACACGATAACTTAACCGCTGGCCCCAGAACACAAGTTGTTAAAAATCGGTAACATTCGGAACACTTAGTGACGACTGTTCTCTGTTTGAGATTGCTGCCATTATCAGCGACCCAAAAGTTGGGACAATGTGTTTGCCTGACAATGTGTTGTGTTGCCCGTGCGATCGGATGATTAATTGATCAATAACAGTAATTGTACTTATATTTAATTGCACTATTGAAGACGAGACACCATCATGAATGATAAATGATTTAAATGCCACATGCTATTGCATTACAATAGCTTTAATTAATTTTGGTTCCTAGCTATAAATAAACATCGCATTTGATGATGACCATGATTGAAAAGTGAATTCACGAATCCATGTTACTTCCTTTCGAAATTTACAACGTAGTAGGTGATCGATACGAGTCGCGCTCGTCTGCGGGTTGTTATTACTGGAAGAGAAACACACAAATATTCTCGCTCTCGCATTTTCTCTCCAGAAGTGCTTGCGCTACTTGCACTTCTGTCCATGACGTGAGCGGCCAACTGTACTTAGCTCACGGCCGGACTCACCAATGCCAATTAAAAAAAATCACGTCTTAAAATATTAGTCTCCGTAAATATTGTTGTTTCTAACTGGGTAGAAAAACTACACTCGTAAAAAGTTCTTAACGTTAGCTGATGTTTTCAGATAGTTGCTGAATGCATATTATTATGAACAAGGGCCGCACATACTTGATCAGGCCGAATGCGGCCCGCAGGAAGCAGTTTGACAACTGTCACATAGTAGAACTTAAGTACGTAGTTAGGATGGATGGTTATTGCCTAACGACCCATAAACACGAAGTCATTAACGACTGAGCACGAGTTTGGATTTAGGAAGAATGTGGAAATACGTAAAACGGCCGTGCCCTTTGAAATGAACCATGTAGACTTCACCTTATACGTGGCAGGGAAGTAATGGAAATCCTAAATATGGTCGGCCGGAATGGAACTGAACCACTTCCCTTCCAAATACGAGCCCTGTGTCTGAATAGCAGCGGCATCTCACGCTGTTAGAACGTTGAGGCAATATCTAATGGGAATCGCTACTTGGCGCCTAGATAGGAGGCAACCGAGTGAGGCCAGCAGCACGTGTGGTTGCCTTATATTCGACTTAATAGTGGAGCAGCACAGTGCAGTGTTGCAAGCAAGATTACTGAATGGTACCAAGAAAGATAACAACGTAATGCCAGACTACACCAGTTGTAGTGGCTGCCGAGTGGTGGCGTGCCACTGTCTCGGCAAGCCATGATCAGGTGTTTCTAATCGATGAGGCACGTGGAGGACGTGCTGATCACAGCAGCAATCATACACCCTCTGTATCCAGATAGGTGAGAACAGCAAGTGCAGTAAGCTGGTCTTGAATCACCCTACGTTCAACAGTTGTTGTTGTTGTTGTTGTTGTTGTTGTTTGGGGAAGGAGACCAGACAGCGAGGTCATCGGTCCCATCGGGTTAGGGAAGGAAGTCGGCCGTGTCCTTTCAGAGGAACCATCCCGGCATTTGCCTGGAGTGATTTAGGGAAATCACGGAAAACCTAAATCAGGATGGCCGGACGCGGCATTGAAACGTCGTCCTTCCGAATGCGAGTCCAGTGTCTAACCACTGCGCCACCTCGCTCGGTCAACAGTTGTTAATTCAAAGGTTCATTGTGAAAATGTTTAGTTCATGTGAAATATTAACTTCTGTAGCTTTAAAGAGATTGAAAATGTTGCTGTGCCACTGGATGCGCTTCATTTTTATGAGATTGAAAATGTATTCAGGTTTGCTTTAATACTTGACAATAAATTATTATAGATTCTCAACCAGCTGTAAGAGCCATCTTTCAGCCTGTCTGACACTTGCCCATTTTTGGTGCAACTTCTGCAAAAAGGCTATGCGAGAAGCAGCCGCCCAAATTCCCAGCATTTGCATTTACCCTTTTCTGTCGGTGCCGCTCATCTTTCTACGTGGACTCGCTCGTGCTGGTCGCCTAGTCGGACCTGCCGCGGCGCACCCTGGGCTCTGGCCCCGCTAGTGTTCAGCCGTACAACAATCTTACCTCCCCTCATACCACCCCCAGGCGGCCGAATCACTCGTTTACACGAACGTAACGTTCATACCGCTCTATGTTTTCATGAAAGTCCCGTTTGTTAGTGCGTGTTACTCCGCAGCAATGTTGCACGTCGCTGGGTCAACCGTTACCCTTGCAAGTCCTGGATGAGTGGTACTAAGAACACACTCCAATAACGTTTTATGTCTTCTCACAATTAAACGTTTTAAATCCAAACCTGAAAGTGTTTGTCTCGGCAGACCTCTTCTATTTCCTACAAAAATACGAACCAGCAGTTTAATTTTGTTATTATAAATTTTCTAAAATCAGAGGAATGAAGCAAATATGGTTGTTTTAAATGTGGAAGCTAAAAGATACGAATCACTACAGGTTGGTCAATTGATCGTGACCGGGCCAAATATCTCACTAAATAAGCGTCAAACGAAAAAACTGCAAAGAACGAAACTTCTCTAGCTTGAAGGGGGAAAGCAGATGGCGCTATGGTTGGCCCACTAGATGGCGCTGCAATAGGTCAATCGGATATAAACTGTTTTTTTTTTTAAATAGGAACCCCCATTTTTTATTAGATATTCGTGTAGTACGTAAAGAAATATGAATGTTTTAGTTGGACCACTTTTTTCGCTTTGTGGTAGAAGGCTCCGTAATAGTCACAAACATATGGCTGACAATTTTAGACCAACAGTTGGTAACAGGTAGGTTTTTTAAACTAAAATACAGAACTTAGGTACGTTTGAACATTTTATTTTCGTTGTTCCAATGTGATACATGTACCTTTGTGAACTTATCATTTCTGAGAACGCATGCTGTTACAGCACGATTACCTGTAAATACCACATTAATACAATAAATGCTCAAAATGATGTCCGTCAACCTCAATGCATTTGGCAATACGTGTAACGACATTCCTCTCAACAGCGAGTAGTTCGCCTTCCGTAATGTCCGCACATGCATTGACAATGCGCTAACGCATGTTCTCAGGAGATGTCAGGTGGATCACGACAGCAAACATCCTTCAACTTTCCCCACAGAAAGAAATCCGGGGACGTCAGATCCGGTGAACGTGCGGGCCATGGTATGGTGCTTCGACGACCAATCCACCTGTCATGAAATATGCTATTCAGTACCGCTTCAACCGCACGCGAGCTATGTGCCGGACGTCCATCATGTTGGAAGTACATCGCCATTCTGTCATGCAGTGAAACATCTTATGGTAACATCGGTAGAACATTACGTAGGAAATCAGAATACATTGCGCCATTTAGATTGCCATCGATAAAATGGGGGCCAGTTATCCTTCCTCCCATAATGCCGCACCATTCATTAATCCGCCAAGGTCGCTGATGTTCCACTTGTCGCAGCCATCGTGGATTTTCGGTTGCCCAATAGTGTATATTATGACGGTTTACGTTACCGCTGTTGGTGAATGACGCTTCGTCGGTAAAAAGAACGCGTGCAAAAAATCTGTCATCGTCCCGTAATTTCTCTTGTGCCCTGTGTAAGAACTGTATACGACGTTCAGAGTCGTCTCCATGTAATTCCTCGTGCATAGAAATATGGTAAGGGTGCAATCGACATTGATGTAGCATTCTCAACACCGACGTTTTTGAGATTCCCGATTCTCGCGCAGTTTGTCTGCTACTGACGTGCGGATTAGCCGCGACAGCAGCTAAAACACCTACTTGGGCATCATCATTTGTTACAGGTCGTGATTGACGTTTCACATGTGGTTGAACACTTCCTGTGGCTGAACACTTCGTGTTTCCTTAAATAACGTAAGTATCCGGCGAATGGCCCGGACACTTGGATTATGTCGCCCAGTATACTGAGCAGCATACATAGCACACGCACGTTGGGCATTTTGATCACAATGGCCATACATCAACACGATATCGACCTTTTCCGCAATTGGTAAACGGTCCATTTTAACACGGGTAATGTATCACGAAGCAAACACCGTCCGCACTGGCGGAATGTTACGTGACACCACGTACTTATACGTTTGTGGCTGTTACAGCACCATCTATCACAAAGCGAAAAAAGTGGTCCAACTAAAACATTCATATTTCTTTACGTACTACACGAATATGTTATAAAAACGGGGGTTCCTATTTTAAAAAAAAACGCAGTTGATATCCGTTTGACCTATGGCAGCGCCATCTAGCGGGCCAACCATAGCGCCATCTGGTTTCCCCCTTCAAGCTAGACGAGTTTCGTTCTTTGTAGATTTTTCGTTTGATGCATATTTCGTGAGATATTTGGCCCGGTCACTATCAATGGACAACCCTGTATATCAGTATACTGAAAAGGAGTTAACGAAGGCAGTATTTAATGCTGCTTCAATGACGGGGTCATTACAATCACAGAAAAAACTCGAATACGTAACGATGGGAAAGGAAATCACCTGTACGTCTTTTTTGCGGGGAACCTTTCCAGACTCATTTCAGTTTTAATTTTAGCTTAAATTTAAGAAGAACTTGGATGACCTAAAACTGGATACGAACTCCATGTGTGGCTTAACCACTTTGACACAGTTCCCAGTCTGAATGGATTGAATATGGTTTTGAAAAACAAAAGCTTACAAGAAATGTTTTTGTTGATATGTTTCAATACGATAGGGTCTGGAGCTGCGATGATTTTTGCGAATGATTTCGCAATCCCTTCAGCTGCTATTCTCTTTATTTCATGTGCGATTGTACAATTTCGGCCTCAGACCATTTCAAGTACCTAAAACGGAAGTGTTATACACTGGATACCTTAGTGACACTTATTATTTTGATATAGAAACGAGTCATATCAGTAGATAACTAGGCGCATTATAACTTACTTTATGTATGATTCTTTACTAGTATATTATGCCATGTACGTCTTTGCTCCTATGACTGCATGTAATGCTCATAAAACAAATTATACACGTTTATCGCTAAAACTTTCGAGCAGTTGTTGTATAGCCGATATGAGGTCCATGTTTTAACGTACTTAACATCGGGAGGATTATAATTATTGTACAGAGATTTCTTAATTGACCTATATATACTGTTGTCCTCAGTTATATTTAATTATTGTTCATCATTTAATTTCTTTAAAGTAACTTGTAATTATTTGTTCTCTTATTGTGGCAGCATGTCCTTTTTGAATAGTTGTTTCGAAGATCGGTCACAGTATTCTAATGAAACAATTTTGAAAACTATGACAGCCGAGTAGAAGCTGCATTACGGTTGCGTGATGTTTCGAATGAGTTATATTTATTAATGAGTATGGCGATAATTTTACGTCCTATTGTTCTGTAATGATTCGTCGTAGAACTGGTAAAATGTTGTTGAGGAATTTCCCATATCGCAGGTCTTCTTGCTCATTTTATATTGGACTTCTCTAATTTGTTTTATGAACATTGCATGCAGTCATAGGAACAAGGACGTACCTGGCATAATATAATACTAAAGTTTGTTGTTGTTGTGGTCTTCAGTCCTGAGACTGGTTTGATGCAGCTCTCCATGCTACTCTATCCTGTGCAAGCTTTTTCATCTCCAAGTACCTACTGCAACCTACATCCTTCTGAATCTGCTTAGTGTATTCATCTCTTGGCCTCCCCCTACGATTTTTACCGTCCACGCTGCCCTCCAATACTAAATTGGTGATCCCTTGATGCCTCAGAACATGTCCTACCAACCGATCCCTTCTTCTGGTCAAGTTGTGCCACAAACTTCTCTTCTCCCCAATCCTATTCAATACTTCCTCATTAGTTATGTGATCTACCCATCTAATCTTCAGCATTCTTCTGTAGCACCACATTTCGAAAGCTTCTATTCTCTTCTTGTCCAAACTATTTATCGTCCAAGTTTCACTTCCATAAATGGCTACACTCCATACGAATACTTTCAGAAATGACTTCCTGACACTTAAATCTATACTCGATGTTAACAAATTTCTCTCCTTCAGAAACGCTTTCCTTGCCATTGCCAGCCTACATTTTATATCCTCTCTACTTCGACCATCATCAGTTATTTTGCTCCCCAAATAGCAAAACTCCTTTACTACTTTAAGTGTCTCATTTCCTAATCTAATTCCCTCAGCATCACCCGACTTAATTAGACTACATTCCATTATCCTTATTTTGGTTTTGTTGATGTTCATCTTATATCCACCTTTCAAGACACTGTCCATTCCATTCAACTGCTCTTCCAAGTCCTTTGCTGTCTCTGACAGAATTACAATGTCATCGGCGAACCTCAAAGTTTTTATTTCTTCTCCATGAATTTTAATACCTACTCCTAATTTTTCTTTTGTTTCCTTTACTGCTTGCTCAATATACAGATTGAACAACATCGGGGAGAGGCTACTACCCTGTCTTACTCCCTTCCCAACCACTGCTTCCCTTTCATGTCCCTCGACTCTTATAACTGCCATCTGGTTTCTGTACAAATTGTAAATAGCCTTTCGCTCCCTGTATTTTACCCCTGCCACCTTTAGAATTTGAAAGAGAGTATTCCAGTCAACATTGTCAAAAGCTTTCTCTAAGTCTACAAATGCTAGAAACGTAGGTTTGCCTTTCCTTAATCTTTCTTCTAAGATAAGTCGTAAGGTCAGTATTGCCTCACGTGTTCCAGTGTTTCTACGGAATCCAAACTGATCTTCCCCGAGGTTGGCTTCTACTAGTTTTTCCATTCGTCTGTAAAGAATTCGTGTTAGTATTTTGCAGCTGTGACTTATTAAGCTGATAGTTCGGTAATTTTCACATCTGTCAACACCTGCTTTCTTTGGGATTGGAATTATTATATTCTTCTTGAAGTCTGAGGGTATTTCGCCTGTTTCATACATCTTGCTCACCAGATGGTAGAGTTTTGTCAGGACTGGCTCTCCCACGGCCGTCAGTAGTTCCAATGGAATATTGTCTACTCCGGGGGCCTTGTTTCGGCTCAGGTCTTTCAGTGCTCTGTCAAACTCTTCACGCAGTATCATATTTCCCATTTCATCTTCATCTACATCCTCTTCCATTTCCATAATATTGTCCTCAAGTACATCGCCCTTGTATAGACCCTCTATATACTCCTTCCACCCTTCTGCTTTCCCTTCTTTGCTTAGAACTGGGTTTCCATCTGAGCTCTTGATATTCATACAAGTCGTTCTCTTATCTCCAAAGGTCTCTGTAATTTTCCTGTAGGCGGTATCTATCTTACCCCTAGTGAGATAGGCCTCTACATCCTTACATTTGTCCTCTAGCCATCCCTGCTTAGCCATTTTGCACTTCCTGTCGATCTCATTTTTGAGACGTTTGTATTCCTTTTTGCCTGTTTCACTTACTGCGTTTTTATATTTTCTCCTTTCATCAATTAAATTCAGTATTTCTTCTGTTACCCAAGGATTTCTACTAGCCCTCGTCTTTTTACCTACTTGATCCTCTGCTGCCTTCACTACTTCATCCCTCAAAGCTACCCATTCTTCTTCTACTGTATTTCTTTCCCCCATTCCTGTCAATTGCTCCCTTATGCTCTCCCTGAATCTCTGTACAACCTCTGGTTCTTTTAGTTTATCCAGGTCCCATCTCCTTAAATTCCCACCTTTTTGCAGTTTCTTCAGTTTTAATCTACAGGTCATAACCAATAGATTGTGGTCAGAGTCCACATCTGCCCCTGGAAATGTCTCACAATTTAAAACCTGGTTCCTAAGTCTCTGTCTTACCATTATATAATCTATCTGATACCTTTTAGTATCTCCATGGTTCTTCCATGTATACAACCTTCTTTCATGATTCTTAAACCAAGTGTTAGTTATGATTATGTTGTGCTCTGTGCGAAATTCTACAAGGCGGCTTCCTCTTTCATTTCTGTCCCCCAATCCATATTCACCTACTATGTTTCCTTCTCTCCCTTTTCCTAAACTCGAATTCCAGTCACCCATGACTATTAAATTTTCGTCTCCCTTCACAATCTGAATAATTTCTTTTATTTCATCATACATTTCTTCAATTTCTTCGTCATCTGCAGAGCTAGTTGGCATATAAACTTGTACCACTGTAGTAGGTGTGGGCTTCGTATCTATCTTGGCCACAATAATGCGTTCACTATGCTGTTTGTAGTAGCTTACCTGCATTCCTATTTTCCTATTCATTATTACCCCTATTTGATTTTGTGTTTATAACCCTATAGTCACCTGACCAGAAGTCTTGTTCCTCCTGCCACCGAACTTCACTAATTCCCACTATATCTAACTTCAACCTATCCATTTCCCGTTTTAAATTTTCTAACCTACCTGCCCGATTAAGGGATCTGACATTCCACTAAAGTATCATCCATAAAGTAAATAATAACGTGCCTAGTATATCTAAGGACACGACTTGCTTCCGTTTCAAAATCACAAGTGTCACTAATGTATCTAGTGTATAAGGTGGTGGTTAGTGTTTAACGTCCCGTCGACAACGAGGTCATTAGAGACGGAGCGCAAGCTCGGGTTAGGGAAGGATTGGGAAGGAAATCGGATGTGCCTTTTCAAAGGAACCATCCCGGCATTTGCCTGAAACGATTTAGGGAAATCACGGAAAACCTAAATCAGAATGGCTGGAGACGGGATTGAATGCGAGTCCAGTGTGCTAACCACTGCGCCACCTCGCTCGGATTATCTAGTGTATAAAGCCACTTTTTTAGATAGTTGAAAATGACCTAGAGAATGGCAGCTGAAGATATTACGAAGTCATTCAATAAATTTTCATTGATAAATGCCATTTATTATAGAGTTAATCACCTTAACTTCACAACTACATATTATAAGGAGTTGAAAGTCTTCAAGCCCGCGTCTCGTGGTCGTGCGGTAGCGTTCTCGCTTCCCACGCCCGGGTTCCCGGTTTCGATTCCCGGCGGGATTAGGGATTTTCTCTGCCTCGTGATGGCTGGGTGTTGTGTGCTGTCCTTAGGTTATTTAGGTTTAAGTAGTTCTAAGTTCTAGGGGACTGATGACCATAGATGTTAAGTCCCGTAGTGCTCAGAGCCATTTTTTGAAAGTCTTCACGCCAACAGAAATAGTCAAAAAAATGGCTCTGAGCACTATGGGACTTAACTGCTGTAGTCATCAGTCCCCTAGAACTTAGAACTACGTAAACCAAACTAACCTAAGGACATCACACACATCCATGCCCGAGGCAGGATTCGAACCTGCGACCGTAGCGGTCGCGCGGTTCCAGACTGAAGCGCCTAGAACCGCTCGGCCACACCGGCCGGCAGAAATAGTCAAGAACGTTCAGAAAAACCGAAAATTATTTAGTGATTTTCAAGGGCATCTTATCAGCAACCGAATACACAGGAACTTATTACATCGAATTAATAACCTGTGCCAAATCTGCTTCAAAGTGCATACCGTTCCGTTTACCAAATGGCACCAGAACACTCAAACTCTTATATCAAGACGCATTCATAATGAATAGTGAGTCGAAACAGTTACAATCATTGAATAATTTGCGTGGATTTTGACTGAAATAAACTGCATACGTTGCGTTATGGTCCGTATTGTCATTTTTTTCCTGATGTTCGTGACACCTTTTGTGACCATGTTCGCCGATGAACTGACCGTAAGTCTTACATTTACCAGTCGTTCATTAAATCCACAGTAGAAAAAATGTAGAGTTTTAATCGAATATTATTATTCTTAATGACCTGTAAACCGAATATAACAGAGATTAGTGTATGCCTTGGATGAGGACCAATATGTGAATGTATAAGGATCTGTGAAACGGAAACATGGTGAGAGAGATATTGTGGAACGTCTCTTTGAAGATACGTAGCTGGCATTTGGTCATAAGAACGAATATTACTAACACACAGCCACTCAATAGTACAGCCTGTCGCCGCTATGCACAAGTTGACACCTCAGTGGCTGAGGGCGTGTGACTGATAGTCGAGCAGCCGTGAGTAAAATAGAGAACACTTTGCTGAATACGACGTGACAGGCCGTCCCTGAATAGTCGAGCTATCGCCATGAGAAACTCGCTTGTTCTGTGAAGATAATTTTTCATTTAGTCACACTGTGTGTGTATAAGCTGAATTGCTTCGTTATGGATGCAAAGTGTTTACTGCCCTCCTGCAACGTGATTTTAACACGTCTGTTTAGTTTCAGGAACGTTATTCCAACCTAAATATGAATCCCATGTAGCGACTGACAAATGTTTCAACGACTCCATATTCTCTTTTGGTGACAGTTGATAAGTTCGTACATGTTGACAAAAAATTAAGTAAGGATAAGTTTCAAGGAATATCTGTGCTTGCACTTATAATTTACTGATTAAACGAAGGACAAGTTCGACAGAACACCACGATGTTAGAACGTTGCTGCTGGTATCATAAAAATCCATTACTAAATGTTTTTCAAGGTGAAGGTATAAAAAATGATTCGGAGATTGTCAGCATTTTTATAACTGCACAGATATGAAACTTACAAATGACTCATTGAAATTACGTTGACAACCTACTGAACGCCTTTCGCAAGCGTATAATTAACTCCAAGATGTACTAATATTAATATTACTGAAGCTGACACCTTTGACTTGGAAGCTTCATTTATCATCTGACACCTCGTGATCCACCCAATAAAAGATGCTGAATATTTCTTGTTGTACAGGTGGTACACTTCATTTATTGAAATATGATATGACCACAGAGGGGCTAGTGGAAAACAAAAGCTGTAAATATGTCGTCTTATTAATCAAGTGTTCGACAAAAGCTGCTTTGTGTTAGTATTTTATTTCACCGGACTAGTTTCAGGCGTTGCCCATCATCAGCAGTATCTTGTACGTAATGCTATTTAGCGTACCCCAGTGACAATAGTTCATAATGCTCATGTAATAATACGATTACAAATTTGTAGATATATAAATGTAATCAGCACAAGGAACTTTTTTCAAAATATGGGCAGTTGTCATTGGTAATTGCTGTAGAAGTTGTTAAAAGCAACGGGACGAGTTTTGTAGTGTGTCAAACTGCACTGTCTCTATGGTGTATCCGGTATGCACCTCTTAGCACCAGTACTCTTAGTCGCGATTATTAGGGTAGAAATAGGTGGCGAGAGTTGAAGCCCAAATAAAACAGTACAGGGCGTGGGAAGGGGGGGGGGGGCAAGGGGAAGGGATAGGAAACTGCTGAAGAGTTACTTTCTGCCCGTTTTGCCTAAGTACAATAATCTGTTCGAATTTACCGTTATTTCAGGTTGAGCTTACTCTCTTTATCCCTCAAACATTTGAAAGTTGTTCATTTTCTACAAGCTACCTATTCTCGCTATCTAGGATTTTGTCTCGCTATTTCCATATAGTGCAAGTGGACTCTCTGGACAATATTAGGTTTTTCTTAACAAAAGTCTGGAAACGCAGAAATAACTTCATAGCGGATGGGGGGAGAAAATTGGTGGAACGGTGGCCATCTTGAATTAGCACAACTGTACGGCATTTTCGACTGCACTGCTTCCACCATGCCTTATCATCGCCATTACAACGTACTGGATGGTACATACACCTCCTTCTTATGTAGGTCTGATTACTTTCCAGATTAAGTACATTGATCTGGAATCCATTTAATCTGAAATCACATTATCATGGAGTCCCGAAGAAACGCATTCATTTTCATGAAACGGTCATCGACTTACTATTCGGGAGTGAGGAGATGGTGCGTTGTAAAAAGTGGGGCTCTGTGACGAACAAAAATTGCATGTAACATAGTAGCAGCTCCCTCTGTCGTTCAACAAAGTGCTGATATGACATCTCATTTCACACTACGTGCTGTGTCCCGCACAGCTCTCACAAGGATGTAATGACCTGCTTGCGCTCTAACCGTATTTTCTGCTCACTTGCACTCTTCTTTCGGCAGCTCATGCGACTCATAAGTGCAAGCAATACACAGGGTGTATCAAAAAGAATCATCAGATTTGAAAAAAAGGCATAACTAATACGCTATTTGAGATATGTGCGTGAACAACGTATTGTTGGAAATAGCAAATTTTCGAGTTTTACATTGTCCTTTGTAAGGGGTCCGTAGTCCCTTACTATAAGTTTGCACTCGGCACAGGTCGATAGGGCAAACAATCGATAGTGTGTCGGGTTGCGAGAACGAGTGTAGAGTTGAGTCAGTTGTTCCCAGGTTGCGGGCCGAGCCGTGTGGAGGCCTGTTGCTGTAATGCAAGGCTTTACCGCCAAGGGGAGTGGCCATCGCCGCGGTTTAACCCCTTTGTGTTAGAATAATACGGCAAAGTGAAAAACTATGATTACGAGAGTGATCAGTGATATTTCTGTGCCGATATTTGTGGTTTCGCGTCTACCGCGCCGGCATCATTTGGATTGCAGTGTTGGAGTGCAGTGTTGGATTGCAGTGATTGAATTTGCGTGTGACAATAATGAATCGCGAGGAAGCCTGTGCTGAGATTAGCCGTTATTAAATATGTATGACGAAGGCAGTGGCTGTCTCCTTTTTCTTGTGTTTTAGAGACGAATATAGGTTCTTGATTAATGAAGCTGTGTTGGCGTTCTTCTTGTCACCAGACATTTCATTATTACAGCATTTGAGAAGGACAAAATGGAATGTAACAACTCCGTAGCAGTCAAATCGGATTGCCAGCCCCATTAGGTACACGGTCACATTAATTAATATTTATTTGGGCTGCTATTCAGATCCGGATCGAGCGGGATAAATAAATCGGAGGTGTTACACCCTCCTAGGTAGCAGCAGTGTGCGCTCACTTCAGTTCTAGTAAAAATGGTGTCGGGACAACAGAAAGCGTTTTGTGTTCTACGTCTTGCGCAGTGTTGGTCAGTAATAGCTGTTCAGCGTGGCGTACGTACTAGGCACGATGTGTATCCCCCTACAGCACAGAGCATTACCCGATGTCATGAACAATTCCGAGGAAGAGGTTGTTTGGTAAAGGCAAACCACCGGGGCGTCCCCGAGAGTCTGACACAGACGTCGAACGCATCCGCCATAGTTTCACAAAAAGTCCGCAGAAATCCGTTCGCCGTACAGCTGGACAGCTCAACATGGCCCCGATGTCCGTCTGGCGTGTGTTGCGTCGACGTTTACACATAAAACCGTACAAAATTCACCTACTGCAAGCTCTTCATGAAAGTGACAAACAACAACACGTGAAGTTCAGTAATTTTGTTCTTGGCAGGATGGAGGATAACAGTTTTCTTCCACGCTTAGTGTTTAGTGACGAGGCAAAATTCCATTTAAATGGAAAGATGAACGGTCATAATGCGAGAATATGGGGTGAAAGGGTACAGTACCGCCCGACATTGAAAATAGGTACAACATACTTCATTATTTTTGTCAGAACAACACTTTTTTCTGTAAAATAACTCAATTTCAATTAATACAGCGAAGCCGGATACCAGTGTGAGAAAGAATGACAATTTATTTATTTAATTGATCACATGTGAACTCGCACAAAGTAAATCCCTACATCCAGTTTGGTGAGATCTGTGAAATGAATGAATGTATGGTCGTCTGCTAACCGCAGATAATGAATGTGAATATATGATCATCTTTGAGACGATCCTTTGGTCACCTTTGGTGGGACCAAAGAGATGAAATTTACCTGAGCTTTGAGCGCCTGAAATGTGGCTGACCAACAAGGTAGCAAGGTGTTTCCCCCACTTCAGCAGAGGTGCGAGAGGACCTCAAGAACGGCCATGTTTCAGCACTCTGCCGCTGGATCTTGTGCTGTTAAGACCTGTTTTAGTTGTGCTCCGTAAAGACAAAAGAGTGGAGACATGGTATGCATGTGGAATATTTAAGAGTAGTTTGAAATAATAATTTCTCTATTTCAGGAACTTTTGTGGGGAGAATTAAATGTCAAGCAGGTAATATTAATGGGATCGTAGTAATCTTCGTAAGTGACCAACGGTCACAATGAAACCACGTGTAGCAATAAGTTGAAATACTTCCGTGTGCTTAAGTTAAGTTGAATTACTAGCGTGTGTACAATAAGTTGAAATATTTAAGAAATAGCGTGTGTACCATAAGTTGAAATATTTAAGAAATGGCGTGTGCAGGATTTGAAATTAGAGACGAGTACTTCCACGTGGTGAGTACTGTGTGAGTCTCAAACTGTGTATGAGACAAAAGATAAAGAGAAGTACTCGTCCATGGTATCAGTTGAGGACTCGCGTGTGTGAAGAATACGTTCTTAATATTACTTTGCGTGATATGATTCCGTGTGACGTTAGATTCAAACTCTGAGAGAGAAGCAAGGTGAGTCGGCCGTCTATCCAGCAACGCCACTTGGCTTGCATTGCACAAGAAGACGTGCATATATCTCCAGAGTTCATAGTAGGAAAGTAGAATTACGGAGTGGGGCAGTGTCGTGTGAAACTGGGATAAGTATTAATTGAAGTGGGAAAGCTGAAAGTGATAGTGTTGTGACTATTTAGTGTTTTGTATTTCATATTGTAGTGTGATGTATGTCATGTAATTTGGGTATGTGTGGTTTGCATGGGAGAGTAGCGAGGTAGTTTCAAAAGATTAGTGGGTTATGCTTGTGCCTTCTGTACCGCTCGATCTGGAGGAAAGTTTCGTGATGATGATTGTGAGAGTCGAAGTGTGAGATATAATAAAAGATCCACCATCCTATCCAGAAAGTGCACTGTAGCGTTAAATAATTACGAGACCATAATATAGAGATTCACCAATGGAAAGCCATGCCCACTGGGCGGAATTTCTCATGTGTTATTGTTGTAGGTTATAGAATTTGTGTGTTTAGGTTAGAGAATTTATCGGAATAAATAAGATAGTGTAAAGAAAAAGATTGGTGGACTTTTGCTTCGAATTGTATGTTGTCATGATGTCCCGAATTAATAATGTGTGCGCCATTCATATTCAGTGCGGTGGCCACGTGTTGACAAAAGCCGTTAAATAAAAGACAAAAAGAAAAATGTGATATTGCCAGTGCGTAGTATATAGTCAGAGTTCTGTAAATTACTGATTGTCAGATGCGTGTTTCCGTTGCGTATTAATCATATAGGAGGATAACTTGTAACTTAAGTGTGAGTTCTAGAGTTCATGTTACTCGATAAATAAGAATGAATCCACTCGCTTGGCAGACCACTCATCTTGCAGGCCTGACTGCTTGATGCCACGGTATGAGCAAGGCATGTGGGTGCCTCTCAGGGGTACGGAACAACCACATGAAGTTGTACAACATGAGAAGAACTCTCCAAAATTTTACGCGCTTTGTGCCTTTTTACGGAAAAAGGTGTATGGTCCACCTTTCTTTGCCGAGAACACTGTTACAGGAAGCACATATCTCGATATGATTGAGAACTTCCTTTTCCCACAATTGGAGACCGATCCGAACGACTTCATTTAGCAACAGGTTGGGGCACCGCCACACTGGCGTCCGGAAGTGCAGGAATTTTTAAATCAAAGGATTACTGAACGATGGATAGGTCACACTGGACCAAATGATTCTGCCTCACATCACTGGCCTCCAAGATCACCGGACCTGACCGTATGTGATAATTTCTTGTGGGGTTTATAAAAGACTCGGGTTCTGCGCCTCCGTTGTCAACAACAATGAATGCATAACAGGAGCTGTGGAAGCTGTAACTGAAGACATGCTCGCTGCTGTGTGGGAACAATTTGAACACCGCACTGACATATGCCGTGCATCTCAAGAGGCGCATAATGAACACCTATGAAAAGGTATGAAAAAAAAACTTTTTGAGGTCTCCGTTCAATAAAAAACAAAATTAATTGTATATGTTTATTGATTTCAGAAATATAGACATGCCAGCTCGGATGATTCTTTTTGATGCACCGTGTACTTCAGCGCTTAGAGAATCCAATGGCACCAACACATATCTTAGTACCCTACAACGTGTGGTCAGCAGAACCATGGCTTTTCTGCTTGATAATGAGAGAGGGATGATACAGATAGATGCTCATGGTCTGTCATTGTCTAACAATGAACAGGCGATCGGTCTGCTTGACTGCAAGGCGTATACGTACACTGCTCATTTCAGGTTAGCTTCCCGTTATTTCTGGCGCTAAGAACAACTGACCTGGCGATTTTTCCTGATTTCGTATACTGACGGCAGTCTCATGACTTAATATTTTTTAGAATCTCAAGAACTGTGCAAATAGCAGAATGACCCAAGACCGTGATGCCGAGGACCTCCTTAGTATCAAACGCTGTGAGAACTCTATTCATATCATTTTTCTATTCGACTGTCACGTGTGAAGACGAATTTTTCGATTCCTCCACAAGACAGCGACTCGAGTACTTATCATCGGAGTTTAATTTCATAAGTACCATCAATCCGGTAGCATCATACTATTCAACTAAATTCTTGTCTTTTTTAAAAAAATATTGGTCAAGTAATCGTACTTAATTGCAGTTACTCAACAGTAGCTGTAGATCAGTTATTATCCTAAGTGGTACTACTATTTAGTCGGAGATTTAGAAACAAATAACCTAGATCACACAAAAATAAATGCATTGTGATTTCTGAAGTAATCAGAGTTGATTTCCATGTAATAGTCCCGATGCACACTTTAAAATGCTGTAAAAGAAACTGACACTTCTTGGCGAAGCGTAATTAAGCCACTCCCACGTTACCATCTAAGGGCCTTCTCTTTATGCTTCCGTAGGTAAAATAACAATAAAGGATTAGAGCACAATCCCAATAAAGGAAACATTCTTCTCTAAAGGAGGCGTTTCTACAGTTGTCCAAGCATCGGAAGATTTAGTGTATTACGCCGTGTTATAACTCATAAGAATTTAATAACGTTGACTTCCAATGCGGTAAGCAACGCTCGTATATTACTTCCAAGATGACTGTCAAAACAGTTGACCAATATAGAAATACACACACACACACACACAGACACACACACACAGACACATACACACACACACACACACACACACACACACACACAGACAGAGAGAGAGCAGGAGGAGAAGGAAAGAAAACGAAAGGAGGAAAGATGGATGGTCAGAAAAGAGGTGGATAACTCCTCCTTGCTACCGCCTGTACAAATTTGTATTGACTTTCATATGCTAATCAGAATTTGCCTTTATTATTTGCAATGTTTTAACCTTCACGCTCCTATTAAAGTATAGTCTATTCCTTCCATTTATCGGATGCGATTTCTTTCCCTGTGTTTCAGGAATGAATAAACATCTGTCACCAGTCGACACAATCGCTGCTGCATACATTGCTGACCATTAGATTGCAACACCAGGAAGGATATAAAATGAGAAACTTTAATACACTACTAAATTTGTAGTTTCTTTTGGGGTGTACAGGTTGCGAAATTTAGCCCGCAGAGGCGCCACATCTCTCAGCAGCAACGGTGCTAACGCGGCTGGATACGAAGTCGGACTGAGCTTAAATGACAGCTAAGCCAGAGTTCATCATCAGTCGTAATGGATGGCGAGTGGTGGCGTACCCGTCTCTCGGGAACCCCTGACCCTGTGTTTCGCCTAGATGAGAAACCTGGACAGAGCCACAGCTGAACGCTATGTATCGAGGAAGGTCACCACAGAGCAACATAGGGTCTTGCGTTATCTTTTTCAAAGATAATCTCACGGAGACCGGGAAGACAGTGCCTCAAGGCCAGGTTCTCATTCAAATGAGAAAACAGGAGGAAAATCTTTGAATTTTTTTGAGACAGTGAAAATACATATAAAAGGTCTGTTTGGGTATTGTGACTGATCATACTTTGAACTTTACTTGAGAGTTTCATCACAAAGAAAGATAAAATGGTGCCCGTAATTATGGTTTGATCAAGGACCCGCGAGTCTGAAATACGCAGACTGCGTGCAGTGAAGTCCTTCAGGAGTTATCATAAGTAAAAAATGGATTACATCAGTCGATACTACATGAAATTTGTGGGAGCTTATACCTAACCACAATGAAATAACCTCAAATTTAACGATCTCGTACTAACTCGAACTTTGTGTTCGATATTTGGGAGTTTGTTTCACTCTTTATAGCTTTACAAAATTATAGTTAATGTCAACAAATTTCGTGTATTCTGGATATAAGCTCCCAAGAAAAGGGTTTATTTTTCGTGGTCATAGGTAGAATAGGTTGAACCGTTTTTATTTTAGGCTGCACGCAGTTTCGAAAAATCGTTTCTTGTGTTTAAAGTTTACGGAAAACTTTTATACGTATTATTAATACAATTTGCATAAAAACTACATGTTATTATATGTTTTTGATGTTGCTGAACACAGATCTAAAGTTAGATTTTGAAAATTCAAAATGGCTAATTAAATATGGCGGGGCAAAAATTGTGTTTTGACCAATTTTTACCAAAATTTGACAAAAAAAGTGTTTTCGTTACTTCGTTTAGCGTGCAATTTCGGGACCGTATATCAGCCCTTACTCTAACTCGAATTGTTCGTGGAGAGCAGTTGCCTCATTCTTGAAGAGAAAAGCCGATCTGGCTGAGCTGCGTTCGGCAGCCTGCACCTGCGGTTCGTCAGCTTTTCCGGTGAGCGTGTTTGCACGTATAATGCAAATATAAATCATTTTCTCAAAGTGCGTCACGACAAGTCCTCTGCCTGAGCCGGGTGTCTCCGGCTGAGAACGCCGCTTCGAACAATAGGCTGTAGGAACTGTTGTGACGTACGGATTAAAAAATAGACACAAATACATTTTTAAAAAATGCAGTCAGAAAGAAATAGCGTTTTCTACCATTTTGAAAGAGAACCTGGCGTTAAAACGTCATAAATGTGACAGCTCTCCAAATTACCGCCTATTCTACTGTTTCGTCTATTTACGCGAATCATTCTGAATGTTACCACAACTAAGCATCGGTGCTGATAACTATTGAACAGTATTTCCTGATTGCTAATGCCGTTTTGCGTCCTCCTGTGGTCGAATAGTGAGTGACTTGATTCTGACTTTCGGTTAGTTCGCCGAACAGTAACATCTGTGTTGATCCAGGTTGATATGATGACAAGTGAAAAGTGAGACAATCCATTCTAATCTGAATGCTCAATTTTCTGGTTATTTATAGACGCAATCACATTCTTATGACACAGTCATAACCGGTTTCGGCCATACAATGACCATCTTCAGATTCCAAAACAATACAAAAGAAATTTTTTTAAAACTAAAAATAAGTGACATATTTAACCAGGGTTTTTAGTAATCTAACTGAATTTATGCGAAATACTTATAGTTCATACCTAAAGGCGGCATACACTGAACACAGGTTCATGCTTTGTCAAACTAGCTATAAAACGTAAAACACCGGTCTTATATAGATATAAAAATTTTGTTAGATTTTGTTCACCCTCTTTGCGCTAGATGCGGGCGTCCTCTATAAGATAGTCTTTATTTTTCAAAAGCCTAAAATGTGACAAATTTACTATTAATATTTAACGATCTGTTCTGTAATTTTAAATTTTATATACATTGGACCTAAATATTAATAGTAAATTTGTACTGTACTTGTATTATGGGAATATCGAAAAACCAAACTTTTTGACCATACCTACAGAATGTAGACAGTCCTAAGTATGTGTAAAATGGGAAGGTAAATGACATGACACTGTAGATGACTTATGGGTATCAACATGTGCAACATGAAATAATAAGATGTCAACTAATGGGAAACATTATATCCGCTTTTGCATAAATACGGTGGCAGCTAATGTGAATCAAGACGTCCGTTTTGTAATCAATTCGATGTTAGCCTTCTTAGTATCGCTTGAGAGTAATCAGCACAAATGATCTTATCTTTGTTTTCTTGAAGAATCGCCGTGCAGTTTACGTACAACGACCTTTGTGTCAAACATTCTTCAAGCAAATACATATATCAGTGAAGATACACTAATTTGTCTTACCTTTCCTGTGGGTCAATAGTGTGACCGAGATTGGAGTGCTGTCGGCGGTCTATGAAGATGTAACGTTAACTGTTTAGTCTATATCAGAGATTTGGCACAATATCGAGGTGAAAAGAGCGAACTGTTTATTACAGGCGCGGGAGTTTAAAGAGTAAGAAATAATTTTTGAAGAGGAACTTTGCATTTTCAGGAAATATAATGCTAAATCTGGAATTGATATATGTTACAGAGACTGGTATATGAATTTCCTAATCCTCTAGTAAAGGATGATCAATACGTTTTTCTAGACATGCGCAACCGTTCGCTTCACGAGATACTCATGAATATGTAAAAAAAAAAAAAAAAATGAAAAAAAAGTATTTCCTATGCATATTCGGAATGAAATAAAATAGCGGTTCCACTAGATCCACAGTATTTTGCATGGTAATGTATTCATATCTAGGATTGTCCAACGGCGTCAATGAATTGCAGTCTTCCTACGAGGCTGTTCTTTTAAAAGCAGAGTGGAAATTCTCGGTATTTCTTTTGTTGTCAGTTGTTTCAGTACCAAACTGGATTGTGTCGAAATGAGGAGCACCATTACCTCAAAGAAAGCGTTTATAGGAAACCAACGCTAAGTGATGTTTTATCGGGACCTATGTAAAGAAGTGACCTCTTTAGAAATGTATAGGAATTGCTATGAACTTTATTTTTTCACCTCCGTACAATCCGTTTCAAACAGAGAAGAAGAAAACTACCAATAAGGTATATATAATACAACGAGCGTAAACCTCAACGGCACCGTCTTCATAGACCTGGTCAGTGACAACTGCACGTGGAGAGGTATGGTGATCTGCGCACCTACCTAAATACATACCGACCCACCAGTAGACGCTACCTCGTCGAAGGAAAAAAGAACGATATCGTGTTCCACCACCAAGCCAAATCAAAGCACGCATTTTGTCACTTTTCAGTCCAAACCGCGAACAGATAGGCGCCCCATTAATCTGCTTTTAGGGCTAACAGGTCCGATTTGACATTTACATTGCCGATATCATTCTTCCAGTGGCTGCAGAAATGGCGAAAAAGTACTCGGGATAGATTCTTATTGGTAACGGTAGATACCGGTTACAGGCGTGCCTCAAATCTCTTGGCCTTCTGTACTTGAGAACTGCAGATGAAAACTGTCGATTGGAAATTTTTGCCAAAGTCTGCGTCGAAAAACAACTAGATTTAATCAGCTGACATCGTCTGTGTTTGACTTGAATCCATTTTGTCACTGTCTTTGCTTCGCAATAAGTTACCAATCTATGCTATTAATTAACGTTGGCAACCTTAGTTGACGTTTTCTTCTTTCACACTATTAACAGCTGTCTCACGCTTACATGTTCGTCTCAGTTGCTGAGTGGTCAGCTCTTACTGACTCCCGTGCCGGGTATCTGGTTCGAATCCCGGTATTGTCAGGGATGTTTCATTGGTGGGAGGGCTGGAACGAGGTGCACTCAGCTTCATGATGCCAATTAAGCAGGAACTACCTAACCGAGTGGTAGCAGCACCAGTTCCGCTAAGCCGACAACGGCCGGGAGTGTGGAGTGCTGAGTCCCATACATCCTTACTGCACCCAAATCTCACCATTGGCAGAGGATGACATGGTGTTCGGTCGGTCGCGACTGGGCAAGAGGTGGTCATAACAATGATGTTTGCTTGCTTATTTACATCAACATATAGCTTCTCTTTGTGCTGCACACTATCTGATGGACAGCATGGGACACCTCAATGTGATGTGGAAGTAACTACTACGAGATGTCACGAGAGATAGTCCCTCCAGAATAAAAGGAGGCGGGGAGTATTGCGTTGTAAGTAGAGAAGCGGTGGCAGTACAAACAATGGCTTAGCAGAGCTCAGTGACTTCGTACGAAGATTTGTCATTGGAATAACAAATCCTTCCAGAGCTCCTGACGTTAGATGTTTGTGACGTGATAATGGAGTGGAAATGCGAAGGAACAACCACAGTTAATCCAAGCCCAGTAAACCTCACATACTGACGAAAGAACCGTCGAGCATTGCAGAGAGGGACTGGATAAATCGCATGAAATGAGCAGAAGGGCTCTCTCGAGGATTCCATAGTGCTACCAGTAGTGCAACTAACACAGTGACTGTGCATAGGGAGTTAAAAAGACTGCGATACAATAGCCGAGCAACTCCTCATAAGCGATATATTTCTGTTGTCGGTGCTACATGATAGTTGAGGTGATCTAAAGAGCTACGCCATTGGACAGTGGTTGA
Organism: Schistocerca piceifrons; assembly: GCF_021461385.2. Classification (NCBI taxonomy): domain Eukaryota; kingdom Metazoa; phylum Arthropoda; class Insecta; order Orthoptera; family Acrididae; genus Schistocerca; species Schistocerca piceifrons. The sequence goes on along the minus strand of NC_060139.1, from coordinate 546,162,147 downwards.
CTAGAAACGAGTTTGGTGTCACGAATCGCCTGTGACAATCCTATGGAAGGATTTGGTTTTGACGAACGCCTGGTGAACGCTACCTGCCATAATGTGTAGCGCCAAGAGTGAAGTATTGAGTAGGTGATGTTACGGTATAGGGTTGTTTTTCATGGTTAGACGCTTAAGAAAATGCTAACAGCTGTAGAATGTGGATGAATTTTACGTAATGGTATATTGCATACAGTAGGGGAACAGTTCAGAGACGATTGTTTCAGCAGGACAATGCATCCTGTCCTAAATATGCATCGTGATGCAGTGGCTGGTGGACAAACTGGACGCCCCGAATCTCGACCTTACTGCAACTGAACGCTTTTCGGATGATGTGAAACGTCGACTTCACTCCAGACCCTAGCGTCCAGCATCACTGCCTTCTCCGGTTTCAGTAGAAGGGACTACCAATCCTTTACAGACATTCAAACATATTGGAAGTCTCAAGCCGCTGTAAAGGTGGATGGTGGACACACCTCATATTAATATCCACCAATTATGTCCGGATACTTTTAATCAGATAGTGTATACAGATGACACAGTTGGACTTTTTTGTACAGCTTAACGAGCAGTGCGCTAACTTGCGAGACTTTGACTTGGACCAGACCCGTGTCGAACCAGCGCGATGGATTTACGAATGTTGGGCTGGTACACTGGGCAGCCTGAATGTGGTGTTAGGTGGTTTTCCACGATCATTCAGTCAAATGCTGGGCTGATCCCCACTGTGCGCCTGAGAGAATTTGATAAACAAACAGTTAAAATGCAATAACATTTACATCTAAATCTACATACATACTTCGCAAGCCACAGTATGGTGCGTGGCGGAGGGTACCCCATACCACTACTAGTCATTTCCTTTCCTGTTCCACTCGCAAATAGATCGATGGAAGCATGAATGTCTATATGTCTCTGTACGAGACCTAACCTTTCTAATCTTTATAGTCCTTACGCCAAAATTATGGTGGCCGCAGTAGAATCGTTCTGGAGTCAGTCTAAATTGTTGGTTCTCTAAATATGCTCAACGGTACTAATTGGAAAGAAAGTCGCCTTCCTTCCAGGGATTCTAATTTGAAATATCCAGAAATCGCCGTAATACTTGCGTGTTTTTCGAACCTACCAGTAACAAATATAGCAGCCCACCTCTGAATTGCTTCGATACCTTCCTTAGTCCGACTTGGTGCGGATCGCATAACACTCGGACAATACTGAACCATGGGTCACACAAGTGTCCTATATTCGGTGTCCTGTACAGATGAACTCCTGTTTCTTAAAGTTCCCCCAGTAAACCGAAGTTGACCATTTGCCTCTCCTACCACAATTCTCAGATGTTCGTTCCATTTCAAACCGCTTTTCAACTTCACTGCTAGATATTTAAACGACGAGACTGTTTCAAGCAGCATACTACTACTAATGCTGCTCTCTGGCATTATGGGTTTCTTTTCCCTCTTCGTCTGCGTTAACTTACATTTTTCTATATTTAGAGCTAGCTGTCATTCATGACACAATTAGAAATTTTGTCTAAGTCTTCTTGTATCCTCCTACACTGAACGAATACACCTTCCTATACACCACAGTGTCATCAGCAAAAAGCCGCAGACAGCTGCTTACCCTGTCCGCAAGATCACACACGTGTGTAGAGAATGTGATCCTGCCACACTTCCCTGGGTCACTCCAGACCACATCATCGTTTCTGATTAACTCTCGCCATCGAGGATAACGCATTGGGTTCTGTTACTTAAGGAGCCTTCGAGCCACTCACATACCACGGAACCTATCCATACGTTTGTACCTTCGTTAACAGTAGGTATTGTGGCATCGTGTCAAATGCGTTACGGAAATCCAACACGCAGAATAATGTTCATGGCCCGATTCAGTGGCAGGGGATAAAAACGCCGAGAGAGAGAGAGAGAGAGAGAGAGAGAGAGAATTGCAATGCTTCATAATATTAGTGCATGTCAGAGTACGGTGCAGCGAGTAAGTGTGGTTGTTTCGTGGAGGTCTTCTCTACGTACAAGGTGCCGCTTTTTTACGTCCTTTACTTCAGGTTTATCTATTCTTCTTTGCTCCCACGTGAAGGCGACCATTGCACACAATAACACAACGTACATAGTGATTGCCAGTTGATTAGGCTTAGTGGTGGCTTCGCTGGCATGTGCTGCACAGTGGAGGGGAGAGCGGCCAGTAAATTACAAGCAAAGCGGCTGCATTAGGCGGCGCGCCCTCTGGAGGACGGCCGGCGCCCCTGGGCCCGCGCCGGTGCCGGTGCCAGTGTGGGTCCTCCGTAATAAATACACATCAGGAGGGCAGGGCAGGGCAGGGCGCGGCTTAGCGCCGGTATGTGGGGGCCCGCCCTGGCCTGGCCACAGCCGCCGCTCTCACGGGCAGCCGCAGCGGCCACTGGCCCACACTGCCCTGCCCTGCCCTGCCACACTGCCCGCCGGTCTCTGCCTCGTCACTCCAGCCCACGGCCTTCCGGTTGACCACTGTCTTGCTGCTGCTGCTGCTACCGTTCCGTGAAGCCCGATCCTGCACTCATTTGGATCAGCTTACACTTTTCGTTATTTAAGGTCAACTGCCACTTTTCGCACCATTCCGATATTTCTTCTAAATCGTTTTGCAGTTTGTTTTGATCTTCTGATGACTTTATTAGTCGATAAACGACAGCGTCATTTGCAAACAACCGAAGACGGCTGCTCAGATTGTCTCCCAAGGATAAGGAATAGCAAAGGGCCCATAACACTATCTTGGGGAACGCCACAAATCACTTCTGTTTTACTCGCAGGTTCGAATCCTGCCTCGGGCATGGATGTGTGTGATGTCCTTAGGTTAGTTAGGTTTAAGTAGTTCTAAGTTCTAGGGAACTGATGACCACAGATGTTAAGTCCCATAGTGCTCAGAGCCATTTTTGTTTTGTTTTACTCGATGACTTTCTTTCAATTACTACGAACTGTGACCTCTCTGACAGGAAATCACAGATACAGTCACATAACTGAGGCGATACCCCATAAGCACGCAATTTCACTACAAGCCGCTTGTGTGGGACACTGTCAAAAGCCTTCCGGAAAACCATAAATACGGAATCGAAATGAAATCCTTTGTCAATAGCACTCAGCACTTCATGTGAATAAAGAGCTAGTTGTGTTTCACAAGAACGATGTTTTCTAAACCCATGTTGACTGTGTGTCAATAGACCGTTTTCTTCCAGGTAATTCATTATGTTCGAACACAATATATGTTCTAAAATCCTGCTGCATATCGACGTTAACAATATGGGCCTGTAATTTAGTGGATTACTCCTACTACCCTTCTTGAATATTGGTGTGACCTATGCAACTTTCCAGTCTTTTTGTGCGAATCTTTCGTCGAGTGAACGGTTGTATGTAATTGCGAAAATCCAGGACTGCACTGTTTAAAAGAATTTGAGGAACACGTGTATCAGCGTCCGGTAAGTTAAATCTATCTATCCGCTAGGAAGAAAGGGAAAGGATGTTGCTACGTTGGCCAGAACTCTCTGTCTACAACACAAATGCGCACGTAGATAAATACGCTTCTTAATTTACGTGAACATTAACTTAACTGGAATAGAGTCCTTGTCTTGTGCTACAAGTGTTGTGGATTGGCAAGACAGCCAACCCACTAGGAGGGAGCCGAAAGGCACGCGTTTAAACTCACGCAGGCTGGCGTGAGGTCTGGAACAGGACAAGGAATTTATAGTAGCAAAGAACGTACGTATCTTCTGGAATTCTTAACTTTAATCCATAATTGGTGAACATCGCTCTTGACGGTACATGTTTTACAGCATCAATAGTAACTGGTAACGGCGCCTTGCTAGGTCGTAGCAAATGACGTAGCTGAAGGCTATGCTAACTATAGTCTCGGCAAATGAGAGCGTAATTTGTCAGTGAATCATCGCTAGCAAAGTTGGCTGTACAACTGGGGCGAGTGCTAGGAAGTGTCTCTAGACCTGCCGTGTGGCGGCGCTCGGTCTGCAATCACTGATAGTGGCGACACGCGGGTCCGACGTATACTAACGGACCGCGGCCGATTTAAAGGCTACCACCTAGCAAGTGTGGTGTCGGGCGGTGACACCACAACAAGCTCACCAGCAATAGTCCTATTGCAGATAATATCTCTAATCTTGCTATTATAAACTTTAGTCTCGCTATAGCCACTAATCTGTACTGTCGCAGCCTGCGACATGAACTGAGCCCGCTCTGCGAAAGAACTGTCAGACGTCAAACTCGATGAATGGGGTCAGTGAGGCCCTCCGGTCAGTGGCGGTGGCCTAAATAGAAGCTGTCGAGAGGGCGTTGTCGGCGTATTGCTTGTCGGTCTATCTTTGGCCTCTCTCATGATCCAGCACCTACTAATTGATCTTCATTACATCATTGCTGATTGGTGTACTGGCGACAGCTTACGCCAGTACAAAATCTATTTTGATACGGACTGTACCTGTGGTCTTATTGATAGCTTGAGATCTTTGCTTTCAATCTGGGAAACAATTAAAACCACCTGTTGGCTGTGTTATGAATTATAGTGTCAGGTGACCCCTCAGAAGGAAGTGAGTGCCGGTGTCCCAGTGTTATTCAGTCAGATACACTGGTGACAGTTGGCAGTTGTGGACATTGTATTCAACCAAGCACACGGAACACGACATCTTAATGCAGTCCAAGTTGCAGGGGTGGTCTGTTTGATCGAAAAAGGATAGACTTTCAGTCGTGTTGATGCATACGCCAGTGCCTCCTCTCGTGTCAACCATAGCTTGTAGACACCCTACGGGGATACAGGTCAGTACACAAAGCGAGTTGAACGAGGTCGCCGACGCGTTACGACCCAACATGAAGACCGATATCTTACCATCTCTGCACTCCTGCGTTATACAGCTACCGCTAGAGCACTGAAAGACGGTATCTATATTACTACTGGAGCTGCTGTGTGCCGTCAGACTGTAATGAACAGGTTACGAAACTGGCAGCTTCGTCACTGGTGAAATATGCTATTTACAGACGAATCCAGATGTCCTCTGATGCAAGGTTTTTACATGTTTTGTGTGGCATCAAGGATTCATTACTTAGATTGAACAGCTATGGTGTTAATGGTAATACAATATACAGAAAGTAGAGATAAAATAAATTACAGTCGTTCCTGGTTAGGAAAGTCTAAGATGTAGAATAAATTTAAAAAACACTTCGATGAATTATACATGAAAGAAAAAGAGGCGATTTTTGTAAAAGGAATAGATACTCTTAGCTTAAGGTTGTAATAGACAGAAAAGTTCTTTAAATATTTGCAATCTGTTGATTATAGGTGGGTTCATTTCCAGGAGACTGCATCCTCAGAGACCTCATATATGCTGGGCAGAGCTCCAGCACATTTCCGTACGAGACATTCTGTGACAATGTGGTGTCCGCATCACATTCGGCACTTTCAAAGATTCTCCACCGTATTCAGTGCTTGGTGTGTATGCGATTGAGGAAGGTCCACAACTTCCTATGTAGGTGGAATAGAGGAGACCTTCAGAGTCAGGATTGGCTCCAAACCACCCATCCCGCCATGCTCTTTCTGACTGGAGTACTTCAGAAATGAGCCTTTTGCCAAGTCTCCAGGAGGGTTTCCTAGACTTAAGTCGGTGCTTTTGAGTGGCACCACGGTCCTGGTGTAGCGGCAGCTCGGTATTTCTGACACATTTCTCCCATTCCCTTTTCAACGCAGCTTGACATCGTATCTTCGGTGATTCGATATTTGACAGAACAGGTATCCATTCTTGGGGTTGGATTCTATTGTGACAGATATACATCCCATGACCATATTCGGCTGTGTATCTACCACGTCTGTATCAACAATGTTCAACCATGCTGGGCATCAATATTCGTCATCAGAATACAAAAGCGGGAGGGCAGTTTTTTTCGGAACAGACGCCTTAGCTCCTCAACTTGTTCCAGAGAATTTGTGTAATATGTTGTTTCTGGTTCTCATCTTTAAAAACGTTATTTCAGTTAGGTGTTTCCCATATGTTAGGGAACGATCTAGGGTTATCCCAAGATATTTTGGGAGTGGGTTATATGACAAGAACTGATTCTGAATGCAATTTGCGATTTATAGCCAGCATGCCCGTTGTTCAGATGCACGGTGGAAGATTTAGTTTTATTTTAATTTACTTTGAGTCACCGCACATTAAAAACCTCATACAGAATTTGCAAATTCTGAATGATACAAGGCGATGGCCGTGTTCGTGTACGGAGACGTATGATGAGCGGTACCTCCAAAATGATGGCCAGGGAATCGACAGACGTCCAAGGTTCTATCATGTTTCGGGGAGGCTTCATTGTTGATAGCCATACGAATCTTATTGTTGTCCACAGTCTTCGTAACGCCAGGCAGTACATTAAATAGATCACCATGTGGTGACTGCTACATACGGTCGTGATCTTGAATTCCTTCTAATGTCATGGCACATGTGATCGGCGTGAGCAGGGACATCTTGCGAAGCATGGACTGTGAAGTAATGGAATGGCCAGTGCGTAGTGCCGACCTAAAACCCATGATGCGTATGTGGGACGTGCTTGACAGACCTATTTGTGGTCATCCTGTTCCACCACAAACTCTCCAAGAACTTTCATTGGCTCTCATTGAAGAATGGGAACAGATATCACAGGGTGATATCGCCAAAAGTTATGTTCCCTAATTCTTGTACGCAGTATTTTAGACACTGAGTTGAAACGTTCTTGCTATAGTCATTCGCAATGTTATGTCAGCCACATGAAAGCTTTACAGTAAGCAACATTTAGTTATTTTCTATCATTCCCAGTTTTCCAATTTTAACGGACATAAGTGTAATTGCACAAACAATGATTTTAAAATGCGACGACTAGACTGATTAGATTATTGATAGGAGTTTTCCCCCCTGAGCCATGCGTAGTTCGCACTCATGCCATCTCTTATTTCACATCCTGTTTTTTCGTGTTGCCACCTTGTTATGTTAGTTTCAGTTTCTGTTGTCACTGAGTTGCTGCTTTGTCTGCCCATCAGCGGCAGCAACAGCACCTATTGATATAGCCCTCAGGTGTTATCTTTGCTTCACTGCTATTATTTCCCGGTTGTCGTCTGTCGTGGAGGCAGTTGGAACGTGCCAGGAGGGCAGTTAGGTCCTGCCAGCCATGGAGTTGGAACGTGGCACTAGTTCAGTCGGGTTGGAGCAGCAGTGGGGCCTGGATGTCCATGGCTCGCCTGACCGTTGCCGCCACGCATCTGTTGAGCTGGGGACGGTCATCCTGGATCGTCAGTCAGTCGTCCTACTGGCCGTCGTGAATTGGCTCGCCGATCGTTTATGGGTTGGCTGTGTGTGTGTGTATCGAATCCAGGTTTGTATTTCTGATTGCACAGCCACTGCTGAGTGTCGTTCAAGTCTTCGTGCAAGTGTCTGTCCACCTGTGTGTGTAGTTGGTGTCATTTCCATTGACAACTTGTTTTAAATGTTGTCGGCCTACTGGCAGCGTGTGAGGGCTCTTCTGAGTGCTACGAGGTTCATGGCTCACCGACCCATGACATGAAAGTTGAGTTTGGATTTAATTACTATTCACGTTGTCTCCTTGGTTCGTGGTTCACTGTTGGCGTTATTCCTGAGAGTAACAGTGAGTGTTCGAGTTGGTGAAGATTTAGCCTCCGTTTGGTGGAATTAACTATATTTCTCGGTTTGAAATTCAAGTGCATCAGCGGAATTTCCTGCTTTGTGGCCGTTATTCCGGTTACCTGGCCTGGTCGCTGACGTAAATTCAGGCAGTGTCCTTTCCTCACCTGTTGTCACTGTCCAACATGGTATGTAGTTTTTGACATCTTAATGTATTTTTGGTTGTGGGCGGCTATGTCTGTAACGTTTTGGCTTTGGAATTCTCGTATACTGGTCGGTGGTTAACAAGTCTTGTAGATGGGTCACTGACTGTCTCTTGGTTGTGTTGCTGGCGCATCGAGTATAGTTGGACCGACTTCTTATCTCACCTAAGCGAACGTTCAGATTTCGAGGCCAGACAGAGCCCCCTGGAAACTTCTGAGCGCCGTTGCCTATACTGCCTTTCTTGTTGGCGTTTAATTGTGTATTTTTAATGGCTCATTGCCGATGGTTGGAATTTGTATGCTTGTAATTGTGTTTTTAAAATCAAAGGCCTTCAGCCGTTTTAAAAGTAAGTTTCTCTAAATTTGGCAAGTCTTACATTGTCTGAAGATAAAGCCTGGGCCTTCTGCCTGTTGAAAATTTGTTGTATTGCTTAAAAGCATGGTCCCTCAGCCGCTTTAAGTTTTAAGTTTCTTACTTATCAAGTATTACAATCTTTCAAGATAAATCTGTGGGCCTTCTGCCTGTTGAAAATTTATCGTAGTTGTATTGTTCTTAAAATGATGGGCCTTCAGCATCTTTAAAATTTTGGATTCTTACTTATCAAGTCTTACATCACTTGGGCTTAAATACTATTTAAGGTTAAAAGCTTTGGGTCTTCTGCCTTGGAAAACTGGTTGCAGCTTTTTTTAAACAAAGGCCTTCAGCCGTTTCGGAGTAAGGTTTCTTATTGGTCATAAAGCTTGGGCCTTCTGCCCTATTGAAAGGTTATTGTAGTTATGTTGTTTAAAATTTATCGGCCTTCAACCGCTTTTAAAAAACTTAATCTCTCTGACTAGTCAAGTCTTATATTGCTTGGCCTTAAATACTACTTAAGGTTGTCTAAAAAAAAAAATAGCAGTTGTACACTCCTGGAAATGGAAAAAAGAACACATTGACACCGGTGTGTCAGACCCACCATACTTGCTCCGGACACTGCGAGAGGGCTGTACAAGCAATGATCACACGCACGGCACAGCGGACACACCAGGAACCGCGGTGTTGGCCGTCGAATGGCGCTAGCTGCGCAGCATTTGTGCACCGCCGCCGTCAGTGTCAGCCAGTTTGCCGTGGCATACGGAGCTCCATCGCAGTCTTTAACACTGGTAGCATGCCGCGACAGCGTGGACGTGAACCGTATGTGCAGTTGACGGACTTTGAGCGAGGGCGTATAGAGGGCATGCGGGAGGCCGGGTGGACGTACCGCCGCATTGCTCAACACGTGGGGCGTGAGGTCTCCACAGTACATCGATGTTGTCGCCAGTGGTCGGCGGAAGGTGCACGTGCCCGTCGACCTGGGACCGGACCGCAGCGACGCACGGATGCACGCCAAGACCGTAGGATCCTACGCAGTGCCGTAGGGGACCGCACCGCCACTTCCCAGCAAATTAGGGACACTGTTGCTCCTGGGGTATCGGCGAGGACCATTCGCAACCGTCTCCATGAAGCTGGGCTACGGTCCCGCACACCGTTAGGCCGTCTTCCACTCACGCCCCAACATCGTGCAGCCCGCCTCCAGTGGTGTCGCGACAGGCGTGAATGGAGGGACGAATGGATACGTGTCGTCTTCAGCGATGAGAGTCGCTTCTGCCTTGGTGCCAATGATGGTCGTATGCGTGTTTGGCGCCGTGCAGGTGAGCGCCATAATCAGGACTGCATACGACCGAGGCACACAGGGCCAACACCCGGCATCATGGTGTGGGGAGCGATCTCCTACACTGGCCGTACACCACTGGTGATCGTCGAGGGGACACTGAATAGTGCATGGTAAATCCAAACCGTCATCGAACCCATCGTTCTACCATTCCTAGACCGGCAAGGGAACTTGCTGTTCCAACAGGACAATGCACGTCCGCATGTATCCCGTGCCACCCAACGTGCTCTAGAAGGTGTAAGTCAACTACCCTGGCCAGCAAGATCTCCGGATCTGTCCCCCATTGAGCATGTTTGGGACTGGATGAAGCGTCGTCTCACGCGGTCTGCACGTCCAGCACGAACGCTGGTCCTACTGAGGCGCCAGGTGGAAATGGCATGGCAAGCCGTTCCACAGGACTACATCCAGCATCTCTACGATCGTCTCCATGGGAGAATAGCAGCCTGCATTGCTGCGAAACGTGGATATACACTGTACTGGTGCCGACATTGTGCATGCTCTGTTGCCTGTGTCTATGTGCCTGTGGTTCTGTCAGTGTGATCATGTGATGTATCTGACCCCAGGAATGTGTCAATAAAGTTTCCCCTTCCTGGGACAATGAATTCACGGTGTTCTTATTTCAATTTCCAGGAGTGTATTTAGTTCATGGGCCTTCAGTCGTTTTAGAATTAAAGACGTTTTCTGTCGATAGTCAAGCTTAGAAGTTGCGCTGTAATGTTTGGACAACTAAATAAAGTGTTATGTTTGGAGTGTAGCTGACAGCATCTCATTCTGGCCCCTTCCACCATTCCTACTACTTGTCCTGTCCTGCGGATTTAGCAGGGCGTCTCACTACCGTTATTTGCTACTGAAAACACTGCACGATAAAAAATGAAGCACCTAATAGAGAAGGAGGAACGTCACTGGTTGAAAGTGTATGTGACGTTGTTTCAGTGCTTAGAATATCGAGTTAAAATTGCAAATAATTTGTCAATATGAGTCCGCTTGTAACTATGACTATGTACACCTTCTGGCTTGGATGCATGCACTGATGCAGTTGGGAAGGCTGCCATAAAACCGTAATATCCTCTCCTGAGGAAAGCGGTCTCGCAGCTGACATAACTTGTCCTTGACAAGCTGTGTATTGGCAAAGGGACTGGGATGACGTCTGAGCCTTTCCCACACCTGTTCTATTGGGACAGATTTGGGGATTTTGCTGGCTACAAGAGTACCTTACCATCACGCACACATTTCATAGAGACACGTGCTATGTGTGGACGAGCATATTCCCGTTGAAAAGTGGCACCACTGTACTGTCGCGACGACAGGTGATACATGACGACAATACGTGCCGCTGTACCCTCAGAGATTCCTCAACCACTATGAGTCGTAGTCTCAAGTTATTATCCATGACACCCTACTCCATATCACCAAGAGTGATACAGCTGTCTCTCTCAAAAACAGTGGAAAACTGCAACCTATCCCGAGGTCGCCGTCATACTTGCTGATGTCGTCACCTCGAGTGGCGCAGAACTATGATTCATAGCTGAACACTGTTTGACACTATTCATTTCCTGTAGTTCAGTGGAAGGATATTCATTGACAATGTGATACGATAACATCGACATTGCCCGATATCTGCCATGTTGTATCTCCTTGTCATCGACCCTCTCCGCCGATTAAGTGGCTGCCCATCGGTATCGGCAACATCAGCATACAGCAGACATCCAAGATAGTATACTATGGCGTGGCTTCTTCACCACAAGTGCATTCCGAGCTTCCTTTTCATCCGTTTCGATTCCACTACGCGGTGTAATTCTCATGACCCATCTATACCTGTGTTCTACGTGTTTCACTCATTGGTGGTTCCTCCTGTCGTAGGAGAATGCCAAGTGTCATGGATCAAAGTCCCAGTCTTAGCCATGTAAGGGCTATTTATTTTGCACGTCGTTATAAGATGGGCGAAAGCCACAGTCGCACTGTATATTTCACTGAGCGCAGCTTACACTGAGGTGACAAAAGTCATGGGATACCTCCTAATGTCATGTCGCAGCTCCTTGTGCCCGGCACAGTGCAGCAACTCGACGTGGCAGGGACTCAAGGTATCATTGGAAATCCGCTGCAGAAATACTGTGCCATACTGCCTCTATAGCCGTCCATAACTGCGAAAGTGCTGCCGGTGCAGGATTTGGGGCACGAACTGACCACTCGATTATGTCCCACAAATGTTCGATGGGATTCATTTCGAGCGATCTGGGTGCACGAATTGTCCAGAATGTTCTTTAAACCAGCCGCGAACAACCGTGAGCCAGTGACATGGGGCATTGACGCCCATAAAAATTCTATCACTTTTCGGGAACACGAGTCCATGAATGGCTGCAAATAGTCTCCAGGTGGCAGACCATAGCCAGAGAACCCAATCCATTCCATTACAACACTGCGCACACCCTTATGGAGCGACCCCAGGTATACACAGCGCCTTGTTGACAACTTGGGTCCATGGCTTCGAGGGGTCTGGGCCACACTTGAACCCTACGATCATTTCTTACCAACTGATATCGGGACTCATCTGACCAGACGACAGATTTCTAGTCGTCTAGGCTCCAACCGATATGGTCACGAGACCAGGACAGGCGCTGCAGGCTGTAGTGCTTTTAGTGAAGGAACTCGTGTCGGTCGTCTGGTGTTACAGCCCATTAACGCCCAATTTTGTCGCACTGTCCTAGAGGATATGTTCGTCGTACGTCCCACATTGATTTGTGGTGTTATTTATCGCAGTGTTTAATGTCCTCTAGCACTGACAATTCTACGAAAAGGCCGCTGCTCTCAGTTGTTAAGTGAAGGCCGTCAGCCACTGCGTTGTCCGTGGCGAGAGGTGATGCCTGAAATTTGGTATTCTCGGCACACTCCGGACACTGTGCATCTTGGAGTATTGAATTCCGAAATGGAATGTCCCATGCGTTTAGCTCCAATGATCATTCCGCGTTCAAAGTCTGTTAATTCCCGTCTTGCGGTCATAATCAAGTCGAAAACGTTCATACGTGAATAACGTGAGCCAGCGCCTTCTCCTTTTATACCTAGTGTACGCGATACTACCGCCACTTTTATATGTGCTTATCACTATCCCATGACTTTAGTCACCTCAGTGAATTGTCCCTCACCTCCATATACTAAACATCCCAGCAAAGAATGGCCTTGTTTGTCACGAAAATGTGTCAATCGTTGAAGGGAGTATGTTTTCCCTGTAACATTGGCAGCCACTGCTGTTGTCAAATCAGTCTTGACTCTCCTCGGTTGGGCTGTGTTGGTGGCGACGCTGCTGGCCGTCGTGGGACTGCTTAGCTCTGCGAGGCACACCTGTCGCCTTCGCCCTCAGGCTAGAGATGGGGGATCCGCTCCTGAACTGATTCATAGAGTTGAATCTTTCAAAGGAGTGAACAATCAGTGATTCAGAAAAAAAGAACGGTAGCTCCAAACGTTTCCCACAGCAGAGAGAGAGAGAGAGAGAGAGAGAGAGAGAGAGAGAGAGACAGTCGGAGCAGACCAGCGGGGCCTCTGCCGGTCAGAGCACACAGCACGCCACACAACGCAGCCTGCATTGTGCAGTGCCCCATTGGATTTTGTGTTTCACATACGCCGTGCCGTCTCTGTGCTTCCTCTGCCGCGTGCAGTGTCTGGCGCAGCTTAACTTAGCATCGCAGTCCGTCGGCGATCGTTTCAGTCGCACGTCCTGCCCTCTGGGCGGTTGATGCGAGCAACAGGACAGAGAGCCTCCTAGCGGAGAACATAAGAACTACTTGCAACAACCTGCTCGCAAGAGAACGGACGATTTGTCTCGGAGCGGGTGACTGGTGGCCGTTCACTGCTCCCCCCCATCTCAGAACTCACCCGCTCAACGCTCACCCCACCGTTCTCGACTCTAGCCAGAGCGTTGAGCAAAGCAACTCTGGTGTCACTCTGGTCTCTGCGGTCTTAGCTCACGCAGCAATACAGCTCGCGGCTCGACCTGCTTGACTCAGCGCCTCTGCATCGGAGTTCGTCTCTCCTGGATATTGTTCTTCGTAGTAATACCGCTATGTATATTACGTTATTATGTTATGTATACATCATTTGTTTTTATTTTATTTTTATTTGTTTAAACTGATCAGATTAGGTTCCTGACGACTCCTCTTACTATAGGATTTTTATCACGGACACTCGAATTTACGCTTTAATTACGAGCGAACCGATAAACGTATTGCAAAATTTGATACACCAATGTGTTCCTTGTTTTATTCTGCATAAGGCTATATGCAGCACTTTAGTCTTACAGTCAAATTATATATATGTTTTTCTTATTCTGGTACGGATTTTACGATTTTAGGCGTCTTCAGAAGGAAACGTTCACTTTAAAAATATATGGCTTGCGATATACTTGTACGAGGTTAATGAAATTTTAATACATTATAGCCAAATATATTGTTAATTTAAATCTCAAGTTACAACATTTTCCAATCACCCAAAAAACCACGATAGTGCAAAATAAATCAATAATCAAAAACTTTGTCATCGTGGAAATTTCAATAAACAATACAAAATTCGTACTCATTATCTGTGTTACTTCAAAATAGGATCAAATAAGATCAAAATACAGGTATAGTACTGGAATAAACCAAGTTTAAAGGGCAATGTGCCTTCCATTTATTTTCTATTGTGAATGAGTGGTGAGTCATGAAAAAGAGCTAGTTCATTTCAGGGAGTGAACAGTTCTGATCCGATCTCTGAAAAGAACAGTTTTGCCCATCTCTACCTCAGGCAGGATCGCAGTCCTTTGCATGCCTAAATATAATGGACGCCGCCAGCAACCTGCGCATCATGTGCGCAGTGCACATACAAACGTCACTCCTACACTCCATCTGTATTAGGCGTTCGACATTCCACAGTGTTGCGCAATAACTCTCCATAAAACTACGAATGTTTGTCCAGGGATAATAAGAGAATGCCGGTAGGTAAAACATCTGTAGCTATAAATTTTACTATGTGTAATCAACAGCAATCTTCGCATTTATAACTCGAACATAGGTATGTCCAATTTATTCCTTCATTCAGGATCTCAAACTACGTATCTGTTTTTCAATTATGAGTTGTTAAACGTAAACGTAGCCATCCACAAACTCTTTCGAAAAGCTTTGGTCGGTTCGAGGTATCACTTGTTTTATTAGAACATTAGATTCGCCAGCAGCAAGCCGTCCGTAACTTGTTCTAGCGAACGACGTTTTGTCCCGTTTGGTCCTCATGCAGTTGTGGGAGGAACACACAGTGTTTAAGCGTAAACAGCAGTCTCGTATTACATAATCAACTGTGTTACAGAGACGTTTCCCAATATTCTTTACACCCATTTCAGCTTGAGACATGTGCTCTACTTGTCTATCTAGTTTATTCCAAATGACTTTCAGCAGCGTGCTATAAATGCGGTGAAACATATAAACTAAGAAATTTACCTTCTACATCTTCTTCGATTTCCTAATTCCACAGGTTAATGACAATGTATTAATTACCAATGTATTCCAAGTACTAAAATAGGCGACCAATTTTTCAGCCTAAGATACGCTCAAAATTAGTAAAGCATATACGAAACCTGTAAGGTTGTTAAACAGAAGCCCATTTTCTTTCAGGAATATAATTTATGACTTAAATATTTGACAGGTATTGTGCCCTGCTCTTTCACGGTTGTGAATTCAGTTTCATTTCTTTTGTATGAGAGTATGCTATTTCGTATGAAGTAATAATCAGAATACAAAACTTCCTCAATCTTTTCAAATTATTTCTTAAGATCTTTTCGATTACATCACTTTGTCGTGATAAGTTTTGTTGCTTTCGGACTCCTAAAAAGAGTGCTGCGTTTCGTTTCAGAAACACATAAAATCATCCCTTTCGTGCCAAGTGTTCTTTAAGAGAAAACTTTTGAGGAATCTTACTTATTCCTGTGCTCAAAGTCCACAGAATTCATCACCTAATAACTTTATGCTCTTACTTGAGTTGAGACCTCCTCGTCCTACAAGTGAAAGTTGTCTTTCGACCTAAATGGGATTTTGCGTTTTTGTTCAGTATTATCTGATCTTGAAGCGTACAGAATGGTCTTTTGAACATGCTGCTAGCATCACATAGTGAATTCACTGGTGACAGCTGCCAGTTGTGGACATTGTATTCAACCTAGCACATGGAACGCGGCTTCTTAATGCAGTCCAAGTTGCAAGGGCGGTCTGTTTCATCAAAAAATGATAGACTTTTGGTCGTGTAGCTGCAGATGCCAGTGCCTCCTCATGTGTCATCCATAGTTTGTAGACACCCTACGGGGAGACAGGTCAGTACACAAGGCGAGTTGAACAATGTCGCCGACGCATTACGACCCCAAGTGAAGACCGATATCTTACCATCCTTGCACTGCTGCGTTATACGGCTACCGCTAGAGCACTGCAAGACGGTCTCAAAATTGCCACTGGAGCTGCTGTTTTCTTCATAAGATATTTTCATAAGATTTTTTACATTGATGGAGCGTTCGACAACGTGTAATGGTAAAAGATATGTTTATATACGTTACTTTGATAAAAGTCCTTTCGACAATTGCCCAAACGTTGGTCAAGAGAACAACACGAGGATGTAGTCAACTACCTGGAAGCGGTTCATAGATGTTTGGAATCATCAACAGACAGGAGTATGACATAGGGAAAGATTGCTAATATACAATGAAAGACTAAGAAAAATGTGCTCCTCTATTGTTCAACACGTATATCGGTGTAGCAATGACGCGAGATTAAAATTCAATGATAGGAGTCGCTGACGAAATTTCTATGATCTGTGTAAATAACGAAGAGCTGCAGGATCTGAATGGAATGAACAGTTAACTGAGCACAAGATATGGATTGAGGGAGACCAAAGCAATGACGAAAGTACGAGGGTATTCCCAAAAGTAAGGCTTCAAGCTGTAAACTGATGTAAACCATTGTAGAAATAAACAGGTCAATATACTTTTTAAAAAAATAGGAGAACTTACTTTTGAAATCACCCTCGTATTGAGGAACAGCTGAAATGAGATCAGTGACAAACATATTCGGCATAGGCGACCACATGGAAGATGAAGTGCAGGAATTCTACTGCCTTGGAAGCAAAACTGCACGTGACGGACGAGGCGGAGAGAACAAATTGTAATTTCCTGTGGAAATTGTGTTTTCTTAATTTATTTATGATGTGGTATGTTTTGCACTCTTTGGCAATGAAAACACATTCCTTACTGTTCACTGAATTATGTTTCGTTTTCGCAGTTTTTCATGATTTGTGGAAATCAGTGAGCCTTTAAGGTCGAGCATTTCCTCGGTGTTACACCTTCGTCAGATGCCATAGAACTTAAAAATAATAACAGAAAAAGGCTGAGGCTGCAGCTGCGGTTTGATAAGTTTTATTGCGTGATCGATTTCGAGACTTCACGTCTCACCTGGAAGTATACCTTAGTACACATCCAATCTATGTTTACGTATCAGGTTTCGGACGGCTCGCGATTATAGGAGTGCAGCATCACGATGGACGTGAAAGCTCCAGAGGGAAAAAACATTGGCAGATTGCTTTCTTTATTGTCGTATGAACACAGAATCTGGTTTGACGGTATGGATTGTCACTGCTTACACAAGACGTCCGCGTCTGTTTCACGTGGCCTTGGTCAGCACGTTCTTCAGATTTCTCACCCACTCAGACTATCTGGTCATGAGTTGTTGAGTGACTAGCGTGCCACCACTCACCAGCAACTACGAGTGATGAACACAATACTTATGTAAAATGTCGTTTTTTACTATCCTTCGAAGTAGAAACTGCAAGTCACAAACAGTTTTCAGTACGCGACTAGAAGTCGGGAAATGATTCCACCCATTGAGGTTGACTGAGAGCATTGATCACAGGTTCTCATCACAGCCCCTGGCGGTATTTTTGTGAAGTGTAGATAGTATCAGCATCAGCCGTAAATATTATACACTGACTTCTGAAATATATTTCAAATAATTGTTACCTTCTTCTGACATCCACAATTTCATTCCTTTTGTAGTCGTCTTTCCGCATGTTTAGGTATTCTTT
Source organism: Schistocerca piceifrons (assembly GCF_021461385.2). NCBI lineage: Eukaryota > Metazoa > Arthropoda > Insecta > Orthoptera > Acrididae > Schistocerca > Schistocerca piceifrons. Next base: position 546,144,517 of record NC_060139.1, on the reverse strand, counting down.
CAATTTTTACCTGTTTGAAAACAATGATGCCTGTTGCCCTAAGGATAACGCACTCGTATCAGTTTTATATTTTGTCAAAGCTATGTCAAAATTCATTACTTTGACTACAAACTGACTTATAATGGCTATGTGTTGCTCATATTAATGAATATAGATGAATTTTTAGTATATTGTTTTGTTATTTGTGGCAGTTGGAGGTCGCGTAATGGTATCACACAAACTGAGCAAATGAATTTCGCATATGCGAATTCAAGGCATGTCCATAAATGAGATCCATATCTAGGGGATTAATTATCATATCTGTGTGGACCACGTGCTATTTTGCAGAGGGGCGTATGGGTTACAGTTCACTGCGAGCTTTATGTTTCTACTTCAGAAGGTCAAATTTCACAAAGTTTTGAAAATGTCCAGATTTTGTTAAAATGTTGCGAAATGTGTCGCCAGAGTGCAACCAGGATTACAAAAAGCAGGCATAAAATCATATAATTAAAAAGAGAGTGACACAAGAAGTCCAGGCTGAGGCTCAAAGCCAATGCACGACATTAGTACGAAACTAGGAAAGACAAACACGCTCGAACAATTCTGCTGGCATCTCAGTGACACTATACAATTTTCATTTCGGTCTGGGACAGGATGTGATAGGTAATTATATTCGAAATTACATGTTATTTGCCTTATTATTTGAAGTACCTAGAAGCGCTCACGCATTCATAATACGAAAACGAGAGGCTTTGTTCTTGCTGGAAGTGAAAAGCGGTAAGCAGTGCGTAAATTGATCTTAGTTGAAAAAACTGGTACTGATATTTGCCTGGACTTATCAGTATGCGCCGCTGCTCGTGGAAAGAAGAAGCAAAATCGTCGTACTTGCCAATCACAGGGAAGTGTGGTCGGGAAAAAAAATTTACGTTATCGATCTCACAGACACGTGTAATTAGTGAACGAACACTTATATCAGTCTATAAAAAAATTCTTTTTAATAAGCACCATTACTTAAATAATTACAGGAGAATGAAAAGTAAATAACGCAGGTAGCACATCTAGCGAATCCAACTGCTAGTCACAGCTGAAACACGTATATACACGCAACCATTCTATGGAGACGTACAAAGAATACATTACTGGGCAATAGTAGCAAAGGGATTCCTCTGGACAACGACCTGACACGGGTCAACACCCCAGCTTCGGGTAGGCGCCCTGTGATTTTGCTGCAACGTTCATTTCACGATTTGTGTGTGTGTGTGTGTGTGTGTGTGTGTGTGTGAGTGTGTGTGTAATGAACAGCAAATATTTCCTTAATGAAGAACGCCTTCACTGCACCGTTTCCCAACGGAGTTGGATTAACATCTCTGTGGCATTTTCGCGGTAACAAAATCAACAACTAATCGAACTACCTGCTCTTTTTTGGGCCTTCACAGTATTGTCTAATAATATAGCTTAGATTGACGACCTGTATTCAAGTACAGATCGAACAAAAAAGTTTTACAAGCTACATTTCTCGCGGGTGAATCAATTTCTTAGGATTTTTTTCTGCGAGTCTGAGAATGGGATCTGCCGATCTGGCAGGAAAATTTCTGTCCTTTTAAATCGATCTAGACAAATATTTGTAAGTTTTTGACGGTTACGAGTGTTTCCAGTAGCTACCTACCACTTTCGAAACAAAAATTAGTGTCTCCTTCCAGCTATTCCTTCGCAACAATTTGATTTTGTTTATGCTGAGGGTGAACTGCCAATCTCTGCGCTAAGGGTCGATTTCTACATTCTTCATGCATTTCGCAACCACTTTCAGTGGTTACGACTCGTCGATATTTAGGATGTAGAAAAGATGTACAGCACAAACTGCGGGACACATTCCTCACAGGCAGGGAGGCAGGCAGGCCTCACAGGCAGGCCATTGGTCTGGAAACGCTCTGTTTCCATGTTACAACTCATTTTTCCACCTCATTAACCATGGGAAACACACATGAACGGTACCCAACAGCAAACCACATACAACTCTTTTTTACAAGGGACGTTCAATATTCCCCCCCCCCCCCCCCCTAGGCACTGACACATGCACAAACCCACCGCCGTAAAGAAGAATCTCGGATGCTCTGATGTATCCCTGGAGAATTGCGTGTGGTTTCGCAGCCTTCCATTATATGGTCATGGAGACTCCAAACATCTTGTACTGGAGTTCCATACACAAGAGCTTAAAAATGCCTCTACAAATAAAAGTCCAGTGGTTTTAGGTCCAGAGAACGTGGAGGGCAGGCAACTGGTCCATCTCTACCTAGCCATCTGTCACCGAATCTGTTATTTAGATGCCGACAGGCATTGACACTGAAACGAGTGATGGTCCGTCGTGTTTTGTCGCATAGCTAAAGACAGATTTGCAAACGGATCAAGTACAACGTTCTCTACGAAATTATGATGACTTTGTCCGTCGAGCATACGTGGAAGAAAGTGAGGCCCTACCAAACAGTCACCAGCAATGCCGGCCTAAACATTGCAGGTACCTGTAAAACAAAACACTGGCGGTGCATAACGTAACCATACACTGCCAAGGGTGCAAACTCCTCATGATTATAACTTTCTGTTCTTAAACAAAGCGTTTACAGACCTGTGTTCATATAACACAATGTCTCCGTCTACGTATGAGGAATGTGTCCAGCAATTTGTGTTGTACATTTGTGTTACACCTTGTATAGAATGCGAGCAAAACTTGTTGACTTGAATGGGACGGAGAGGTTTTATTCGAAGAGGTAGATCGGAATTTTGCCTATTATTTGCCTAAATATCTACAATGCAGTGGCTGAAAGAGCAATGTGTGTTTGTCAAAGAGGCATGTTTTTCTAACAGTCTGTCGATTGCCGCCGTGCGTCGCGCATTTCGCGCACACCATAATATTACCTCTAATTCTGTTTCTGGCCGGCAGCCAGTTGTTTCGTGGGTGTACACTTTCAGGGTAACTGGAAATGTGCCAGAGGTAAGCTGATAGTACCACAAGACAAGGAGTAAGACCTTCATTTTTGTGATCTCCTCTGCGCCCGCTACGCAAGCATGCAGCTGCCCTTCAATTTTATGATCCTTCCGTGAGACTAGTTGTTCTTTGAGATGCCTATTCCCGCAAGAACTCAATGAACGTGCTTTTGTTGATCGGATAAACACAGCTTAAAAGTTGATTGGAAAGTTAGCTCTCAACGCGCTAGTGTTCTTTAGTGACGAGACACACTTTCGCCTGTGTGAGTGCGTGAATGAAGGAAACTTGTGACATTGATGTGTAAATAGTCCCAGAATATTTCATTAAACACCTCGTCATTCAAAATATGTAACGGTTCGGTATATACTGGCGAGAGTAGGGATCATTCGTTCCTACTTGCAGTAGGAGCGAACTCAGCACGTTTCAAAACTTTTTTCTACTCACGTCTGAAAGAAATGATTCTGGGGAAGCTGGTTTTGTGAGATGTGGCTGTAGCACACACAGTGTGAACTGCAGTGCGTGTTTTGAAGAAAAAAAATTCCGCATGCGCCTGCCTTCCTTAAGGAGCAATCTTCCGCGGACGGCGCGCTTGCCCGATTTAACCCTTTGCAATTTTTTAAGGGGATGTCTAAAATCTAATGTTTACATCGATTGTCCAAGAACCGTTGCATACCTGAAGGAGAACATTCGCCAAGAAAGAGCCCGCATACACATCGCTGGGCTCGAAAGACTCGACAGGAACCTTAGAATTCGGGTAGATCAGTGTGGAACCTCTCTTTGAGGATGTGGTTTTTAAAAACGTGTAATTTTATTTTACAGCTGTGTAGAAACACAAAATACGACACTGTATTGTGCATTTTCTAAGACGGTAGGACTCTGATCTTTCATATCAGCAAGTTTCATCGCCATACCACGTATCCTGCACTCTCATGGATCTTCCAGCGTTACCCGCCACGTCAGCGTTTACGTTAATAATGCGAACAGTTATGGACCAGTAACACTGCTCTGGGGTCGCCATAACCTGCTTTCACGTCGGACGACATCTGCCCTTTAAGGAAGAAAGATTAGGGTTTAACATCCTGTCGAAGGAGAGGTCTGCTACGGCACAGAATAGTAAGGAATAGAAATGAGAATAAATTTATTAAAACTCACTCTCGTCGCCACAGACGAGTTCAAATCTTGCCAGAGAAGAGGCGGAAGCAGGAAGCGGGCCAGTATGTTGCTAGTGGGTCAGGTTGGCAACATTGTCTGACAGTATGGAGACTCATTCAGCACAAAGTAGAGTGTGACAGAAAACCATAAGAAGCGAGACGACCATATTCATTAGATCGTGAGACTTGTTGCAAGAGACTCTATCTCTTTCATAAGAGCGCATAGCGAGGGACCGACACAGCACTGTTTAGTCAATATACACTCCTGGAAATGGAAAAAAGAACACATTGACACCGGTGTGTCAGACCCACCATACTTGCTCCGGACACTGTGAGAGGGCTGTACAAGCAATGATCACACGCACGGCACAGCGGACACACCATGAACCGCGGTGTTGGCCGTCGAATGGCGCTAGCTGCGCAGCATTTGTGCACCGCCGCCGTCAGTGTCAGCCAGTTTGCCGTGGCATACGGAGCTCCATCGCAGTCTTTAACACTGGTAGCATGCCGCGACAGCGTGGACGTGAACCGTATGTGCAGTTGGCGGACTTTGAGCGAGGGCGTATAGTGGGCATGCGGGAGGCTGGGTGGACGTACCGCCGAATTGCTCAACACGTGGGGCGTGAGGTCTCCACAGTACATCGATGTTGTCGCCAGTGGTCGGCGGAAGGTGCACGTGCCCGTCGACCTGGGACCGGACCGCAGCGACGCACGGATGCACGCCAAGACCGTAGGATCCTACGCAGTGCCGTAGGGGACCGCACCGCCACTTCCCAGCAAATTAGGGACACTGTTGCTCCTGGGGTATCGGCGAGGACCATTCGCAACCGTCTCCATGTAGCTGGGCTACGGTCCCGCACATCGTTAGGCCGTCTTCCGCTCACGCCCCAACATCGTGCAGCCCGCCTCCAGTGGTGTCGCGACAGGCGTGAATGGAGGGACGAATGGAGACGTGTCGTCTTCAGCGATGAGAGTCGCTTCTGCCTTGGTGCCAATGATGGTCGTATGCGTGTTTGGCACCGTGCAGGTGAGCGCCACAATCAGGACTGCATACGACCGAGGCACACAGGGCCAACACCCGGCATCATGGTGTGGGGAGCGATCTCCTACACTGGCAGTACACCACTGGTGATCGTCGAGGGGACACTGAATAGTGCACGGTACATCCAAACCGTCATCGAACCCATCGTTCTACCATTCCTAGACCGGCAAGGGAACTTGCTGTTCCAACAGGACAATGCACGTCCGCATGTATCCCGTGCCACCCAACGTGCTCTAGAAGGTGTAAGTCAACTACCCTGGCCAGCAAGATCTCCGGATCTGTCCCCCATTGAGCATGTTTGGGACTGGATGAAGCGTCGTCTCTCGCGGTCTGCACGTCCAGCACGAACGCTGGTCCAACTGAGGCGCCAGGTGGAAATGGCATGGCAAGCCGTTCCACAGTACTACATCCAGCCTCTCTACGATCGTCTCCATGGGAGAATAGCAGCCTGCATTGCTGCGAATGGTGGATTTACACTTTACTAGTGCCGACATTGTGCATGCTCTGTTGCCTGTGTCTATGTGCCTGTGGTTCTGTCAGTGTGATCATGTGATGTATCTGACCCCAGGAATGTGTCAATAAAGTTTCCCCTTCCTGGGACAATGAATTCACGGTGTTCTTATTTCAATTTCCAGGAGTGTAACAGAATAAGGAGGAGACATTCAGTCATTACGAACAATGCCTTGCATCGTAGCCTCATGCTAGCTCCATTTAAATATTCCAGCTCTCCAGCTCTCGTCATAAGTTGATAATGGGAATCGATAGCATTCATAGTAATAGCACTCGATTCCATGATTACGATACTGTAGTGAATCTTTGTCCTAGATGCTCGAGCACGATCTGTGAACTAGCAGAAGAGTACTCGAGGTGATGACTTCAACTGATGAACTTCGTGCTGCACGCCACCTACCATATTCTGATGGAGAAACTGACGGTATTCCGACAGGGTGCTGCCAATACCGGACTTCACGCGGAAGCCATCAACAGGGCCTCTTGGATTTACATTCCTGTTCAACACTCAGGCATCTTCCGGTGCTGACACATACTAAGGATGAGATCAACTGACCACACGACTACCGACGGCAGGTACGCCGCGGATGGGTCATCAAGGCTCATCACAGAATTCACAATGGGAACGAGGACACTCCAGCAGCCAGCCCAAAACGGCCGCGCCTGCTCGCCGGCAGTCCGCCTCAGCACCAGGATCGCTGACATCTTTGCCTGGGCACGTAACCCCTGAGTTGACTGTACGGACGTCAGCAGGAATCCACCACGCAGCTGAGCGAGCACCCGCCGAGGTGGTACGGAAGATTGACGAGTTGTGAACATTGTGAATAAATAACTGAACTCTAATAATCTTTCATTTGAATCGAAGACGCTTCATAGGTTCCCAACAACTATCCTGACTTCACGCAGAGGCTTCTGCGCTTGGCCTTCTAAGGGTTTTCAGAGAAGGAGTATCGGCTCAGAATTGAGAAGTATTTTAAGGACATCAGTCGATTCATGTTCAAAGGAGCCATCCGGCATTTGCCTTAAGCGATTCGTATAAAGAACGAAAACTTTCAGTCTGGATGGCTGTGTCGGGATGTAAGTCCGCTCCTCCCGAATGAGAATCCAGCACCTTGACCCCCACTGCAGCACCTCTACCGGTTCCCTGTTTAGAACCACGCACTGAGATCTACGGAGTGGCGAGTCTCGTTTCCCGTCACAAAAATGGTCCCCTATTCTATCAACCCGAATTCGCCCAGTATCTGATACCGCGGATCTGTATCGTAAGCCTTTCAGAAGTCAACGAACACATCAAACTGAGCGCCCGCTATTTTCTGGATCTCGTAGAAGAACAGAGAGACATTTTCGATCTCCTAAATGATAGAGAAAAGCCGTCATGTTGTTCTAAAAAACTTTAATGCTTTCAGTTTGACCTTCAAGAGTAACCCGTTCACCAAGTCTATAGTGCAGTTCACTAATTATTCTGAAATTAATTTTGATCACAATGCATGTTCTAATACATTATTCTTAGAAGGAGCACAAAACATCGACACAGGGTTGCTATAGATCTGGCATGAAAAGTCTCATCTGCCTTACAAGACAGCGATATTACCACGGAGATCGAGAAGCTTTCAAGTCAGGTAGAACGAAAAACTTTTAATACAGACATACAGAAAGTTATGGACTCGGCGTCCAAGAGACTGTAACAAGAATTCTGTGTGTTTCGGAAGCTAAGACAGAGCTACCGGTGGGGGCAGGGAGGGGGGAGCAGGCTTCAGATAGTTAAGAGGTGGGAACAAATAAGAAACATAAGATTGAATGACTCAGAGAAAATCAAGAACATGTGCTCCATGACCAACAGTGAACAACATGTGAAAGCCTCTCATATTTGTGGGAAGTCTTAAGAGCCAGAGAACTGCCGGTGCACAAGACACAGTCAGTCATAATGACATGTAAAAATAAATCGGAATATGTGCGAGTATGACCCGCGTACCGAGAGTTTCGTAAAAACTTAACTGCATATACACGTTGTTCATCCATCCTAGGAATTGAGAATCTCGAAGGTTTTTGCCTGTCTTCGATATCGATACTGGTAAGATATTGGCCCAGGGAAGTCCAAGACCTTCAAGAATGTTTTAATTTTAAATTTTACGGGTGTATTTTGTGAAATTTGGCATTTGCGACTGTGATTTTTCATTTATTTTATTAATTTTGGTGATATTAACATTCTATGCTCACTGGAAATTGCATTTATATCACATATTTTGATACTCGCAATCTAACTCATCAAAACTGTTGGCCCAGATTAATGAAATTTGATAAGAAGCAGGGTTTCACAGTATAAGTAAAGGAAAAACTCCGAAAATAGTTAATTACACCGCCAAGGGACGGCATTCTTAGTATGTGTCATAAATTTGAACTTGATATGTTATCTGTTACTGAGAAAAAGGAGTCTTACCAGAGCGACAATCGGATAAAGGAACAAGACAAGAAACTGATATGTGTTAAATACAAATTAACGGTATTCGGATCTTTTTCCTTCACTTGTAATGGAAACCTTGCTTCTTCCAGAATTTCAGGATTTTTCGTCAACGGGAAGTACATTTACATTTACATCTACATGTATACTGTGCAAATCACATTTAAGTGCCTGTCAGAGGGTTCATGGAACCACCTTCACAAATCTCTATTGCTCCAATCTCGTAGAGCGCGCGGAAAGAATGGACACCTACATTTTTCCGTACGAGCTCTGATTTCCCTTCGTGGTGATCGTTCCGCCCTATGTAGGTCGGTGTCAAAAAAATATTTTCGCATTCGGAGGGTAAAGTTGGTGATTGGAATTTCGTGAGAAGATTCCGTCGCAACGAAAAACGCCTTTCTTTTAATGATTTCCAGCCCAAATCCTGTGTCATTTCTGTGACACTCTTTCCTATGTTTCGCGATAATACAAAACGTGCTGCCTTTCTTGAACTTTTTCGATGTACTCCGTCAGTCCTATATGGTAAGGACCCCACACCGCGCAGCAGTATTCTAAAAGAGGACGGACAAGATTAGTGTAGGCAGTCTCCTTAGTAGGTCTGTTACATTTTCTAAGTGTCCTGCCAATAAAACGCAGCCTTTGGTAAGCCTTCTCCACAACATTTTCTATATGTTCTTTCAGTTTAAGTTGTTCGTAATTGTAATACCTAGGTATTTAGTTGAATTTACGGCTTTTTGATTAGACTTATTTATTGTGTAACCGAGGTTTAACGAATTCATTTTAGCACTCATATGGATGACCACACACTTTTCGTTATTTAGGGTCAACTGCCACTTTTAGCACCATTCAGATATCTTTTCTAAATCGTTTTGCAATTTGTTTTGGTCTTGTGATGATTTTATTAGTCGATAAACGACAGCTTCATCAGCAAACAACCTAAGACGGCTGCTCAGATTGTCTCCCAAATCGTTTATATAGATAAGGAACAGCAAAGGGCCTATAACACTACCTTGGAGAAAGCCTGAAATCACTTCTGTTTTACTTGATGACTTTCCGTCAATTGCTACGAACTGTGACCTCTCTGACAAGAAATCGTAAATCCTGTCACATAACTGAGGGGATATTCCAAAAGCACGCAATTTCACTACGAGCCGCTTGTGTGGTACAGTGTCAAAAGCCTTCCGGAAATCCTGGAATACGGAAATGATCTGAAATCCCTTGTCAATAACACTCAGCACTTCATATGAATAAAGAGCTAGTTGTGTTTCACAGGAACGATGTTTTTTAAACCAATGTTGACTGTGTGTCAATAGACCGTTTCCATCGAGATAATTCATAACGTTCGAACACAATATATGTTCTAAAATCCTGCTGCTTATCGACGTTAACGATATGGGCCTGTAATTTAGTGGATTATACCTTCTACCTTTCTTGAATTTTGGTGTGACCTGTGCAACTGTCCAGTCTTTGGGTACGGATCTTTCGTCCAGCGAACAGTTGTATATGATTGTTAAGTATGGAGCTAATGCATCAGCATACTCCGAAAGAAACCTAATTGGTATACAATGTGGACCAGAAGACTTGCTTTTATTAAGTGATTTGAGATGCTTCACTACTCCGAGGATATTTACTTCTACGTTACTCATGTTGGCAGCTCTTCTCCATTTGAATTCTGGACTATTTACTTCGTCTTCTTTTGTGAAGGAATTTCGGAAGCCTGTATTTAGTAAATCTGCTTTGGCAGCACTGTGTACGATAGTATCTACATTGTTATCGCGCAGAGAAGGAATTGATTGTTTCTTGCCGCTAACATACTTCACATACGACCAGAATCTCTTTTTGGAATTTCTGCCAGGTTTCGAGACAAAGTTTCGTTGTGAAAACTGTTATAGGCGTCTCGCATTGAACTCCGCGCTAAATTTCGAGCTTCTGTAAAGAATCGCCAATCTTGGGGATTTTGCGTCTGTTTAGATTTGACATGTTTGTTTCGTTGTTTCTGCAACAGTCTTCGAACGCGTTTTGTGTACCAAGGAGGATCAGCTTCGTCGCTTGTTAGTTTATTTGGTATAAATCTCCCATTTGCTGCCGATACTATTTCTTTGAATTTAAGCCACATGTGGTCTACACTCATATTATTAATTTGGAATGAGAGGAGATTGTCTCTCAGGAAGGCGTCAAGTGAATTTTTATCTGCCCTACAGGTTTTGATGATTAAGCTGTTTAGTATCAAAAAAGTGACATAACTGGCCTTATCTTCTGATTGCATTGATTTGCAAGTTTCATTTTTTAAATATTTAACAAGATGGCTTTCTACATTCTTCAGATACTTAAAGAACTGCATTTTAACCATCAGCTGTACAAATGAACCTTTGTTCTCTACCGATTTCAGCCTCTCAGACCATGATCAAAGGAAGACGAAAAAGTCAAGTGTAAAAGCAATTCACCTTTCGCTTACATGTTTCGATAGACTTCAACGTATGCGTGTACCTATCGAAACATTTAAGTGAAAGACGAATTGCTTTTCCATCCTATGTTTTTGCCTTTTCTTCCTGTGATGATAGTGTGAGGGATCGAAACCAGTAGAGGATAGAGGTTCATTTGTACAGCTGAGATATAAATGCAGTTCTTTAAATTTTTTAACACCGCCAAGGGACGGTAATCCTTAGTATGTGACGTAAGTTTCAGCTTGATACGTCTACCAGTTCCTGAGAAAAAGTATTCTTAACAATCGGACAGACAGACAGACAAACAGACGGACAATACAGTGCCCCTATAAGGGTTCCGTTTCTATTGACTGAGATGCGGAACCTCAAAAACTGCTACATGTTAGAGTAAGGTATGTACAAAGTGTCCAAATGAATAACTAAAATGATTGGGATTATTGGTGGTGTCAAAAACCAGATGTCTCATTTTTCAAAAAACCTTTTTTCCTATGGAGATCTTAGAAAGATTCTTCAATCTTGCACTCAACTTGTACTTCACCTTCTACGACTACTTGAAGTGTTATAATAAGTATTAAGGACTAACTGTCTCACTTCTAGTGTCAAAACAATTATGGTCCGTTTCTCACTTTGATGTTCATTAGAAGGAGTGTCTAAGCGATTTTTTTCCACTCAGATTGGACTAGAGAATGCTGGCCAGATTTTTGGCCAACACGATGTCTCCACGCTACAGTCTTCCTTATTATGTGGTGATGTTCTGCGACTAGTGATCAGTATCCCGATATATCTATATATATAAAACAAAGTCGGGTTTGTTACAACACTTATAACTCGAGATCTGCTGGACCAATTCTCATGGTTTTTTATTTGTTGGATTTGTCTCCGCCCCGAATAGCAGAATACATCTTAAAAATAATGAAAAAATTGACGAATACTTGAAAAATGCGTTATTTTCCATAAAAGTTCTTTAGTTTCGGAGCTGTCAAATTTTTTTGTCAAAATCTGTAAGTAATGATTGACATTTATGCATGCGTTCATAAACTATTTAAAATGGATGAATAAACTATTATGTGCATTTTTTAAAAAAAAAAAAAGATTGAAAAATATTACGCGTGCGTTCAGAAATGTGTAATGAATACTTAATCATTTCAATAAATGCTCATTTGTTTATTACATGTCAAACATTTGTTGTCCAGTCCTGTCAAATACTGTAACAACTATTTATGTGTGCGTTCAGAAATTTATTTTGTGTAAAATGTCTCGAAAGTTCAGGTAGGTACTGTTATATTTGTTTGTTTTAGACATTAATTTGTGTAAATTATTTATTAAATTAATTAAAGATTTATTCTACAGGTTAACAAAAGTGTAAATGTCTTTTCATAGGTTGTCTATGATTTTTCTTGATAAGCTATTGTCTATGTCTCGATTGTTTTATGTGGTTTTGTGCGAGTGCATATTCAGTATTACTATTAATAAAAATGCCGCGTCCTAGAAGATCTAATCTTTCCCAGCGGAGCCGTAATGCAATTAGGCAACGGAATATCGCGAGTCAATTATCTGACGAAGAACGAGAAATTGCGCGAGAAGAGCGCCGCGTTAGGATGGAGCAAAGAAGGGCCTTAATTCGTGCTTCTCAAACACAAGAGCAAAGAGAGGCAGCCCGTGAAACGGCTAGATTAGAAACGAGAAATCGTCGAGCTTATCGTACAGATGAACAGAGGAATAATCTTCGAAGTGCAAGAAGAAATGGTTCAAGTATTGATTTGAATCGAGCAGCGTTTCGATATGATTGCACCATCGACTACAGCTTGTATCGTTTAGTTTGCATTGGTCCAATGGACGTTGTTTGCCAGCATTGTGGCGCATTGAAGTTTGCTGGTGAAACGCCTGGTTTGTGCTGCCTTAGTGGTAAAGTGACATTGCCATTAGTGGTCCCGCCACCAGAGCCATTGCGTTCCCTACTTTATGGCGAAACACTAGAATCACGACATTTTCTAGCGAACACTCAAAAATACAATGTCTGTTTCCAAATGACTTCATTTGGGGCGGAAATTATCGAAGAACACGGATATAATCCGACATTTAAGGTAATTTACGTTAAAATCTTTATTTTCTATGATTGTAAAAAAATTTGGAATGTAGTTTGTTAGATCTCTGTATTTGTCTCTAAAATAAAAATGGTATGTTATTATTTGAAAAAAAAGTGTTTGTAAATCTAACTATAACTATGGCTTTGAATTTACAGATTCAAGGCCACATTTGCCATCGCATTGGATCATTGCAACCTATTGAAGGTGCACAGCACAAATTCTTGCAAATATACTTCATGGGCAATATGGAAGAACAACTTGACCGGCGTCAAGGGATCAACACAGCTACGAAAAGAGCAATTCTCCAAGATTTGCAGCAAATGCTTCATGAACATCATGCATTGGTCAGGCTGTTCAAGACTGCTTTAGAGCGCATGCCAAGTGATGACTATAAAGTTGTAATCAGAGCAGATAAAAGACCAGCTGGAACACATGAAAGCACATTTAATGCTCCAACAATCGATGAAGTGGCAATCCTGATTGTTGGTGAAAACTTGGAAACACGTGATATTGTGCTTACACGACGCAATACTGGGCAACTACAAAGAATATATGAAACACACCGTTCATATGACGCGTTACAATACCCACTGATGTTTTGGCAAGGAGACGATGGATATCACTTTAATATCAAAATGATTAATCCATTGAATGGTAAGATCAATATCCGCATTATTTGTTCTTGCGCCTGACCAAAAAACAAAGAATGTCGTTTACCACAAGGTGCTTGAATGAAAATCCGATTAATGAATTAATCAGAGTGTATCCCAACCTGCACAACATAGTTTTCAATGATTTTTTTCTGACATGTGTTTGAAATACTTAATTATTATTATTTTTTTAATTTTTATTCTCATCCTGTATGTATTCATCATCATTCATCAAAATAAAATACTTTTATATTTCTATCTATATTAATATTATTTTGTATCGTTGTATTACGTTCATCAAAGCCTAAATTAGTTCAGCTAAAAGGTAACACGACATTCATTGACTGTTAGGTGGTACGAAGTTCGCCGGGTCAGCTAGTACCTCATAAGACTCAGTTGTCTGCGTTATTCAAGTTGCAGTAACTACTCGAGAAACAGTTGCTCATTTTGGTCATAACACACACTCGCTAATACGCAGATACCTTCTGTGTACACCGAGCAATATCCAACAAACCTAAAACAAGAAGCAGTACAAGGTAATTTGGACACAATTTCAGAACATTATTCTTAATTCCGAAAGTAAATGTCTGCGAGTATTTATATCTTTCTCTATTAATCCAGAAAAACTGTAGATGATATTTGTTTATCACCTGTATTTTTAGAAATAGATGAAGGTCATATGGCCCATGAGTTGAGAAGAAATAAAATAGTAACTTAACATCTCTGTCGGAAGTTTACACGAATTTGGAGAGAGAATTATACTACCTGCGAGAAATAAAATTATTTCATGCGTGGAAATCAACATGCTTTTTAGAAGAAAACCTAGCTAGCTCTTTTAGTTTCGCAAAAAATGCAGAAACATCAATTATTTCTTGACAAGAGAATGCAAGGACCAACAAGTAGACCCTAATAGAGAGAAATGTGATGTTGTGAATTCCGAAATCGAAAATAAAAGTAACACAGTGATGACGACACTATTCTTGTATTTGTGTGTTCAGACGACAGCAAAGACCTTAGCTCCTTATTAAATCGGTATGAGACGATTGTAGTTAAATAGAGAAAACGTTACAAATTTCCACTAGAATGTTTCCCTAAGAACAAAGCAACTACAGACACACACACACACACACACACACACACACACACAGTGTATTTTGTGAAGTTAGTACGTGTTCTATGGTACCAGTTCTTTACAGGCACTTGAAGAAATTTTAAAAATTACCAGTTTCATGCGTTGAAAAAAATTGTGCTTCAGTAACACGTAGTCGTGTATTTGTGAGTATTCAATCACTGATCACATATGGTAAGATTGTTGACATAATTTGGACTCTCGTTGTGGTTACTAATCTGTAGTTCAGCTCATTCATTTAGCTGAGATTGTTGGCGACCAATTTGTACAACCCCAGTACAATTTTCTGCACTTATGCTCTTCCACTCCTAAGGTGCAATCATATGTCCATGCAACAAATTACGCTGTGTATAGTTTAAACAGAAACATAAATGACTTAACTTTCAGCTTATAGGGTAAGTAAGCATTTTAATGCAGTTCAGAACTTTTATAAGTTCGTAGATCAATCATCTTATTTCAGTTCAGGTTTTTCAGACAGTGAATCAATAAAACATTTTCAACATAACTGATGAAATTCTTAACTTTAAGCCTTTCAAAGAAAGACTCTGTATATCTCAAAAAATGTGCTTACATGTTCCCAAGAACAAAGCTTTCATGGCGCATTGTACAAACAGTCTTTAGTCCTCTACATATCGATGCCATTGAATAATGCACAGCAGTGGTTAAGACAATGGAGTCTAATTTTGGACTACGGGCTTTAAATCACCGTCTGGTCGTCCAGATGGAGTTTTTGAGGGGTTTCTGTAAATCTGTTGAAGGAAATGTCGGGATCGTTCCTTTGGAATCCATGCGACTGATTTCCTTCTTCAACCTTGTCCTATTGGAGCTTTTTTTCAGATGCTCATGATTCGTCATTGACTAGATATTAAACTTAATCATCATACCTTCTTCTTCACTATAGGTGTCGTTGAGATCGTAAAAGAAAAAAATCTGAATAAAACTCTGTTCCTCTATCGGGCGCGTCCCCGGGTGGCGGATAGGGGAAGACTGCAAATATGCAGGGTAGGTGAGAAATAAAATACCACACACTCATCAACACAGAAATGAAAGGCGGCTGTCCCCAGACTGGGAGGTCTTTGGTCAGCGTCTATTCCCCAGGTTAGGAGCGGCAGAGAAAAGGCTCGAGGGCCAACAACCGTGGTTGTAAGCCAGTAGCTCTAACGATAAGAACTTCCCAAACATAATGTTATCAATCATGGAAGAGTGTGACGTGAAACAAATTATGTTAGGTGGACGACCCACAGTTTCAAAATGCGCAATCAGACAGTCGGATTCTGGGAAGTCTGCAACATTACACAGAGATGAGTAGGAGCGTCCTGGAACCTCCATAATAAAGGGTCCAAAACTGACCTCAATAACGTAGAAGACATTCTCTAAAGTTGTACTAAACGGGGAAGAATCCCAATTAGACTACCAACTTGGAGAATACAAAGTGGGTTTCAGGAAAGAGAGATCCCGCTCAGAACAAATTCTAAACCTCAAAAACATCATGGCCTATCAAAAATCAAGACCAAACTCACATTTTATTACATTATTGACTTTCAGAAAGCTTACGACTCAAAATAAAAAAATACCGGGAATCCCTCATCTCTATACTAAAAGAATTAAATATAGGCAACAAAACCACAAACCTAATCAGAGAAACTCTTTCGAACACATACTACTGCCAAATTCACGGGAAAACTCACCGCTCCTTTTGTCACAAAAACTGTATACAGAAAGGAGATGGTCTCTCTCAATTGTCGTTTAACTGAGATCTAGAAGAACAAGTCAGAGAGTGGAACGCGATGATCCATAGTGGAAACCGACTGGGAGCATCGAAATTAATTGTCTATCCTTTGCAGATGATATAACCTTACTAGCCGAGATCTGGGGCGAAGCCAAAGAACAGACCCTCCAACTACAAAAACCAGCTGAAAAAATATGTCTCAAAATCACGGTTGAGAAGACAAGATAATGAGAAACATTTAAAAATCCACCAAACATACTGAAGTGCGAAGGCGAAAAAGAGATATCATCAAAGAATTCAAATATCTGGGTGAATGGATCATCTGGAACGAAATATAGAACAAGCAAAGTTTAACTGACCTTCTAACCCACCAGAAACACATATAACAAAATATCCCTCTGGTTTCAGAATGCAAAAATTAGACAGTACAATACAGTCATCAAACTGAAACGTTGTCCTTCACCAACCGTGGCCCAGGAGAAATGTTGGAGATCAAAGAAAGGAAGATATGAAGAAAAATGCTTGGCCCCATATTCCACAACAAAAAACTAATTCACATCATAAATGGAACCCTTTACAAACCACCGAAATGCTCTCAGACACAATGAGGAAAAGAAAAGTTGATTTTACTGACACGGCCTCAAAGTGAGCCCAAATAGACTGAAAAAAATTTTTTACTGCTTCCGCAACAGGAAAACAACCAAAGTGTTTTAAGGAAACGGAAAAAGACTTAAAAGACTTTAGAGAACTCCAAATCACAGAAAATAATCTCACAGATAAAACCGTAAAGAGACAGAGAGAGGTTCCAAATCAAAATGAACAGAAAGGCACAGAACATTAAAAATTTACTGATTTAATGTACCCCAAAGTAGGATGAAACGAACGAAGAAGTAGAAGCGGAAGAAGGAGAAGAGATTTCAGTCCTCAGTTAATAGAAATTTTTATTTCGCTTTACCGGTTTCAACAAATGAATTTGTCATCTTCAGAAGCCTACAAAGTTGGAGACATAGTAAATCATTAAACCTTGGCTATAAATTCATGTGAGGATAAATAAAAATATCTTATCAACCGATGACTGAATTTTATTCTGAAAAATTACAGCTGTGAATAAAATAAAAAATATATGTATATTACATGGGCCAGCCACATTTAATGTGGTCATGGCCTTCATTCGATGACAATATGCAATAACCCCTCACAGAAGGCAGGGGGCAGCATTAGCAGTGGAGGGTATATAAAGTTTTGGGGGAGGGGGGGGGGGGGGGAGGGATGTGGCAAACAGTGCTGTTGCTGTCGTATTGAGGAACTGGAGTAATTTAAGTGACACGTCCGAAAGGACATGATCATTGTCTTTGAGGTGACGGGCGAAAGTATTTCAGAAATGGTTAAGTCTGTAAACTTTTCGCATGCCGCCGGCCACTGTGACCGAGGGGTTTTAGACGAACCAGTCGGGAACCGCGCTGCTGCTACGGTCGCAGGTTCGAATCCTGCCTCGGGCATGGATGTGTGTGATGTCCTTAGGTCAGTTAGGTGTAAGTAGTTCTAAGTCTAGGGGACTGATGGCCTCAGATGTTAACTCTCATAGTGCTTAGAGCCATTTGAACCAATTTTTCCCATGCCGTCGTGCATGGTAAAATGGCGCTATCCAAAACTGGAGTCGAGGCAACTGTGGTGCACCGTGGACCATAGATGACAGGGGTGAACGACGGCTGCAGAGATGTGTACGGGTGACTAGATGTGCAGCTGTTGAGAAACTGAAATCCCAGATGAACCAATTGACTACCAACCCCGTTTCTTCAACTACCGTTCAGTGAAAGTTGCTGCTCGTGGGCCTCCGCAGCAGAGGCTTGGTTCACGCCCCATGCTAACTGCTCTTCATCGGCGACGAAGGATAGCATTTGCACCCATAAATACCACAACGGGGCATTCGCCGAGTGGTGACGGGTGCCTTTTCAGTTGAGAGATGGCCTTGGCGTGTACCGCGCGAAACGTCTGAAAGCAAACATCCTGCAACAATCGTGGAAAGGTTTAAGGCCGGAGGAGGGAGCATTATGGTGTGGGGGACGCTTTCGTGGCGTTCCTTGAGTGATGTCATGTGGAAGCACAATACATCAAAACACGTATGTATCTATATTGATTCTTGGGGACCATCTCCAGCCCTACATCCAGTGTGCTTTTCCTTGGAATGATAACATCTACCAAACTCTACGGATTTAAGCCGAATAGACAATCTGTGGGGCCTCCTTGATCGGATTGTCGCGCCATGGATTCTCAACAGAGAAATGTAGCGCAGCTGGCCACAGCACTGTAGTCAGTACCTTCCTGAACCTCACTGATTCTTTTCCTGCACCTCTCGCTGCTGTCCCCGTTGCAAAAGGTAATTATTCAGGCTTTTGGCAGGTGGTCACATTAAAGTGATTGGACATTGTACAACAGCTCACGCACAGGCCTAGAAATAATCGTTCTTCCTACATTCCCCTGTGGCTGTAACGGGCAGAAACTATAGTGCAAAAAACTCACCCTCAGTCACACACACAGTAGTGATACTCAAAGAGATGGAGGTGAAACTGTAAATGTGAAGGTAGGCATATACCAGTCACTACTACTAAATGCTCGTAATTAGGCTTGCATTTAAAGTTTTTTTTTTAGCTGCAACGTATTTTAGTGCAAGTAACCGAGTGCCCATGGCGGGGTGCCGGCTTTAAGACAGAGCAGCGGAGGCGCCGTACAGATAGCATCGCCATCGCGTCGCACCGCCAGCTGCGGACCAGGCGGCCTGTGAAGCCTTCCAGACAGTGCCTGTCCGTGAGAACCACGCCTGTCTCCCAACAGCCGGGCCAAGGCGTTCCTGCAGCTGCGAACCAGCCTCAGCTGCCTGCTCCTGTTGTCCTCACCAGCGTTTTTAAGCGTTGCACTTTTTCAGGTTGACAATGTGCGCTCCACACACACACAAAACACACACACACACACACACACACACACACACACACATCTTTGTATTTATGAAGCATTAAAATCTCGTATCATTAGAGACTCATACCATCCGTGGTACAAGACAAATACTTCGGCAGTGTAAAGCGGAACAAGTTGTGCGCCAGAATGAAATTTTTTTCACTCTGCAGCGGAGTGCGCGTTGATTTGGCAAAGGTAACGAGTTCAGTTCTCGGTCCGTCACACAGTTTAATCTGCCAGGAAGTTTCAAGTTGTTGTTGTTGTTGTCGTCTTCAGTCCTGAGACTGGTTTGATGCGGCTCTCCATGCTACTCTATCCTGTGCAAGCTTCTTCATCTCCCAGTACTTATTGCAGCCTACATACTTCTGAATCTGCTTAGTGTATTCATCTCTTGGTCTCCCTCTACGATTTTTACCCTCCACACTGCCCTCAAATACAAAATTGGTGATCCCTTGATGCCTCAGAACATGTCCTACCAACCGATCCCTTCTTCTAGTCAAGTTGTGCCACAAACTCCTCTTCTCCCCAATCCTATTCAATACATCCTCATTAGTTATGTGATCTACCCATCTAATCTTCAGCATTCTTCTGTAGCACCACATTTCGGAAGCTTCTATTCTCTTCTTGTCCAAACTATTTATTGTCCATGTTTCACTTCCATACATGGCTACACTCCATACAAATACTTTCAGAAATGATTTCCTGACACTTATATCTATACTCGATGTTAACAAATTCCACTTCTTCAGAAACGCTTTCCTTGCCATAGCCAGTCTGCATTTTATATCCTCTCTACTTCGACCATCATCAGTTATTTTGCTCCCCAAATATCAAAACTCCTTTACTACTTTAAGTGTAACTCTAACTCCATCAGCATCACCCGACTTAATTCGACTACATTCGATTATCCTCGTTTTGCTTTTGTTGATGTTCATCTTATATCCTCCTTTCAGGACACTGTCCATTCCGTTCAACTGCTCTTCCAAGTCCTTTGCTGTCTCTGACAGAATTACAATGTCATTGGCGAACCTCAAAGTTTTTATTTCTTCTCCGTGGATTTTAATACCTACTCCGAATTTTTCTTTTGTTTCCTTTACTGCTTGCTCAATATACAGATTGAATAACATCCTGGATAGGCTACAACCCTGTCTCACTCCCTTCCCAACCACTGCTTCCTTTTCATGTCCCTCGACTGTTATAACTGCCATCTGGTTTCTGTACAAATTGTAAATAGCCTTTCGCTCCCTGTATTTTACCCCTGCCACCTGTAGAATTTGAAAGAGAGTATTCCAGTCAACAAGTTTCAAGTTGTGCGCTATTTATAAAAGAAAACACTAACTGCTCTGTTCTGCAGCTGACCGTTAATCTGGACGAGAATGAAGATCACGCAGAGCGGCTAAGAAGTATTATCAACTAACGAAAATGAAGTGGGAGAACAAAAGGTATAAAATGAAGAAAGATAAGTTACCGGTAAGAGACGCCAGTGCCAGTTAGGTGTCAAAAAGTAATGAAGGAAAGAAGATAATTTTAGAAAGATAATAACAGTACCCTGAGTAACAGATATTCTAGATAAAAGTAACAAAGACTTGAAGGATATATTGGAAGAAATTGACAGCTTAAGAAGGTCAGGCAATCGCTTGAGTTTAAACAAAGATCGATGAAAATGCTGAATAATCGTAGAAACGAGAAAAGCGACATAGAGTTAGAAACGTTAGGATTCCGAAGGTCGACGTCGTGTCAGAATGATATTTTTTACGTAGGAAGCAATGTCACACAACATAATTAAACGAAGGTACAGACTGAGACTATGTGGTGAAGGGGAAGCACGAATTTCTCAACAACAGTTGAGTTTTTAGTACTGATGTGGAAATGCAGACAGTTTTGAAATTGTATTTCTGAGACACACCATTGTAAGAGAACTATGGGCTGTGTATACGCCGAAGACGATGGATAAAGACGCATTTCAGAAATGCTACAACATAATATATGTAAATAAGTTATACACAACTGCAACCAGTCACTTTTTTCAATAATAATGCTTTATTACATGAACCGTTTTTCGAACCATTTCAGGTTCATTTTTAGATGATTTCGGGAGGATCCGGAAAGTTACATCATTACTGGTAGAGGAAGAAAACTCGAATCATCACATTTCCAGCTTTGAAATCAGCTACATGAGCACTATCACATGGAGAAGTCCTACCTGTTCCTGTCCCTCCGACACGTTATGCGCTAGAGTCTGATGATGATGATGATGATCATGATGATGTCGGTTTGTGGGGCGCTCAATATCGTGGTCATGAGCGTCCGTACAAGTTCCAAATCTTTCCATTCCCAGTCTCGGCACTTCCGAATGATGATGAGATGATGACGACTGCACAAACACTCAGTCCCCGGGCGGAGAAAATCCCCGACCCGGCCGGGAATCGAAACCAGGGCCCTATGATTCAGAGGCAGCAACGCTAGCCACTAGACCACGAGCTGCGGACGTGCTAGAATTTGATGAAATCATCGAGGAACGAAAGTAAACAGAGACCTGAGTTTTTACAGCAAGATCCCAACTATACAGCAGTATCGATCTCGTCCTGTAGGGTAGATAAAATTACTCAAGAAGAAATTTATTTAATTTGTGACGTGGAGTTACCAAAAATCAAGGCCGAACTTCTTCCCTCCCGGCCTTAGCAGTTGAATCTCATGGAGTAAAAAATGTGAAAATGTTTGTCTGTAGATATCAAGAAAGAGAATTAACAGTGTTCTTTGAAATGGAAAACAGCTTGTTGCATGCAATGATGGATACAATCCGATGGCATCTTTGAGAATACAGGAAAGCAGGTTTGCTTCGCACCAGAAACACCCGGCCGTCTGTTCCTATACACGGAAGTGAAAAAAGATATGGACTACCTCCTCTCGATTATGTCCCATAAATCTTCGATGGGATTAATGTCGGCCGGTCTGGTTGACCGAATCATTCCCTCGAATTGTACAGAATGATCTTAAACCCAATCGAAAACAATTGTGGCCCGGTAACATGGCATGATTGTTCTGGAATTTGAAGTCGACGAATGGCTAAAAATGATCTCCAAGTACCGAACATAATAATTTCCAGTCTATGATCAGTTTAGCTAGAGCAGAGGATCTAGTCCACTCCATGCAAACAAAATCCACACCATTATAGAGCCACCACCAGCTTGCACATTGCCTTGGTGACAGCGTGGGACCAGGCATTGTGGCTGTCTGTGCCACACTCGAACACTACCTGCAGCTTTTACCAACTGAAATCTGGACTGATCCAAACAGGCCACGATTTTCCAAGCGTGTAGGATCAAACCCATCTGAACTTGAGCCCAGGAGAGGCGGTGCAGGCAGTGAGGTGCTGTTAGGAAAGGCACTCGTGTCGGTCGCCTGCTGCCATACCCCATTAACATCAAATTTCGCCGCGCTGTCCTAAGGAATACGTACATCGCACGTCTGATATTGATTTCTGCGATTATTTCACTTAGTATCGTTTGTCTGTTAGCACTGACAATTCAGCGCAAACGCCGGGGCTCTCGGTCGTTAAGTGAAGGCTGTGGCCACTGCGTTATCCGTGGTGAGAAGCAATGCCTGAAATTTGGTACTCTCAGCTCACACTTTACTCTGTGGATCTCGAAATAATCAATTTCCTAACGATTTTCGAAACGGAATATCCCATGCGTCTAGTTCCAGTTACTATACAGTGTTCAATGTCAGCTAATTACCGTCGTGTGGCTGTAATCACGTCAGAAACGTTCTCAGATGAATCACCTGAGTACAGGTGACTGCTCCACCATCGCGCTGCCCTTTATACCTTGTGTACGTGACGCTACTGCCATCTGTATATGTCAGGTTGTTCATGTGAAGGGGAGCTTTAAAATTAACGGCGTAAAAGAATTTTACTTTGAAAGGGTCCTTGTGTATCTTTCCAAATATTTACCACCTCTGTGTCGCCACAGATGTGTTCTCATCTGTACTGAGAATACACATTTTTCTACTAACTTATGAAATGCCTAATGACTACTGAATGATGTTCTTATGCTTTACTTTGTACATAGTTGCTTATTTCATTTGATATCTAGTTTCTAGCTGCACTGCAGCGAAATGTCTGCTTCCCTCCATTGCTCAGAGTAGAATGCATGAGGTTCAAGCTGCAGAAGTCTACCAATGTCCCCTATAACAGAAAACAGCACGTGGGTCGTAGATCAGTTGTTTTGAGGCTGTAGTGAACTGTCAGTGAGTAACTGATACTATTTAAATGACTAAATCTTCCACTTTTTTTGGAATGCCACTCGTATTTATTGATTACTTCCAACAGATATCTCCACTTTTCCGCTTACAATAATTTTTAAATTTACAGAAGAGTCTATCTTGTAACCTGAACAGTTAACCCTATTAGATGGTACTTTGGATCGGCAACCGTTAAGGTTACAAGATAGACTCTTCTGTAAGTTTCAAATTACTTGTATGCAGTAAAAGGGGAGATATCTGTTGGAAGTTATCATCACAGTATATGTTATATCTCATAGAAAATGTTGTGCCGTTATCATACGGCTCTACAAGGTTCGAGTAATTTGCACTGAATATGGGTCACACAGTGACCGAAATCGACCTGTCAAATAAAAGACATTATTATTTATGAACGATCTTTATAGTACTGAAATAGAACCGATCACATCACACAACGCGTCTGTGCATCATGACTGCTCGTTCTGGAATGAATAAGCAGCGGCAAAATACACTGAAGTGCCAAAGAAACTGGTATAGGCATGCGTATTCAAATACAGAGATATATAAACGGGCAGAATACGGCGCTGTGGTGGCAAAAACCTATATAAGACAACAAGTGTCTGGCGCAGTTGTTAGATCGGTTACTGCTGCTACAATGGCACGTTATAATAATTTAAATGAGTTTGAACATGATGTTATAGTCGGTGTACGAGCGATGGGATACAGCGTCTCTGAGGTAGCGATTAAATGGGGATTTCCCCGTACGACCATTCCACGAGCGTACCGTGAATACAAGGAATCCGGTAAAACATTATATCTCCGACATCTCTGCGACCAGAAAAAGATCCTGCAAGAACGGGACCAACGACGACTGAAGAGAATCGTTCAACGTGACAGAACTGCAACACTTCCGCAATTTTCTGCAGCTTTCAATGCTGGTCCACCGACAAGTGTCAGCGTGCGAAACATTCAACGCGACACCATCGATATTGGCTTTCGGAGCTGGAGGCCCATTCGTATACCCTTGATGACAGCACGACACGAAGCTTCACGTCTCAGAAATATGTTCATATGTGTGTGAAGTCATAAGGGACCAAACTGCTGAGGTCATCAGTCGCTAGACTTACACACTACTTAAACTAACTCACGCTAAGGACAACACACACACACACCCATGCCCGAAGGAGGACTCGAACTTCCGGCGGGCTTTAGGTCTCGCATGGCCTCGTCAACACCGGTATTGGATTGCTGATGACTAGAAACCTGTTGCCTGATCGGTCGAGTCTCGTTTCAGATTGTATCGAGCGGATGGACGTGTACGGGTATGGAGACAACGTCATGAATTCATGGACCTTGCATGTCAGTAGGGGACTGTTCAAGCTGTTAGAGGCTCTGTAATGGAGTGGGGTGTGTGCAGCTGGAGTGATACGGAATCACTGATACGTCTAGATACGACTCTGGCGGCTGACACGTACGTAAGCATCCTGTCTGATCACCTGCATTCATTCATGTCCAGTGTGCATTGTGACGGACTTGGACAATACCAGGTGCGACACCCCACACGTTGCTACAGAGTTGCTCCAGGCACACTCTTCTGAGTTCAAACGCTTCCGCTGGCCACCAAACGCCCCAGATATGAACATTATTGAACATATCTGGGATGCCTTGGAACGCGCTGTGCAGAAGAGATCTCCACCGCTCTTACGGATTTATGGACAGCCGTGCAGGATTCGTGGTGACAGTTCCCTCCAGCACTAATTCAGGCATTAGTCGAGTCCATACAATGTCGTATTGCGCCACTTCTTCGTGATTTCGGGGGCCCTACACGATATTAGGCTGGTGTACCAGATTTTTTGGCTCTTCAGTGCACTCCCTTTTGGATCAATGTTTAGGTGGGTCCCGAAGGGCTTCGCCTTTTTTTTGTTCTTAGTTTTGCTTATTATTATAACTTTTGAAATACTTGGGCGATAGCGTGCTATTTGGAGATGCCAACATTTGAATGTCGAGGAAATTTAATGCACAGTTTTTATAAAGTTAAAGATAGAAATTTGGCGTCTCGACGGCCTGCCTCTGAACACAGCAGCCAATCACATTGGTGGGCTACAATTCGGTCGGTCTTTCCCACGAAAGAGCTGCTAGGGGTACCTCACACTATTTATTATGTCATATTTTTAGTGCTGCTATCTCAACTGCTCAGAGGAGAGATTCTTGGAGCTAGATATGATGACTACTTAAGCCAGAAATATTACAAAACGTAAAATTGCTCCTTGAGACATTAAATTATAAAGTCCATAAATGGCAGGTATGTGGCAACATGAAGGATATTGCCATGACTGTAGAAACGGAGTTAGAATATACCAAGTATGTTGTTTCCTTTGTAAGTGGGACAGGAAATCACACTACACGTGAAAAATATGGCCAGAAAGGAAAATTATGGAGCCTGAGGGAAAGAATATAAGTATATTCCCTTAGTTTCTCGTGATAAAATCGTATTTTCACCTTTAAAAATAAAAATAGGGCTCATGTGTAGTATCGTGACGGGGATGAATCGAGAGGAAGAAGCTTTAAAATATTTAAAGCCATGATTCCCACATCTCAGTGATGCTGAGATCGAAGTGGGAATCTTCATTGGA
Organism: Schistocerca piceifrons; assembly: GCF_021461385.2. NCBI lineage: Eukaryota > Metazoa > Arthropoda > Insecta > Orthoptera > Acrididae > Schistocerca > Schistocerca piceifrons. The sequence goes on along the minus strand of NC_060139.1, from coordinate 546,118,531 downwards.
CCGAAAATTCGTGAACTAAGGATGGAACATCCATTAGGGTCATTGAAGGGAAAGAGAAAGCAGCTTGAGAAGCCTTCAAAAATGGTGTTCACGGTTTCTTGGGAAATACAAGAGGTGAAAATTACAATCTACACGCTAATAAACGTCTGAGCACATACCAAGAGCTAGGTTGTAATATCCCTCTCAAGATCTACTTTTTGCGCGCACAAGTCGACTTCTTTCAAAGCAGTTGTGGCCTTGTGAGTGACGAGTATGGAGAGCGCGTCCGTCAAGCCATTTCAGCAGTGGAGAGAAGGTAACAGCACACGTGGAACTCATCTATGCTTACAGGCAACTGTTGGAATGTCATAGACATGCCTCAGAAGCAGATTACAAATGAAAACGAAAACGACATAAACGCTCAAATGAGTAATTAGATAGGTAAGCGACCAAAGCGAGAACAGAATCGCTTCGTAATGGAATGGCCTGAGTACCAGATGAGACACTTAAACATTCTATAAAAATCGTGCGAAAGAACTTGCTTCCTTTCTAGACGCAGTTTATCGTAAATCACTGGAGCAACGAAAGTTACGCAGCGACTGGAAAATAGAGCAGGTTATTCCCGTTCTCAACCCCTCAAGGATCGTAGGATAGATGCACGTAATTACAGACGTATGTCGGTGACGTCAATCTGTTGTACATTTATGGAACATATTTTATGTACAAGAATTACGACGTTTATGGAGAATGTAAATCTTCTCTATAAAAATCAACATGGATTCTGCAAACAGAGATCTTGAGAAACTCAGCTCGTCCTGTTCCTCCATGAGATCCATAGCGGTGTAGACACCGACACTGAGCTTGATGCCGCGTTCCTTGACTTCAGGAAGTCAATTGACACCGTCCCACATTGTCGTTTAGTGAAAAAAAAATACGAGCTTATCAGTATCGGATCATATTTGCGACTGGATTCATGACTTCGTTGCAGATAGAACTCAACATATCGCGTTTAACGGAACAAAATCGACAGATGTAACTGTAATATGTCTTATACGCTTCTGAATGCCTAGTAATTAACAAAAAAGGCCTAAACAAAAAACTATCGGCCAAGGAAAGGAAGATTTTGAGAAAGATCTTAGGTCCCATCAAAGAGAATAGGGAATATAGAAGACGTCGTAATCATGAACTGTATTCGCACATAGAGAAGATAATCGATACCATCCGAAAGAGATGGATTATGTTTTATGGACATATGACCTGAATGAGCCATGGAAGACTCACCAATCGTATGACCACCTACTATCAGGAGAAGAAAACAAAAAGGGCCTGGTTCACAGAGGTGGAGAAAGATCTTAAAGAAGTGGGGATCATCCATGATGACATCTTGGAGCGTGTCCCACTCAAGGAGAAACTTACGGCGTGGCAGGGTTTCCAAGAAAAGCCAAAACTAAAATTTGGAAAGCCTTGGACCCGGGAGAGGAAGGAGCAACGCCGAGAACGAATGCGGGAGCACTGGGCAAACATTAGAACACGTTAAGCAAGACAGAAGACAGTTGAAATAACGTGGTCAAAAGGTGGTCTATACGCAATGAATGAATGAAAGAATGAACCGAAAGGAAGAGTGATTGGACCGTTACTGTTTATAATGTACATAAATGATGTAGTAGAAATCGTCGGAAGCTCGCCGACGATCTGCAAGATTACATGAAGAGGACAGATGAATGGCGCAGGCTCCGGCATTCGACACTGAAGGTAAATAAATGTAACATTCGCGCATACATAGGAAAAGAAAGCTACTACTGCACAATTACACTATTGATAACAAATTGCTGGAAACAGGATACGCCATAAAATACCTAGGACTAACCATCCAGAGCGACCGTAAGTGGGACGACTACGTGAAGCAGATAGTAGGAAGCAAATGCCAGACTGAGACTGATAGGAATATTCTCAAGGAAATGTAACTCATCAACGAAGGTAGTTGTTTACAGGGCGCTTGTTCGACCGTTTCTACAGTATTGGTCATCTTCTGTGATCCTTACCGGGTAAGACTTACAGTAGAGAAGATCCAATGAAGAGCGGTGCGTCCGTCACGTGGTCGTTTAGTCACTGCGAGAGTGTTACATAGATGTTCAACAAATTCTGCTAGCAGACATTACAAGAGAGGCGTTGTGCATCACGGAGAGGTTTATTGAAATTTCGAGACAGTACCTTCCAAGAAGACATATTACGTTCTCATACACACTTTCCGCGAAATAACCACGACGAGAAAATTTGAGAAATTAGTGCTGATACAGAGGCTTGCCGACAATTGTTCTTCCTACGCGCCTCTCGAAAGTGGGGCAGGGTCCCGTCTTTATTATCAGTTAGTGGTACCAGAGGTACCCTCCGTCACACATTGGACTGTTGATGACTGGAAACATGTTGCCTGATCGGATGAGTCTCGTTTCAAATTGTATCGAGCGGGTGGACGTGTGCGGGTATGGAGACAACCTCATGAATCCGTGGACCCTGCATGTCAGCAGTGCACTGTTCAAGTTGGTGGAGGCTCTGTAATGGTGCGGGGCGTGTGCAGCTGGTGTGATACGGGACCACTGATACTTCTAGATACGACTCTGACAGAAGACACGTACGTAAGCATCCTATCTGATCACCTGCATTCATTCATGTCCATTGTACATTCTGACGGACTTGGGAAATAACAGCTGGACAATGCGACACCCCACACGTCCAGGATTGCTACAGAGTGGCTCCAGGCACACTCTTCTGAGTTTAAACGCTTCCGATGGCCACTAAACGCCCCAGACATGAATATTATCGAGCACATCTGGGATGCTTTGCAATGCGCTGTTGAGAAGAGATTCCCATCCCCTGTGTGTGTGTGTGTGTGTGTGTGTGTGTGTGTGTGTGTGCATGCACGTGCAATGTGTACAATTAATGACATGTTATAAAGGCACATTTGCATGCCGAGCGTGAGTTTCCTCGGAAACGCGAGATATTAATTAAATAAATAATCAGTGACAAATAAATAAAGCCTATGGCACACAACTGCAGCGCTGTGTCGCTGATAAAACAAAAGCACAATTACGTTACTCGTATGTTTGATTAAGAAAAGAGAGCTCTGGTTGAAGTGGTGCGAGAAGCACGTATTTTAGTTTATTGTCTGGCACACCGCCATATTTCATGTTATAGAAAATTACTGCGAGTTGCAACCATACTAGGCACTCGATTCTGAAAAGAATTTATATTTATAAAAGTAAGTAGGATTATGAACTGTAGGCTTATTCATTGAATATATCTGATTTAACTAACTGTGTAATTTTTTTGTTTAAGTAGACAATCACCTCTGTACGACGTTTTGGCATGGCTGGCAATATTATTGTAATATTGAGATTTAGATTATGAGTCCGCACCTACCGCAGCAGTCTTTGGAAACGATTTAATTACGAAGTCCGATTATTTCAGTTTTATTTCACGGTCAACTACGAGTAACATTGCCTTTACGAAAAAGCCATTGTCAAGCGTCTGATACCGAATAATTAAAACCTGACGACTCATAGGAGAGACAATCATACAGATAAAATAATTAATATTTTATTTTATTTTATTTTATTAATTTTATATTGGCGACTGCGTGTCGGACTTGTTATTTTGTCATTTGTTACATTGTTCTCTTTGTTTCATGTGAAAAATCAACTTTCTGGACCTGGACTTGACTATATGAGAAATAACAAAAATCAGAAGATATTTGCCAATTATAAAATTTTGCGGGAAGACGCAAAGAAGCTTCCAGCAAAATAAGGTAAGACGCAGCATCTTTGCATTAGCAGGCTTGACCAGACGTATAATTCAGTGTATTAGCTTTTCAGTAGATTCTGTAGTGTTTCTTTTCCGCATAACAGTTTCAGTGATAAATTTCATTCTCAGTACTTTTCCCTAAACAATAACGTATGCAACAATACCAATACACGAGTGTACAATATGGCCGACTTCTGTACGATATCATGTAACACGGCCAGCAGCCATTACCAATAATCTCAAATTCAGTTTATATTTTTAAATTAACAGACAGCCATTGTTGCTACTAGCGATTCATGCTCAACTGCATTTTATTTTAAAATCAGTGTCAAAAATTTTCTTGAAACATATATCACGTGTGGCATGGTAATAACTAGAAAACAATACGCAAAAATGGAACAGCAAAGACGTACTATTCAGACGCAATCCGACTCGGACGAGAGACAAATGTTAGAAAATGACTTTACGACAGCAACCGGTAGTGACGATTCATCAAACATTGACGCAAGTGTTGACGAAAATTTTGACAATAGGCCTTCCACCACAAAAATTTAAAAGTCTCAATCAGAGCCCATGCTAATGCATGACGTCACGTCTAATGACGCGGCGGGGGCAGAGACCTTGCAAACGGTAAACATTGCCGACATGTTACAAATGCTAATGAAACAAAACGCAGAAAATATGGCAACCTTAAAGACACAAAATGAACAGTTAAAGACACAAAATGACGGAATCAAATCTGATATCATAGCACTCAAGACAGCTAATGACACTTTATGTAAGCGTGTGGAACTTATAGACGCCACACTGACCAAACAGATGACTGAACTCAGTACTAAATTTTCCCAGCTCAATACGAGACAAGAAAAGACTACAACTGACGTAGCACTTTTACAGATACAAGTAAAAACCTTAATGTCACGTGTGAAGTTCTTACTGAACAAATTCAAACATATCCTTCAGTACATGACAACCTTGAAAAACGAATTACTGATGTACAGAATAAATTTGACAATGTTGAACAACACCTGACTGACATCTTACAATCTGATGCCACAGCTCATTTTCAAAATATTAATAAAGAATTTCATGATTGGGTAGTCAACAAAAACAAACATTTTGATAGATGCTTACGTGAAAATTTACCAACAATTGTGCACGACTCCGTAGCGCAATACATTACTAATAACAAACAGCTGATCAGTGACGCAGTACAATCCGTCACTGCACCCATGAGACAATTCACCGATCGACCACAGTCTGAATGTAACGAAAATATCAGTCAAAATGCACAGTTCAGGAACCAATATACATTCGAGTATGACACACACATACCGCACACGACAAACACACAGGAGCAAAACACACCACGACTACAACACATACCACGATGTGCAAACACAAACACAAGCTATTATCATGGTAAACCACAGCAACATTATCGTAATTACTCGCCAGCTGGACATAGCAGTAATTACAGTGGGACAAATCCATATCATAATGCAAAGGAAGACGAAAGCTTAATGAAACACAGGCAATTTCAGATTTTTATCCCAGAAAAACGAACCATTCATCCGGTGATTTTTCTTAAATCTTTTAGTAACGCATTTCCACGCACTTGGAGTGACCGGAAAAAGATTTCATATATTGTCGGTTACATCCAAGGCGATGCAGCTGTCTGGGCATACAGTCAAGCTGACGTATGTACCACGTACAGTGAGTTTGAGCGTGCATTTCTGAACAAATTCTGGTAGCAATCCGTTCAGGAGCGACTCAGAAGACAAATTTTAGAACCTGAAACTTTTAACAGTAAAAATGGCAATTTACGCAGATATTTTGAAAAATGCTTGAACATGGGACACTTTTTAGACGAACCAGTCGCAACGCGAGATATACTCCGTGCGTTTCAACATTAAAGAAAAACTCCTACATATCCCGGATGACGATTCAGATTATTTTTTAACAGCTTTAGATTCGGTTGACATGTTACTTGAAGATCAGCGCTTCGCGCGGCAAAACAGCAGCCACAATGTTTACACTAGTGGTATGCAAAACATACAGGCTTGCCAACACAATTCTGGCGCGCCCACAGTTGGATGCGCGGTACAACAAAAACAGCAAACTCACATGCCGTCTCAGTACGGAAATCAAAATCAACACGCGTATTCCAATACAAACAATAGTTACAACAGTAATAACATTTCATGCGGCAATCCATACAAGAGGCACCGCGGTAATAACTACAACGGTAACAACAGATACAAAGGTAATAACAAAAACACAAACAGAAATAGAAATAATAATAACTACGAGCCAAGACAGCATCAAGGTTGGACTCGTAACGATCAGTACTTTCATTCAAACTCTGCTTTACCACAGCAGCCACCAGGTCAAAATTGGAGCATACCTTACGACCGACAGGTAAGTTATAATGCGCAACAACAACAACAACCGCAAAAGTTTGGAGGTCATAATAGGCAATATCCGAATGTGAATATAATAGAAATGACACCTGATGCACAACCTCAATCTGTGTCAGTACCTAGTACAAATGCTAATCCCACAAACTAGAAACAGTCACTACTTTGCCCCAGGTCGTGGCTGAAGGATCCTTGGGGGGCGGCTTCAATGTTAATCAGTTATTTGACACCACACTTGAACAACAGAATAATGATATGCCGAGTAATTCTAAACAAAAACTACCTGTTTTATTTATAAGATACAACCACAATAACAATATATCAGATGAACTTTTACAAGACAGTACACAATGTCGTTTAAACACAAATGAAATTGTTTTAGCATCCACTACTGGTGTAGTAGGTGGGATTCCAACTACTATTATCCTAGACACAGGTGCAGCTGTGAGCGTTTTATCTTTTAATTTTTATAAAAAGATGTGTGAATTGGAACCTGTGCCTGAGTTTCCTGCCCAAAACTGTAAAATAACTACTGCACTAGGTAATAAGTCATGTAGGGTTACGAAGCAAGTTTTTGTAAACGTTAAAATAGGTAATGGAACCGTACAATGGCCATTCCTGGTTGTACAAAACCTTGTGACTAATTGCATATTAGGAATAGGTATTATGAGCGAGAAGGACTGCATTATAGACTTCTCCAAAGGTAAATGTATTTTAAATGATAAAAGCAGGGTAATTATTATTGATTTGGACAGGAGAACTCTAAAGCATGACAAACACTGTACAGGGTACAAGGTTCAGTTAGTACTTGACAAAGACATTCAAGACATGCAAACACACTCATCTGACACAGAGCTAATGGACTTGAAAACATTGCTTGATCATAAGATAAGTGAAGCTACAGCTCTCAGTGTACATGAACGTATAAAACTACAGGAAGTGTTATCCAAATATTTACAAGTTTTTACCAAACGATTAGGTGTTATCAACACGTATGTGTACAAGATTGAAGTTAAGCCTCACAAGATCTTCTACCATAAGACATATAACGTACCGTTATCTCAACGACCTGCTGTGTGGCAAGAATTAAAACAAATGTTAGACTGGAAGGTCATTGAACCATCCACCTCACCTTACTGTAGTCCTCTACTTGTTGTCAAAAAATCAAATGGAAGCATTAGGTTAGTGTTAGACGCACGAGCTATTAATGAAATAATTTTACCGGTTCACACAAAACCTGAAAATTTAGAAGAGCAATTACAGAAATTTCTAGATGCAAAATATTTTTCCACAATAGATCTCGCTAATTCGTTTTGGCAGGTGGGTATCACTCCTGATTCTCGGAAATATACTGCATTTATGTTCGGGGGGCGAACCTATCAGTTTTGTGTTCTACCCTTCGGACTGAATGTCAGCTCTGGGGTATTCATTACAGCCCTGGATACCGTGCTTGGCGACGATTTAGTTGAGACAGTCACACACTATGTAGATGATATACTGATAGCTACACAATCCTGGAATGAACACGTTGACACACTTCAAAGAATTTTAGAAAAAATTGCACAAGCTGGAGTCACAGCCAATCTTAGAAAATCAAAGTTTGGTTGCAGTGAGATAAAGTATTTAGGACATATCATTAATTCACAGGGCATACGTCCAGATCCCAGTAAATTAGATGCTATCAGAAACTTTCCTAGCCCTCGAACTAAAAAGCAGTTAAAATCATTCCTTGGGCTATGTTCATTTTTCAGACGTTTTTTGCCACAACCACTCTTGAACAGTAAACATCTGCTAAATCTACTCAGAAAGAATCAAGTTTGGATCTGGTCGGAACAGTGCCAGAATGACTTTAATACAATTAAACATGCTTTAGTGAATGCTAACATACTGAGCCATCCACATTTCAATTTAGATTTTTGTATGACTTGTGACGCTTCACGTACTGGCTTGGGCTGTTGCTTATTTCAAGTTGTAAAGAATAAAGAGGAGGAACAGATAAGAATTATTGGGTTTGCGAGTCGCACTCTAACTGAATGTGAGCGTACATACTCCACTACTGAGTTAGAAACACTTTCCATAGTATGGGCATTCAAGAAATTCAATTATTATTTATTTGGAAAACATACAGTAATTTACACCGATCACCAGGCCCTGACATTTTTGTTAACTTGTAAACTTGTACATCCTATACTATCACGATGGGCAGTTACACTTCAGAACTACTCTTTTGAAATTAAGTACATAAGAGGTAAGGACACCACCATTGTAAACACTTTGTCTAGACTTCCACAAGGTATGAATGATACCAACAGTGACTTAGAAAATATAAATGACTACAGGATTCTCTTAATGCAAGACAAGCAGTATCACCAATATTATATTGATATGTGCAGAAACATGGCTGAATTACAAAAATCTGATCCTCACTGGTATAAAATAATAACATTCCTGGTAGAAAAACACAATCATCCTTTGACTAAGTATTACAAGTTACACAATGATGTGCTATTTTACCGCCGACATCCAAATGCTACTAACTGGTGTGTATGCATTCCCAAAGAGTCTGAACGTAATTTAATTTGGCACACACACTTAGTTTGGGGTCATTATGGGACAAAAAAGTGTTTAGCGAAGCTCAGTACATACTGTTATTTTAGCAATATGAGAAGAAAAATTTACAGGGAACTGAAAACATGTGTCATATGTCAAAAATCAAAACCTCAGAATTTATCCACAAAAACAGATTTACATTATATTTTACCTAGTAAACCCCTGGAAATTCTGTGTACTGACATCAGTGGACCGCATCCAGCAAGCTCTGGAGGCGTCAAATATATCTTAGCTTTTTACGATATATTTTCTAAACATGTTAAACTTTATGATTTAAAATCCGCTACTGCAAGTGCTATAATACGAAGATTCTCAAGTGATTACCTGACGCGCGTGGGAAAACCTAAAGCAATTCTGTCAGATAATGCAGCATACTACTCTGGGTACAAATGGAGAAATTTCTTGAAGGACAATAACATTAAAAGTACATTTATTTCGAGGTTTAGTCCACAATGTAACGCGACTGAGAGACTTTTCCGAGAATTAAATCGATTCATGAGGACCTATATTTCATCAAAACATACTAATTGGGTGTCCTACCTAAGTCTTTTCGAAGACGTACACAATTACTTAAATATTTACGATACGAATTACACACCTAACGAGATCATGTTCAATTGCAAACAGAACGATCAGTGGATAGAACCATTACCTAAGTTGTCAGACAAGGAAATCACACCTGAACAGAAAATAAAAGAAGTATTGACTACATTGACACATCACGCACAAATACGAAACAAACATCACAGAAACATAATAAAAAGAAAACAAAAATTCGAGGTAGGAATGCTTGTACTACTTCGTACTCATCATAAATCTGTTGCACTCAAACGACGCAACGCTAAGTGGCGTCTGCTATATGAAGGACCTTATATAATTGTTAACATACCGCACCCTGGTGCGTATCTGTTACAACATCGTAGAACTAACAAAATTATTGGGCTATACGCACACCGAGATCTTAGAGCATTTCATGCTGAATAATGTCAAAGTCATACCCATCAAAATATTGCTAAGCAACTCGAAAAACTCTGTTGCTACAACACAGATAATAAGTAGTATAGAAATTTTCATTTCAGCGTTCCAGAGTCGCAGTTGAAGACAGAAGAACTTTTCTTTCAACGCCGCGGCTCCACCGAGAAGACTGAATATTAAAGTAAAATTTATGATTACGTAGCAGTGAATGACATATTAATTTTTCACGGAACATTTGTTATTGTAGGTACCACTGACTTGGTATGACACCTGACGAACTGACAGACGTCATCTGTGAAGCGATCTTTTACTTTGAGAAATAGATTAGACGCACATCTCTCAACACGAAAACCATCTATCAGTAGTCAAGGCCACACAGACACTCTACACACACGCACAAAACGCGAGGAATCGAACATTTTCTCTCTATTACTATTTTGAATATTTATTGAGTAGTGAAAACGCCTGGTCTTGCCTACTGATGTAATGAATGTTGTGTCTAACCTATCTTAATTTCAGATGACATCACAAAAAACATCGATAATATCCCAGCAAAACCGCTAAAGAGGATGTAAATATCTGCAATTCATGTAATCAAATGTGACACAATGTAATAACCTATAGCGATGTAATGATGATGTAAACATGTTTATGTGCAACTGTATTATGTTTATACTAAGAAAATATGTGACGTGTGTATGTATAATTACTTATTTTTTTTAACTGATGTATCATGTAAAAATTTGAACAAAACGAGTGCCAAAAAGACATTGCATAGTGAACCTCTGTTCACGGACATTAACGAACATTACTAACTCTGCAACTACGCAGAAACCTATGTGAAGGAAACGGTTAATGCCATTCATTATGCATCGTACCTATGTAAACGCGATGAACGATTTCCTTGATTAATAACTACGAACATTTAGGTGAGCTATATTCAGCAGAAAACTGAAAATGTGAAGTGCATAATTCGTGCATCGTCTAGTGACATTACTACAGTACCCAACTTCAAGATGTTAACTGGATTAAATGGACACAAAGTGCCTGTCCAGAAAACAACACGACGGGTGGAAGAATTTTGGTTGGAACTTCAGGGAATGAAATGTTCTCGAAATGTGACGGACACTCTTACCTGGACTGTCCAAGGATCGACGCCAGCTATGTGCCGTCCGAGGTTCTGCAACCAAGCTTCCACGGAATGTAAAAAACGAACTGCACGTGGACCAATTACTCGACGGGTCACGTCTGATCTGTAATAAGCAATGCTTTTACTCACAACGAACTGCATCACAACGACTATAATGGAAATAGGAAATGGACACGCTTATGTATTAATCACGTTGTTATACAACGATGTTACTCTGATCAAAAAACTTTACCACGACGATACTAACCTGTAAAAAATTATTGTGCAGCAGATGAATATGAACTGCGATAACGACACGATGTGTATAGGTCAATGCACCTGAAACATATGGACATTTTTCTTTGAAGTATTTCAAAACAATACTATGTAACTAAGAACATTCAACAATCTAAGTTGTATTGTGTTATAACGAATATTGTAAATTTAAAACTAAGTTACCTATCATAGAATGTAGTCTTCATATGTAATCTTGGTTGAATATTTTCTTTGTGCAACGTCTGAGAAACGCGCGCACACGAACAATATGAACTGCAATACTGTGCCGCGTGATCTAACTGTACGACATAACGGCAGTCACACAGACGCTTCTGCGCATGCGCGCACTCTATCTGCCAACTTAAGAACTTTTACGGCGCACCCGCGTCATTCAAAGTTTGTATATAATGTGTATAATGTAGGTCATGTAAATAGTTGTAGATAACTTAGATTTTCTTGTGCCTTTAGGTGAATTGCTCGCCTGCAGGTGTGTCCTTTCGCCTCGCAATTCAGGGGGCAATATAAAGGCACATTTGCATGCCGAGCGTGAGTTTCCTCGGAAACGCGAGATATTAATTAAATAAATAATCAGTGACAAATAAATAAAGCCTATGGCACACAACTGCAGCGCTGTGTCGCTGATAAAACAAAAGCACAATTACGTTACTCGTATGTTTGATTAAGAAAAGAGAGCTCTGGTTGAAGTGGTGCGAGAAGCACGTATTTTAGTTTATTGTCTGGCACACCGCCATATTTCATGTTATAGAAAATTGCTGCGAGTTGCAACCATACTAGGCACTCGATTCTGAAAAGAATTTATATTTATAAAAGTAAGTAGGATTATGAACTGTAGGCTTATTCATTGAATATATCTGATTTAACTAACTGTGTAATTTTTTTGTTTAAGTAGACAATCACCTCTGTATGACGTTTTGGCATGGCTAGCAATATTATTGTAATATTGAGATTTAGATTATGAGTCTGCACCTACCGCAGCAGTCTTTGGAAACGATTTAATTACGAAGTCCGATTATTTCAGTTTTATTTCACGGTCAACTACGAGTAACATTGCCTTTACGAAAAAGCCATTGTCAAGCGTCTGATACCGAATAATTAAAACCTGACGACTCATAGGAGGGACAATCATACAGATAAAATAATTAATATTTTATTTTATTTTATTTTATTAATTTTATAATGTGGCATCGAGAAGAGAGGAGTTTAATATCTGTATTACATATAAACAAACAGCCGAGGACTGTGACCATAGCTTCCGAATTGATGGTTGCAAAGATGAGATAATTGAGGAATTGAAAGATTAAAAGGAATCCTTTCCGTTAAATAACTGCGATATAGTGGGAATCGGTGAAGATTCAGTTTGCAACTCATACTGACAGTTGCTGGTGCTCAAACTGTCGACCTCCTTCTTTGAAATGGCTAGTCAACCTGCATCTTCCATTATGCAAGAAGTGGTTCAAATGTTCCAATGTGTGTGAATTCCTAAGGAACCAAACTGCTTAGGTCGCCGGTCCCTAGACTTACACACTACTTAAATTAACTTAAACTAACTTACGCTAGGAACAACACACACACCCACGCCCGAGGGAGGACTCGAACCTCCGGCGGGAGGGGCCGCGCAGTCCGAGTCATGAAGCCCTAAACCGTGCGGCCATTCTACGTGGCAAAAAGTGGTTACCATCAGTCCAGCAAGCATGTAATATTATACCTATGTGCTATATTTTTTGTGGTGCGCAGGGCACCAACAGTAGTAGTATGCAGAACTACACTCCTGGAAATGGAAAAAAGAAAACATTGACACCGGTGTGTCAGACCCACCATACTTGCTCTGGACACCACTGCGAGAGGGCTGTACAAGCAATGATCACACGCACAGCACAGCGGACACACCAGGAACCGCGGTGTTGGCCGTCGAATGGCGCTAGCTGCGCAGCATTTGTGCACCGCCGCCGTCAGTGTCAGCCAGTTTGCCGTGGCATACGGAGCTCCATCGCAGTCTTTAACACTGGTAGCATGCCGCGACAGCGTGGACGTGAACCGTATGTGCAGTTGACGGACTTTGAGCGAGGGCGTATAGTGGGCATGCGGGAGGCCGGGTGGACGTACCGCCGAATTGCTCAACACGTGGGGCGTGAGGTCTCCACAGTACATCGATGTTGTCGCCAGTGGTCGGCGGAAGGTGCACGTGCCCGTCGACCTGGGACCGGACCGCAGCGACGCACGGATGCACGCCAAGACCGTAGGATCCTACACAGTGCCGTAGGGGACCGCACCGCCACTTCCCAGCAAATTAGGGACACTGTTGCTCCTGGGGTATCGGCGAGGACCATTCGCAACCGTCTCCATGAAGCTGAGCTACGGTCCCACACACCGTTAGGCCGTCTTCCGCTCACGCCCCAACATCGTGCAGCCCGCCTCCAGTGGTGTCGCGACAGGCGTGAATGGAGGGACGAATGGAGACGTGTCGTCTTCAGCGATGAGAGTCGCTTCTGCCTTGGTGCCAATGATGGTCGTATGCGTGTTTGGCGCCGTGCAGGTGAGCGCCACAATCAGGACTGCATACGACCGAGGCATACAGGGCCAACACCCGGCATCATGGTGTGGGGAGCGATCTCCTACACTGGCCGTACACCACTGGTGATCGTCGAGGGGACACTGAATAGTGTACGGTACATCCAAACCGTCATCGAACCCATCGTTCTACCATTCCTCGACCGGCAGGGGAACTTGCTGTTCCAACAGGACAATGCACGTCCGCATGTATCCCGTGCCACCCAACGTGCTCTAGAAGGTGTAAGTCAACTACCCTGGCCAGCAAGATCTCCGGATCTGTCCCCCATTGAGCATGTTTGGGACTGGATGAAGCGTCATCTCACGCGGTCTGCACGTCCAGCACGAACGCTGGTCCAACTGAGGCGCCAGGTGGAAATGGCATGGCAAGCCGTTCCACAGGACTACATCCAGCATCTCTACGATCGTCTCCATGGGAGAATAGCAGCCTGCATTGCTGCGAAAGGTGGATATACACTGTACTAGTGCCGACATTGTGCATGCTCTGTTGCCTGTGTCTATGTGCCTGTGGTTCTGTCAGTGTGATCATGTGATGTATCTGACCCCAGGAATGTGTCAATAAAGTTTCCCCTTCCTGGGACAATGAATTCACGGTGTTCTTATTTCAATTTCCAGGAGTGTAGTAATGATTCTCCTTGCAACCAAACAGATGTGTCTCTAACAGTCTGTCCTCTTCAATGGCCCCAGACCAACTGGCCTAGTTATAAATTCCGCCACCAGTGGGTGCTTGAATTTGTAACATCATGGTTGAAAAATTTGTGGGAACCAATGGCAACGCTGCACACAGTTACATGATCATGCCGCTGGTGGTATAAGGCGAGTGTGACATCTCGATGGCTTCAGTCAGTCAGTGGGAAGACTATGATGCATCAACAGTAGCAGTAGCAGCAGCAGCGGCAGTTGAGATCGTCCAGCATCTCCCAGCAGAATAGGATTAAGCAGAAGAATAAGCAGTCATTACATGTCTTCATTTATTGTGCTATTGCTACCATGTATAGTGTTTCTGCTTCTTTGTAGCTGCAAGTATTATTATTAATGCACATAACAGTTATTCTTCTTCTTCTTCGTTCAACAGGTGAAGCGACCTCCAGCATGTCTGGGCCAGCAGCAGTCACCGCCAACTTGTCAGGACCTCAGCGATCTCCAGCATGTTGGAACCAGCAATGACAGCAAAACTCCACTGTTACAAACTTGTTCGGCCTACAGATGGTGCTATGCCTTCTGTTGGAAAGACTGAACAGATGACTGTCTAGTGTACAAACTGTACAAAATGTGTACAAAGACATTGTGAATTATCTCTGTATGTGTAATGTGCATGCAGACGATTAAGAACACTGCAAAAATAAGATGTCAAAAGAAGAAGTTGAGGGAACAGTTTGTGAGCAATACACACCGAATTCTGTGCAAACAAGAAATCTTTATTTGTTAAATTCTGTACATATGTGAAGATAAAGAGAGAACCAGCTGATTTTTTTATGTAGTGAACCCACTGTATGGCTGTTGAATAAAAATGTGTATATTACTGCAATCTTGTATTATTTTGTTCGTATCTCTCATAATAATGTTATTGCTACCAGTATTTTCACTGCAATGTCCATAACGCTGCAGTAGGACCAAGCTTTCTGAATCACCTCATCACCACAGTCAGCGTCTCCAGTCATTGTTAAAGTGAATAACAGACCAACTTTCGTGTGTACATATACCCTTTGTGGCGACATATTTTCTATAAAAGTCCATTGGACACCGAAGCCTGGTGTAGCTGGTATCAAAGAAATGTGGGGGAAGCATTCTCATTACAAAAACTTTTTTGCAAGCTACTGATGATGGTGCAGAAGAAGACAAAAAGAAGAAGAAGAAGAAGAAGAAGAGGAGCAAGAAGAATGGGATACTCCTACCCATTAATATATGTCAATAATTGTAGGTGCATCCAGCTGTAGCAAGGCAAATGTTCTCAAGCCACTGCTAACACACCCAGATGGAGTCCACTTTGAGCATGCATGTAAATTTTCAAAACCGCTGTTTCAGCCCAAGTACCAGCTGCTGTAAAAGATATTGAAAGGTGTCAATGATGTAGCATACACGACATTCCCACAAAGCAATGAAATCCTCCCGCTAGGAAAGGTAACGCCAAACACCATGTTCATATTTGATGATGTTGCAGTGGAAAACCAGGATAAAATTGTAAGATATTTCTGTTTTGGTCGTCATATAGGTGCTGACTTTTTTTTTTAGTCAAATATATTCCAGAATCCCAAAACAATCGGTGAGGTATAATGCAAACTTCATTATAGCCTTCAAACAGGACAAGTTGTATTTAAAGCACATATATCAAGCTCATATAGGAACTGACTTGTCATTCACTAAATTTGTAAAGATTTGAAGAGCCTGCTAGAACCGCAGACAGTGCGGATTTCTTGTTATTCATAAAGCGAGTAAACTGAATGATGGTAGGTATAGACTTAACTTACAGTAGTTTCTGTATATAGCTACGAAAGAGGTAGGTATGTTGGAATACATCATGCCATGTACAAGTTCACATACGTTCTGGGCACTCCACCGTAGAGGATGGGTACACATAGACGGAAAATTTCAGTCTCTCAAACGTGAAGTTAAAGATAAAGAAATGTATTTTCAGACCTTCCTGAGACTGATCAACAAATTAGAATCTACGGTTAGTCCGCTGGAAAAGAACATGAACGACTTAACTGCAAAGACTGATAGAACTGGACGGAAAGTATATAAAGTGCAACCTGTGGAAGAGTACACATAGTATACAACAAGATGTCGACTAAACATAAGATGATTGTTCCACAGAATGCTGTTTGAGAGAAGTTATGGCTGCTACAGTTAGGACATCTGGATCGAGAGCAGAGACTCAGAGCAACCTTTAATGCCGTTACTGAATCTCTCGATGAACTCTCAGTGAAATTACGTAATGATGATGGCTTTGCTTATTTCATTAACCATCAGAGTGACGCTAGGACAGACGAAATATTTGGTGTCAGTGGTGAAAAACCATACATGTCGGGCATGCAGCCTATAAGTTTAAAAGAAATAAGAAAAGGGGTAGGTGACAGGGAATTTCAAAGAACAACTGGTCTTATGAACCTCACTTTCCTAAATTCTATAAAAACTGTGAATTATTCACCCAATGATTTTGAGATGTCTGGCGAAATACTAAATTTCACCAGTGTAGATATGAAAGCAGGAAACCAATGCAGTTCAAAATACAGAACCGTTATAAAACCTGTATTAGATGCTCAATGAAGCATTGGTGATGTTATTGAAATCAAGCATAAAAGAGTCAGCAATAGACTCCCACTATGTATATATATATACACTCCTGGAAATGGAAAAAAGAACACATTGACACCGGTGTGTCAGACCCACCATACTTGCTCCGGACACTGCGAGAGGGCTGTACAAGCAATGATCACACGCACGGCACAGCGGACACACCAGGAACCGCGGTGTTGGCCGTCGATTGGCGCTAGCTGCGCAGCATTTGTGCACCGCCGCCGTCAGTGTCAGCCAGTTTGCCGTGGCATACGGAGCTCCATCGCAGTCTTTAACACTGGTAGCATGCCGCGACAGCGTGGACGTGAACCGTATGTGCAGTTGACGGACTTTGAGCGAGGGCGTATAGTGGGCATGCGGGAGGCCGGGTGGACGTACCGCCGAATTGCTCAACACGTGGGGCGTGGGGTCTCCACAGTACATCGATGTTGTCGCCAGTGGTCGGCGGAAGGTGCACGTGCCCGTCGACCTGGGACCGGACCGCAGCGACGCACGGATGCACGCCAAGACCGTAGGATCCTACGCAGTGCCGTAGGGGACCGCACCGCCACTTCCCAGCAAATTAGGGACACTGTTGCTCCTGGGGTATCGGCGAGGACCATTCGCAACCGTCTCCATGAAGCTGGGCTACGGTCCCGCACACCGTTAGGCCGTCTTCCGCTCACGCCCCAACATCGTGCAGCCCGCCTCCAGTGGTGTCGCGACAGGCGTGAATGGAGGGACGAATGGAGACGTGTCGTCTTCAGCGATGAGAGTCGCTTCTGCCTTGGTGCCAATGATGGTCGTATGCGTGTTTGGCGCCGTGCAGGTGAGCGCCACAATCAGGACTGCATACGACCGAGGCACACAGGGCCAACACCCGGCATCATGGTGTGGGGAGCGATCTCCTACACTGGCCGTACACCACTGGTGATCGTCGAGGGGACACTGAATAGTGCACGGTACATCCAAACCGTTATCGAACCCATCGTTCTACCATTCCTAGACCGGCAAGGGAACTTGCTGTTCCAACAGGACAATGCACGTCCGCATGTATCCCGTGCCACCCAACGTGCTCTAGAAGGTGTAAGTCAACTACCCTGGCCAGCAAGATCTCCGGATCTGTCCCCCATTGAGCATGTTTGGGACTGGATGAAGCGTCGTCTCACGCGGTCTGCACGTCCAGCACGAACGCTGGTCCAACTGAGGCGCCAGGTGGAAATGGCATGGCAAGCCGTTCCACAGGACTACATCCAGCATCTCTACGATCGTCTCCATGGGAGAATAGCAGCCTGCATTGCTGCGAAAGGTGGATATACACTGTACTAGTGCCGACATTGTGCATGCTCTGTTGCCTGTGTCTATGTGCCTGTGGTTCTGTCAGTGTGATCATGTGATGTATCTGACCCCAGGAATGTGTCAATAAAGTTTCCCCTTCCTGGGACAATGATTTCACGGTGTTCTTATTTCAATTTCCAGGAGTATATATATATATATATATATATATATATATATATATATATATATATATATATATATATATATTACAGCGATTCAAATGAGTTAATAGAACCATTACGATTGTTCATGGCATCAGCTGCTACTGGTAATACTGCTAATTCGAATGAGATTGTTTCATTAAACTCTGAGCATAGAGAGAGAGAAATAATTGGATAAATATGGAGATAGTATTTCGAGAACTGCACAAACCAGCATGCAAAACATACTTGTATAGGCATGACATAATTTCCCAGTACTTTTTCAGTGACGTGGTCGAGCTATTTAGGCACACTCTTACGTCCTCCTATTTCGTGTACAACGGCCAGTATTACGATCAGACAGACGGCGTAGCAATGGGTGGCCCGTTGGCTCCAGCTGTTTCAAATTTCTTCATGGAGAATTCTGAGGATTTTGCCATAGATACTGCGCCATTGAAGCCGAAGTGTTTCTTTCGATACGTTGACGACACGTTCGTCATTTGGCCACACGGACGTGAGAAACTAGACGAGTTTTAGGAACACCTCAATGGCATTAACAGTAATATCCAGTTCACCATGGAGGTGGAAAGAGATAATACATTGCACTTCCTCGACCTCCTTGTCCACCGTAAACGAAATGGGTGTCTTGGCCACAGCGTCTACAGAAAACTCACCCACACAGACCTGTACCTGCACACCACCAGCCATCATCATCCAGCACAGAAGCGCACAATATTACAAATATTGGTGCATCGTGCAAGAGTAATATCAGACGACGATAACCTGCCCCATGAACTGAGCCACCTACGCAAGGTTTTCAGGAATAACGGCTACAACGCCCATCAAGTGAAAGAAGTGATTTCTGGGAAATATCAGAATAAGACCACCGACGAAGAGCAAGAAAATAAACTTGCTTTGCTGCCATTCTGCGGCTCTGTGTCGGGAAAGATAAGCCGCCTGTTGAAAAGACACAAGATCAAATCAATCTTCAGGCCTCCAACGAAAATCCGTCAATTACTGAGACAAGTTAAAGACGCAGTAGGTCTCAGAACACCTGGAGTCTACGAAATACCTTGTGAGTGTGGCCAGAAGTACATCGGACAAACAGAGCGTACTGTGGAACAACGAAAGAAAGAACATGAGAGGTATTATCACCTACGCTATCCAGAGAAATCTGCATTAGCTGAGCATGCGTTAGAAAACGGTCACCACTTAAAATTTGACGTTACCGCTGTCGTAACTCGCACTAACGGCTTCTGGGACAGTTTAATAAAGGAAGCTATAGAAATAAAAATTACCGCAAACACCCTGAATAGAGACGGTGGCTTGCAGCTCAGTGCTGCGTGGGATCCAGCGATCGCGCGGTTGAAGAGGGCACATCGAACGCCGACTCAAAACATGCCCATATATGGCAATGTCACGGGCACCAGTGACGTCACAGGCGGCAGCTAGCGTATAAAAGAGCGCACCAACAGCCCACTGGCAGTCATAACACTTGACAATGGCCAAGAAATGCTTGGCCGAAAGCTCATGTAGTTTTAAGCAATTGACGCGGTTGGAAACCCGAGAACATTTTACTCGAGTCAAGAATGTTTAAAAAACTGTATGCTGACAGCAATGTATGCTGCTAAAAGCGCATCGAAGCTTAAAGGACTGGTTAAATCACTCCGGGTTCTGCCGACATCCAAGATGTCAGGCGTAATTATCCGCTTCCTCGATGCTGCCCTCTCAGGTCTGTCAGCAGTGGGTTCACTGGCTGCTGGTGCTGCAGCTATAGCCAGAAGAGTCGAGAACACACAGAGCTCCCAGGAAGAACAGCTAGAGGAAGCAAGAAGACATAGCCGCATGGTGGAAGCAGCGGTCATAGGAAGAAGATTATACGTAAAACCATACAAGAACTAGGTCTCTTCATAAATAAAAAGAAAAGCCCGTTAGCTTTCCTACTGAATAGGTAGCTTACAAATGCATATCTGCTCAAGATTTTCCGGAAAAAATTCAGCATTCCAAGGTTCTGCACTGTGTTTATGCGGGGTACAGTACCGAAGACTATGTGTAAATCCAGAAAATGTAGAATGGCAAATTTTGATGTCCCGGGGAGGGGGGGGGGGGGGCAGGAACGCACTGAGTGGCAAATTTTAAGAAAAATACAAATAGCGTCTACTATTTCGACTCATTTGGAGATCTGCAGCCACTAGAAGAGTTACAACGATACTTCACAGACAGAAGACGATTCCTCCTAAAGTTAACGACGAAGCGTATATAAGGAGGTGCATTAAGCACCCACTCGTCAGTTAAGGTTCAGAGGTAATGTCGTATACTCTGACATAAAAAGAACGATCGTCGGTGTTACGCATGAATTACTTCCCACCGACTGATTTAAGCAATGGAGAGTGGAGTATTGCGCTGATTGGGCTGGAGACATCCAACAGTATATCAGACATTACAGAGGCTAACAATAAGCTTCATCCGGAAATCAATGGTAGAAAAGACGTTGTGGAAACAGATTCTGGTCCATAAGATACTGATGGTTTAAGTGACGTTCTAAAACGGTCTGGGAGAGGGATTGTGCTACATGTAAATCTAAAATAAAGACACCGATGGAAGCACTGACTTCAAACAAAAATGTTCAACAGGACAAATACTGGCTTCCACAATAGGACAGGTTCTCAAGAAGGACCCTAATAATTTTTACAGATCACACCAGTCAGTGGATATATTTTCTGTCAGTATAATATGTGTTAAGTATAATATTGCAACAACTCCCATTTCAACGACAGATTGATTCATACCATTTATGGATTATTACCATCAGTTGGAGTGGTTATAAGTTCGATGAGACCCCTACCAACACTATAGACCTCCCAGAAACAGTTCGGACTTGAACTATTTGGAGCTGCATATTGTGGACCACGATAATCAGATTGCTGACTTCCAAGGTGACGAAATCATTGTATGACTACATCTAAAGAGGAACCAGCAGTGACATAAAATGTGCAGAGACCTTCAACCAGTCAGGGCCGGCAGCTTCAGTGACCTTCAACCAGCTGGGACTTGTCGAAGGCAGAAGAGACGACGATGACCTTCAACTTGCTGGACCAGAAACGACAGTGACCTTCAACCAGTCACGACACGGAACAGCCTCCAGCTTCTCAGCGTCTGCATATTGTCAAAGAAGACAGGAAAGGGCGGGGGGTAAAGTATAAAACCACCACACACAATTCACAGTGCAGCACTTCACAGCACAGTAGCAACGTGATAAGATGTGCGAACTACATGTTTCTTAAATCATTAAATCTGGAACCTTGCAATGATGTCGTCTGATATAACTAGACCAGTAGAATATGATGAGTGTATTATATGTCAGGAATACTTCTTGCATAAATTTTGTACTTCAACCACATTTAACAAGAATGATGAAATTAGGATTGTAATCCAACACCAAGACGCTTTAATCCTGCGATGCAAGAGTTTCATATAGCTTGATGAACCATTTATGAGAAGGTATGGTACTGGTACAGTGTCCTCGAACTTTACATGTAATACTTCACAGTTCTTGTTTTATAAATTATGATGTGAACGTAACAGAATCAAGATCGACTATACGCACAATGTAGGCACAGCATCAGTTCTGAAGACATATGTGTCTACTTCACTCTCAGATCTGAATGAATTAGAAAATGCCCGATGGTTGATAGACAAGCCAGTGGGTACAGCAGTGGAGGCGCACAGGAGATTTATTGCGTGTATTTCTGCGCTTCTTATTATGAGAAGGGAGGAGCATCTCTACAAATTCCACGGATCTTGAACTTGGTCAGGTGATTGGGTGTCACTGGTGTCATACGTCTGTACACGAGATTTCCACACTCCTAAACATGTGACAGTCAAGTGGAAAAATGAAAAGGACACGTACAGCACAAAAGCGTCCAGGCCGATCTCGTCTGTTGACTGACAGAGACGCCGACAGATGGAAATGTGTGGTAAGGACAATGGGACCAAACTGCTGAGGTCATCGGACCCTAGGCTTACACACTACTTAAACTAACTTAAACTAACTTACCCTAAGGAAAACACACACACACACCCACACACACCTATGCCCGAGGGAGGTCTCGAACCTCCAATTGTGAGGCCGCGCGAACCGTGATAAGACGCCCTTGACCACACGGCTACCCCACGCGGCGGCGGACAATTGATGAGACGGTCGTAATGTGTAATAGGCAGACATCTATCCAAACCATCACACAGGAACTCCAGGATCCACTGCAAGTACTATGACAGTTAGGCGGGAGGTGAGAAAACTTGGATTTCATGGTCGAGCAGCTGCTCATGAGCCACTCATCACGCCGGCAAATGCCAAACGACACCTCACTTGGTGTAAGGAGCGTAAACATTGGACGACTGAACAGTGGAAAAACGTTGTGTTGAGTGAAGAATCACGGTACACATTGTGGCGATCCAATGACAGGGTGTGGGTATGGCGAATGCCCGGTGAACGTCATCTGCCAGCAATTGTAGTGCCAACACCAACTGTAAAATTCAAAGGCGGTGGTGTTATGGTGTGGTCGTGTTTTTCATGGATGGGGCTTGCACCCCTTGTTGTTTTGCGTGGCACTGTCACACCACAGACCTACACTGATATTTTAAGCACCTTCTTGCTTCCCACTGTTGAAGAGCAATTCTGGGATGACGACTGCATTTTTTAACACTAACGAGCACCTGTTCATAATGCATGGTTATATGATAATAACATCACTGTAATAGACTGGCCTGCACAGAGACCTTACTTGAATCCTATAGAACACCTTTGAGATGTTTTGGAACTCCGACTTCTTGCCAGCCCTCACAGACCGACATCGATACCTCTCCTCAGTGCAGCACTCCGTGAAGAACGGGCTGCCATTCCCCAAGAAACCTTCCAGCACCTGATTGAACGTTTGCTTGCAAGAGTGGAAGCTGTCATCAACACTAAGGGTGGGCCAACACCATACTGAATTCCAGCATTTCCGATGGAGGGCGCTACGAACTTGTAAGTCATTTTCAGCCAGGTGTCTGGATACTGGTGATGACATAGCGTATATGCACACTTTGGCAAAGTCCCCACGGACATCTCGCTCGGTGAAAAGAAGCATGCCAGCATTTGTCAAAAGCTCGATGTTGACTTTCGTTTTCTTGAACATGGCGTCCCAAGACAACCCTGTTGCTGTGGAATAGAAGACAGCGTAGAGAGTATGTGGTCATCCATACACTCCAGAATTTCTCGAAAACGTCCACTAGCAAACGTACGCCAATGACAGTGACTGCGTGTGAGATCGCTCTCTAAGTTTTTATATATTTTTAGGTTTCAGATACATATTTTAACGGTTTTTGTGCGGGAATTTTCCAATGAGTGATACCACAAACCCCACCTATGCTGTCACCTAGAAGCTTTGCCAACCTTCCCTTCCCATACCAGTTGAGGTGCAGGCCATGTCTAGTGAAACCAGTCCTGCTGATAGACTCCACCGACACCACTGAAATGTGACCCAAGCTTTCTGTCATCAGCGCACCCCCAAGTCTCATGTTATTACGCCTGACGGCTGTATTAAGATGAGGCCGATCGTGACGCTGAAACAGTTCCACGAAATGCACATTCGTGTTGCCAGTCTGAGTGGCTATCTTTTCCAGGTCAGCATCTATGTCATACTCCCCATCCCTATCAATACTATTACCAGCCCCACCCACAATCACTACCTGATCCTCTTTAGTAAAATGCCTACATAACCCCCCTATGTTAACCATCACCTGAGCCAATCCTGCATTAGGCTTCACAATGCTGGTGACCTGGTACTCACTCCCCAGCACTTCCTGCAACTGCTGGCCTACACCTCTGCCATGAGAACTACCTAAAAGCAGAACCCTCTTCTTCCTCTTCTACTTTGCAACTGTTCTAGCCACCGTAACTACTGAGGTCTGCTGCATACTTCCTATATCTACAGCTACTAGAGATTCCTCTCCACTAGACTCTGACAGTTGGCCATATCTATTGTAAACATCAATAGTAAAACTATCTGAAAATCTTCTTCTCCTAGCAGATCTCTTGCCAACAGCCAGCTCCCATTCCCCAACCCCCTTCTCCCTCCTCATCCTATCTAGCTCCTCCTGTGCGTTTTTCAACTGCACCTGAAGGGCACAGATCTTACGCTCCTGCTCCTCTATCAACTTACTCTTGGTACATAACCTGCAGTTCCAGGAGAGGATCTCACCAGAATGCCCACTGGCTTCCCCACTGCATTCCCCCCAGTGAAAATACTTCGAACAAGTCTCACACCGCAATCCACTACTCACGGACCTACGGCAAAGCCCACACTTCTCACTCATGGTAAAATTTTACTTTTTCTAAGTTCCGCAACTACAATAAGAAGATGTTAAAAACCTGACTACAATAATCGCAAACTTACTCTACAAGGGAAGTAACTACTACTATTAACAGTATTAATAAACAGTATTAATTAACAACAAATGTGAATATAACAAAAGACTAATACAGAAAGAGAATCAAACGTCTAATGACACAATAACGAAGCTGAAAACAGTTCCCAAAAGGTTCTTCTGAAATTATTTCACTAGGAAACACAAAAAACACCGGTTGAAGACTACTAAGGTTCCTAAATAAACCACTATACACAAACAATTAATTAGTACTTAGCTTTCTCTGCAACTGGTCAGCGCGGAATGTAAACTCAGGTAAGAGGTTACGTTGCTCGATACGAAACACTCACAAATATCAGGTCACAACACAAGAAAGGCAGAGATGAATGAAGAAACCACTAATAAGTCACTTGTATAGTAAATATTATCACAAAAACCGTTAAAATGTGTATCTGAAACCTAAAAATATATAAACACTTAGAGAGCGATCTCACACGCAGTCATTGGCGTACGTTTGCTAGTGGACGTTTTCGAGAAATTCTGGAGTGTATGGATGACCACATACTCTCTACCCTGTCTTCTATTCCACAGCAACAGGGTTGTCTTGGGACGCCATGTTCAAGAAAACGAAAGTCAACATCGAGCTTTTGACAAATGCTGGCATGCTTCTTTTCACCGAGCGAGATGTCCGTGGGGACTTTGCCAAAGTGTGCATATACACTATGTGATCGACAGTATCCAGACACCTGGCTGAAAATGACTTACAAGTTCGTAGCGTCCTCCCTCTATTGACTGGGTCATAGACATACATATGGACGTCGACGTGCATCACTTGGCTGAGTGCGTTATCTGGGCCTTTAAGTTTCATCTCAGAAAATTTGTCTCGTAAACTGATAAAGGCGAAATCTTCAAACCACGTAGCAATTGAGGTGGTCTGCGATACCACTCCATTTCTCCATCAAATGCAGATGATGCTGGTCTCCTGTACAGTACCGCCTTGTTTGGCTGGATACATTACCTCGCAGCACAGTACCACACTGCAGGTAATTGAGAGGTACCGTGGATAATTGATAAGATGAGTGACCTATTTGAGGGGAAGACACGCTTTCATAAATGCTACTGGGTCTTTGTATCCCCTGCTGGGTTTTCAGTTCGCAAGAACGAGTTTCGCTCATCAAAAGCGTCCTCAATCACCACAGCTGCGGCATAACATTACTAACCTGGCGCTGATCATTGTTAGGATTGGAGAGGGAGCTGCCAACCACAGAAACATATATACCTATAAATAATCTATTTTTTGAAACTTCCTGGCAGATTAAAACTGTGTGCTGGACCGAGACTCGAACTCGGGACCTAATTCGCTATGCATTACGTTTCGCTTTTCGTAGTTCAACTGTTGTTATTTCTGAACAGTGTTGTGAGATGTGAGACGGCATCAGATATCGAGTTGGAACGAAGTGAAAATACCAAGAATCTTTTATTTCCACAAGTGTCTGTTGTTTTTAATTTTGAGAAGGTTTTCAAAGGACCATTAATGGGAACAAAACGCGAGACACACATCATTTACTTGATTATTTCTGCATGGATGTAAGTATTTCTATGATGGTTTGATGAAATGGCCTGTCGTAACAGTGCTGTTGATGATAATGATATTGAAACCATTTTGTATTTCCTTTGATTAGAGTTACAATACTATGAAAACGTATAAGCAAAAAAATGGAACAACTTAATACACAACTAAATATGTAACTTTACCACACAACTGAATTACTTGCTTAAGAAAAGGACCTTATTCTACGAATCGCTGGCCATGTGCAGCCATACACTTGTTTGGGTAGCAGTCGTAGGAGCCTGCCACAGGAGGTATGCCAGTCGGCATTGCGCCATCAATTGAACTAACATGCAGTGGCGGCAGGAACGTTGGGACACTAGCAGTGGTGGCATGTGATTTGTTTAGATTGAAGGGCGGCAACTGTTTCGTGCATTGCGTTAGAGGGATATTACCAACTTTATTTAGCTGTTGTTTTTCACGACAGGGCAATTTACAGTGGCGAGCATTTTTACTTTCACAACATGCTATTTTGTATGTGTAGAGCAGTTTATGGTTTTGTTTGACTATTGTTTTTTAGCGCTGTGTAGTTAGGACAATGTTCATGATGTTTTTCTCGTGATATGTGGTTTTATACTGTGACCATTTCGTCGATGTTTTTCGATGTGTGCGTGTTTTCACACCTGTACAGATGAAGTTTTTATATCTGTAACAAACAGTGAGTTATTAGAACAGGTGTTTTCTTCGTTGAAGTTTTTTGGATTTTTTCTATGTGTAGTTCGAAGTTTTTCGATATGTAGGCGAGATTATGTGCTTTCTAAGTTGTCGATTTTTGGGCATTTTTCTATGAGTGGACAATCGTTTTTTCACAAGAGAGTTTTTTTTATTGTACTGATAATTTTAAGCAGTTGTGTTTATTTGAATTTCAAGCAGCAATGCTGTAGGGTAACAGTCAGTTCGAATTTCCGACCAAAATTAAGAAAATTCTTCCAGTGGGATAATATACACATAAATAAATGAATAAATAGATTATCTTACGTTTTTCCTATCCAGCATCTCAGCACAGACTGAGCCTTTTTACAGCCAATTCACAACTGAGAGAAAGAAGATGAGGTGGGGAAGGAGAGTCTCACCGTTGACGATAAAGGTGCGCTTGTCGCGTTTCTCTGTCGTGTGTTAGAGTGACGCATAGAATTTATGAATGAGTTAGTCCTCAGAAGAATTTCTATAACGTTTATGTCACTCTTTCAAAGATACCTTACATTATATTTATTTATATTTTGGTATAATAAATATTCCAGTCTTACGTCTAGAACAGAATCAGAGAATTCACTGAAAAATGTACATCAGGGAAAGTTCATTTATATAGTTATAAGAGACAATAATTCTCGTAAATTGATTCATTACCAATACATGATCAGGACTATTAAACCGAGGAGGAAAATATGTTGCTCAGAGATGGTGTGTAGCGTAAAAGAAAAGGTTTCGACATAATCGATGTGCTTCTCTCCGTTACGAGAGAGTGAAATGAGATCGGGAACAGGAGCGTATAATGCTAAACGAATCCGACATTTAAAACGAAATTAATAATTTAATTACTATATTCCTTATGTCTGATTCAATAAAGTCAAAGGCATCGAGCATAAAGCATACCGTAGGACCTGTGATATGTAAACACATCATAAACTTTTTACAACTGATATAGCGTTATTATTTTTCTATATGTATTCTGCTTTGTATTATATTGAGCTCTATCTGCATCTTCCATTATTTTACTCGGTGTTCATAGTTTATTTCCTAAAGAACGCTAACTCTGCGAGGCGGCTTCGTAATCTAATTGACTACAGAGTTGAAAATACCTTTCTTTACATTTAGATATAGACTGCTGTGCTATACAGAGCAAGGAGTTTCTGATTAGACAATTATCGTGATTATTTACTGAAATATCTGACAGCAAATTTCGTATTTTTTCGCATTTCTTCTGACAGTGTCCATTACGCACAACGTGAGATGCCTGTCTTGACACACCGTGTTTTACAAAATATTTGATAAAGTCAACATACGCAACTGAGTAACAAATTTATAGAATAAAAATACGCTTCAGTTGACAGCAATTTCTTAATTTATTGCACCACCGGCTTCGAAGCATGAAGTTTCAGCTTCAGGTCGGGTCAGACAGTCGGAGGAGGGGTGGGGGGAGGGGGCAGGGGGTTAACACCCACATAAAAAAAGGCTTGGGAGTGTAGGACCAGCAACAGCAGCGCCCACCTGGACAGCACGACACCGGAGTGTCGTGAGAACGCTGTCCAGGCGGGCGCTGCGGTTGCCGGTTCTACACTCTCAGAAGTGGACGACTCAGTCTGCGGTTATCGATCCATAGGAAGTATATGATGTTAAAGCATTTACTAATCCATCCAAAGGCACTTGAAATACATGACAGTAGCCGAAAAATATTGAAAATAGTATTAATTTCAAGGTATGTCATCGAAATGCTAAGGCGCCACAAGGATAGAGCATTTATATTCCGAACGTATTTCTTGTCGGATCATTCTCTCTCACGCTCTCTCTCTTCTATCTTAATCGGTATGTCTAGAAGACTTAAGACGGTAAAAAGTTTTTCCTGAGCAAATCGTGTTTCAGCTGAGAGGACGAGAAGAAGAAAAAATACAACCAGAAAAAAAAAACAGCAGCGTATTGAGTAAGTTGTGCATTTGATGATTAAAACACACACATATCACTTTCTCAAGAGTGGTACCTTTTCTTTCTTTTTTGTTCTGTCTGGTTTGATGAGGTCCGGCATGAATTCCTCTTCCGCGACGGCCGGCTTCTTCATCACACTATAGCACTTCCACCCTATGTCCTCAATTAATTGTTGGAAGTATTCCAATCTCTATCTCTCCCTGCAATTCTTATCCTCTACAGCTCGCTGATATCTTATCAGATCTCTTGTCATAGCATTCCTTCATCTCGTATAATGCTGTGCTCCAAACGTATATTCTCAGAAATGTCTTCCTCAAATTAAGGCCTAACTTGCTCACCAATGTACTTCTACTGGCTGGGAACGTCCTCTTAGCCTGTGCTGTTCTGCTCGTTATCTTCGTATTTTTCCTGTTTATTCTCAGTGCATATTTTGTACTCATTAGGCTACTCATTCAATTCAACACATTCCGTAATTTTTCTTCACTTTCACTGAGGATAACGATGCCATCATGGAATCTGACCATTGGTGTCTTTTTACTCTGAATTCTAATCGCATAACCGAGCGAGGTGGCGCAGTGGCTAGCACACTGGACTCACATTCGGGAGGATGACGGTTCAATCCCGCGTCCGGCCATCCTGATTCAGGTTTTCCGTGATTTCTCCAAATCGCTCCAGGCAAATGCAGGGATGGTTCCTTCCCTGTCCTTCCCTAATCCGATGAGACCGATGACCTCGCCGTCTGATCTCCTCCCCAAAACAACCCAACCCCAACCTAATCGCATACTTGAACTTTTTTAAATTTTCGTCATTGCTTCTTCGATGTGTAAATTGAACTGCAGTGACGGAACACTGGTTCCTGGTGTTCCAGCCTTATTGCTCCTTCTTGATTCTTGCTTATATTGTATACACCATTACCCGTCTTTCCCCATAGCTTACACCTGTCACTTTTTTCTTCAGAATTTCGAACGTTTTGCACCATTTTCCATTGTTGCATGTTTTTGCTGTGTCGACATATCCTATGAAGGTATCTTGATCACTCTTGCTTCTGTTATCAAGAGAAACATCAGAACTGTTTCTCTTTCGCCCGTGTTTTCTTAAAGCCAAGCTGATCGTCACCTAGCAGAGACTCACTTTTCTTTTACATTCTTGACAGCAGCTTGGAAGTACGGACTGTTAAAGTGATTGTGCGATAGTTTTCGCGCTTATCTCGCCTCACTATCTTCAGAGTTGTGAGGTACATAATAGCACCAAAAATCATGTGGAACACTACCACTGGTTTTCAAGCCAAAAGAGTGCTGGGAAATTATTTGCTTTGTTACTTACGACCGCCATGTTTAATGCGGTCGCCTGTTCCGCGCAGGTACATAAACTTGTATCAAGAGACTCAACAAACGATTCCGACCAATCTGTGGGAGTTTTTCTGGTAAAATTCTGGCTCAACGTGTATAGCCTCAGATGTTTGTGCTAGAGATGTCTCAGAAACCTGTTTCTGTCTCTTCATCTGTTTCATGGGTTTGTGTTTTGTAAGAACGGCTCCTAACGGATTACAGCCCTCCAGAACTATACAGCGTGGTCCATTGATAGTGACCGGGCCAAATATCTCACGAAATAAGCATCAAACGAAAAACCTACGAAGAAAGAAACTCGTCTAGCTTGAAGGGGGAAACCAGATGGCCCTATGGTTGGCCCGCTAGATGGCGCTGCCATATGTAAAACGGATATCAACTGCGTTTTTTTAAATAGGAATCCCCATTTTTATTACATATTCGTGTAGTACGTAGAGAAATATGAATGTTTTAGTTGGACCACTTTTTCCGCTTTGTGACAGATGGCGCTCTAATAGTCACAAACGTGTAAGTACGTGGTATCACGTAACATCCCACGAGTGCGGACGGTATTTGCTCCGTGATACATTACCCGATTTAAAATGGACCGTTTACCAATTGCGGAAAAGGTCGATATCGTGTTGATGTATGGCTATTGTGATCAAAATGCCCAACGGGCGTGTGCTATGTATGCTGTTCGGTATCCTGGCAGACATCATCCAAATGCCCGGACCGTTCGCCGGATAGTTACGTTATTTAAAGAAACAGGAAGTGTTCAGCCACATGTGAAACGTCAACCACGACCTGCAACAAATGATGATACCCAAGTAGGTGTTTTAGCTGCTGTCACGGCTAATCCGCACATCAGTAGCAGACAACTTGCGCGAGGATAGGGAGTCTCAGAAACGTCGGTGTTGAGAATGCTACATCAACATCGATTGCAACCGTACCATATTTCTATGCGCCAGCAATTGCATGGCGACAACTTTGAACGTCGTGTACAGTGCTGCTACTGGGCACAAGAGAAATTACGGGACGATGGCAGATATTTTGCACGCGTTGTATTTAGTGACGAAGCGTCATTCACCAACAACGGTAACGTAAACCGGCATAATATCCACTATTGGGCAACGGAAAATCCACGAGGGCTGCGACAAGTGGAACATCAGCGATCTTGGCGTGTTAATGTATGGTGTGGCGGAGGAGGGATAATTAGCCCCCATTTTATCGATGGCAATCTAAATGTTGCAATGTGTGCTCATTTCCTACGTAATGTTCTACCGATGTTACTACAAGATGTTTCACTGCATGACAGAACTGCGATGTACTTCCAACATGATGGATATCCGGCACATAGCTCGGTGCGGTTGAAGCGGTATTGAATAGCATATTTCATGACAGGTGGATTGGTCGTCGAAGCACCATACCGTGGCCCGCACGTTCACCGGATCTGACGTCCCCGGATTTCTCTCTGTGGGGAAAGTTGAAGGATATTTGCTATCGTGATCCACCGACAACGCCTGACAACATGCGTCAGCATATTGGCAATGCATGTGCGAACATTACGAAAGGCGAACTACTCGCTGTTGAGAGGAATGTCGTTATACGTATTTCCAAATACATTGAGGTTGACGGACATTATTTTGATCATTTATTGCATTAATGTGGTATCTAAAGGTAATCACGCTGTAACAGCATGCGTTCTCAGAAATGATAAGTTCACAAAGGTACATGTATCACATTGGAACAACCGAAATAAAATGTTCAAATGTACCTACGTTCAGTATTTTAATTTAAAAAACCTACCTGTTACCAACTGTTCGTCTAAAATTGTGAACCACATGTTTGTGACTATTACAGCGCCATCTATCACAAAGCGAAAAAAGTGGTCCAACTAAAACATTCATATTTCTTTCCGTACTAGTCCTTTACGTACTAGTCCTTAACGGACTAGTTCCTATTTAACAAAACGCAGTTGAGATCCGTTTGACCTATGGCAGCGCCATCTAGCGGGCCAACCATAGCGCCATCTGGTTTCCCCCTTCAAGCTAGACAAGTTTCGTGCTTTGTAGTTTTTTCGTTTGACTCTTATTTCGTGAGTATTTGGCCCGGTCACGATCAATGGACCACCCTGTATATCGGGCGGACTATGTAAATTCATCACTCGTATACACTAAAACCAAGCTGTCTATTCTGCATGTTAAATGAAATATTTGCAAACAAAAACGTGAGTGAAAGTGTCACGTGGTGGCGGCAAGCAGCCGCTGTCGCCGCCAGCTGTTGCTGCTGCTGGGTCGGTGCCGGCGGCGGCGCGTCTCGAGGGAGCGGCCGGACAGTTGACAGACGCTGCGTCCCGTTCCTCTCATTTGCATCCTGTGTTGGCCCAGGAGGCGCACTCCGCCTTTCCGCCGCTCGCCCCGCATACAAACGCCACTGGCTGCCGTTCCCGCATCTGCTCTACTGCCCGTCACCTCATGCTGTCAAAACACTCACAGGGCGGCTTTTGTACAGAACTACCTTATTTCCGATCGCAAGGTAAACTGAATACGTGTCGGGAGATGTTTCTCTCCCTGTGAGCCGGAAACTATCTCTGTTTCTGGTTACTTTTGTCGGAAAAAATAATTGGCGAGAGTTTTTTTGAGAACATTGTTTAGCAGATCATATATCACCTATACTTTAAGGATGGAAGCAAACTATCTCGAGAAAGGAAAGGAAGCTTGGGAAGTAATACTAACTGTTCCACAATTTTATTCACGTTTTTTGATATTTTGATACAGAGAGATACGTCGGCCAGTGCCGGGTAGTGTCGAATACAACAAGTTCAAGAAAATTTGTGTTTTGTAGATAGTATAATGCAGTGAGCGTGAAGACTAAATCTGTATCTACGTCGCCATTTCCAGTTAATAATCCATCGTACGATGTGTGGTAAAGCGTGAGCTATACATGAGATACGTATTACCCCTTCCCTATTCTATATGTGGATGGTTCGTGGGAAGGTAGATTGACGGGAACCCCCTTTATGACTTTCACTAATTTTGCAGATCTGGATGTTACGCACTTTCGAAGAGGTAACCTATATCTTGACTACTTTTGGAACGTGTAATGGCTCTGAGCACTACGCGACTTAACTTCTGAGGTCATCAGTCGCCTGGAACTTAGAACTAATTAAACCTAACTAACGTAACAACATCACACGCATCCATTCCCGAGGCAGAATTCGAACCTACGACCGTAGCGGTCACGCGGATCCAGACTGAAGCGCCTAGAACCGCACGGCCACACCGGCCGGCCATGGAACGTGTACTCTCGAAAGGTCGTGAATAGGGGTTTCCGCGGCGCAAAGATCTACATCTACATACATACTCCACAAGCTAGCGTGCGGTTCATGGCGGAAGGTACCCTTTACCACAACTAGTAGTTTACTTTCCTGTTCTACTCGCAGACAGTGCGAGGAGAAAACGACTGCTTATATGCTTCAGTGTGAGTCCTAGTTTCTCTTAACATCGTGATACCTGCGTCAAATGTGTATTGGCTGCAGTAGGTTCGTTCGGCAGTCAGCTTCAAATGTCGGTTGTTTAAATTTTCATGATAGTGTTACTCGAAAAGAAGGACGCCTTCCCTCCAGTGATTCCAATTTGAGTTCCGGTAAGATCTTTGTAATACTTGCGTGTTATTCAGATCTACCGGTAACAAATCTAGCAGCTCGCCCCTGAATTGCTTCGATATCTTCTTTCAGTCCGACCTGGTGCGGATCCCAAACACTCGAGCAGTACTCAAGAAAAGGTCGCACGAGCGTCCTATATGCGGTCTTCTTTACAGGTGAACCACTCCTTCCTAAAATTCTCCCAATAAATCGCAGTCGACAATTCGCCTTCCTTAACACAGTTCTAACATGCTCGTTCCATTCCAGATTTAGTCCAGTGCATCACATGAAAATCCAAGTTTTCTAAGAACTTGCAAAACCTGTGCAACTTTATAAAAGAGGATGCAAGTAAAAATTTTTTTCGAGTGGCGCAGTTGCTTTTCTAGGAGGAAGGGAACTGTTCATGAAGTGACACTTGACGGTCGATCATCAATTGGCATAAAGGCGGATAACATCGAGCAGGTGCGACTGACACTGGCAAAATCAACGACTATCTGAGAAATACGTGTACGAGAGACAGCTAATAGATGTGCGAGGAACAGGGAGGAATAGGCTGGTATTAATGCCATAATTCACGAAAATTAGTTAATGGAAGTAAGTATATGGTTAAACGTTCCATTGAGTACCAGGTAATTACAAGAAAAACTCAACGTCGGAATGTAGATTGATAAGGGAGTAAATTTCCTGAAAGAACAAGAGGTGGTTGAGTGTTTCAAGGTAAGTAATAGTCAACGATTGACTAAATCAGGGTAAGGAACTCAATGGAACATGAAAGGATAGGCATGAGAAATGAAATATGGGGCAGCAGAGGAAAAAATGCAATGATCAGTAGAACTCCCGGTGGAATGGACGAAGCATTTAATCTAAATGACAAAAGGAGGAAATATAAGAGTCCAGCAAATGAATGAGGGAAAATGGAACACGCACATTTAAAAAATGAGATTGATGGGAGTTGTGAGCTAGCAAAGCGCGAATGACTAGTCGATAAATCCAATGTTGTACAAGCATCAATCACCATAGAAAATATACAGTAGTTGGAAAAAGTACGGAAACACTGCGAGAAATGCGCTCTTGAATGTAAACGCTGATGCTGGCCAAGCTTGCAAGTTGTGCTGTTGTGTTTGACCACGAAAGGCACCTGTGTAGTGTCCTCAATACGTCACGAGTGTCAATCACGGTCAGAACAGTGTTCTGTGTAGTTTTCAGCGCATTATGTCCGAGCTGAGTGAAGTAGAACGTGGGTGAACTGCTGTTGCTCGTATGGCTGCTGCTTCTGAACCATAGTAACCGAAGCGTTTCAAGAGTCAGCGTCACAGATTTGTACAGCACACAGGGAAAGCGAAAAAGATCGTCTGCTATGTCATAAAATGAACGTGAGTACATGCCGAGTGATCGTGACAGGCGGTCACTGAAAAAATATGGCGACAGCTGAACTGAATGTCGCACTCGCGAACCCTGTCAGCTCCAAAACAACAAGATAGGCGCTTCATAAGCAGGGAATTGCAGGCCTAGCTGGAATTTCAAAGCCACCCGTCAGTGACACAAATGCCCGTGACAAGAGAACGTTTTGCCGAAGCCTCAAAATCTGAACTATGGAGCAATGGATGAAAATCGTTTGGTCGGAATTGTCTTGTTTCACACTATCTCGTTACTTCCAGCCAGGAGCATGGCGGGGTTCCATGGTTATTCTCCAAGATCGCATTACTGCCAAGAATTAAGTCACCATTTTGGCTGATCATGTCCAACACCCGGTACAAAGTTTGTTCCGCATCAGTGGTGCCGTTAAAAGCTGTGGCTCATTGTTTTCAGGTTACTATTCCTTGCTGTAGGGGCTGCGGCTAAACCAGCAAGGTAAAACAGAGGCCACTCCTTCCACCACATCGAGTGGATTTAGTGCTCACGTACTCACACTGAGCCGTGAACACTTCCCAGTTTATCAATGGGGAATAATTGAACATGGTTACTACTGTTATCGGTGCCATGCGTGCAATGGTCGTGCCAGGCGCGCGATATTGAATCTTTATACTATCGTTAATGGCGCGAGACCTGCACGACCTTATAGCAACCGTTATGGTTCTGCATTATTCTGTTACACTAGGGGTGATTTCACGTAATGAAAGAGAGAGAATGTAAGATTAATGGACTCATTTATTAAACAGTTGAAAATTAAACAATAATACAACCAAATGGAGGTGGAGGAAGAAAGATTCGAGCTCACCAGCCTGCCCCAACGTAGGTTCATAACAAGCTACGATAGCAGGAGAAAAGGAATTTTAGTAACGATCGCCGAATTATCAAATAGAATCCCATTTAGTAAAGGAAGGGGTTGCAGGCGTGCAACGACCACCACCATGAATCAGCCAAAGACCAAGAAAGATGCTACTGTGCGTGAATCTCTAGGTGGCCTCCCGTACTAAAGGAATAAAACCCGAAACACGCGAAACTATTCACAGTGACCTATAAGGTTCCCGGTTCCCTCTGGGCCGCATGGCGCGAATCTACAGTGCACGTCGGCGCTCATGCTTACTGAACTTCATCTCCTGGAAGCACCACCTCCGGTCTCCGGCACGGTCACACTAGAACTGAACTACTGTCCCTTGGTCCAATATCCACCCGCGGAAGGCGGTTGGCGCCTCCCGGCGAAAAACGGGCGCGCATCTGAACTGGCCAATCAGAGGGCCGGAATCTCACAGGGAGGTGACCTCGCGACGTTAAAATCGAGCAGAAATAGCGGTTACAAGGTTGGGGAACTGAAAACAGGAGAAACTTTGGTCACTGCTGAACGTTCAAACGCTAACACGTGCTACCCTGACGATCGGAAAAGGGATGGGAAACGGGAAGCCATCATGGCTGCTAGGAAAACTGCTGCCCTCGCCCATAAATAAATTTCTAGCGCCAAGCTCCTCTCACAGATCAGTGTGAGCCAAGCTGCAAAAATCGTCAAATAAATCAGGCAACCCATAGAAATTATTAATATTGCCTGAATTATTATTTTACCGAATACCAGAATACTGGGATTAGAAATATGAAAACGAGTACTGAATGGTGAATGAAGTGCATGTCTTTCACCGTGTTCTAAGACGACAAGGCACTTGTTCACACAGCTAGTATCATCGAAGACTGATTTTGTGAGCACGAAGAGGAATTATCGCATCTCAATTGTCCACCACCGTCAACAGATCTCAATATTATTGATCTTTTGCGGTCAATTTTGGAGAAAAGGGTGCGTGATTGCTGTCCACCACCATCATCGTTACCTGAACTTTCTACTATTCTACGGGAAAAATGAGATGAGATTTCGTTTTAAACCACACAGGACCTGCACTTATCCACGTCAAGAGGACTGGACGCTGTTTTGTACGCCAGCAGTTTACCTACAGCGTATCAGATATAGTAATGTGATTTAGACTCTCGGTTATTTATTGCAGACTTGTGGATGCAGGACTAAAGAGAATACCACCAGCTCAGATGGAAAGCCAGTAATAATCAAAGAAGGGATGGCTGAAACGTGGGGGTATACACAGAGGACATATATAAGAGAAACAAACTTGGAGACGATATTATATAAATAGAATAACAAGTAAATGAATATAAGACAGGAGATATGATAATGCAAGAACAT
The DNA here is from genome assembly GCF_021461385.2 of Schistocerca piceifrons. Lineage (NCBI taxonomy): Eukaryota > Metazoa > Arthropoda > Insecta > Orthoptera > Acrididae > Schistocerca > Schistocerca piceifrons. Next base: position 546,080,754 of record NC_060139.1, on the reverse strand, counting down.
ATGAAAGGGTTCAGCAATAAGTAATTCTCTGAGGTAGATGACATTCCCTCAGAACTATTGATATCCTTGGGAGAGCAAGCTACGACAAAACTATTCTCCTGGTGTACGAGATGTAGAAGATGGCTAGATACCCACAGACTTAAAAAGAACATAATAATTACAATTCCAATGAAGTCAAATGCTGACTGGTGTGAATACCACCGAACTATCAGTTTAATAAGTCATGTTTGCAACGTTTTCGACGTGACGTTAAACACTGATCTCCTCCTCCTCTCTGAGATTTTGCACACTTCCTCTTCACCTGCCTCGCCGGCAGAAAATAAAAGTCAAAAAATGTTAAAATGTGTGTGAAATCCTCAGGGACTAAACTGCTTAGGTCATCGGTTCCTAGACTTACACACTACTTAAACTAGCTTATGCTAAGAACACCACATACACCCATGCCCGAGGGAGGACTCGAACCTCCGGCGGCAGTGGCCGCGCAGTCCGTGAAATGACGCCTCAAACTGCGCGCAGCGAAAATCAAGTATGCTAGTAAAGTGTCGGGGTAAACACGTGAAGAAGAAAATCGTTTCTGTTTGGTGTGTGGCAACACGAGTAGACATCAAAGAACTTTATGCTAGGAAGCACCATGGAGTGAAGCACCCATCAATAGACCAAAATTGACGATACCTTAAGTTACGTCATTCCTGCAGAACCAAGGTACCCTTGTTTATTGGGTCGCAAAGATACACTCATTATACAGTCCAGTCAGATTAACGTGATCACCTGTCAAACGCCTCAAAAACCACCTTTTGCAGCTTGAACTGCTCCGAGACAGACTGTAAGAGGATAAATGAATTTCCCGAAGGCACCGACGTTGATGTGAACACACGCCGACTGCAATGTCGTGGTCAACTGCGCAACATTTCTACACTACTGGCCATTACAATTGCTACACCACGAAGATGACGTGCTACAGACGCGAAATTTAACCGACAGGAAGAAGATGCTGGGATACGCAAATGATTAGCTTTTCAGAGCATTCACCTACAACGTGCTGACATGAGGAAAGTTTCCAACCGATTTCTCATACACAAACAGCAGTTGACTGGCGTTGCCTGGTGAAACGTTGTTCTGATGCCTCGTGTAAGGTGGAGAAATGCGTACCATCACGTTTCCGACTTTGATAAAAGTCGGATTATAGCCTATCACGATTGCGGTTTATCGTATCGCGACATTGCTGCTCGATTTGGTCGAGATCCAATGACTGTTAGCAGAATATGGAATTGGTGGGTTCAGGAGGGTAATACGGAACGCCGTGCTGGATCCCAACGGCCTCATGTCACTAGCTGTCGAGATTACAGGAATCTTATCCGCATGGCTGTAACGGATCGTGCAACGGCGTCTCGATCCCTGACTCAACAGATGGGGACGTTTGCAAGACAACAACCATCTGCACGAACAGTTCGACGACGTTTGCAGCAGCATGGACTATCAGCTCGGACACCGTGGCTGCGGTTACCCTTGACGCTGCATCACAGACAGGAGCGCCTGCGATGGTGTACTCAACGACGAACCTGGGTGCACGAATGGCAAAACGTCATTTTTTCGGATGAATTCAGGTTCTGTTTACAGCATCATGACGGTCGAATCCGTGTTTGGCGACATCGCGGTGAACGCACATTCGTCATCTCCATACTGGCGTATCACCCGGCGTGATGGTATGGGGTGCCACTGGTTACACGTCTCGGTCACCTCTTGTTCGCATTGACGGCACTTTGAACAGTCGACGTTACATTTCAGATGTGTTACGACCCGTGGCTCTACCCTTCATTCGATCCCTGCGAAACCCTACATTTCAGCAGGATAATGCACGATCGCATGTTTCAGGTCCTGTACGGGACTTTCTGGATACAGAAAATGTTCGACTGCTGCCCTGGCCAGCACATTCTCCAGATCTCTCACCAATTGAAAGCATCTGGTCAATGGTGGTCGAGCAACTGGCTCGTCACAATACATCAGTCACTACTCTTGATGAACTGTGGTATCGTGTTGAAGCTGCATGGGCAGCTGTACCTATACACGCCATCCGAGCTCTGTTTCACTCAATGCCCAGGCGTATAAAGGCTGTTATTACGGCGAGAGGTGGTTGTTCTGGGTACTGATTTCTCAGGATCTATGCACCCAAATTGCGTGAAAATGTAATCACATGTCAGTTCTAGTATAATATATTTGTCCAATAAATACCCGTTTATCATCTGCATTTCTTCTTGGTGTAGCAATTTTAATGGCCAGTAGTGTTGCTATGTTGTGGATTCATGGCGCGAACACCCCGATTGAAGTGGTCCCACGGATTCTCCATTGGGTTTTAATCCATGACGTTTGATGGCCAGAAGAATACGTTAACTCAATCTGGAGTTCTTCACACAACGCGCGTGCACTGCGAGCTGTGTGACACGTTGCACTGTGCTGCTGGTAGATGCCAACGTACCGAGAAAAAACAGACTGCATGTAGGGGTGTAAATGCTCTCGAAGGATAGATGCATACATGTGTTGATCCATTATACCTTCCAGAATGCTGGAATCACTCAAGCAATGCCACAAAAACATTCCCCAGGCCATAACGATTATTTCAGGGTGTTTGCTTTCCGATGTGTCACGTCATACTCACGAACGACCATCTGTCCGATGAACTATAACACGTGACTCATCCGAAACGGCCATCTGTCGTCGCTCAATAGACGTCCAGTTGTGGTACTGGCCTGCAAATTTCAGCCTTTGTCGTCGATGAACGGCAGTCAGCATGAGTGAATGAACAGGCGCCTGCTCCGGAGGCACATACATAGGAACCTTCGCTAAATTGTAGCTCAGGAGACACTGTTGGTAGCCTCTTCGCTTACTGCGTCGTCAGTTGCTCAACAGTTACACGTATATTCGCTCGTACACATAGCAACCGTCCTTTATCCCTGTCCTCTATGGCCCGTGGTGCACCACAGTTGGATAGCATCGTTTTGCCATACACGGTGTAGTTTAATCACGGCGGCACTCAAACAGTTTACAAACCCGGCCGTTTCGGAAATGATTCCACCCTTGCCCCGGAAGACAACGGTAGTGTCTTTTCGGATAAATCACTCCCCTTCCGTATTACGACAACGATGTCCACGTCCCGCCGACACGTTTTATACACCCTACGCTGCTGGTGCTATCGTCTGCCGTCTGTGGGTGGTTACTGCACTTTGACGTCGAACGTAGGCGGTGGCCAACAAAGAATTTCAACAGGTCACCGTCCACCCCCGGTAGCTGAGTGGTCAGCGCGACAGAATGTCAATCCTAAGGGCCCGCTTTCGATTCCCGGCTGGGTCGGAGATTTTCTCCGCTCAGGTACTGGGTGTTGTGTTGTCCTACTCATCGTCATTTCATCCTCATCGACGCGCAAGTCTCCAAAGTGGCGTCAAATCGAAAGACTTGCACCCGGCGAACGGTCTACCCGACGGGAGGCCCTAGTCACACGACATTTACATTTAACAGGTCACCGATCCGTCTCTATTTATGTTTCCACGAGTTAAACGTATCGTTCACCTGTATGTACCACAACGTAGGCTTGTAGGGTTCCGACTCCAGAGCCCGCTTTCCGAACTCATCTATACGATAATGGCAACCACTGAACAAACGTGTGAATAGCCGCGGAAGTGTTTCTTATGTTTACCGTTCGTAGTGACAGTACTCTGCCCGATACCGGACCTGTGCCACGTAGACGAGTTAGGGCCGGCAGGCAGGCGCTTCCGTGTGTTTAGGCGGTGTCCGGCGGCGCGCCATCGTTAGGCCGCAGACGACGGCCATAACTTGGTGAGCAGCGGACGCGACGCCCGCCCGGCGCCAGTGGGACAGTAACGGCCCGTGATGATGGCCGTGGCGCCCCGTATAAAGCACTCACCTCACCTCATCCCAGCTCCCACTCTATCAGCTCTTTTCTGTCTTCCTTCAAACGGATACAAGTGTCCGCCTAAATGATTTTCTAAGAGCAGAAGCCAACTACCGGCTTAAACTGATACCAAGGATAACGATTTCATCTGAGCAAGGTATGGATTACGAGACTCGGTACGATGGCAGCAACTTTGCTTGTTCTTATTCCTGTGTGTACTACTGTCCAAAATATAAAAGTTACGAAGGTCACGAGCATGACTGCAACTTTGCTTGTTCTTATTCCTGTGTGTACTACTGTCCAAAATATAAAAGTTACGAAGGTCACGAGCATGACTGCAAAGCAAGGTAAATTTCGGCAAATATACACTCTAACACAAAAGGGAAAAAAAGACCAACCACGAAGGAATTGTCCGATTGGGACCCAAATCGTTAGATGTGATGTATATGTACGGAAAAACAAATGATTACAACGTCAGAAAAATCGGGGGATTTTTTTCATGAGAAAGAGTATCACAAACTGAACAAATCAATAGCGCGTTGGTCCTCCTCTGGCGACTATGCAAGCAGTTATTTGACTTGGAATTTGTTTGGCAGAGCTGCTCGATGTCCTTATGGACCATATAGTGTCAAATTCTGTCCAGTTGGCACGTTAGATCGTCAGAATCCCGACCTGGTCGGAGGACCCTGCCAATAACGCTCCAAACGTTCTCATTTGGTGAGAGATCCAGCGACCTTGCTGGCTAAGATACCGTTTAGCAAGTGCGAAGGCAAGCAGTAGAAACTCTCGTCGTGTGCGGGCGGGCATTATCTTGCTGAAATGTAAGCCTAGGATGGATTGGCATGAAGGGCAACAAAACGGACGTAGAAAATATTTGACATACCGCTGTTCTGTGAGGAAGCCGCTGATGACGACCAAATGGGTTTTGAAATGAAATGAAATTGCACCCCAGACCGCCACTCATGGTTGCCGGGCCCTTTGACGAGCCCTATGATAACCTACCACTGTCTGGGACAACTCCAGACATGTCTTCGCTGGGCATCGGGGCTCACTGACTCATCACTGAAGACGATTCTACTCCAGTCAATGAGATTCCATGCCTAATGTGTACAGAGGTTAATGATAGTCGTCGCATGGGCCACCGTGAGCTCGGCTCCCTTTCTGTGAGCTATCTATTAATAGTCTTTGTAGTCACTGAAGTACCAGTTGCAAGTCGGATCTATGACAATGATGAAACTCTGAGTGCCTCTGCAACGATTATTTGTCTTCACGTTCTGTCGTCTCTCTAGGTCGACTACTTTCTTCGTTACGCTTTGTTTGTCATTGGCTCACCCTCTCCTACCAACATCGTCGAGTAGTGGCATGGCTCCTATTCAAATCTGGAGCGATTCATCGATTACTCCAACTGGCTTGTTTGAGCCCAACTACATGCACTTTCTCAAATGCTGACATCTGTTTATACTGTTTACGCATCTTTCTGCGAGGTATAGTTACTGTCCAATTGAGGACACGGACTGAAATTCCCCAGGACTTTATACCCTGGTATTGACATCTCTCCTGTTTCCCTGTTTATTATCCTTCCCAGCTGAGGGGTGAAACTGCGCTGTAGCGTCACACATTCATCCATCGGCCGCTAAAGGTTACAGTTCAATTTTCCATTTTCCGCCGACAGCTGTGTGAATATCAATTTGTGACCCATTACATAAGTTAAAGGAATAGAGAGGGATATACATAACAACAGCAAATAAACAGACACCAGGACACAATTCCTTCGCTACTTTAGTACCACTTTACAAAAAATTGCTACTGAAGTTAGACCATACAGCGTAAGATTTGCTTTCTCCACCGACGATAAATTAGCTAATACAATACCACACGACACAAAAATCAGTAAAGATAAATTCTCCAACTCCGGTGTATACAACATGAAATGTAATCAACACCCCATACAGTAAGTCGACCAGACCGGACAAATCTTTTGAACTAGATTCAAAGAACACGTTAATGCATTTATATACAACACACACAGTAAATATGCTGTATCTACACACATTCAGGACACAGGACATTCCTTTGATAAACAGCGGACACTAACAATACCTCACAAAATAAACAAAGGCCACAAACTCAATCTTCATGAATAAGTGGAAGTTTTCACTCACAATAGAAAATACGGACCGAACACACTAAGTGAAAAAGCTGAGACAGTGGCAATGAGTTTCTTTAACAGCTTCGCAGATATAGTAGGTGATACACTGTATCTCTTTCCACAATCTACTTCCTGAGTGACTTTCCTAAAAGATTAGCACAGTAAAGAAACAGTAAAAATTAGATTATGTTGATGCTAAGTCTGAAATTTTTATATTTTTCGTTTTACAGTTAATTTTATTTGTGTCTTTACTGTCGTGTATTTGCAATAGTTATACTTTTAACAAGTTGTTGTAAATAATGAAACAATTTTGTAATTGTTATATGTATCTATGGTCCACAGTGTAAGTTAGTAACGATTTCTAAGATGGTGGTCAAGTGCGCCAGTAAGCATTGCACCTGACAACTCGCCAAGACGTCGAGGGTTCAAGTGAATGGAATAAGGAGAAACGTTCCGACGCGCGTGATGTAATAATCCCCAATGGGATTTACAACGATGATGAAACATTAAGGTGATCACATGTCGAGGAAACGTTTTAAGGGAATGTTCCAGACAGATACTCAGTAGTGTCGTGCGGACGCAGAATCAGTTAAGAAGTACATAAAAAGTCTGCAGCAGTAGATTAGTAGTCAGCAGTGAATATTCAATTTCAGTACCGAACACCCGGCGGGTGACGATGCTCCGCAGCAGCGCCAGATATAGCAATAGACACTTCAACTATGAAAAGATAGACTCTCGTGGACACCCAGCAACTGCAGGCTAAGTAGCGTTTCAGTGTATTCATTGGAATAGTGCTGAACAACTATAGTCTCTCGCTGTCTCGCAGAGATAGAATAGCGGAATTTTATTGAATAGCAGGAACAACTTACTGCTTGCTACTTATCTCTTGTACGGTAGGCAAAGTGGACTTTCAATACTGCCCGGTAATTAGCAGACTGAGTGACAGTTAAGAGCTCGTCTCTGATAGAAATTCTTTCTAGTAATTATTGAAAGCATCTTACATTCGGATAGAGGGTTTTGGTCCGACGCCTCACTAAACAACTGCGTTCGCTAGAACGATAAATTGGCTGGATTAGATTACAGAAAGTTTATAACTCTCATGGAATTGGCAGAAATGGTTTGCTGAAGCAGTAAGTTATTAGCCAACTTGCTACTTCAGCTAACCATTCCTGCCATTCCACGGGAGTTACCAACTTTCTGTAACCTAATACCCTCCAACCAAGGAGATTTTCTCCGTCTCATCATTGAAAAAAAGAAAAAAAATCAAACTAAACATACATCGTTGTTAACGTCCTGATTGCACCACGCTGGTCACACCAAGTTTGGTGTAGTAAACATAGGCCAGGACGCGACGCATCGTCAACAAGTCTTCCTGTTTTACAACTGATAAACATGGCTGGTCTTTCATATGAAGGACATCGCGTCATACATCTACCCCCGTCTTCGACATTTTTACATTCTTCTGATTCAGACTAAGAATTTTTAATGGAATTTGACATGGATGAGTATAAGACACATTGATCATACTGCATCTTATACGCCTGCATTGACAACAATGTTTCAGCAGGATTTATAAATCGAAAAAGTTAGTTGTGTGCACTGTAATGGCACTTGGAAATCTTGAGGGAAGCACTGCTCGATACAATGACCATGTAGCATCTAGTGATGAATGTTTGTAATATTTCCTCCGTGACCTGACAATTCGAGGTAGTATAGGGACATGCAAATAAGTACCGAGAACATAATAGCACTGGAAACGTATTTTTGAAAAAAATGGGACTTAAAACGTTTTCTGTTCCCACTCTCCAAGTATCGAATGTGACGAAAGCAGAAGTAAAGCACAGACAGTGCTACGTGATGTTGTTAATCATGGTATGTATGAATTACATAGAAAGAGAAATCCAATCTCCTTCGTAAGCTGCTCTCTGCAGGATAAGATCCTAGGGAGGAGAAATGCCACCATAAACACTTCTATCCAGAACATTCCAGACTAAGAGCATTGGTTTCAGACTGTAAAAAGGAGCTAGGTTCTAAGTGCATTGATTTGTCTGCTGTTATTATTCCATGAGACGATCTCCGTGTGGTCAAGTGCTCTATGATGAAATCACCCTGTCCTCCGGCGGCATGCATTTCCTACCGTGGCCGTAGGAGTCATCGTCTAAAACGTTATCTTGCGACATGGGAGATCTGAAGGTGCTTGTTATCGATTGTTGGTCTTGCAAATTCATCCAGCTGAAACTGTTTCAGTGGGTTATATATTTCGAATGGTTACCGTCTCGGAGTTGTAAGTGCTCGTGTTTTACGTATTTGTATGTGTGTGTGTGTGTGTGTGTGTGTGTGTGTGTGTGTGTGTGTTTGTGTGTGTGTCAACGTACATATCTGTAAGCGATCAGAATCGCAGATTCTAAAGAAATAGTGTGAATAATAATAATAATAATACACGTCAATTAGCAACATATTTTACCATATTTTGTAAATTGCAGTGATGTATTTATCAGGCATCCAGATGCAATTATTTTCAGTTGTCTTTTCTTGCTTGAAGAAGACTGTTTGCAGATATTTTATTGGTCAACGAAGATACTGCGTGCGAAGTGCGAGTCTGTTTCAGAATGCCTGCGGTGAGATGTTCAAATGTGTGTGACTTCCTAAAGGACCAAACTGCTTAGGTCATCAGTCCCTAGACTTACTACTTAAACTAACTTATGCTAAGGACAACACACACACCAATGCCCGAGGGAGGTTCAAAATGGCTCTGAGCACTATGGGACTCAATTTCTGAGGTCATCAGTCCCCTAGAACTTAGAACTACTTAAACCTAACTATCCTAAGGACATCACACACATCCATGCCCGAGGCAGGATTCGAACCTGCGCCCGCTGAGGGAGGACTCGAAGCTCCGGCGGGAGGGGCCTCTACAGTGAGAGAATCAAAATATTCCACCAGAAGTTCTGACTACAATAGCTCTCGAAATCAAATTTCATCAAAGGTAAAAAATAACGGAAGAGGCACAAGATTAGCTGGTGAAATGAATTGGTCGCGACCTCTGGAGAAACGCATTGTAATGTTATTCTGAAACTGGAGAAGTGAAACTCGCATGTTCTCTAATTGGCGGGACCAATGGAGTAAAGGCCTCGGAAGAAATCGACACAGGATAGGATTATGTGGAAGAGAGGCGTGTGTAGCGGCGTGCGGTGACGAGCTCTCAGGATGCAGGCAATTAGTTATGGACAGCAGAGGAATATTAATACAGGCATGATGCGCGCGGCGAGTGCTTTACGCGGCTCGCGGCACCTTCATTACGAGTCGTTACGACCTGTCTACCGCTGTCATTGCACGCCCTATACCACACAGCCGCGTGTAATGACGGGTGTTTGCGGCGGGGGCACATGCCGGAGCTGCTAGCGGGCGCCTCTGCCGGCGCCGCTGGGAAGTTGAGCCGCCGCCTAGCAGAAACGAGTAGCAGCACCTGCTATTGAAAAAATGATTCAAATGGCTCTGAGCACTATGGGACTTAACTTCTGAGGTCATCAGTCCCCTAGAACTTAAAACTACTTAAACCTAACTAACCTAATGACATGACACACATCCATGCCCGAGGCAGGATTCGAACCTGCGACCGTAGCGGTCGCGCGGTTCCAGGCTGTAGCGCCTAGAACGCTCGGCCACTCCGGCCGGTCCTGCTATTCGGTTACATGCTGAAAGTGTTCTGCTCAGGATGTAGGTCCTCCTCGACATAGAAACCAGCAAAGGAAACACATAAAAAAGGTCTATCCACCTCATTTGAATACTCAAGCAATTTACCCCCACAATAGATAACCTATTAACAGAGGGAGCCCTAATCTTCTTCTGTCGATAGAAAATAGGAACTTCAACATCACAATCAAGTCCTTGCCCTTGCCAAAACTCACTTATGTGCAATGACCACGTGACCCCTCGTCCTCTATACCTTACCCCTCCACAAAGGTCCTCATTTACCAAAACGGAGTCACAGTCCTTTCATCCATATATATTTGCAAAGTCCTCCCACGAAACCTGAACGGACCTTTCCAGTCCAGCCTAGTAACTTATTTTATTCATATCCAATATCGTAGATGTATAATCACCATTCTACAAAATAGCTATCACTTTAAGAAACCACACATCCTCTTTAATTTGACCCTTACTACTTTTCCACACTTCATCTACGTTCAGGACATACCACACAACCCCTTGCCGTCCTTTCCTTTTTCTTTTTTTAGAATTTCGTATCTCAAGCGGTAAATATATATATATATATATATATATATATATATATATATATATATATATATATATATATATATATATATAAGCTTGTACTTCAAGGCAATCACAAGATACGACCATTTATGTCACATGTTTTGATACTCGCAAACTCTCTCATAAAAACCTGTGGGATACGTCACGTCGACCTACAATCATAAAATTTGGCAGGGAGTAAGATTTAACGCTATAGGTAAAGTGAAAACCCCGAAAATTGTTGCTCTGTAATTAAATCACAACAAAAATATATTACTTTGTCTTTTACTATTCGAATGTCTGTCCATCTATCAAGGCATCTTTTTCTCAGCAACGGGTCGACGTATCAAGCTGAAATTTATTTTACGTACTTAAGTCTGCGCTCCTTTGGGGGTATAAAACATTTAAGCTTCTACGCCAGTGCTGTCATAAACTACAGCAATTTATGTCACGTATTTTGATATCTTGCGGCTTGTAATTACTCTTTCTCATTTGATTACAATAAATATAATAATTCAAACAATTGATATTGTGGATCCGATACAATCAATGTGGATAACAGACAAAAATCATAGAAATTCTCGCTTCCCGGTGTGGATTAACTATCTGTATACATAATTAAATTTGTACTCAACCCTTAGTGCTGGAGTCCAAGCGATCTTATCTGGATTTTTTAATTTCTAGATGTGTGTCCGTCGCCAGACCACATTTCCAGCCACAAACCAGTGTCCTTCCTTCATCAAAATCCCTCACTTTATGTCTCCACAGAAACGATTTTGATGTTTTGATGTCCTTTCACAGAGCAGGCCCTTCAGTTGACATTGTACCCTATCTACCACTTCCTTCGTTCTCATCAGCATAATCAATAAGAGCAGCCACCACAAGCCCTTTTAAATTTTTAAATACTACTATATTATTGAACTACTCAAACTTTTAAACTAAACCGCAAACGGATTCACTTACTTATCATAGAGAGTCCAAAACGCGGAATTTTTCACGACAGGTAGTTCACTCTCATCTTTGCGACTACAAGTAGCAACAACAACAACAACAACAACAATAACAATATTAATGACAATAACAAATGTGATAATTCATCTGAAATTAACGAAATTTACTTTCGCCTGTCAGTCACAAGAAGTATTTCATTTAACTGACAGTAATATCAAACTTAACTGCGAATGGTCCTATTTGGTGCGTGAGCGTATTGCCCTTGTGCTAGTAATACATCTGGAATTAAGGACTAATGCATTTCATCCAGGTAAAAGGCACGCGAATCAAACACATTCCACACTTATACCTTCTCTACTTTGGCCATAGTTTGCTTTTTTTCCACCAAAATAACAAAAGCCATCAACTGATTTCAGTCTCTTATTTTCAAATATAATTCCTTCACAACCGCTTGATTTAATTCGAATGCATCCCGGTCCCCTCGTTTTACTTTTCATGAAATTCGATTTATAAGGTAAAAATAAAGCTCTGTCCGAAAGTCGTCTCACTCCTTGCCAGTGGTTGACACCACAGATACGGTATACAGGAGCATGTGGCCAGGACACCGCTCACCCTGACGTTTTCGATTTTTTCCGATACTAATCCGTCAAGTGGCTCCTCACGTAGCCACACGAGGCTGAGTACACCCCGCACCAGTCCTCCCACCAAGGAAAATCCCTGGCAGTACAGGGGACTGAACTTGAGTCTCCCAGATGGCGGTCACTCAACAATGAGTTCCTCGTGCACCAGTCCTCCCACCAAGGAGAACTCCTGGCAGTACCAGGAACAGATACTGAATCTCCCAGATGGTGGTCAGCCAACTATGAGTACCCCCCGCACCAGTCCTCCCACCAAGGAAAACCCCTGGCAGTACCAGGAACTGACATTTGGTCTCCTGGATGGCGGCCAGTCAACTAAGAGTACCTCTCACACCAGTCCTCCCACGAAGGAAAACTCCTGGCAGTACCAGAAACTGAGGGTGTGTCTCCCAGATGGCAGTCAGTCAACTATGAGTACACCCCGCACCAGTGCTCCCACCAAGGAAAGCCCCTGCGGTAGCAGGAATTGAAGTTTGGTCTCCCGGATGGCAGTCAGTCAACTATGAGGACCCGTCACACCCGTCACCAAGAAAAACGCCTGGTTGTACCGGGAACTGAAGTTGAGTCTCCCAGATGGCGGTCAGTTAACGATGAGTACCCCCCGCACCAGTCCTTCCACCAAGAAAAACCCCTGGCGGTACCGGAAATGAATTTCTGTTTCCCAGATGGTGGTGGGTCAACTGCGAGCACACCTTGCACAAGTCCTTGCATGAAGGAAATCCCCTGGCAGTACTGGGAACTGAAGTCGGGTTTCCTCGATGGTGGTCATCAACTATGCTGACCCTTCAGCTACGGAACCGGAATGTATATCCCATTAGTATTCATTTTCAAGACTGTGAAGTAACGTGGATTTCATGGGCGGGAGACTGCTACAGGTAGATGGTGCCATCTCGTTGGAGAGATTACTTCTCTCCTTTCACATTGCCGTTTTGCTTCATGAAATGTGACGGTGGTGTCTTCATTGTAGGTGTCTGTGTGATGTGTATGCACTCACCAGGTTGTTGTACCTTGTTTGTGTTTTTGGTAGCAATGTAAGGGAACTGGGACAGAGTGAAACCCGATGATAACCCAAACCTTGACCCTTTAAAATTAATTTCCTAGTCGTTATGTTGTTACAGAGAGCTACAGATTTTGAAATGAGTCTAGCTAGTATGTCAGCAAACCGGCACAAAGTTTTTGTTTAGCTGAAATGATCTTTAGAATAATCAAGGGGAAATCTGACACATTCAGTTTTAATGGATGTTTACAGCACCACCATAGTTCACCCATTTTTAAACAACCATTGGTTCACGACATGATTAGATACTTTCCTAAAACCACTGGAGCGTTCTACAACGTGAGTACAGCATATTTCGATTCACTTCAGAGGTGACCATTTTTTTCTGAAAAGGTTGGTTTTATTCAGGATTCCATGCCACCACAGTATTCCTCATTCTTGTGGCTACAAAGCCCTATTTTTCAACACAATCTCTGTTCAATGCGATGGCCTTACGCCATCTTACTGGGAGCGCCTGTGTGTCTGTATGATTTCAGTGTACTGGCCGATGTCGGAGGCAAGGTCTTGCTGCATCAGTAACGTCCCCATCATCCATGTAGTGCTTCCCTCCACGGAGTGCATTCTTCGTGGGGCCAGGTGGATGGAAGCCGGAAGGTGCGAGATCCGGACTGTAGGATGGACCTTCATCTATCTACATCTATATTTATACTCCGCAAGCCACCCAACGGTGTGTGGCGGAGGGCACTTTATGTGACACTGTCATCACCTCCCTTAACTATTCCAGTCGTGTATGGTTCGAGGGAAGAACGACTGCCAGAAGGCCTCCGTGCGCGCTCGAATCTCTCTAATTTTACATCCGTGATCTCCTCGGGAGGTATAAGTAAGGGGAAGCAATATATTCGATACCTCAACCAGAAACGCACCCTCTCGAAACCTGGACAGCAAGCTACACCGCGATGCAGAGCGCCTCTCTCCCAGAGTCTGCCACTTGAGTTTACTAAACAGCTCCGTAACGCTATCACGGTTACCAAATAACCCTGTGACGAAACGCGCCGCTCTTCTTTGGATCTTCTCTGTCTCCTCCGTCAACCCGACCTGGTACGGATCCCACACTGATGAGCAATACTCAAGTATAGGTCGAACGAGTGTTTTGTAAGCCACCTCCTTTGTTGATGGACTACATTTTCTAAGGACTCTCCCAATGTATCTTAACCTTGCACCAGCCTTACTAACAATTAATTTTATATGATCATTCCACTTCAAATCGTTCCGTACGCATACTCCCAGATATTTTACAGAAGCAACTGCCACCAGTGTTTGTTCCGCTATCATGTAATCATACAATAAAAGATCTTCTTTCTATGTATTCGCAATACAATACATTTGTCTATGTGAAGTGTCAGTTGCCACTCCCTGCACCAAGTGCCTATCCGCTGCAGATCTTCCTGCATTTTGCTGCAATTTTCTAATGCTGCAACTTCTCTGTATACTACAGCATCATCCGCGGAAAGCCGCATGGAACTTCCGACACTATCTACTATGTCATTTACACATATTGTGAAAAGCAATGGTCCCATAACACTCCCCTGTGGCACGCCAGAGGTTACTTTAACGTCTTGTGACGTCTCTCCATTGAAAACAACATGCTGTCTTCTGTTTGCTAAAAACTCTTCAATCCAGCCACGCAGCTGGTCTGATATTGCGTAGGCTCTTACTTTGTTTATCAGGTGACAGTGCGGAACTGTATCGAACGCCTTCCGGAAGTCAAGGAAAATGGCATCTACCTGGGAGCCTGTATCTAATATTTTCTAGGTTTCATGAACAAATAAAGCGAGTTGGGTCTCACACGATCGCTGTTTCGGGAATCCATGTCGATTCCTACAGAGTAGATTCTGGATTTCCAGAAATGACATGGTACGCGATCAAAAACATTGTTCTAAAATTCTACAACAGATCAATGTCAGAGATATAGGCCTATAGATTTGCGCATCTGCTCGACGACCCTTCTTGAAAACTGGGACTACCTGTGCTCTTTTCCAATCATTTGGAACCTTCCGTTCCTCTAGAGACTTGCGGTACACGGATGTTAGAAGGGGGCAAGTTCTTTCGCGTACTGTGTGTAGAATCGAACTGGTATCCGGTCAGGTCCAGGAACAGTCCAGTGAAGTTTTGTGAGCTCTTCTCTGGTGCGCAGACTTATGTGAGGCCTTGCGCTATCATGGAGAAAAGAAGTTCGTTTGCATTTTCGTGGCTCCTCGTGACTATAACACGCTGAAGTTGTTGCTTCAATTTCCTGAGGGTAGCGCAATACCATCCCGATGTGATCGTTGTATCACGAGGGTGAACATCAAGCAGAATAACCTGTAAAGAGTCCCAGAAGACCGTCACCATGATTTTATCAGGTTATGATGCGGCACTGAACATTTTTTTTCCGGAGGAGAGATGGTATGGGTCCCCTCCATGGGCTGACGTTTTGTTCCTGGTTCGAAGTGATGAACCCATGTTTCAAAACCTGTGACAATCTTCGAAAACAGTGTCACCATCAGTCTCGTAACGTGCAGGCAATTCCGCACAGATGGTCCTTTGTTCTTTACCGTCTTCTGTAAGACGGCGAGAAACCCAGTGGGCACACGTCTCTGAGTACACCAACTGGTGGACGAGTGTGTCAGCACACTACCAACGGAGACTGCCAGCTATATGGCGAGGTGTTTGATTGTGATCCGTCGACCAAGTCGAATGGGAGTGTCCACACGTCCCATCATTGCAGAAGTCACAGCTGCTTTCGAGAGACCGGACAGGTTTCGGCCCCCTTATCGCGATGATGACATACGCCACTCTCGACGACTCACCGTGCTTACGTTCAATACCAGATCTCCATAGACATTCTGCAAGCGCTTATGAATACATGTGATGCACTGGTTTTCCGCCAAAAGAAACTCAATGACAGCTCTCTGCTGGGAGGACACCTCCATGACACTCGTCAGTTTGAAGGCTACGTGTAGTGTCACCACCTATCAGAACTTCAGGAAAGTATAGGGGCTGAAGTGGGAATATTACACGATGACCCGCAGCAACTTCCGCATTTTTCAACCGAAAGTGGCGGAGAGAAAAAGTGAGTTGCATTACTTATTGAATGCTCCTCGTGACAATAAAATGATATTGCAGAATACTCCTAATTTTGTCTCTCATTTGCGGGGTGTGCAGGGGGCAGGGGGGTAGGGGGTCAAGATAGTAGAGGAGCCAGTGGAGTGGTAGTGGAGTGAGTGCTGGCTGGAGCCATTACCCTCGCCGACACTCAGCAACAAGTGCCGGCCAATCGGTCAGTGTCGTTGTCAGCACCGACGCGGCGTCCGGCAGCGGGGCCAGTCAGTCCCGAGGGACGGACAGGAGAGAGCTGGTGGCCGGCCACTCTCCGGAGCACCGCACCTCGTGTGCTGCCGCCACCAGCAATGTGGGCGGCGGAGGAATGCAGTGGGATGGGCCGGCCGAGCCTCCTAATGGTCATGCGCCGGCCGTATTTATAACTATTATTTTCTCGCTTCCTTTTATGCTATAGCACTGTTTCGAGCGCGGCTGGAACATCCCGATGGGGCGATACGTTTCTGACAAATGATGGATGCAGGCGTTACCGCTTTAAATTCGTTTCTGCGGCTCGTTTAATTAGAGTCGCCTATCAAAGGGACTGCCCGCTGCTGCGCCGCGACTGCAGCGGTGCCACCGGCTGCGGGCGGTCGGCACGTACCAATCGGCGTCGCGGCTCGACGGCTAGTAGTGCCACCTGCAGTTTGCCATTCTAGAGTATTCTCCAGCAGCGATGTTTTGTGAAGTGTCTCTGTCCTTACATTGACAGGGCATTTGCGAACTGAGAGGTACTACCAGTAATAGGCAAATGGTGATTAATATCTAGCCTGCCGTCGACGACGAGGCCATTAGAGACGCGGCACAGACTCTGACTGGGCAGGTACATGCGAGGGAAACCGGCCTTTTCGTTTGCATACCGGCATTTACATTAATTGATTTGGTGAAACTTCGAAAAGCTTAGATCTGGAGAATCCCCATGAGGCGTAGCGCCTTCGCATCGCTCCTGTCACTCGTTAAGACGATATCGTTATAGGCATGAGTCATCGACAGATGTCACCAGCTGACATGGACCTGAATTACAGAGCTGCACGTAGTTGTACTAGTAGGCGGCAGAGGTCAGCAGCTGACGGACAGTGCTAGCAGTCGTAGTCAAAACAACGTTGTTTGATTAATGTATTTGCATAATTATAATTGTTTTATATGTGTAGTAATTAGCAGTGTGAGTGTTGTATGACTGAAGAAGAACAGAAGTAAATCAAAATTGTTTTGTTTATTCACGAATTACCAGTTAAACTATACAGGGGATTTACTATAATTAAATGTGCAGTCAGTTTATGGTACTAATAAATCGTGAGTAGAATTTCAGAAGGAGTAATTTTATATTTGATACTTTTCTAAATCTATTTATTTAGCAATTGCCATAGAAAGAAATGTTTTACTATGATTGGTCATTGAAGTAAAGCGCGGGTTAGCGCGGGATAATACTGCAACCTGATTTGCTGTTTGTGATATCAGCCAATCAGAAAAATGCAGGCTCGCGCCAATCTATGCTGGGAACAAAGCCTTTGGTGTGATCTAGGGATCGGGGCTGAGGGTTCGAACGAGTAACATCTCATTGAAAGCAGCTCCGACGAAAGTACTGTAAAATCGCGGAAAAATGCTAATTACGAGTTCGCGAAGTAGTACAAAGTGTATTTAAGTGAACAGTATAGTGAAAGTCGTATGGAATTTCGGACGGAATATCAAAATTATTGCTTTTGACTGTTAGTTAAAACCGCGTGGCGTGTTGCGCGATCTAAGACTGGAACAGGTATTACGTGTAGAGCAGAGTGCACAACATTTGAGCGAGCATTTTCATAACTAAACGATCCGGTGAACTCTATTAACTGCGGTAACGGGTGTAAATACCATAAACTGGCTACGTGTGTGATTGTGGTGTGCGTGTGAACTTTACATTGTGTTGCCACTTAGTACGGACTTGACAGTGCTAGCTGTGATTTTTATCGTAAAAATACACCTGAAAATTTACATTGCCAAGTTAAAACTTTTATTTCAATAGCTAGCCACATCCCGGACAATTCTATGTATGTTGCGACCTGCAATAGACAGTAGTGGTCTAGTATTTTATACTACAGCTTTTAGCTAGACAAATGAACATTGCTGGACATTGTCAGGGCGGTAAAAAGTAACGTGCCGCGCTGCACCCAGACAGCGATGGGATACCATCCTGAATGTCGCCCGCCATAGGGCCCTACTAACGGTAGTGATCGTCTGGGATGCCACATCTTTTCGTAGCAGGACTCCTTTGACTGTCATCCGCGGCTCCCTTGCAGCACAGAGGCACGTCGACGATATTCTACATCCCATTCTGTTACATCATGGGAAGCCTTCCTAGACTTACATTTTAGTAAGACAATGCCCGCCCTCACACATCAAGAGTTTCTACCGCTTGTCTTCGCTCTTGCCAAACCCTACCTTGGTCAGCAAGATAGCCGGATCTCCCCCCAATTGAGAACACTTATAGCTTTATGGGCAGGGCCCTCCCACTATCTCGGGATTTCGATGATCTGACGCGCCAATTGGAGAGAATTTCCGCGCTATATCCCTCAGGAGAACACACAACCTCTCTATCAATCAATGCCAAACTGAATAGGTGCTTGCATAAGGGCCAGAGATGGACCAACGTGCTACCGACTTGCTCGATTTGTTAAATCCTTACTATTAAATATATTCTTCTGTAATTATAATCATTACTTTGTCTGCACATGTACGTCACATCCAACGGTTTACGTCCCATTCGGATATTTCTTCGTCGTATCTTTTATTTTATTTTACTTTATTTTCCCTTGGAGTGTATATAGAATATATATGTGTGTGTGTGAATGTGTGTGTGTGTGTGATAGTGTGTGTGTGTCTGTTTGTATGGCCTCCGACACAACTCCGGGTGCTGAAACATGCAACGTCAAAGAGACACTAATTTGCAGTTCACAATGTTTGCCACCCCAAATACTGTATGAATAAAGTGATGTGGAATTTTAATACTTTAATGATTTATTTGACCTATAACTGCACAAGGCTAATATCATTCACTCCTGAATTAACACTAGTTCTAAGCAAATCACCAAAATTCTGATTTGAAAATGCAAATGGCTCTGAGCACTATGGGACTTAACTTCTGAGGTCATCAGTCCCCTACAACTTAGAACTACTTAAACCTAACTAACCTAAGGACATCACACACATCCATGCCCGATGCAGGATGCGAACCTGCGACCGTAGTGATCGCGTGGTTCCAGACGGTAGCGCCTAGAACCGCTCGGCCACCTCGGCCGGCCCCTGATTTGTAGTTGCTGCAAAAACACGAAAGGTTGCTTGCACAGCAGCATAGGCCTGAAGACCTAGTGTCATCGAAACAAGTCATACCGTAAGAAATGTGCAAGTAACTGTCAGAACAGGCATCCGAAGGTGTAACGGTATCGACCGAGTACCGTGTCATCCTTAGTCGATAGGCGCCAGTGAATGCGGATATGGAGGGGCGTGTAGTCGGTCCGCCCAGCGCTGTCCCAGCCGTTGTCAGTTTTCGTGATCGGGTCCGCTACTTCTCAGTCAAGTAGCTCCTCAACTGGCCTCACCCCGCTTGCCAACAGCGCTCGGCAGACCCTGACGGTCATCCATCCAAGTGGTAGCCAAGCCCGACAGCGCTTAGCTTCGCTGATGTGATGGGAACCGGTGTTACCGATGCGGCAAGGCGGTTGGTTAAGAAACGTGCAACTGAAACAGAAAATAAATGATATAAAATTTTTAAAAGAATCAACACAGTTGCTAAATTCGTTCACGACGTACATGTCTGCTACAGAGTGAAAAATGTCTCTTCACACATATAAAAACCAGAAGCTCTGTAGGTCACTGAAAATGAAACGCTTCACATAAAAGACGACATGCAAAATATCCTGGAAGGTGGAAAAGAATCTCTACCCCAAAGAATGACAGACCGCTACACACAAATATCCCACGAAACAACAAAAAAATTATCCTACCTCGTGGTTGACGTCCGAAAAGAAAAGACTGAAACATTACGGTCACACCCACATACTCCTAGCAATACCACAGGAGGCAGGAGTGCACATGTCGTTGATAACCAAATGCGGAAAGAACAAATTCTCAGCAGTAGCCTCAACAAATGGTTCAAATGGCTCTGAGCACAATGTGACCTAACATCTGAGGTCATCATTCCCCTAGAACTTAGAACTACTTAAACCTAACTAACCTAAGGACATCACACACATCCATGCCCGAGGCAGGATTCGAACCTGCGACCGTAGCAGTCGCGCGGTTCCGGACTGAAGCGCCTAGAACCGCTCACCCTCAACAAATGGCTCGGTGTACCGCAAAAGGAAAAATGCTAGACGATAGCAGAATTTTATATGACTGACGGCTTATTCGCATACAAGGAAGGATAGTTATGGGAGGTATATTTGAGAGGACATTTATACACCCCTAGGATCGTAAATTTCTGCGGAGGTGTCTCTTCTTATCCGTGAACTGGAAAAAAAAGAGAATGTTCCAAGGCGGGTGCTGTGCCTACTTGAATTTGCCATGTGCTTTAAGATGTAAGGTTAAAAGGTCAAAGAGAAGCGAAGAACATCACAGAGATAATTCAACCGGACATATTAATTATTGCGGCCCGACAAAGAGCATGTTCTTTCTGTTCCTTTCGCTTTAGACAAAAGGATCGTTGCTCCCACGAAGACTCTTCGCCTTTCTCCTTCGTCTTCCCAACAAAAGATGACCACGCCTCAGAGGTGGCAGGGCCCCGTCTAACGCCTGAGACTACACCCCGCCCAGAACAATACTTTCGGCGCGACCGACCCGCGTTACGGGGTGTGACAGAACGGCTGTCTCCGACTGTACTGATCTACACCTGCGTTTGTTGCTTGACAGCGGTTAGTACACGTCATGAACGTAAGTTCACAGAACGGAATACTTGAGACCCGCTGAAAAGAGCACACTGGTCGCCTTGGAGCGCTGCAGTTGGTGTGCAACTGGTGCCAGGTGATCATGTTACCTTTCACTGTAGTCGTCAGTCACTATGGTGACGTTGTGTGAATAAGCATGTAGGTTGTGTTGAATCAGTGCAGTAAGACGGGTCGATTGGGGGCGTGCCACAATGGCAGAAAGGAGCTATAATGTTCCGACATGTCCATGACGACATTGTGAATAAAATTACCAATTTTGTTTGTGTATCAACGAGGACTGTCGAATGCACCTGCAAGAAATTGTGCACCACTGGCATCCACACAACATAGCGTAACGACCTAAAGAGACCGAACGCAAATATCACGCTTTGTCAGTAACAGGCAACTTACATGCTGTTGCTCATAGTCAAAGCAAAACCATCTGAACTTCTTATCGAGCGAACACTGCAAAGAGAATTACATGTAACGGAAATTTGGAATCGCATACCTTCCAATAGAAGAGCGCTCACTACGGCAGATAAAACAGCACGTCTTCAGTGGGCTAATCAAGTCAAAAATTGGGCAGTAGCTGACGAAGTCGTATACTGCGATCGGTGGGGTTGCACTCTTACCTCTTTCCAAGCAATAAGAGGCGTCGAGCGCACCGGCCGTTCAACAAGGTGTTTAACCCGCAGAGAGTGAAACTGCAGTTCAGGTTGGATGTGTTCGCTGACGTTTTGTTTCTCGTACTACGTCTTGAGTCTACTCGTTCAGGTTGCCGTAAACCACCCCAGAGTGTTTATTTCAGCTTTGGTGGCCAAGTGTTGGCCTTTCATCTACATTTCTGTTTGATTCACCAGTCTTCTGACTAGTTTGATGCTGACCAACACAAATTCCTCCCCTGAGCCAAAATTTCGTCTCAGAGTAGCACTTTCAACTTGCGTCCTCAATTATTTTCTGGGTGTCTTCCAGTCTGTCTTCCTCTACAGTTTTTACCCTGTGCAGCTCCCTATAGTGCCATGGAAGTTATTCTCCGATGTCTTTACAGACGTCCTATAATCCTGTCCCTTCTTCTTGTCAGTGATTTCCATACATTCCTGTACTCGCCGATTCCAGGGAGAATCTCCTCATTCCTTACCTTGTCTGCTCGTCTGTTTTTCGACATTCTTCTGTATCACCACATCGCAAATGCTTCGATTCTCTTCTGTTCCGGTTTTCTCGTGGTCCATGCTTCACTACCATACAATGCTGTGCTCCGAACTTACATTCTCAGTAATTTCTTCCTCAAATTAAGGCCTATGTTTGATACTAGTAGACTTCTCTTTCGCAAGAATTCCCTTTTATCCAGTGGCAGTCTGCTTTTTATGACTTCCTTGCTCCGTCCGTCATTCGTGATCCCTTACTGTCCGACGTTACGTTTCTCGTTAGTCTCATTTCTGTTACTTCTCATTACTTTTGTCTTTTTCCTTTTTATTCTCAATCGATATTCTCTACT
Organism: Schistocerca piceifrons; assembly: GCF_021461385.2. NCBI lineage: Eukaryota > Metazoa > Arthropoda > Insecta > Orthoptera > Acrididae > Schistocerca > Schistocerca piceifrons. Next base: position 546,058,327 of record NC_060139.1, on the reverse strand, counting down.
CACTAGACTGTTTATTCCATTCGGCAGATCCTGTAATTCTTCTTCACTTTCGCTGAGAATGGCAGTGTCATCAATGAATCTTATCAATGACATCCTTGCACCTTGAATTTTAATTCCACTCTTGAAAATTTCTTTTATTTCTATCATTGCCTCTACGATGCATTGATTGAACAGCAGGGGAGAAGACCGCACCCCTTTCTTACGCCCTTTTTAGTCCGAGTGCTTTGTTCTTACTGTTCCCGTGTTATTTCTCCTTCTTGTTTCTTGTATATATATTGTATAGACTATTAACCGTCTTCCCCTATAGCTTACACCATATTTTTCAGAATTTCAAATACCTTCCACTACTTCACATTGTCAAATGTTTGGCCATGCCGATAAATTCTATGAACGTGTCTTGATTTTTCATCAGTATTGCTTTCATGACCAACTGCAACGTCAGAACTGCCTCTCTGGTGCTTTTACCTTTCCTAAAGCCAAAGTAATCGTCGTCTAACAGATCTTCAGTTTTCTTTCTCATTCTTGTGTATATTATTCCTGTCAGCAGCTTGTACGCATGAGATGTTAAACGCATTGTGCGATAATTCTCGCACTTGACTGCTCTTGCTGTCTTCGGAATGATGTTTTTCCGAAAGTATAATGGAATATCGCCAGTCTCATAAATTCTATAAAACAACGTGAATGGTCGTTTTGTTGCTACTTGATTTTAGAAATTCCGATGGAATGTTATCTGTCCCTTCTGTCCTGTTTGATCCTGAATCGTCCAGATCTCTTTCAAATTTGATTCAAAAACTGGATCTCCTATCTCTTCCCTGTCGATTCCTGTTTCTTCTTCCATCACGTGATGAGACAAGTCTTTGCTTCCCTCCACTCCACTTCCCCATAGAGGCATTCATTGTACTCTTTCCTCCTATACGTTCTCTGTATTTAATAGTGGAATTCCCATTGAACTCTCAGTATTATCACCCTTGCTTTTAATTTGACTCTTCCGTGTGCTGAGTTCGTCTTTCCAACAATCATTTCTTTTTCAATTTCTCCACCTTTTTCAGGCAGCCTTTTCGTTTTACCTTCCCGGCACCTCCTAATTACTTCCTTGAAAAGTGACTCGTATTTCTGTACTCCTGAATTTCCCTGCACATATTTGTAGTTCCTTCTTTCGTCAATCAACTGAAGTAATTCTTCTGTTATCCTTAGTTTGTCCGAAGTTACCTTCTTTGTATCTATGTTTTTCTTTCCAATTTCTGTGATTACTCTTTTTAGAAATGTCCATTCCTTTTCAACCGAAATTGCAACTCTGCTATCCTTCATTGCTTTATCTACAGCCTCAGAGAACTTCAAGTGCATCCCTTTATTCCTCAGTGGTTCCCTATCTAACTTCTGTGCACATTCATACTTCTTGACTAGTCACTTAAACTTCAGGCTACTCTTCATCATTACTAAATTATGGTCTGAGTCTATATGTACTCTTGGATACGCCTTACAATCCAATATCTGATTTCGGAGGCTCTGTCTGACCATGATGTAATCTACGAGGAATCTTCCCGTATCTCCTAGCCTTTTCCAATTATACCTCCTCTTCTTGTGATTCTTTACGGGTAGCATTCTGTTGACAGTCCTACCTTCCAAGGTGACAAAAGCTGCACTCACAAGTTCCTGGTTTTGTGACCGCTTCTGACCGGCTAAATCACCCGATCCTAATCCCACATATAATGTCTGGGACTATCTGTAGCAGAGCGTAAAACATAGCAATCGTCCCCCCATTTTGCTAGTTACGAGGTATCTAATTATTCATGAGTGGCTTCTGTTGGGTATGTAAAACCAAAGAAACTTGTGGACTCTTCCTCGCCGAAATAATGTGGGCCGTGGAGTTGCTTGAAGTTGCGTTGGGGTGGAACATGTGTAGGTGTAGGAATGTGTTTGTAAACCCGGGGCGGCATACCATGATTAGTGATTACAGAGGAAACAATGGGATTGACGGTATGCCACATGAAAGATTGAACTGCTGCTTGAACCTCACTCACACACTTAATGTGATATGATATTGCACGCTAGAGGCATTAATTCAAACGTGACACTGAAATTAGATACTGAGGGAAAGAGATGAAAGACAATTGGTTAAAACTGGAAGAAGGCCATAAATTTCGTTCGTTGTAGATGATTTCACGTATCTTCTGTTGCTGACAAATGCTATATCGATGTCAGTGTACTGTCACTCAGGAGCTCACACTGGAGCAGAATATAGGGGGATGTGAGTATGAAAAGAGGGAAGGATATAATTTAGTCCTCCGATGAGATGCATATCTTTAGGAACCGAGTAAATGCTCTCTCAGCGATTGCTCCAGTTAGAGTTAGTTTCATGTTACATGGATCATTTCTACGATTAAGTATTATGATGTGGAGAGAGTCAGTTTATATTCACAGTGCACATTCGTAAGTAAATATGGCTACACGCTGCCCATTCACAACAGTTTCTTATTCCTTTTTTTTCACAAATACAGGTTTGAGTTGGTAATCCTTGCCCACCATTATTTGTAGACATTATGCAGATAGAAAATTTCTACAGAATAGGAGTTCCTAAATGGAAACTTTTTCAGTTTGCTTTCAAATTTAACTTTGCTGTTTGTCAGACATTTTGTGAGTGGGTGAATGATCAAAAATTTTGGTGACAACATTGTGAACCCATTTTGCACTAAGGACATCCTTAATGTGAAATAAGGGATGTCACTCGTCATTTTTTCTTCTGGTGTTGTATTTATATACAGCACTGGTCCTTTTGAACTGCAGTGGATAATTTACAACAAACTTATTGAGTGAATAATTATAGTCTGAAGCAGTAGTCAAAATACCTAACTACTTAAACAGATGTCTACAAGATGGTGATGGGTGACCACCACATCTTATCCTTACAGCACGTTTCTGAGGAATGAAGACTTTCTTTTTTAAAGATTAATTACTCCAGAACATTATTCAATATGAGACAACTAAAGGAAAATACACAAATTATATCAGATTACTGATTTGTTTCTCCCCAAGATCTGAAATGATTCATAGGACAAATATGACTGAACTGCGTAGTTTATGAGTTCCAAAACGTGTTGGTTCCAGTTTAAATTCTCATCAACAAGGGCACTTACAAATTTGAAGTTTCCAGACTGATCATTATTTCGTCTTTATGTGCTACACTTAGCATTTGTGTGGTAACTCTAGATGTGCATACTGAACGTGTTATGTGTTTTTCAAATTGAGAGTAAGACCATTCGCAGAAAACCGCTTAGTAACATTTCTAAGAACATTTTGTTATCACAAGATGTCAGTCAGTTGTGGCAATTTGAAACACCGCACCGCTGGAGCAATGTGAATCTTTGAGGGTGCTGTCAGCAGGAGCGTGGCGGGTAGGCATGTCTGACCAGTCAGACATATCAGGCAGAATTAGAAGTACAATTCAGAGAGTAACATGAAAGGAAATCCTGGAGTACCACTAAGCATTCGAATGGATTTGATCGGATGCTTGGGTAGCTGTGGTCTTGTCGACAGGTGGTAAGAAGGGGGTAGTGGCTGAACAGTGGAAGTATGGCATGCACTGTGGCGTTTGTTATAGAGCAGTCGGTTCATGGAAAGCACGAATTGTGGCAGCTTCCCTCATTTCTGGTGCAAGTTGTGAACTGTTTTTGGATTAAAGGATGCCACTCACCGAAAAGCAGAAGTGTTGACTTACCGATAGGCACATAGAAAACAAAGAAAACCAGCCAGATTTCGGAATAATTTTTTTCGGGCTGGGATAAAATTCACATAGAAAAACACAAGCATAGTACACACACACATGCATACACCTGCACATTCACGCCTATGCACCTACATGGTGCCGGCTAGACAAAGAGTGCCAGCTCTACATTTCAACAGATGGACTAGTTTCTGGTGGGTGTAGTGTCAGGTGGTTTGGGTAGAGGGAGAGAGTGAGGTGGGAGACATGGAGAGTTATTTGGGGTGGGTGGGTAGCACCTCAGATGGAGGCAGCCAGTTTTCCAGTCTGTAGTAAGAGAGGGTGCGAGGCAGGTGCACGTGTTGGGCCTGTGATGCATGACTAAAAATTGCCAGTGTGCAGCAGTGCACATCGAAGGTGATGTGAGGGCATATGTTGGGAGGGTGTGACAAGACAGAAGAAGGGGAAACTGTTGGGTGGAGAGCACTGGAATAGTGGACTGCCAGAGATTCAGTCAAGAACTATAATGGGCATGATGGATGTGTTGTAAGGATAACTTCCATCTACGTACTTCAGAGAAGTTATTGCAGGAGAGAAAGATCCAGGTGGGCCAGGTTGTGAAAAAGCCACTGAAATTGAACGTGTGTGCACAGCTACATGTTGAAACACCGAATGGTCAACTTTGTTCTTGGCAACAGTTCGGCAGTGGCTATTCATCCTGGTGGACAGCTGGTTAGTAGTGATACGAAAAAAGACAAAAAAAGGCTGTGCAGTGTTTCCAGCAAAGAGTAGGTATATGATATGGCTGCTTTTTCAGGTGCTCCAGGTAGGGAAAGCCTGTGATGGGACTGGAGCAGGAGGTGCTGGGTGGGTGGAAATGGCAGGTTTTGCACCTTTGCCTACCACAGGGACATCATCCCTGTGGGAAAGGGCTGGGAGTAGGAGTGGCATATGGATGGACGAGGATGTTGTGTAGGCTAAGCAGGTGGTGGAATACCACTTTAGGAGGATGTATCTCATTTCAGGGTCTGATGAGAGACAGTCAAAGCCCGGATGAAGGATATGTTTCAGTTGTTCCAGTTGAGAGTGATAATAGGTGATGATGAGGACGCTTCTTTGTAGCTGATTCTTGGGAGGATTGTGGATGTTTGAGGGTACAGCATAGGAAATAAGTTTGTGGATTAGGTTTTGGGGGAGGGGGATAGTGCCTGTCTATAGAGACATTCATGAGGTGTTCAGCATACTGGGAAACAGAATCGCATCACTGCAAATATGTTGTCCAAGATCGGCTAGGGTGTAAGGGAGGGATTTTTTTAGTGTGAGATGGTTGGCAGCTGCCAAAATGCAGCTACTATTCGTGGTTTGTGAGTTTAATGTGGATAGAGGTGTTGATGGAGCCATGAGAGAGGTGGGGGTCAATGTCCATGAAGATGATACGTTAGGTTGAAGTTCATCAGGTGTAGTTAAGAGGGGAGAAGGTGTTGAGGTTCTGAAGGAACATGAATAAGACATCATTAATTAAAATGAATCATACTAGGGCCTGAGAGTTTTGAGAGGCTGGGAAGGTTTCCTCTAGGTAGCCCTTAAACAGATTGGCATAGGAGGGTGCCATGTGAATCACCCTGGCTGTTTTGCGGATTTGCTTGTATACCTCCCCTTCAAACGAAAGGCAGATTTTAGTCAGGATGTAGTTGAGGAAGTGTATAAATAAAGCTAGGTTTGGAGCCTGAAGGATGTTGGGAGAGGTGTTTGAAAGCAGCAAGGCCATGGGCATGTGGGATTTTGGCGTATAGTGAAGTGGCATCAATAGTGATGAGTAGGGATTCAGAAGGTAAAGAGGGGGACATGGTGGGGAGACAGTGAAGGTAGTGGTTAGTATCTCTGATTTGAAAGGTTATGTTTCAGGAATGAATTGGAGGAGTTTGTCAACAAGTGTGGAAATTCAGTGGGAGCACTGTAGCCAGTTACTATGAGGCAGCTGGGATTGTTGGGTTTGTGCATTTTGTGGAGCATGTAGAAGGTGGCTGTGTGGTGTGTTAGGATTGGCTATGACGAGAGGTTCTGGGTGGGCTCATGGATTTCAGTGGAGACTAGAGCTCTGTTGGACTTCTAGAATGGGATCACTAAGCAGAGCTTGTACATGGAGGAATTCTGACAGTTGGTGGAGGCATGGAAAATGATTAGGTTAACGTCAGTTGTGTTGTATATGGCTGTCATTTCTTCTGCTGAAAGGGCAGTGGTCTTAGGGGGGACCTGGGAAGTATGGTGAACCACAGTTGGAGGTAATGAATTCGAGGTGTTTGGATGGGAGGGAGTAGGAAGGTCACAGTTGCATGTTGGCATGCACTGGGAGAGTTAGGATTCAATGTTGGGATAATGTCAGCTTTGGTTGGAGGACTGGTGACAAAGAAGGATTTCCAGTGCAGGGATTGGGAGAAGGAAAGAACTTAGACAAGTCCAACATGGCTAAACGTGGGTGTTAGCATGAAGGCCCCGTTGCTGTTTAATTCTTACTGTGTGCACAATATCTCTGAAACTGACACTGGTACACACCAACATCTGGAGGAGCTTTCCAGATACACCCTCCATAAATTATCCAACTTGTTAACTTCTTACTCCCACCTTGGAGAACAACTGCCCATCATCACCCATCCTACTTGCTTCAATGCCCCTCATCAACCCTTCATATTATCCAGATCCTTCCTAGCTGACATCTTCAGTATACCACATCCATCAAAACTCCCTCCCAAAACGCCACACAATCCAGAACCCAAGTGAATACAAAACACTGTTGTTGACCTTTCCACAGAAAACTTCAGTCAGTTTCAGTCATATCCAAAGTTCTCATCTTCAACCTTACATATAAGTGTAACCATGATTGACCTGTCAAAGGCCTCTCCTTCTATGGATTTTTATTTCTGTGGCATCAATCCTCCAATCAAAGCCAACCTAATCCCAACATGGAATCTTACCTCTCCCAGTTTATATCATCATGCAACCTTGAACCTCCCCCTTCCAACTAACTGCATCCTGGCCACATTCCACGAATTCCTTACCTCCAAATTGGCCCCTCCATCCGTCTATAGACCCCTTCCTAAGACTATTATCCTTTCATCAGAAGAAAGGACAATTGCAAATGATAACAGATCCTAACCTAATTATCTTCTCTGCAGACAAGGGCTCCACCACTGTCATGGTGATTTGCATTGAGCATGTGATAGAAGGGGAACATCAACTGCCTGATTCCTACACCTACAAGCTCCACCACAGTGATCTCATCTGAGAAGTCCAACATAAGCTCCAATTTCTTCTGAAACCATAGGTCCATCCCAGGGCCTATCCTTGAGTTCATCTCCCTCCTCACCCTAATGACTCCTCAGACACACACATTCTACATGCTCCACAAAATTCAGAAACCTAACAATCCTACATGTCCCATAACAGCTGGCTATTGTGCTCCCACTGAAAGAATTTCTGCTTGTCTTGACTGACCCCTCCTACCAAAGGCCAAAACTTACCCTCCCATATCAAAGATACTGACCACTTCCTTCACTGAGTCTCCACCATCCCCACCCCTTTACCTTCTGAATCCCTACTCATCGCTGCTGATGCCACCTCCCTGTACACCAAAATCCTTTATACCCATGGTTTTGCTACTATCAGACACTACCTCTCTTAACATGCTTCGGACACCAATCCCACCAACTCATTACTTCTACATTATTGACTGTATCCTGACTCAAAACTACCTGCCCTTTGAAGGAAGGGTAAACAAACAAATCTGTAACAAACGCATGGGTATCCACTTGACACCCTCTTATGCCAATTTGTTTATAAGCCATCAAGAGGAAATCTTCCTAGCCTCTCAAAACTCTCAGGCTCTTGTCTGGTTTAATTTAATTGATGATATCTTCATTACCTAGGCTAAGGGCCAAGACACCCTACCTGCATTCCTTCACAACCTCAACACCTTCTCTCCCATCAGGTTCATCTGATCATCCTCTGCCTAACGTGCCACATTTCTGGCGTTTGACCTCCATCTCTCTGACGGCTTCATCCACAACACTGTCCACATTAAACGCACTAACCACTAACATTAGCTGCATTTTGGTAGCTGTTATCCCTTTCACAACACAAATCTCTCGTTTACATTGTAGCTATCCATGGAAACCTCATTTGAAGTGATGAGAACTTCCTCGCCCAGTATGATGAAGTCTCAGGTAGGCCTCCACAGATGCCACTACTCTGCCCCCCTCCCCCTAACCTAATCCACGATACGATTTCCTGTGCCATATTCTCACACACCCCCAACCCTGCCACCACCTGGAAGGATCAGCTACAAAGAAGGACCCATCTTGTCACCCTGGACTGCACTGGACTGAACTGGGAAAACTGAAACATACCCTTTGTGAGCACTTTGGTTATCTCTTATTATGCTATGAAATGAGGGAGATCCTACTGAAGATCCTTCCCACACCTCCTAAAGAAGTATTCTGTCACCCACATAACCTACACAACATCCTAGGAAATTCTGTGTCAGTCTGACTCCCAACCTCTTGCCACAGGGATCATATCTCTACTGTGGACCAAAGTGCAAGACTTGCCTGCTCCAGCCATCCAGCAACTCCCACTCCAGTCCTGTCACATGCTCATCCTACCCCATCAGAGACCATACCATGTCTGCTGTAAATACTTCACAGGAGTTTGTGTTGGTATGACTACCAAACTATCCCTCCACAAGGATGAATGGGCGCCACCAAACTGTTGCCAATAACAAAGTTTATCACCCAGTGGTCCATCATGCAGCTGAGCACAGCATGCTCAATTTCAATGCCTGCATCGATGTCCAGGCCATCTGGATCCTTCCATCCAGCACCAGTTTTTCTGAACTACGGACATGACCTATCCTCATAACATATCCTCCACTCCAACAATCATCTTGGCTTTAGTCTCAGGTAATCCATTGTCTTCACATCCTCCAACCAACAATGTCCCTTCCTCTGTCCTGTCAATCCCCACATCACTTTCAGTGTGCACCACTTCCCATTGGCTCTGTTAACTGCACATTACATTCCTAGACCACATACCTGTCTCCCTCTCTCCCATGTTATTAGCTGGATAACTGGTTACTTCACTCTAAACAACTACTTACCCACACCAAATCCCTCTCTGTGTCTCTCACCCATCCCTCTCCCACTGCCCCTCACCTGAAACTATCGCCACTAGAACCTAGTTCACCTGCTGAAATGCAACTCTGGCACTGTTTGTCCAGTGAGTACCATGTAGGGGCATAGCTGTGAATACGTGGGCATGTGCATGGGTAGTGTTGTATTACAATAATTTCAGACAGTTGTGCAACAGTACTTAGTAACCACTTGTTAATGTTATTATACCCTCTGCCTGGTGGTGTAAGCATGTCTAAGTAAAACAAAACCCTTGACAAATTTTGGTGCCTTGAATCTAGTGTTGTAATTACCTCTCTGGTTTCTTTTACAATGAGTGAGTTCTGAAATTTGCATAGTCTTATTAAAGTTGTTGCCTGTTACACTGGTTTCAAGTACAAGGACTAAAGCTGTGTTGGGAAGTTATTTGGAAACGTTCTCTATCCCTGTTATGATTCTGAATTGTAACAAAATTCTTTGTGATTGTTATGTTTCTGATTCCTTGTCACCATGTTATTTTGCAGAGACTATGGCCATGATCATTCAAAGCAAACTTTCATAAATATGCTCTTATTCTTACAATGTGACTGTATTTAGTGCTCTAACCTGCTTGCTGTCAATTTATTTTAAATCTGGCATATGTTTTCAAATTGTTCTCATTCTGTGAGTTTCCCCATGCAATTTTATTATGTTATTTGTTTTTCATATTATGGCTAGTATCTTTGGGCCCTGTTATGTGGTCATGGATTTTAATTGATTGTAATTGTACTTTAATTTTGCCTTAATTGATAGGGTATTTGCCTTTACTGAATATTTGTTGTTATTGTGCCTCTTTTACAATTATAAAACATTGCTATTATAAGGTTTTTTTAAAGATTTCTTGTAATATAAAACATCTACCATGTTGTTAAATAAAAAATTTACAGTTATGATATTGCACCACTCAGCCCAGCCCTGCCACTTCCTGTTACGTCATAAACATTATTTGCCATTTGTTCTGTTGCTGTATGAATATTTGGATTGGTTAAAACATCAATTTCATCTGAAGAAAGAACTAATTTTGGTTGTATATTAATCGGAGGGTAATTTACATATATGGGAGACAACAGTGACTCTAAGATTGGACCCTGTGGAACACTATGAATGATACCTCCCCAGTCAGAATAACCCCTCCCCCCCCTGCATATACTGGTTGAATGATTAAGTACAGTTTTCTGCATTCCTTTTGTTTCAGATACCATCAATTCCATAAATAGTCAGTTTATCTAGGAGGATATTGTGATTCACACAGTCATATGGCTTAAACAGGACACAGAAAATACCAGTAGGTGCTATTTTCTTATTTAATCCTAAAAAATTTGGTGAGTAAATGCGTAGACAGCATTAGGTAAGGTTAAATTTACTTTCATTCCAATTGATCCGTAGTGAGGAGGTCCTCCATGATGTAGAACATAAAAAAAAATCAAAAATACATGACAAATATTTACATCTAAAACAAATAAGCTTGTTTTAATGAACACTATATGAAGGGATGACTTTACAGAAATCATTTACTAAGATCGCATTAATGCACTGAATTTAAAATTTAAAAAAATGTCTTTTTCATTTATAAGGTAATAAGCATGTAATAGAACTACTACAATACTTCTTTCACAGTGAACACATTACTGCACTGAAATGGTGCAGAAGTAAGATTGTACTTATATATATATATATATATATATATATATATACTTATATATATATATATATCAGTTGGTCCTACTGAGAAATTCATCAATGGAGGAGCAGAAGGAGTTGGCCGCCAATAAATCCTTTACACTTCTTTTAAACTGAATTTAAAACCAGGCCTCTGCGGGATGTTCTTGTGTTCACACCACATATAACTCTTATTGCACGTTTTTGTGCACAGAAACCTTTAGCTTGGCTTGATGAATTACCCCAAAAACTGATCCCATACAACATTATGGAGTGAAAGTAAGCATAGTATGCCAGCTTTTACATTTTTATATCCTCTATGCCTGACAGAATTCGCATTGCAAATAGAGATTTGCTTAGATGCTGCAGCAGTTATGTGGTGCGCTCCTCTCAGTTGAATTTATTATCAAGCTGTAATCCCAAGAATTTAACACTGTCCAATTCTTGTATCTGCTTGTCATCATTAGGCATATACTCGTGGGACAGCCCTTACAAGTTCTGAACTGCTTGTAGTGTGTGTCTTTTTTTTTTTTTTTAAATTGAATCACAAAGAATTGGCTAGGAGCCAGTGATTAATGTCCATAAATATTTTATTAGTCGCTCTTTCTAAGACTACAATTGATTTGCTATTTATTGCAATGTTTCTATCATCGCCAAACAAAACAAATTTGGCATCTGGTTATGTTAGTGATGAAAGGTCACTGATATATGCAAGAAAAGGTAAGGGCCCTAAAATGGAACCTTGCGGGAACCCACATGCAATTAGTTCCCATCTGGATGATGCCTGATACTTTAATACATGTCTCTTTCCTAATAACACCCTTTGTTTCCTGCCAGAGATATAAGATTTCAACCATTTTGCAGCATTTCCTGTTACATCATAATATTCTAATTTACTTAAAAGAATATTGTGCTTTACACAGTGAAATGCCTTTGACAAATCACAAAATATACCAGTTGCCTGCAAATTTTTGTCTAATGACTTAAGTACATTTTCACTGTAAGCGTAGATACTCTTCTCGATATCAGAACCCTTTAGAAATCCGAACTGCGACTTTGAAAGTATGTTACCTGTGATAAGATGGCTATAAAGTCGATTGTGCATTACTTTTTCTAAAATTTTTGAGAATGTTGATAAAAGTGAAATTTGACGGAAATTTGATGCTATTTCTTTATCTCGCTTCTTAAACAGTAGCTTAACTTCAGCATATTTCAACCATTCAGGATATATTCCACCGATAAGCGACTGGCTTCCCTGGATAGCTTAATATGTTACTTAACTCAGAATCACATTCTTTAATTAACTTTGTTGATATTTCGTCATACCCACTAGATGTTTTTTATTTTAAAGATTTCATGATGGACATTCTCAGTTGGATAGCTCTTCTGAAATCCAAACTAGGATTTACTGAAGATATTAATGTTACTCAGTTGGCATACGATTCTAGAACACACTATCACTTCAAAAAATTTGAAAAATGATGTCAGTAGTGAAACAAGTCGCTAGTTGTTGATATCTAACGAGCGAAGTGGCTCAGTGGTTAGGATACTGGACCCACATTCGGGAGGACGGCATTCAAATCTCCAACCAGATATCCGGATTTACGTTTGCCGTGATTTTCCTGAATCGCTTAAGGCAAATGCCTGGATTGTTCCTTTGAAAGGGCATAGTCAGTTTCCTTCCCTCTCGTAACGTAATCTGAGCTTCTGTTGCTTCCCTAGTGAACTTGTTGTAGACGGGAGGTATCGCTGTACTAACAAGCCCTCTTAACTCTGACGGTCACAGGAAGAAATTATGCTGACAGATAAGAAAATTGGGTGGCGATATTCAGAAGACGCTTTCTGCAGCTGTTGACAACAATTCCATCTGTCTCACAAGTACCGATGTAGAAACTCGTAATACGTCTGTACGCTGTTGGTGTGGGCCAAGTTCTGCAGAAAAACGAATTCCTATTCTTCCTTGTGAATGCAAGATTATCCATTGTTTCAGCATGTGCACCTCTATTTTCTAGAAGAAATGTGGACTGGACGCAATTTGTATAAAACTATGTTAATCGTGTTTACTTTCGGAGTGTTACAGCTGATCTCTAGCACGGCATGAGCTTTTCTGAGGCTTCGGTACCAACTGATAGATTTGATGAATGAAATGATCCTTGATAGCTCATAGCGTTTCGTTCCTACAATCATCATTTACCAATAGATAGGGAAAAAACAGTTACAACTCATTTTTCCCTCTGCAATATCAATTGCCGTTTGCACTGGATCCACTGTAATTGCTTCTGTAGAATCTCCTTCATGCATTTATGCTTCCTATTTACCATACGGCCTTAAGGAATCCATATCTACATCTACATCTACATTTATACTCCGCAAGCCACCCAGCGGTGTGTGGCGGAGGGCACTTTACGTGCCACTGTCATTACCTCCCTTTTCTGTTCCAGTCGCGTATGGTTCGCGGGAAGAACGACTGTCGGAAAGCCTCCGTGCGCGCTCGAATCTCTCTAATTTTGCATTCGTGGTCTCCCCGGGAGGTATAAGAAGGGGGAAGCAATATATTCGATACCTCAACCAGAAACGCACCCTCTCGAAACCTGGACAGCAAGCTACACCGCGATGCAGAGCGCCTCTCTCCCAGAGTCTGCCACTTGAGTGTGCTAAACAGCTCCGTAACGCTATCACGGTTACCAAGTAACCCTGTGACGAAACGCGCCGCTCTTCTTTGGATCTTCTCTATCTCCCCGTCAACCCGATCTGGTACGGATCCCACACTGATGAGCAATACTCAAGTATAGGTCGAACGACTGTTTTGTAAGCCATCTCCCTTGTTGATGGACTACATTTTCTAAGGACTCTCCCAACCTGGTACCCGCCTTACCAACAATTAATTTTATATGATCATTCCACTTCAAATCGTTCCGCGCGCATTCTCCCAGATATTTTACAAAAGTAACTGCTATCAGTGTTTGTTCCGCTATCATATAATCATACAATTAAGGATCCTTCTTTCTATGTATTCGCAATACATTACATTTGTCTATGTTAAGTGTCAGTTGCCACTCCCTGCACCAAGTGCCTATCCGCTGCAGATCTTCCTGCATTTCGCTACAATTTTCTAATGCTGCAACTTCTCTGTATACTACAGCATCATCCGCGAAAAGCCGCATGGAACTTCCGGCACTATCTACTAGGTTATTTATATATACTGTGAAAAGCAATGGTCCCATAACACTCCCCTGTCGCGCGCCAGAGGTTACTTTAACGTCTGTAGACGTCTCTCCATTGATAACAACATGCTGTGTTCTGTTTGCTAATAACTCTTCAATCCAGCCACACAGCTGGTCTGATATTCCGTAGGCTCTTACTTTGTTTATCAGGCGACAGTGCGGAACTGTATCGAACGCCTTCCGGCAGTCAAGGAAAATAGCATCTACCTGGGAGCCTGTATCTAATATTTTCTGGGTCTCATAAACAAATAAAGCGAGTTGGGTCTCACACGATCGCTGTTTCCGGAATCCATGTTGATTCTTACAGAGTAGATTCTGGGTTTACAAAAACGACATGATACGCGAGCAAAAAACATGTTCTAAAATTCTACAACAGATCGACGTCAGAGATATAGGTCTATAGTTTTGCGCATCTGCTCGACGACCCTTCTTGAAAACTGGGACTACCTGTGCTCATTTCCAATCATTTGGAACCTTCCGTTCCTCTAGAGACTTGCGGTACACGGCTGTTAGAAGGGGGGCAAGTTCTTTCGCGTACTCTGTGTAGAGTCGAATTGGTATCCCGTCAGGTCCAGTGGACTTACCTCTGTTGAGTGGTTCCAGTTGCTTTTCTATTCCTTGGACACTTATTTCGATGTCAGCCATTTTTTCCGTTTGTGCGCGGATTTGGAGAAGGAACTGCAATGCGGTCTTTCTCTGTGAAACAGCTTTGGAAAAAGGTGTTTAGTATTTCAGCTTAGCGCGTGTCATCCTCTGTTTCAATGCCATCATAATCCCGGAGTGTCTGGATATGCTGTTTCGAGCCACTTACTGATTTATCGTAAGACCAGAACTTCCTATGATTTTCTGTCAAGTCGGTACATAGAATTTTACTTTCGAATTCACTGAACGCTTCACGCGAAGCCCTCCTTACGCTAACTTTGAGATCGTTTAGCTTCTGTTTGTCCGAGAGGTTTTGGCTGCGTTTAAACTTGGAGTGAAGCTCTCTTTTCTTTCGCAGTAGTTTCCTAACTTTGTTGTTGAATCAAGGTGAGTTTTTCCAATCCCTCACAGTTTTACTCGGCACATACCTGTCTAAAACGCATTTTACGTTTGCCTTGAACTTTTTCCATAAACACTCAACATTGTCAGTGTCGGAACAGAAATTTTCGTTTTGATCTGTTAGATAGTCTGAAATCTGCCTTCTATTACTCTTGCTAAACAGATAAACCTTCCTCCCTTTTTTTATATTCCTATTTACTTCTATATTCAGGGATGCTGCAACGGCCTTATGATCACTGATTCCCTGTTCTGCGCTTACAGAGTCGAAAAGTTCGGGTCTGTTTGTTATCAGTAGGTCCAAGATGTTATCTCCACGAGTCGATTCTCTGTTTAATTGCTCGAGGTAATTTTCGGATAGTGCACTCAGTATAATGTCACTCGATGCTCTGTCCCTACCACCCGTCCTAAACATCTGAGTGTCCCAGTCTATATCTGGTAAATTGAAATCTCCACCTAAGACTATAACATGCTGAGAAAATTTATGTGAAATGTATTCCAAATTTTCTCTCAGTTGTTCTGCCACTAATGCTGCTGAGTCGGGAGGTCGGTAAAAGGAGCCAATTATTAACCTAGCTCGGTTGTTGAGTGTAACCTCCACCGATAATAATTCACAGGAACTATCCACTTCTACTTCACTACAGGATAAACTACTACTAACAGCGATAAACACGCCATCACCGGTTGCATGCAATCTATCCTTTCTAAACACCGTCTGTGCCTTTGT
The DNA here is from genome assembly GCF_021461385.2 of Schistocerca piceifrons. Lineage (NCBI taxonomy): Eukaryota > Metazoa > Arthropoda > Insecta > Orthoptera > Acrididae > Schistocerca > Schistocerca piceifrons. Next base: position 546,042,778 of record NC_060139.1, on the reverse strand, counting down.
AAAAATTTCGGCAGAATTTATCTCTGGCTTCAGCCAGAAGAAACATGACGGAGAGAGAACTGCAACGTACTTTATTCTTTGGTAACTTGCAGTCTTTCCACCGTGGGTTCTGTTAAAAATAGGTTACAGTTAACGCTATATTTAGCCTTGCTCGTGTTCCGTTGACACGGTATCTCGACATGTTTCTTGTCTCTCTTCCCTCCTCTTCTACCTTATGTACGTAATTCAGTTTCAGTATTTCAGTTTGTTCTTTATATATGTATCTTATGCCCTTATGACACACAAAATTCAGTTCAATATATGATACGAAGTAGAGAATGTTACAGAGAAGAAAGAGGTATAGGAGGAACAGAAGGAGGAGGACAAAAAGAACAAGAAGGTTGAAATAGCTTGCCGAACACAGACTCTGTAGCGGCCACATCACAAGAATTTTCAGGCACAATTATTCTTTAATGTTAATAACGGGCTGTGGTGTTGCTAACGGAGCTAAGTCAGGAGTCATAGACACGCTTCGCAATATCGGATTACGACAAGCGCTTTCTCAGCTTCGATCATTGCAGCTGCTTTCAATGAAACACCCTTACCTATTAGTCACGGCGTGGAAGTGCCTCTTTACGCTGCTGAACTGCAAGTAATTGCATATGTCGTGTTAGAATCTGCGGCGAGTTAAGCCAAGGCGTTAGCACACGCTAACAAATTAAGTAACGTTAGAGCCTCGCGTTAAACGCTATGCGCTGGGTAGTTACGCGCAACTCGTGTAGCGGAAGAGCGGTTACGATTACGAGACGCTCCATTCGAAGCCATGCGTGGCTTCTCCACTCGCCTGCGGTCGAACATTTCCTGCCTTTCATATCGCCTTTCTATATGACTGCGATCATTGACCTCAGGATCGAGGGCGTCGATATTACCCCGGGCCACTCCAGTAATAACGTCCTTGCGTGCCGCTGTGGTCTATCATGAGCAGCGATGGTACGAAACTGCAAATAATCGCCATCGATGTATACGGCAAACGGTATCAATGAACATTCGCTACGCTACGTGAAGACAACTCGATCCACTGTAGTGGAACACGTCGCTATTGAGAAGCAGCAGGCAAACAGGTGTACCTGAGCTATACTCCAAACATGCTGGGTCGCATCTCTGGGAAAAAAAAAAAAATGCGATAACCAGTTATCCATTGTTGACGACGGAGGGTCTGTGGAATTCTGTTTGGACCGTCGCTGTTAATTTCATTCCGAGAGAAGCCCATTTTAGTGTCCAGGCACTGGATGGAATTTGTTACGGAAAGAAAAAGACAAAGAAGGAAACATTATGGTGGCAGGTTTGGAACCATCACAGAAGTATCACTTCGTCCTTTTCTAGGTTCGTTTGGAAAGCATTCTGGGCACCTATTGTAATTAATAAATATGTGTAGTTCGTATACACTCGAACTCGATCTGAATAGAGCAGAATAAATTTGGATAGATTTTGATTCATAGACCGACAGTGAAAATTCTATTGCGAATGTCAAACAAATTTTAAAACAACATTCTACATGGAGACATATATTCCGAAAGCCACCTTATGGTGTATGGCAGACGGTAGTTTGTTTACCGTTTTCTGTTCCAGTCGCGAATGATCCGCGGGAACAACGTTTGTGGGTAAGTGTCCATGCCAGTTGGAATTTCTAATTTTACCCTCGTTGTCTTTCACTACTTGACACAACAGTGGCTCTAAGATGTGGAAGGCTGACAACTGCTGGGAGAGTAGTGTGCTGAGCCTTGGCTTATCAATACCAATTCCAAATGAAGCAATATGGCCGAGGGCAACACGGCGGCTAGTCTACATCATGGGTTCTTTACGCTGATCGCAGATTTACGTTTTCTTCTCTTAGACAAATATCAGCGTTCTGTAAGTGGGGCAAACAAGTTCCAATATAGGATTTAATAGTTCGGACAATGTCTTAAAACTAAGGGATGTCTCCCAAAAGCCTTGCTTAGAACCAAATGATTGGAAGTACATTTACTTTAACTATGGTCTAGTGTGTGTATGCATATATCTATACGTGTCTGTAACAGAATTGAGGCAATGACTTGCTCGACAAGTATTTCAGCGTACTTCAAAAAAATGGTTCAAATGGCTCTGAGCACTATGCGACTTAACATCTATGGTCATCAGTCCCCTAGAACTTAGAACTACGTAAACCTAACTAACCTAAGGACATCACACAACACCCAGTCATCACGAGGCAGAGAAAATCCCTAACCCCGTCCGGATTCGAACCTGGGAACCCGGGCGCGGGAAGCAAGAACGCTACCGCACGACCACGAGCTGCGGACTCAGCGTACTTCACCGTCATGAGCGTGTAACGAAAGCGGCTGGTGCGTCGTTAGTATACATGAAGGAGTATGAATTCTGCGATGAAGCAAGGTGGCGCCGTAGTTAAAAACTGGAATCTACTTCCGGAGTATGAGAGTCAAATACTTGTTCGGTCATCAAGATTTGAATTTTCCTTAGATTAATTAAGATGAAGGCACGATAGCTCCTTTGAAAAACAACACGACTGTTTTACTTCCCAAACCTTATCCCGTCAGAGATTTTGCTAACGTCAGATGGCTTCTAGGCCAACGTGAAGTTTAAACTCAAACGTTCTGGCCTTCGGAATGACCGTGACATTGGTGAGAAGGCAGTGCACATCCTTGCCCCAGCGAAGACCCTGAAACTTGTTCGCTTTGTAACCCAGAGCAGATAGTAATCTATGAAAGAAGAAAATGCTTAAATGTTTGGGAACACGTCGTTCGTTGTTCGTAGTTCACTATGGCAAATGGCACCTGGCAACATTTGTTCAAGTAAGGGCATCATCAATTACATTTGCAGAGAGGCGGGAAATCGTTATTTTATTATACTTCAATACATCGTGACGAATGCAGTTGAACTGAATTAAATTTTTGTTTCAAGTAACAAAATCGAGTCTTAAGAGGCGCGCTCTCTCTCTCTCTCTCTCGTTCTCCGCCCTCACTCGTTGTCTCTCTCTCTCTCTCTCTCTCTCTCTCTCTCTTTCACACGCACACACACACACACACACACACACACACACACACACACACACACTCACACACACACACACACGCACGCACACGCACATACTTGTAATTCGAGTTATTCACTATTTAGAAAATACTCTAAACTACAAAAACCTCCAAATAAGTACAAAAAGTAAGAATTAGATAAGCAGGTTGATTACGTCAAATACAAAATGAAACAGCAAACCCGCGAGACATTAAAATCTGCGTCTTGCTGTTTTATCAAGAATTTAGAACATTACACAAAAGTTTAAAGGACGTACACTGTACGTCCGAAAAATTCCAAGACTGATTTCATTCCTGGCGTACAAGGGTCATTAGCGCAACAGCCGCTGTGGCATCTTGAACCAACAAAAGTAAACAACAGATGTGTGTTCAACCAGTGAATTGTGAGCGGACAGAGTTAGGTAGCGGACACACTACGGTAGTGCGTCGACGTTGTGTCACAAATCGCAATGGACCAACAACTCCAAATCAAGCCTTCAAGGCGTTTTCCAGAACGTTTTGAAGAAGAGGAAAATGTGCGGAAAGGTTTTCCCTGACACCTTAACTCCGGAACAAATACAACTACGCGTGGACGCCTGCCGCGACCTGATGAAAATACGAAATGCGGACAATTCTTTCCGGAAAAAATCACCACGGGTAATGATACTTCATATTATCAATATGAACTCACCACAAAAAGATAAAATGCATGATTACACAGAAAGAGCTGACATTTGACGACATAACAGATATTTAAGCCAATGGGAGGCGCGAGTTTACCAACATTCCAAAGAAGGACTTACGTGAAGTTTCAGATGGATTTATAAACGTTCCATGCGTTGTACTCAAGTGAGTGGAAACTATGTAAAACAATACCTAAAGTGTTAAGATCACCATCTTAACTTTTCCATATTTTTTATTTTATGCAGTCTCTAAACTTTTATATTAAAGGATAAGTACACCCAACTTTATACCACGAAAAAGACGGGCAAGTCACTATTTAAGCCTGGGGTCATTCTTCCGCCAGTATATGAAATACATCTAGTTGAGAAGTATTTTTTTTAACATTGTGTCACAAGCACCATATACAGGCGACTGAACAAGACGCGTTAACGCCGAGTACAGTTCATGACTAGTCACTGCTTTGTTTACTTTTTGTGTTATGTGTGAAGCTGCTTTGGATTGATCCTGAGATAGCTGTGTCTGAAAAAAAAAGGTACTTGATAATGCCAGTTCTTGTAACTGAATTGTTAGTGGCAGTGACAAAAGCGCGACTGTAATTGACAAAATATCCGAATACGTTTATTGCAGTGTGGTCGGTACGTAAACGTGACAGTCCGAGTTCGTTATTTCTGGATCTCTTAACTGCGAGCTTTACATCTATAAATTTGTGCTGCATGTAGTCAGCTACGTGATTTCCCATTAAGTCGTGACTTTGGGTCAACAGTGACCTAACTGTGTGCAGCAGGATGGCACGCTATGTTACCATAAAGTCCTCTTCGCTCCCACAGGGGTTATAGCGTCACACGGATCCCTGCGCCTGGAGGTACCCAACATAACGCCTTGTTACTGTAACTGCTGAATAGTATCCTGGATGTTCTGTTTTGTCTGCAGGGTACAAGCTCCGGACCGACTTGACAGCACTTACTGAGTTGGAGGAGGTGAAGGATTTCCTCTTTCGATCAATTTAGTATTTTTCATGTCTTTTGGATTTCAAGACGTCCAATTTCAAAGACAATAAATTCACTTAGGAGACAAATACTGAAGATACGACCAGCGAAAATGATTGCACAAATAATGTAATCCTTCTGCTCAAGCCGTCTGTCTACTAAAGTTTAAAACCGTCTTTATCTTACCAAATGTAATATAACTAAATATAGAAGCGTGAATTGGGATTCGTGATTTATAGTATCACTTCATATTTAAAAATAATTACTACAACCCTTGAAGGGTATGTGGGTTATATGCAGGAGACTTCACGATGGGATTATGTTTGTACCCATGTCACAATATGAGGAGCTACTGCTGGATTGATAATGGCTGGTGCCGAGCCCCAGCGCATAGTGAGACAGTAAGAATACTTTTCGGTGTGTGGCAGCTATTCTAACCGTTGTGCTTGTTGTAGCCTTGGTACTATAAATCCTTCTGATTAGTACTAATCCTACCGTGTCGCAGTACAACGCTTTATTCATTCGAATATATTCATTTCATGTATCCAGGCAAGAACAGGACCACTAGGTCAGACAGACAGTCTACAAACATTGAGGCAACAACAGATACGGAATAGCCATATGCTCGTTTGTGGATGGCGTTAGTAAACCCTGCACAAGGTATAAAAATGTAATAGATTGACGGAGCTGTCACTTGCAGTCAGGTATTCGTGTGAAAAGGGCCCAACGTGATTACAGCTGCAAAACGGGAATTAACAGACTTTGAATGCGTAATCGTGGCTGGAGCTAGACCCGTCGGACATTCCACTTCGGAAATCGGTAGGGAGTTCAATATTCCGAGATCCGCAGTGTCAAGGCTGTTCCGAGAATACCAGATTTCAGGCATTACCTCCAGCCATGGACAACCCAGTGGCCGATCGCCTTCAGTTAACGACAGAGAGCAGAGGCTTTTGCCTAGAGCTGACAGTGCCAACAGACAAGCAGCACTGGGTAAAATAACCGTATAAATCAATGTGGGGATACGACGAATGTATCCGTTAGGACAGTTTGGCGAAATTTGGCGTTAAGAGGTTATGGGAGGAGACGACCGACGTGAGTGGTTTGCTAACAGCACGACATTACCTGCAGCGCCTCTCCTGGGCTCCTGGCCATCTCGTTTGGACCCTAGATAACTGGAAACCGTGGCCTGGTCAGGCGAGTCCCGACTTCAGTTGGTAATAGCTGACGGTAGGTTCGAGAGTGGTGCAGACCCCACCAAGCCGTGTACCCAAGTTGTAAACAAGGCACTGTGCATGCTGCTGGTGGCAACATATTGTAGACTGTGTCTATGGGGAACGGACTGGGGCTTCTGGTCCAACTGAACCCATCATTGACTGTAGATGGTTATGTTCGACTACTTGGAGACCATCTGCAGCGATTCGTGGACTTAAAATTCCCAAACACCGATAGAATTTTTACGGATGACAATCCGCTACGTCACCGGGACATTGTTCACTGTTGGTCTGAAGAACATTCTGGAAAATTCGAGCGAATGATTTCGCCACCCAGATCGCCCGACATGAATCCCATCGAACATTTATGGGGCATAATCGACAGCTGAGTTCGTGCAAAAACTCTTTCACCGGTAATACTTAGGGAATTATGGACGGCTATGGAGACAGCGTGGCTCAGTATTTCTAACGACTTTTTGAGTCCATGCCATGTTGAGTTGTTGCACTGCGCCGGGCAAAAGGAGGTCCAACATGATGTTAGAAGGTATCCCACGACTTTTGTCACCTCAGTGTATTTTATCACACTTACAGATAATACAGAAATAACTACCACGCAAACATTGGAAACAGTAGCGGCTTAAAAAATTAGAAAACCATTTCATATTTGTGCTGCGCTAGTGTTAGTCTTAGTGGCAGGAAAGGGGAATTTTGTTAAAATTCAGTAAAGTCGCGGTTGGGCGATGAAGTCCGGAGCGATAAGAAGCGAGAAGAAAAGCAGTATAAATAGTCAGGCACTTTTAGCTTGAGGGGGGTGTGCCAGGTCAGTAGAGAGTCAGGTCGGACCTGTGCTGGTCTACGCATATAGAGGCCAGTCTGGCAGCGATGTTGTAAATATTCTATGTAAATATGTTCTTTGTTTCTATGTACTTGTTCAGGCTGTATTCCGCCTCCGGGGACACAACACCGGGGCGGGACGGAACGGCAGCCGGGTACTTGGAGGGCAGTGGATCCAGGACAGACCACGTTCGCTTGCCACCTGGTGTACTGGGGTCCGGGTGAGGCGTGCGCTGCAGGAGGCGCGGCAGCGCTGCGGCAGCGCCAGAGTCGGTGGCGGGTGTTGCCATCCGGCAAGCACCACTAGCGGCAAGTTGCGGCACCGCATCCAGGAGGGCGCGGGTTCGAGTCCGTTCCTGTCCTGGATGCAGCAGCGGCCGAGGGCCACGGGTGACCAGTACAACCACCTTTGTTCCATGGTCGGACAGAGTAGACCAAACAGGGCGGAGGGAGGCGGGGACCAGGGCCTGTGACAGTCTCCGGAATCACGGGCAGCTACACGACGCAAGGCGTGACGCCATGGCGAGCGGCGACCGGGCACAGCGCGGCCGCCTTCCAGCTGAGCAGCCTCGATGACGGACAACGGCGTCGGCATACCGGGAGTTGCTGAGCTGGCTGGACTTGCGGGACAGCATGCGGGTGGCACACTGACACTACACTGCACCCATCATAGTACTGTAAATTATGTGAATAAAGCAATGCTACCGTATACCGCTGTATCACTCTCCAGATTTAGCTATACTGTTATTATTGTAGTTGCGAGGCCTTAGGTTTTCAGAAAGACTATCTGAAACAACATTCACTTTTATTTTCATTTTTGTTAAATGTAACATTTTCTATGAAGCTTAAAAAGTCCTAGTTTCTTTTGTAGACACTTTGGATCGTATCATTTTATGTGTCATCTGTTTCAGGAATATCGTGTAAATTTTCGTTTTATTTATGAATACCTGGCGACTGTCAAAAAGTCGGAAGCCGGTTGGTATTCAAATAAATAAACATTGCAGAACTGTCACGTCCCGTCAAGCTCCGATGGAAAATTCACTTAATGAAAAGAGGAAGTGGTATAACAGGGAGACGACAGGGGCATTTGCTTTGCTGTTTGACAGATAAAACTTCACATACGTTAATTTTGTAGGGAAAAGTTATAACATTCGCGAAAGAAAGTGCTTTAGCCTCCTATTAAGTGCATGAAAGCTTTGAATTGTGTGCAGAGTGCAAGATAGATTGTTCCAGAGACGGATGGAGGTTTAGAGAACGTTTATATATGATTGATTGCCGCATCTTTGATAATACGTAACTGAGATGTTAAGTTGCAATCATGATAAGATGATATATACATGATGTCTTATTCGTGGTCCAAGGGTACATGTGCGATGGGAAATAAATGTAGACGGTAGACGCTGATGTTAAAGATGTAACGCGCACAAATATCAGTGGTTAGTTTCAATTGTTAATTGTTTACAGATTTAGCTACTCTTGCCGCGCTGGGCTAGGTCGCAATAGTGGACGTCCAGCAAAATGAATGACTGCGTAAATCTGCGTTTCACATCAGGCAGAAATAAGTTCCGGAACTTCTGAATGGCACATAGGTAAACAAATGTCTCTCTAGGAGCGGCAGTATTTTTTGCTCACCTTAGGTGGTCACTCACAGTTGTGCCCAAGTATCGTACCGTGTTCTTGCTACGGTAGTGGGATACTGTCGACAAGACTACGAGGCAGTTGTTCACCGAATTTGTAACTAATTAGCCTAATGAAAAAACACGTGACACCATTGTCATATACTAAATATTTATTGTTTTAAAAACTGGTTTTAGTCTGTTACGGTCTCATCATATATAAAGATAAATATGTATACCTGTGAAATTTTTATGAGGTCCAAGATTTTAAACTAATGCATATATAGCGTATCTCAGTTGCACAGCCCATGTATTTATTTTCGTGCCTGTCGATAGCGTATTAGTCGAAAAATTGTAATAAATACTACAGAATATTACATCACTGTCATGTGTTTTTTTTATTCCTAATGTATAACGTTTTCTACTAAGAAATAACGGAACAATCAGTTAACCGGACGAATTAATATGTGACTGGATATTAAAATTACTTGGTACTCTTCACTTTTAGTTTAAGTTATGGGTTTTGCACCCACCTGAACACTGAAGACAGATAGTACTTCATCTGGACGGTGGCACTATTGATATCTTCAGGTCTGGCATTTAAGTAAGTGTGGAAGTCAAACGCATAGAGTTGACTTTTAAAGAACGACAGGACCGATTAGAATACTACGGACATTCATGGAGAACAACAGTGTGCCAGGAACTGACCACTGTCGCAGTCTTGGAAGAGCATGCTTTCAGGACAAATTTTTTCCCCCAAAGACGACACGCTGCTGTCTGTTTCTCAAATAGCTTTAAAACCATTTTAGCACACTATCATCAAATTTTAGCTGTTGCAGTTTTTTGGGCAGTATGAAAATTTAATTGCATCAAATACTCTGATGATGGTTTGTAGTGTCAATATTGAGGCCTCACGATTTTCTGTGGTATAATTAAGATTGTCAGTGACCTTAATTTGCGTTTATGCTATGATATCTACAAAATCCGAACTGACATCTGTTACGTAAGTTGAATTTGCATTAAGTATTCTGTAGTTTCGTGGTGGACAGCATATTACAAGGCTTTGGAAATAGTGCGTAAGAAGCTGACTAACAGACATTCACAAGTTGATTATGGGTTTTGATTCTTGTGGAAAGCTCAAAGCGTCTCTTCTATAGACTGGGGCATATCACACTAACGAGAGGAAAATTAAATGTGTGTGTACTAAGACTGGTACGAAGCTAGCACGGACATTCGTGGTCGTGGTTACTCTGACACCGCTGTAGCCTATCGCTTCAGAAGAGACTGTCCTTATTGTCCTTCTTGTTGGGGATTTGAAACTTCTTTAGGTGAAACAACTCAGGCTATGATATGTAATCTCGAGGCTATTCCAGGGAATAGCCGTTTGCAGTATGGGACTGCTTGGTACTGACAAAAGATTCATTCAGTTCGTCAAAAGAGACCAGCTAACCAGTTCCTGATTTTGTCTTTCCGACAGACAAGCTAGGAAGATACTTCCACTGAGTTACGGAGCTCGTACCTCTGCATACAACGGAACGAGCGTGCCTTATTTTGGCACTGAAAACGTACTGCTTTATCCTTTACCCTTTATCGGCCTTAAATACGCTTCCCATAACCTCTTTCTACTCCAGCTATTCTTCGAACCTTTGCCATCGTTATCTGAAAGGCTGCTATTTTGTCTGGATTTGAACCTTCGCAGTTCTGTCAATGTATCCCTGACTGCGAAGTGAAATTCGTAATTCCACCAGAGGACACGTTGCCTCGTTTGCTGTCCTGAGGCTTACGAAAGGGTATCTCAGCGGTAAATCAAGGTTGAAATGTAGTCCAGCCAACCCTGAATGATGACGTTCAAATATCGCCAGATCACTGTATAGCTTCCTAATCGCCCATTTTGGCAATATACTTTGGGGGACTCTCATTTCTGGAAACTGTAACCAGACTAGAAACTGGTCGCTTGACTGGAGAATGGTAACATCGTTTCACTGAGCGGAGTCTGTGAAGACAGATGAAAAACACAAATAGTCTGTAGAACAGAAGAACGCGTTGTCGAGTTTGCCCTCTATTCAATGCACGTGTTCTCCGACAAAAAGGAGACTTTTTCGGTTCCTGGAATAGGTGTGTGTGTGGAGCCCCAAAACACAAAAAATGGTTCAAATGGCTCTGAGCACTATGGGACTTAACATCTGAGGTCGTCAGTCCCCTAGAACTTAGAACTGCTTAAACCTAACTAACCTAAGGACATCACACACATCCACGCCCGAGGCAGGATTCGAACCTGCGACCGTAGCGGTCGCGCGGTTTCAAACTGAAGCGCCTAGAACCGCTCGGTCACCCCGGCCGGCCCCAAAACACAGTGTGCGTGAAAATCGTCCAGCAGAAATGAGCGAGAAGCTTCTTTATAACCACTCTAAGAGCCCCTCTGTCTTGTGGACCTTAAGGTGGAAGATAAAATGAGCACGTGGTGACCATAGCCGATTCATAAATCTATACCGTAACTACATTTTAGTGGCTACTGAAGCTGATGCTATTGGAGTGGTACACCTCACTGACAGACACAACCACAGTGCCTTTCGCTGTTTCACAAGTTTTCAGTTTGTAATTACAGACACAATAAAATGTCGATTATCTGAGAATTCTGAAATTAGCGTATTCAATTTCCTACAAACTCTGATTCCACAGAACAACAGGAACGCTATCGAATTTTGTACACAGGCATTCATAAAATAGATCTTAATTTCAAATTGGAGCCTATTAGGGCTGCCCATTGTGTAATTAGCTTACAGGGAGTGTATTAAATTTGGTTTGTGCCAAGCCTAAAATACAATATACCACTTCGACACAAAATAAAAGAGAATGGAATTGTTTGCGATGGTATAGCAATGAGCGAATGTTTTTTGATCTTGTACTGTGCTTTTTGCGCAATGAGACGTATCATCTTCCGCTCAAGAAGAAGAGCACGTCTGCAGTAAACCAGTAATCCACTGCCACAGATATTACCACTTGTGGCAGAACGTTTCACAGGTTGGATGGTTGTTTCCGTGGCTGGAATAGCAGGTCGGCCGTTCGGCTTTTTAATCTTCCAACTGCGCAGCTCTGCAGCTTCCGTACGGTGACAAACATAGCATCTGCCTGTGCTGACATCGACGGCAGCTTCCACAAAAAGATTCGCCTGTCTTTGATAAACGCAAATGGGCGTTTCACTTTCAGCGTTCTTGAACTACTTCTCAGCAGGCTGTTGCTCGTAAGATACGTCAAAGTTGGCAATCCCATAGTAGTGTCTGTTGAGGTAGCGTGCCTTATGAAAGAAGCACTGTGGAGCCGAAGCGCTTTTTGTTGCCGTTCTATTAGGTTGGTGTGTAAGTTAGTAGCGTTTTTCCATAAATTTAACAAACACAACAGACACAGATAACAGAGATTTTAGTCATCAATAATATATTCTCCTTCTATTTACAAGAGTCTCCCAACGTTGGGGTAACTTTTCGATTCCGAAACTATAGAAATCACGTGGTTTTGAGACAAAGAAATCGTCGAACCATGTTCGGAGTGCATTTTCATTCGGAAAGGAAGTTCCTTGAAGGTTTGACAGAGAGCGGAAAAGGTGAAAATTTGAGGGTGCAAGATAAGATGAATAGCGTGGATGCGGAATTACTTCCCGACCTAAGCCCTGTGTCGACGTTTTGCCAGTCTAGTGGTATACAGGTGGGCGTTATCGTAGAGTAGCATCACTTCGCTTGACTGGAGAATGGTAACATCGTTTCACTGAGCAGAGTGTGTGAAGACAGACGAAAAACACAAATAGTCTATAGAACGGAAGTACCCGTTGTCGAATTTGGCCTCTGACCGCTCTTCGAAGGGGTTCACAACACGTTTCAGTTGTTAACAATAAACGTCAGTAGTGATGGTTACACCTCAGGGAAGCAGTTCCTAGTGCATCACACCGTCGCTGTTCCACCAGATCCACAACATTGTCTTCTGTGGATGGGCGCAGGTCATTGTAAGGAGACGTGCTGTTTCGTTTGGGCTCAACTACTCCTTTCTTTCCCCTATGTTAGCATAATGACACCATACAGCGTCACCAGTAACGGTACAGGATGGGAATGGCCGGTGTTGTTGACGACCCAATGCACGTAAGGTCACCAGTTGATTTTTGTGACCTTGGCTTAGAGCATGCTGTACCCACACACGCGACTTTTCAGCCTTCCGCACTGTATGTCACACGATGGTGGAATGATCACTGTTCATCACATTTGCCAGTTCTCGAGTACAGTGACGTGGATCATCGTGGGTTAATGCGTTTAAACGATCTTCAACAAACCCGTAAGGTCCTCCTGAAAGTGGAGGGTCACTAATGTCAAAACGATTCTCCTTATAACAAGAAACTTCTTTCTTGTGACTCTTCAAGCTATTTTCTTGCTGTGCTCTGTCCAGTGGCATTATCCCCATACACGGCGCAAATGTCTCCAGCTGCGTCTGCTGCTGTCACGCCTCTACTGACCTTAAACAGCGTCCATAGCTCTTTTCACTGTCTCTGGATGACAAAATGACAATTTGTAAACTCAAACAGCAACAGTGGAATACGAATAGAAAATGACAATCGATAAATAAACCCATAGCAACCGGAATACCAACATGAAAAACAAAAACGCTACGAACTTATGCACTGACGTAATACACACTACTGGCCATTAAAATTGCTACACCAAGAAGAAATGCAGATGATAAACGGGTATTCATTGGATAAATATATTATACTAGAACTGACATGTGATTACATTTTCACGCAATTTGGATGCATAGATCCTGAGAAATCAGTACCCAGAACAACCACCTCTGGCCGTAATAACGGCCTTGATACGCCTGGGCATTGAGTCAAACAGAGCTTGGATGCCGTGTACAGGTACAGCTGTCCATGCAGCTTCAACACGATACCACAGTTCACCAAGAGTAGTGACTGGAGTATTGTGACGAGCCAGTTGCTCGGCCACCATTGCCAGAAGTTTTCAATTGGTGACAGATCTGGAGAATGTGCTGGCCAGGTCAGCAGTCGAACATTTTCTGTATCCAGAAAAGCCCGTCGTGCATTATCCTTCTGAAATGTAGCGTTTCGCGGGGGTCGAATGAAGGATAGAGCCACGGGGTAACACATGTGAAATGTAACATCCACTGTTGAAAGTGCCGCCAGTGCGAAAAGGAGGTGACCGAGACGTGTAACCAATGGCACCCCATACCATCACGCCAGGTGATACGCCAGTATGGCGATAACGAATACACGCTTCCAATGTGCATTCACCGCGATGTCGCCAAACACGGATGCGACCATCATGATGCTGTAAACAGAACCTGGATTCATCCGAAAAAAAATGACGTTCTGCCATTCGTGCACCCAGGTTCGTCGTTGAGTACACCATCGCAGGCGTTCCTGTCAGTGATGCAGCGTCAAGGGTAATCCCAGCCATGGTCTTCGAGCTGATAGTCCATGCTGCTGCAAACGTCGTCGAACTGTTCCTGCAGATGGTTGTTGTCTTGCAAACTTCCTCATCTGTTGACTCAGGGATCGAGACGTGGCTGCACGATCCGTTTAAGCCATGCGGATAAGATGCCTGTCATCTCGACCTGCTAGTGATACGAGGCCTTTGGGATCCAGCACGGCGTTCCGTATTACCCTCCTGAACCCACCAATTCCATATTCTGCTAACAGTCATTGGATCTTGACCATCGCGAGCAGCATGTCGCGATACGATAAACCGCAGTCGCGATTGGTTACAAATCGACCTTTATGAAAGTCGGAAACGTGATGGTACCCATTTCTCCTCCTTACACGAGGCATCACAACGGTCCACCAGGCAACTCCGGTCAACTGCTGTTTTTGTATGAGAAATCGGTTGGAAAGGTTCATCATGTCAGCACGTTTTAGGTGTCGCCACCGGCGCCAAAATTGTGTGAATGCTCTGAAAAGCTAATCATTTGCATATCACAGCATCGTATTCCTGTCGGTTAAATTTCGCGTCTGTAGCACGTTATCTTAGTGTAGCAATTTTAATGGCCAGTAGTGCAGCATTTCAAAAGGTAAAACCGAATTTCCCTCTCAAACTTTGTGCTGAAAGCAGAATAATCTTCATTTGTATAGGAACGTTACCAATCGGTAGGACGCGAGTCGTTGGTGGTTTCATTTCGCACACGCTTCATATCTTTCACAATATATCGCCCTGCAGGAATCGTATTCATCCACTCCGTCTGACGGGAATAAATTTCGGCTGCCGAAATGCCAGGCAGTTGCCGTTATTACGGTGTTATTAGCCGGTAGCCGGAGCGTAACGACGTAGCTGCTCTTCACGTCGCCCCGTCCCGCTGACGGCGGCGCTCTGCCGCGATGTATATGTATGAGCGGCCGCTGGCCGGCCGTCGCCTAATAAGACGACTCTTTCGTCACATTATGCCGTGCCTCCTCCTGTCGTCTCCAGCCGAGCGTCGCCTTTGATGTACGAGGGACTCGCCGCAACCCGACGACAGTGGTCTTTACGATGAAGCAATAGTCATCTCGGAACTGAAATGCCAGTCTTTCGAGTCTCGAGAATCCTTTATGATCGATCTCGTCCACAAACGACAACGTGCGCACGTCTCGAGGCGGCAATATTTAAATTTTCTGTGCACGAGATTGTTTCCTCGGAGACTTAAAGCACTGGTTGAAGAAACTATTTTTCCGATTATTCAAATTGACAGCCCTGTAAGCAACGTTAGAATTGAGTTGTAGCGCCGGTAATGCCCGAAAATAATGTGCTATTAACGTGTGAGAAGCGTGTTATTCAAATGCTGGGTACTGTAAGAAACAGCTATCGATTAGCGTGCGTCTATTATTTACTTCAGATTCTGTCACGAGCAGCAGAAACTACTTCAGTACATCAAATAAAAATGAAATGGTCAGCCGACTGGAGCACCGCTGAATGTGAGACAAAAACAAGTAACTGGTAAAGCACAAACTTTTCTGTTACTGGTGACATAAGTAATACTGTCGAAACGTTGACCAGGAAAACCAGGGTGCGCCTGAAACCTTTCCAGGACACTCTAGTTGTTTTACCAACATTGTGCTCTAAATTGGATCAAAAACCGAGCAGCCAGTGCTTTTAGTGGGAGCTTTTGCAGAAACAGCCTTTCATTTTCTTTGCCACTGAGCGTACTGTAATCCTCATTTCTTCCATAGCCTTTGCCTTCAATTACACCATCAAACAAAAAATGACGTCTTGGGTTGTCGGGTGCTCTGCCAGATGTCAGCGTCGTGTTTGCACGATATTTCGGTAGCGTAACTTGCTACCTTCATTAGGTGCGACCTGAGACGTCTCAGGTCGCACCTGATGAAGGTAACGAGTTACGCTACCGAAGTATCGTGCAAGTACGACGCTGATATCCGGCAGAACACCCGACAACCCAAGATGACATTAGATCGCCGGGAAAGCCTGAAGAATAAAACCAAAAAATGTTTATGAATGTTGCTCTTTATTCATGAGTGCTATTTGATTTTTCAGCTCATGGACCTTCCTATCTATTTATTCTGACACATGTGAGATCTATTCTTCTAAATTTTTCCTTAAGTGAGCCCCTTATTCCTGCACCTTAATAATAGCTCCGTAATTTTAGGTGACTTATTCAAATCTCACCTCTTCAGTGATGTAATGACAAATTAGCTTCGATGCGATAAATGTAAATGTCGTGTGGTTAGGGTCTCCCGTCAGGGAGACCGTTCGCCTCGTACATGTCTTTCGAGTTGACGCCACTTCGGTGACTTAGTTGTTGATGGGGATGAAATGATGAAGATAAGGACAACACAACACCCAGTCCCTGAGCGTAGAAACTCTCCGACCCAGCCGGGAATCGAACGCGGACCGCTAGGTATAACATTCCGTCGCGCTGACGACTCAGCTACGAGCGTCGGACTCTGGGTACGATAACGTTTTACTTCCTTGGTAAACGCTTAAACCTAAGATTACCGTTGGATCGCTACGTATAACGCTCTGATACGCGAGGGATAAGGAGGGAGCGACTTGAGATTCGTGTATGAATGACAACAGCAAATACTTTCCTGCCACGTGCACTCATCACAGACCATTAGGCCTACGTTGTTTCTGCTTTTCACATTCCACCCTTAATGCACGTCTAAGTTTCCTTTACGTTGGCACTGCCACGTGTCAAAACTGGCAGCCGTAAGCGAGGTCTTGTTTTATCCAGTTCTGTTATTTCTGTAATTTCTGCCTGTAGAAAACTTCGTACAGTGTGAGACCAACTGACAATAGCACTTTAAGCACCACTGTTGAATGCGTTGAAAATTATTACTAGTCCGAATTCCGCTATTGTTCAAATGTGTGTGAAATCTTATGGGACTTAACTGCTAAGGTCATCAGTCCCTAACCTTACACACTACTTAACCTAAATTATCCTAAGGACAAACACACACACCCATGCCCGAGGGAGGACTCGAACCTCCGCCGGGACCAGCCGCACAGTCCATGACTGCAGCGCCTTAGACCGCTGCTATTGTGGTAGAAGAAAATCTATTAATACCTCCTGCAGGATACGTACGCACTGGTAATTGCAACTGTACGCTTCTTACAGTTCCTCTTGCTCGTTTGCCATCCTGTCTTGTGTAACTGTCACGGCAATCCATTTTAGTGTGCGAAGCTCCGAACGTTGTTGAAAATGTCCGCGACTCCGAACTAAAGGATTAAAATAATTCAGTAATGTTTCTAAGCTCCATTTTCCCTGAAATTTAATGATTTTGATCTCTGGCTTTTAGGTAAGAAAACTTTTTATACTTACTCCATTACCCTTTACTCGCTTTACACATCTTTATTTATTTATTTATTTATTTTACTGCATCTCTGAGGGATATGAAGTGCTGGTGTAGGGCGAATCCCGAAAGCCAGTAGTTTTGATACTGTTGCACTCTTTATTTATGTGTTTTATGAACTTAGGCACTTATTTAGTTTTTTAATGCGAGTTGAAGTTTGAGAGGAGGGAGATTTTCATATATTTACAACATAATCCCTGCATTCGCCTTACTGCATTACGGAGGAACCTCCCTGTAGAAAAATCTAAGCTGGTATTGTTTGCCTTGTGTCCTGAAATTTTCATCCAATCACTTTCTGTAGTGTAATGCATTAATAATGCGTATTGTCGCAGAGTCTTCTTCTTTTTTGTATTTTATTGTTTTTTACTTTGTTACTAGCCGGAAGCACGACCTTCCCCAGTTATTTATTTTTAACTGTGCGTGCACGCCCGTACCACTAAGCGACTAGCCTTGTGTTTAATTTTTATGACATCATTACTCCCGAATTGTGTGTCGTAAAGTGATGTAATTTTGTACGCACATTCAGCGGCATATGTGGATACTGTCTGCAAAATGTGTTACGAATGGAATTAGTAGCAACGAAGTAAAACATTTAAACGTCATGTGCGATGCGAAAACTTTTCTCGCATCTCACTATTCATGACGTCATATCTCCTGAACACGAGGCCCACGAGAGAGACAGGCCGCGACGCGTACGTCACGAAGGTAGTCCTGAACTCGCTCGCTCGCTCAGCTCAGCAGACAAAATGCGTTTCTAAACTTGTTAACTTGCAACTGGGCGTGTACGCACTAACGAGAACTGCATCTTCGACTGGAATCAGCTATTTAAGATCAATACTTGATATAAATGGTATAACGGCTTGTTTATAGTATTTAGTCTCTTTTGTTTAACGGTTCTCATTTCATACAGGAAGTATGATTATCATTTTGGCATGATTTTAATTTGATTGTAGTATAGGGTGGACGCAAACTTTGTAAGTTAAAAGTGACACCGGAAAATTTGTGTCATGAATTCTGTTTTTCACGTGTTGTTCTAGGTTTAGTCTATGGTCTGCTTTTCTTGTTTTTCCTGTTGTGGTTTTTCTTACCAGTTTAATAGTTTGTCCAAGTGAATTCCTTTTTTTTGTGTATTTGTGCGATAATTTCTTGCCCCCAGAATTGAATTTTTAGTTTTTGTGATTTCTGTGTTTGCAGATTAGTGAGGTGTTGATGTCGAAACAAAATCAACTGGCTTTTGTGGTGTTAGGTCTTATCCTCCACTTGTTTAGCCAGGATACCAGTTTCTCGATGTAGTCGTTTGTCCGTTCGTTAATTATTCCACAAGCTAGGGCATGACACCAGTACGCAGTATCATCAGTACACAACGTTATTCCTTCGGTCCACCGTCGAGGACTAGGAATGTCATTTGCATAGATTGTGTATAACAGTGGAGCTATGACTACCCTGAGTTACCCCTGCGCTTAGTGGGCAACTGGTCACCAACCCGGACTTGAATGAGGGGCAGTGAAATTAAAACAAATCAGATGGAAAAAGTAAGTAAATTGTTTAGTATTTCAAAAGTGATCGCCGTAATAGTTAATACATTTATTCCATTGTGAGAAGAGACAATGACTTCATAGTAAAGGTCTGCAGTTGACTACGGAACCATGATTGTACCCTCACGTGAATCTCTACCTCCGAACCAAATCGATGGCCACGAACGGCTTTTTTCAGAGCTCCAAAAATACGGAAATAGCATAGGGAGAGATCGCAACTCTGTGGAGGTAGTCCCAGCGAAATTTCTGCAGCGTAATAGGTACAATCTTGCAACATGTGGTCCTCTCCGAGACCCCCATCTAGACTTATTTTTCAGAAACGTTTTACCGAAAATTAAGAAATCTTTCGACAGCAATCCCGTCGTTCATTATCATAATCATCAAGAATATACAGTGTAGATCAAGTAAGCATTCCCTTATTTTATGTGTCGCCAGAACAAATCAGACAATGGAACGAGGTTAACGAACGTGGATAATTTTCTAGATACTTCCTTTTTTTACTAATTCGTTCTCCAGTTGGTTCAATATGTGTCAGGTAAGTTACTACTCTTCCAATTTCTGTGCATTTACTTTTCTTTCGACCGCTAGTGCAGTCACACCGCAACTCCAGTCTTACTCGTTCCGTTCCTCTGGTGTTCCTCCCAATACGTTACCAGTGTCCGTCACTTCGCCCGTCGTGAAGTAAACTGTTTGCAAAAGGGCGTTGAGTGTTTTCTAAACACGCTGCCCAAAGTGGGGGCCCCACTTTGCGGTGTGCGTCTGACAACTCGCTCCGACATGTGAAGACTCTTCGTTCGGAAAATTAGCTCCTACAGTCTCTAACCAACAGAGCAAATTCTAAGGTAGTCCACCGAACATCAAATATGGTCAGATAAACAAGTGTTAATGTTTCTGAATGGACAAGGTGAGGCAGCTCAAATATCTATAGCGTGACGACCATATTGGCTCAGCAATTTCACTTGTAAACGGGCTTGTTATTCCTCGAAGTCGCATTAACCTAACATTGTTTTTCTAAACAGAAATATGTCGGTTTTCTGGCTCCAACTTGGCGGTTCTTAAGCAGTGAGGATAAATCAATGGCACGAATGTTACACGTACAAAAATTATTCACAGTAAAAACATTTATATTTTTTGTACGTCGATTCATATCGTTCAGTGCCAGACATGGAAATGTCCACAGCAGACTGAGAATCTACACCTTTACCTACTGCGAATTTTGCGACTGAGAATGCTAACCGCTGCAGATACAAATAACTGCAGTAAAGTGTTTGGTAAACTGGAAGTGTATACGGAATGAAAATTACCGTAAATTAAAGATCGCCACAAACGTCGATTGCGTGGCACGAGGCTAAAGACAATTTCGTACTGGAATACTAAAACAGAGTGTTTGTGCTGTCCCCAAATGTATGGGAGGCACTGTCTGTGAATATGAGTACAGTGACTGCGATAAAACAATAAATGGGAGAATAAATCATCGAAATAAAGTATTGCACAAATTTACAATTACAAATTCGTCCAGTGACGTATTTCATTCAAAGTCAGCACTGCCACACTTTGTAAGTATGTGAATACTTAACTTTCATCCCGATTTGTATATGCACAGAGCGAATAAAAATTCTCATACTTGGTCGTCACAGTGCAGTTCCTCGCATACCAACAGTACAAACATGCCTGTAACGAGATTTCGTCACTTGCGTATATTCTGTAGAAAAAGTACGTGAATGAGAGGTAACCTGACCACACTGTTACCAGATGACGTACGACGAGTACCTTGACTTCATAGTTGACTGCCGTGTTGCATAGTTAGCGCAGTGGGTAGAGTTTAGTGGCAAAGTAGTAAAGTTGAAGAGTACGATAGCCGTACTTTTTATTTTGTAATTTACGTCTCCACAATAATTCTGTAGCATACGATGTTTCTTAAACGGATCATATCCTATAGCTACAGCTTTTTAACATTGAACATAACTATTACCTATTATTTTATTCATGTCTTATATTTTCACCAACTGTAGTGTATGTTTCAAAATAAAATTCAACTGACGGTATCACAGATATTTTTATTTAGCTTTACTGGTTTCAACAAAGTAATTTCGCATCTTTAGAAACCTACAAAATTACGAATCTTGTAAATCACTAGTTCTTGGCCCTACATTTATGTAATGTGTAACAAATGTATTAAAAAAAACTTACTTAGTACCGATTTAGCAGATGTCAATATCTTCTTCACAGACGCATACCACCATGACATCTCCTAAACTGTACATACAGGGTGTTTCAAAAATGACCGGTATATTTGAAACGGCAATAAAAACTAAACGAGCAGCGATAGAAATACACCGTTTGTTGCAATATGCTTGGGACAACAGTACATTTTCAGGTGGACAAACTTTCGAAATTACAGTAGTTACAATTTTCAACAACAGATGGCGCTGCAAGTGATGTGAAAGATATAGAAGACAACGCAGTCTATGGGTGCGCCATTCTGTACGTCGTCTTTCTGCTGTAAGCGTGTGCTGTTCACAATGTGCAAGTGTGCTGTAGACAACATGGTTTATTCCTTAGATCAGAGGATTTTTCTGGTGTTGGAATTCCACCGCCTAGAACACAATGTTGTTGCAACAAGACGAAGTTTTCAACGGAGGTTTAATGTAACCAAAGGAACGAAAAGCGATACAATAAAGGATCTGTTTGAAAAATTTCAACGGACTGGGAACGTGACGGATGAACGTGCTGGAAAGGTAGGGCGACCGCGTACGGCAACCACAATGGGCAACGCGCAGCTAGTGCAGCAGGTGATCCAACAGCGGCCTCGGGTTTCCGTTCGCCGTGTTGCAGCTGCGGTCCAAATGACACCAACGTCCACGTATCGTCTCATGCGCCAGAGTTTACACCTCTATCCATACAAAATTCAAACGCGGCAACCCCTCAGCGCCGCTGCCATTGCTGCACGAGAGACATTCGCTAACGATGTAGTGCACAGGATTGATGACGGCGATATGCATGTGGGCAGCATTGGGTTACTGACGAAGCTTATTTTTACCTGGACGGCTTCGTCAATAAACAGAACTGGCGCATATGGGGAACCGAAAAGCCCCATGTTGCAGTCCCATCGTCCCTGCATCCTCAAAAAGTACTGGTCTGGGCCGCCATTTCTTCCAAAGGAATCATTGGCCCATTTTTCAGATCCGAAACGATTACTGCATCACGCTATCTGGACATTCTTCGTGAATTTGTGGCGGTACAAACTGCCTTAGACGACACTACGAACACCTCGTGGTTTATGCAAGATGGTGCCCGGCCACATCGCACGGCCGACGTCTTTAATTTCCTGAATGAATATTTCGATGATCGTGTGATTGCTTTGGGCTATCCGAAACATACAGGAGGCGGCGTGGATTGGCCTCCCTATTCGCCAGACATGAACCCCTGTGACTTCTTTCTGTGAGGACACTTGAAAGACCAGGTGTACCGCCAGAATCCAGAAACAATTGAACAGCTGAAGCAGTACATCTCATCTGCATGTGAACCCATTCCGCCAGACACGTTGTCAAAGGTTTCGGGTAATTTCATTCAGAGACTACGCCATATTATTGCTACGCATGGTGGATATGTGGAAAATATCGTACTATAGAGTTTCCCAGACCGCAGCGCCATCTGTTGTTGAAAATTGTAACTCCTGTAATTTCGAAAGTTTGTCTGCCTGAAAATGTACTGTTGTCCCAAGCATATTGCAACAAACGGTGTATTTCTATCGCTGTTCGTTTAGTTTTTATTACCGTTTCAAATATACCGGTCATTTTTGAAACACCCTGGATGTATGTATGTATGTAATAGCTGTAAACATAGACGTATACATAGAAGTGATTCATCTACCGTAAATTATCAATTTGTCAAATCTGCCAGATTTTGGAGGCATCTGAAGGTGACGGATTATTTTTTTATGAACTGTAAGGCGTAATGAAATATCTGTGCAACTGACAGCCCCATATCAGTCTGAAATAAATAACGTTAGTCAGACATGCCATACATAGTCACGAAGGGAGATAATCAGTTAAAAATAAATTACCTGTCATAGATCAGAAGTAACTACATAACTTATCGATGTGGATATACATATATTAAATATATATACTGCATTCTGTTAGAGTGGCCAGTTGTAATACTTAGAATATACTCGTAGTATCAACAACAGCACGTCTTTCACAACACAGAGCAGATGCTCAAACCGACTACCCTACCCCTGCATCTCCGAACATTTAACGACTCAGTAGATCATGCTTCTCTGAAATTTTCGCAGCATAGCTACATTCATAATTACACGAACAGCATGGGTGCGTGCTAACTGTTCTTCCACATTCATAGCTGGAATTCAGTAAATATAACAGTGTTTGAGAATTACCTGTGAAGCGGATTGCAATGTCATGAGGTAATTTTGCAAATGATTGTAACTGACATGAAAATGATAAGCATGATAATTCGTAGTAATTGACAGCACCAATGACGTGAGGGTTTGCGGGAAACTGAGATGGAATATTTTAGATGAAGTATGAGGAACAATATACGTAGACGTTATGGCTAATTTATATGCGTGGTTGCAAGGGAACTACCTACGATAAAAGAAGCAGGGGCAGGCCAAGAGTGAGAGGGGTGGAGTCGACTGGACAGAGGTGTAGTGTGTGGAAGAGAACACAGTGAACGTTTAAGGTAAAGTACGTCTTGAAAAGCGAAATATTGAAAACGACAGTACTCTCAATTCTGTCTTAATCCCCACATACACTCCTGGAAATTGAAATAAGAACACCGTGAATTCATTGTCCCAGGTAGGGGAAACTTTATTGACACATTCCTGGGGTCAGATGCATCACATGATCACACTGACAGAATCACAGGCACATAGACACAGGCAACAGAGCATGAACAATGTCGGCACTAGTACAGTGTATATCCACCTTTCGCAGCAAAGCAGGCTGCTATTCTCCCATGGAGACGATCGTAGAGATGCTGGATGTAGTCCTGCGGAACGGCTTGCCATGCCATTTCCACCTGGCGCCTCGGTTGGACCAGCGTTCGTGCTGGGCGTGCAGACCGCGTGAGACGACGCTTCATCCAGTCCCAAACATGCTCAATGGGGGACAGATCCGGAGATCTTGCTGGCCAGGGTAGTTGACTTACACCTTCTAGAGCACGTTGGGTGGCACGGGATACATGCGGACGTGCATTGTCCTGTTGGAACAGCAAGTTCCCTTGCCGGTCTAGGAATGGTAGAACGATGGGTTCGATGACGGTTTGGATGTACCGTGCACTATTCAGTGTCCCCTCGACGATCACCTGTGGTGTACGGCCAGTGTAGGAGATCGCTCCCCACACCATGATGCCGGGTGTTGGCCCTGTGTGCCTCGGTCGTATGCAGTCCTGATTGTGGCGCTCACCTGCACGGCGCCAAACACGCATACAACCATCATTGGCACCAAGGCAGAAGTGACTCTCATCGCTGAAGACGACATGTCTCCATTCGTCCCTCCATTCACGCCTGTCGCGACACCACTGGAGGCGGGCTGCACGATGTTGGGGCGTGAGCGGAAGACGGCCTAACGGTGTGCGGGACCGTAGTCCAGCTTCATGGAGACGGTTGCGAATGGTCCTCGCCGATACCCCAGGAGCAACAGTGTCCCTAATTTGCTGGGAAGTGGCGGTGCGGTCCCCTACGGCACTGCGTAGGATCCTACGGTCTTGGCGTGCATCCGTGCGTCGCTGCGGTCCGGTCCCAGGTCGACGGGCACGTGCACCTTCCGCCGACCACTGGCGACAACATCGATGTACTGTGGATACCTCACGCCCCACGTGTTGAGCAATTTGGCGGTACGTCCACCCGGCCTCCCGCATGCCCACTATACGCCCTCGCTCAAAGTCCGTCAAGTGCACATACGGTTCACGTCCACGCTGTCGCGGCATGCTACCAGTGTTAAAGACTGCGATGGAGCTCCGTATGCCACGGCAAACTGGCTGACACTGACGGCGGCGGTGCACAAATGCTGCGCAGCTAGCGCCATTCGACGGCCAACACCGCGGCTTCTGGTGTGTCCGCTGTGCCGTGCGTGTGATCATTGCTTGTACAGCCCTCTCGCAGTGTCCGGAGCAAGTATGGTGGGTCTGACACACCGGTGTCAATGTGTTCTTTTTTCCATTTCCAGGAGTGTATTTTAAAAATGCATGTATGTATGTAGTGGTATTTATCTATGAATGAATGTTTCACATCTCCTCCCTATCACTGTCCGGAAAGAATCACTATGGGTTAAGAACCATCTACGTATCAAAAGGATGGGGATCAAAAAAGAAATGTAGCTAACGACGCACGAATACCTAGATTTTATTGATGTAGCATTTTAGATTGAGAGCACTTAGAAACTGACATCGAACTTTCTATACAATTTCAAACCATTACGAAACATTTTCTCGCTGACAAACCCCACAAAATGATGAAAGGGAAAAAGTTTATCACGTATAACATTTACGCTGTTCATGCAGTAAAACTGCCACATCAGGCAAAACTTTGTAATTTAGTACTTCTTTACTACTAACTGCCTCGTGACACACTTTGCAGACAGTATTCACATATTTCACTGAAAGTACGTGCTAACTTAAATCATTGTGCAACGCTAGTTCAGGAGTTATGACGTCATAAACAATGAGATGCGGTAAAACTGCCGCATTATGCATGAAGTTTACATTTATTATTTTTCACAACACACTTCACAGGCAGCGTCCACATGTGTCATTCTACATCTACATCTACATCTACATTGTTACTCTGCAATTCACACTTAAGTGCGTGGCAAAGGGTTCATCAAACCATTTTCATACTACTACTCTACCATTCCACTCTCGAAAGGCGCGGGGGGAAAAGGAATACCTAAATCTTTCCGTTCGAGCTCTGATTTCTCTTATTTTATTATGATGATCATTTCTCCCTGCGTACGTGGGTGTCAGCAAAATATTTTCGCGTTCAGAAGAGAAAGTTGGTGATTGAAATTTCGTAAATAGATCTTGCCGCAAAGAAAACCGCCTTTCTTTCACTGACTGACACCCCAACTCACGTATCATATCAGTGACACTCTCACTCCTATTGCGCGGTAACACGAAACTAGCCGCCCTTCTTTGCACTTTTCCGATATCCTCCGTCAATTCTACCTGGTAAGGATCCCATATCGCGCAGCAATATTCCAGCAGAGGACGAACAAGTGTAATGTAGACTGTCTCTTTAGTGGGTTTGTCTCATCTTCTGAGTGTTCTGCGAACAAAGCGCAGTCTTTGTTTCGCCTTCCCAACAATATTATCTGTGAAGTCTTTCCAGTTTAAGTTGCTCGTAATTGTAATTCCTAGGTATCTAGTCGAACTAACAGCCCTTAGATTTGTGCGATTTATCGTACACCCAATATTTATCGGATTTCTTTTAGTACCCATGTGGATGACCTCGCAATTTTCTTTGTTTAGTGCCAGTTGCCACTTTTCGCACCATACATAAATTCTTTCTAGATCGTTTTGTAATTGCAGCTGATCGTCTGATGATTTTACTAGTAAATTTCAGCGTCATCTGCAAACAATCTAAGGATGCTGCTCAGATTATCACCTAGATCATTTATGTAAATCAGGAACAGCAGAGGGCCTATGACACTACCTTGCGGAACGCCAGATATCGCTTCTGTTCTGCTCGATGACTTACCGTCTATCACTATGAACTGTGACCTCCCTGAGAGGAAATCACGAATCCAGGCACACAACTGAGACGATACTCCATATGCACGCAGTTTGATTAATAGTCGCTTGTGAAGAACGGCATCAAAATCCTTCTGGATATCTAGGAATATGGAATCGATCAGAGATCCCTTGTCGACAGCACTCATTATTTCATGGGAATAAAGAGCTAGCTGTGTTGCACGAGAACGATATTTTCTGAATCCGTGTTGGTGATGTATCAATAAGTCATTTTCTTCATGGTGATTCATAATGTTGGAGTACAGTATATACTCCAAAATCCTACTGCAAGCTGAGGTCAGTGATATGGGTCTATAATTCAGTGGGTTACTACTATTTCCTTTCTTGAATATTGGTGTGACATGTGCTTCGTTCCAGTCTTTAGGAACAGACCATTCGTCAAGTGAGCGGTTTTATGTGATTGCTAAGAAAGGCGCTATTGTGTCTGCATACTCTGAAAGGAACCTAATTGGTATACCATCTGGACCGGAAGACTTGCCTTTCTTAAGTGATTGAGTTGTTTCGCAACACCTAAGATATCTACTTTTATGTCACTCGTGCTAACAGCTCAAAAAATGTTCAAATGTGTGTGAAATCTTATGGGACTGAACTGCTAAGGTCACTAGTCCCTAATCTTACACACTACTTAACCTAAATTATCCTGAGGACAAACACACACACTCATACCCGAAGGAGGACTCGAACCTCCGCCGGGGCCAGCCGCTGCTAACAGCTATTCTGGTTTCGAATTATGGAATATTTACTTCGCCTTCTTTCGTGAAGCAATTACGGAAAACTGTATTCAGTAACTCCGCTTTAGTGACACCATCATCGGTAACATTTCCATCGCTATCGCGCAGTGACGGTATTGACTGTTTTTTGCCACTGGGTGTACTTTACATACGACCAGGATCTCTTTGGGTTTTCTACCGTATTTTGAGACAATGTTTCATTGTGGAAACTATTAAAAGCGTCTCGCATTGACGTCCGCACTAAATTTCAAGCTTCCGTGAAATTTAGCCAGTCTTGGGGATTTTGC
Source organism: Schistocerca piceifrons (assembly GCF_021461385.2). NCBI lineage: Eukaryota > Metazoa > Arthropoda > Insecta > Orthoptera > Acrididae > Schistocerca > Schistocerca piceifrons. Next base: position 546,015,235 of record NC_060139.1, on the reverse strand, counting down.
GTTCTTCTGAATCTGGCATTCTTTTTTCGTTGCTTCTGCAACAGTGTTCTGACGTGTTTTGTGTACCATGGTGGATCAGTCCCGTCTCTTATTAACTTTTGCGGTATGAGTGTATCTACAAAACTATGGCCGGCCGATGTGGCCGAGCGGTTCTAGGCGCTTCAGTCTGTAACCGCGCGACCGCTACGGTCGGAGGTTCGAATCCTGCCTCGGGCATGGATGTGTGTGATGTCCTTAGGTTAGTTAGGTTTAAGTAGTTCTAGGTTCTAGGGGTAGTGCTCAGAGCCATTTGAATTTTACAAAATTATTTCGTTGTACAACACATAGTTCAGGAGACTGGACATCATAAACACTGAGCTGCGTGAAAACGAAACTGCTGGGCGAAATTCGCTAGAGATACAGATCTGTGTGGAATGTGTTACATATATGTGACACTTGCATACGTGGGCAAAGCCACCGCTAAAAGCTCCTCCTAAACCCCCAGATCAGTTCCAATCAGACTTCCACACATATCCTACTTACTATCTGAAAAGAAAATCTGTGGGGTAGGAAACCTCGGGGTAGAAGTGATTACGTGGAGAGAGAAGGTGTTAGGAAGAGATGGACACAGGTGGACACAGACAGGGGAGAGGAGAAGATGGACAGAGAGCAACGGGAGAGGGTCAAATGGACTGACAGGAAAAAGGAGGAGATGGTCAGAGAAAGAGGAGAGGAAGAAATTGAAAGAAACAAAACAGGAGGAGATGAACAGAATGAGGGAGCAGGAAGAGACCGACAGAGAGAAGGGGGGGGAGGAGATGGACTAACAGGATATTGTAATGAATACACACCCAGGCCACGCCACGAACTCAGCTAATATTAAATAACTATACGTGTTTTATGAGACTGCTGTGTGACGATTAACAGGTGGGATACCATACCAGGCAGCATAAAATTAACAAATTACAACACTGTAACTAGACTCGGTACTATACTTTCGAACTCTTCTAACGCAAAAGTCTACTCCTCGTACCAACTGGGCAGCAAAACCATGTAATACTGAATGAAGATACTTGTTGCACCTAAGATTACAGTGTTACCGTATTACCTTCCTTGACGTCCAGTTTCAACCGTAAATATGGGCGGGACGAAATGTCGTTAGACACATTTTTGTACTGTGTTAGTGTGCAAGTATTTGCACTATGACGTATGAGAGTGCGATTATTGGTTTTCCATACATAGGATCACCCGAAAGTCCGTTAACATATGAAAATTCAATACTTTACAAACTAATGTATTGTAAGTAGGCTGTTCATGTTTTCTCTATGTAAGTAGGCTGTTTATGTTTTCTCTATGTAAGTAGGCAGTTTAAGTTTTTTTATTGGTAACGCCACCTCTGTATGAAAATCACTGGCTGTGCTGTGTGCAGTCTGTGGCTGCTTTGCATTGTTGTAATACTCGCCATTGTAGTGTTAGGCAGCTGGCTGTGAACAGCGCGTAGCGTTGCGCAGTTGGAGGTGAGCCGCCAGCAGTGGTGGATGTGGGGAGAGAGATGGCGGAGATTTGTAATTTGTCATGAACTGATATATATATTATGACTTGTGATGATATTAAGGTAAATACATTGTTTGTTCTCTATTAATATCTTTCATTTGCTAACTATCCCTATCAGTAGTTAGTGCCTTCCATAGTTTGAATCTTTTATTTAGCTGGCAGTAGTGGCGCTCGCTGTATTGCAGTAGCTTGAGCAGCGAAGATTTTTGTGAGGTAAGTGATTTGTGAAAGGTATAGTTTAATGTTAGTCAGGGCCATTCTTTTGCAGGGAATTTTGAAAGTCAGATTGCGTTGCGCTAACAAAATATTGTGTGTCAGTATAAGCACAGTCTCATATATAAATTGTTCAAAGGGGACGTTTCAGTATAACACAGGTAACATTTGACACACTTGTTTGAAATGACTTGCGGTTTTATTGAAACTAAAAAAAAAGGTACAAAATGACCAACAGATGCAGCTTAATATGATTCAAGAAAAATAATTAGCGTAACAATAATTATTGTTAGCTATGACGATGTTCCTCATAACAAATGTTCAGCATGTCGGCCGTCATTCATCAACGATACCTGTAGTCGATGGGCAATGTGGTGAACAGCACTGTACACAGTATCAGCAGGTACGGTGGGAAATTGCCGTCGGATGTTGTATTTTAGCGTCCCTAATGAGGTCGGACGATAGAGGTAAACTAGCGACTTCAGGTAATAATCACGCGGATTGAGGTCTGGAGGCCTGGGAGGCCAATCATGACGGACGTGGCGGCTCAGCACGCGATCCTCGCCAAATGATATGCGCAAGAGAACTTTCACACGTGTAGCAATACGAGATGGAGCGCCATCCTGCCTAAAATTCGTACCTTGCTGCAGATGTTTATCAGGCAGGCAAGGATGATCTGACTCAATCTATCATTACAGTCCATTTTATAAACGATTTTCGTGCTGCGTCACTGAAGTTTTGCTGTCCAGCGCCATTTGTTAGCCAATTTTTGAACTCGGTTTAGGTTTCAATAAAACCCCATGTCATTTCAGGCATGTATGTCAGGTTTTACCTCGTCAACCACTTTCTCTCATGAATTAGTGATATTTAAATGTTAACGGACTTTTGGGTTCCTTCTCTGTCCATCTCCTCCTCTGTATCCTTCTGTCAATCTTCCCTTTCCATCTTCCTCCTTTCCTTTCTTTGTCACTCTCCTCCTCCCTGTCTCTCTGTCCATGATGGACAGAGAGATACATATGTATTCTTGTGACACGGACAGTCATACTACTTGAAGATGCCACTGCCGTTCGGAAAGACATGAAGCATGTAGGGATGCAGGTGTTCCGCACTAATTTTCAAGTAGTATGCAGCTGCCATGGTGCCTTCGCTTGCTACCACAGGTCCCCTGGAAGCCCAGGTGAGTGTCCCTCTTAACATACTACTGCTTCCACCGACCTGCCTCCGTGGTGCGTTGAATGTTTCTCACAGTTATTTGCCTGTATGACGGTCGACCTGGTGTAACAACAAAAGTCCAGGTGACACGTTTCTATTGATCCACAGTCTCGGCTGAATGGTCCCGTATACATAGCAATCTTTAACTGACGATGACGATGAGTCAACATGGGAATACGTAGGAGTGGTGTGCTGCGGAGCCCCATATTGAACAATGAGTGCTGAACAGTGTTTCTGCACCGGTACTGTACTCCGCCGTCTGATCTGCCACATATCGCCACCTATCCAGCTATACAGAGCGGGCATACATCCGACCTCCGCGTTCTGCGATCCGACGTGGATGTCCGATACCTTGCGGCCTACTCGTGGTTTCACTGTCTTTCAACCACTTTCCACAGAAGCTGGCGACAGTAGCACGCAAACAGCCGACCAGCTTCGCCGTTTCCGAAATGGTCGTTCTCAGGCATCGAGCCATAACAATCTGTTCTGTGTCGGAGTCGCCTGTGTCAGTGGGTTTGTTCATTAGCGATCAGCACCGTCGCCCCATTCCTTTCGGTTCTGCTTACACACTTTTCTTGCCGCATCAAGAGGCCGCAACTTCAACAAGCGACATTCAGTCACGTCGGGTAGTGGTCATAATGTTTTGGCTCATTGGAGTAAATGTAAGTGTACAACTAGATAATAGACGAAAGATTACTCTCTGCCGGCCGGGGTGACCGAGTGGTTCCAGGTGCTATGTTCTGGAACTGCGCGACCGCTACGGTCGCAGGTTCGAATCCTGCCTCGGGCATGGATGTGTGTCATGTCCTTAGGTTAGTTAGGTTTAAGTAGTTCTTGGTTCTAGGGGACTGATGACCTCAGAAGTTAAGTCCCATAGTGCTCGGAGCCATTTGAATCTTTTGATTACTCTCTCTCTATTATCAGTTTTGTCTTGAAGACTGGAGAAATGACTTTTTCGACTATTACGACAGTGCTAAATTTTTCAAGTTAAAATCTTCCATTTAACTTGCTAATCGCAGTTTGTTCACATACAGAGACCAAATATGGAGTATGTGCTTCTAATAGAGCAAAAAACAATTCTGTCAACGTTGTGACACCGTACTTGCACAACGATCGTGCTTCATGTGTATCATTGGCTAACATGTAAGACTTCCTTTGCTATGGCTCGGACACTTGAATCTAGGCCTTGGAGCATTGACAGTGAGTTTGCGTTAGGCTTTGTAACATACACAGAAAGCTTGCGGCCGTCCTGACTGTATCTGTTTTCTCTGTCGCCTTACAAATCTTCGATCAGTGTGAACTATGCGTAGTTAAGGATAATTGGAAATGCTACTTTATTATTCGGATTTCAACTACACGAATCGGTGGAAAAGGAAACTTAGCTGACATTAAATACTTTGTGTGTCGGCTCCTCTTCCTTTGCTGTACATAAGATCATTTCCTTAATTACTAGTCAATGATGCGTTTGTGGAGTGAGTGTTGGTTGGTGGAAAACCTTCAGCGCCGTTTAAGAAGTGTCTGCGTAGTGCCTTGTTATCTGTCTAATAATTTCTTCAGCAGTAATTTCACTTTATCACCCCTCGCTCGTGGCCTACAACTTGATAGGCACAACAACCTGTTAATACTTTCGCCTTTAGGTCAGGAGAACACATACAATATTTGCTCTCATTACCTATTTCTGTTTTTAAACGTTGAGTTATTGACTAAAAGTAATCTGAAATCCGAAGTTACAGATCAGGAAGAGATTCGCTATAAACCTCAACTCCTCCCCCCGCACCCTAACCCGTACCCATAAAATAACCAGCAAAATTTCTTTCTCGTCTTATCTTTATTGACTTTAATTTATTAATTGATTTATTTAGCGTGATCTGATTAGAACCATCAGGTCAGAGAGAAGACAAGGGAATATGGAAAATTCTGCGCTTGTCTAAACGCAGCTAGGACGGCTGTGCATACGATGATGACATGATCAAACAGTCGAACATCGCAGATATAACAAACACAAGTATTCATAATCAGCTCCAGGCGCCGAGAGCTATTCTGAGAAGGACCTTGGAGAAAAACATCGCTGTAATCAATAACGGGCAGTATAAGCGTTTGTATATATTTCTTTATCAGGTCAAGAGGGAAATGGTTCTTATACTTCTGAAGGACATGGAGAGATGCTGATGCCTTCCAGCACATTGCAATGATGTTATCTAGTTTAGGTTGTCATCTACTTTTACTCCCAAACTCATTGATGAGGGAGAGAAGTTGATACTTGTCCCAGTTAGGATTAAAGATGGTAGGGGGTTCACGACATTTCGGATTAATGAGCCTAGGATGACTGGCCAGTACAGCTTGGGTTTTGGATGGGTTGAGCTTTATCCTAAATCCTGAGTCTATTTTCATAGTGCACACGGATCGGTGTTATGATTCTGGATAGCTATCTTCAGGTTTACTGGTTTTTTACTTAGATACAACTGGCGGCGCTCAACGTACATATTTGTAGTAGACAAAACTGACGACACATCATTGATATACAATGAAAAGAGTATAGGATCTAATACTGAATACTGTGGGACGCGTGATACTACTTGCCTTCATTGTGGTGCCAGACATGACGCATTGCTGGCGAGACGTCAGGTATGAGCGGAACCACTGCACTGTGCTCTGTGAGAAATTTAGGCTGGTATGTTTGGCAGGTAAATAGTCGAAGACGACAGTGTCAAAAGCTTTGCCGAAGTGTAAGAAGCACATAATAGTTACCTCTTGTGCATCCATGGCAAGTTCTCAAGTCATGCGTTATATTTATTGAGGTAAACGCTGTGCTGCTATGTTTACATATATCTATAAGTATTCGTCTGGCAGGTTGTTTTTAGTTATTTAGCTTGTTAGCTGTTCGTAGACTACACATTCTAAGGCCTTGGACAGTGCAGGAAGCATACAAATAGATCGGCAACAAGAGGGTGCTATGGTAATGTCCTTTTCAGGTAGTGACTTAACTAGTCAATGTTTCCAGGCCTCAGGGGAACACTTGCTGTTAACGAGTGGTTGAAGATATTTGTTATAGTGGGCGATAGTGTGTCAGTAATAAGCTTCCTTATTTGGACAGTGAAGGTATCGTGTCCAGGTGATGCCGATCTCGTAAGCATGCTTTTATTTCGGTACTGCAAGAAACATGCTTTAGAAAGAACTTGTCATGGTTCCAGCAGTTTATCCCCATGAAGTAATGAACGAATCTATGTTTCGTTTCAGGTTCAGATGATTCAGATGGCTCTGAGCACTATGGGACTTAACATCTGAGGTCATCAGTCCCCTAGAACTTAGAACTACTTAAACCTAACTAACCTAAGGACTTCACACACATCCATGCCCGAGGCAGGATTCGAACCTGCTTAAACTAACTAACGTAAGGACTTCACACACATCCATGCCCGAGGCAGGATTCGAACCTGCGACCGTAGCAGTCGCGCGGTTCCGGACTGAGTTCTAGAACCTCTCGGCCGCCTCGGCCGGCGTTTCAGGTTCATTAGCGGAAGTAATGTGAAGTACCGGATCAGTTCTTCGGCTGGGATAATGGGATCAGCTGCAGCTTGTACTTTACCTATACCAAAAGCACAGGTGTTTATCTATAGTACAATGAATCACTCTATATTGCAACTAGAGTGATGTTAATACCAGTTTCTGCTAAATACCCATTTCTTCCCGAGGAATATGTACATAGTTCATTTATAATTAAAGACTATTATGAGTGATAAACGTATATTTAGACAGTAACGATAGAACTATGTCAGAGCGAATACGATAAGTTTATTGAAAATACTTCTGAATCAAGTACCAGTCAATTAGTTTTATAAATTGCGTTTGCTTCAAGGGTTTCTATAATACATATCTAAATTATAGATTTCAACTACGACACTACTTTGTGCGACAACTGAATATACAAGAGAAAATCAAATACTATTCAATTTCCTCTGCCAAGAGCTACGTTGTGAAATTTACTAGAAGTACGTAAACTGCAAGTAAATGCCATTAATTTCCTTGGAAAGTGGAATCCTAAATATCATTTGCAGATCCATGTCGCAATTTTATTCACGGTAGTTCGTGCTGCCTAAAATTTTCCCAGCCCTTACCGAATAGCCGGACGTAAGCCTTTCTGTCCGGCAGAACGTGATGTATGTCGTCACGTTTCCTGTGTTTGTTTCGTGTAAATCGATGCCGGCCAGTGGGCGAGACCCAGCGTGGGGGGCGTGGCCGCCCACCTTGTCTCGTTAGCCGGCTGACAAATAGCGCGCCGCGAGGTTCGTGCCGCGTCACTGGCGACAGATTGGCCTCTCGCCTGACATAACGCAGCGCAAGCAGCAGCACCCGTTACAGTGATGAAATCAGCTGTTACCTGTACTACATGGGTCCCTGTCAGATGCAATTTAAGAGACCTTAACATCTGTTCCACAGAAATCGCTTTGGAACGGTAAATTGTTACAAGCTGACCCGTCTCGGAAATGAAACACCGAAGCTCGCGGCTACGCATTATGTTACCATTGTGTTTCACATTGTACGCTACTACCAGTCGAACAGTCACCGTAAGACATACTACTATAAAGTATTAGAAGAATAAATATGTATCCACTGCGTGAATCCAAGGGGACGACTTTAAAAGGCTTTACACTTCCTAACGTATTTCTTTTTTTTAATGATGACGCAGATACGAACGGTGGTTATAAAATTGTAACTATCATCTCGATATGAAAGCACAAGAACTGACATTGGCTGTACATAAAGCAATGAAGGCCTCGATACCTAGGAGAGGTTCTTCTAGAGGACTGCCTTACTACGTGGCACCTGCGCCGAGGCGCTGCAGATATTAAGATGTTACACAAGAAGTGCCAGTAAGCCATAAACAACGTTTTATGGAAGAGTCATGGAAAACAAAAATGGAACGATGGTAACAATTCGTAGATACTAACTTAGGAACAGAACCCTGGGGTACACTACACAAAGTAGTCTGTCATAAAATCTGATCACCAACAGTCATATCTAAACTCGAAACGAATGGTGGGACGGTAACAGAAAGCTGGGAACCGTCAGCTGTCCTGCTAATAAAACACTGCTTCCTAACGACGGAGAAAAAGGCGAGACGTAATAACAGCGTAGATTACAAAAAATGTTATGGGAAGGCTATACAAACAATTAACGAGTGTATCCCTTCGCACAAGAAAAAGTTAGGTAAATAATTTTAAGACTGAAAAACAAAAAATCTCCAGGACCGGATGGGATACCTGTGAAAGTAACACAAGCCTTATGTAACCAATTAGATATTTACCGTCGTGAACGGTACAACGAGTGTATCTCGCAAGAAAAGGCCTCTGCACCGTGGAAGAATGCTGAAGTGGTGATAATTAATAAAGTGGAAGACAAGGATCCGATGATACCCAAATCATAGAGACCAATTTGTCTTTTGAACATTCTAGGCAAAATATTTGGAAAAAAAGCACTTACGCAAGAGACTATTAGACCATAGAGTGCTGCACGGGATGAACACTCAACAGTGCGGGTTTAGAAGAGGCAAGACAGCTGAAGGAGCAATTAATAAGGCGATCTTCCTAGAGACTGATACTCATTCTACTTACGCTCTAACGATGATGATCGATATTGTTGGCTATTTCGATAATATATCGTGGCCATCTTCCTTCGGTCGTCTTACGCAATTCGATGTTCAGGGGTGCTCTACAACTGCCTATTGCTCCGGGAAACGTGCTACATTAATACGCCCAGGAAAGGGAATAACGAAGACAATAACAAAACGCTGTCCTCGGGGATCAATGTGTATTCCAGAGTTTTGGGATATAGCGTTGGAGACCATATTACAGAAGTCACGTGACAGGAGTAAAGTAAGCGCGATGGTGGAATTTGCAGAAATCTGTCTGCTGTAAGCGATTACTCCAAAATAATTATAGAAGGAAAACGTAATGCAGCCCTCCATGGACTTGAAGCATAAAATGATCACTAACATCTCACAAAACTTCGTACCTCTTGCTGAAAGGAAACCTAGCAAAAAAACCCAAAAATAAAATTAAATGATGTAACGATTAGAAGAAGCCTAGTAACGAGATATATAGCTGTATTCCTAGAGCCGGCCGCTGTGGCCGAGCGGTTCTAGGCGCTTCAGTCCGGAACCGCGCTGCTGCTACGGTCGGAGGTTCGAATTCTGCCTTGGGCATGGACGTGTGTGGTGTCCTTAGGTTAGTTAGGTTTAAGTAGTTCGAAGTCTAGGGGACTGATGACTTTAAGTCCCATAGTGCTTAGAGCTATTTGAACATTTTTTTTATTCCTAGAGGTACGTCGAAACTTTGTACATCATATAAAGGAGGCAGGCAGAAACGGTTTAAACCTGATCAACAATATTATAAGCACTGCCAATAAGGAACTTTGGATTCCCTTGAAAACAATCAGAGCATACCACCTACATTAGCATCAGTCGTAGGATATGGCGTGAGCGTTTGGGTTAGTATATTGCAGCTTGAGAAGCCAGTCTGATTAGTGAGTTCAACGAGCAGTGCTACTAAGATTAACGGACGCTACTGCACTATCCCCAAGGATGTCTTGATATTAGTTCTAAGAATATGGCCTCTGGTCTTGGAAATTTGGAAAAGGGGGAGTCGTTTATTGGTTGGAAATAGGCAGACAAATAGAAGAACGAAGAACGATTAGAGCTGAGACCAACACGAAGAAGTTAATAAAAGGTCGTACACTACAACTGTGGTAAAACGAATGGTACACTTGGGGCACAGGCAGGAGAAAACACGAATTTCTCCCTAACATCAGAGAGAGAGAGAGAGAGACTAAAATGTCATTTCTTAAACCATCGAGTGGTCTGACCTGTCATGACCCTTATGCTACTTTTCTGTAGGAAATCGAAAGACAGATGAATTATAGTTGCGCTTTCGGGCGCGTGGGCACACCAGAACACAAATTGTAGGACTGCGCGCTCTACGAAGATGCGATGGGTAATGGCTGTCTGGCGTTAAGGACAGTACATCCCAAAGCAGCACAGAGCAGCAAGTCAGCGTGACACTGCAGCCGCAATATCCAGAACGGCCAGGGCTGTCTTCAGGAGGCATTCAACGACACGACAGCATGCTGCAAACCCAGCTAGATGAAACGCTCTGTCGATGGAGAGAAGACTACTGAGATTGACGACCACAGAATGAAATGGTTTTCTCAAGAACTTACACTGCGTTGGTACACGTGATCACGGAAATGTTAATCGTAGAGCTACTTATTATAATGCAAACGCTACTGACGTGCTGCCCCAAGTCCAAGGAATCCACCAGGTAATGGTTGTTGAGCGGGGTAGTATGAGGGCGGAAACAATCAGCTGCAGGCTAAACGCGTCAAAATAAATGAACAAAAACGCAACTTATTTCGCAGTGCCAACAGTAGTATTAGTTACTGGGAAATCATAAGGATTTTTCGTAGCAGTAGTAGTAGAAGTAGTTATATTAACAGTTTTGTAGTATTAATTTTTTTTATTAAATATCCGAAATAAATATTTAATATATAAATTTACTGTCATCCAAGAAAATGTAATCTGTAGGGCTTATTTCGCTTTAGATAATAGACTGTAATTGTGACGAATAAAAAATAATAAAAAATGTCACCTCGAAAGTGTAATTTACTTAATTAATTTTCCCTATATTTTCTGGTACATGTCTTCAGTCCTGGTGAACGCTGAAATCACTACAGTTCAGTACCGAAGGCCCCCATTAGAGGAACTAAACAAATTGTTGGAGCTCAATGATAAAGTGGAGTTAGGGCGCACCATTTTGTTCTGTCCCATTTATCGACGTGCTACGGTGCTGTGGCGTGTGGATTTTAATTTGTACCAGGTATGTGCCTACAAACCCACAAAATTACTTGCGTAAATTTATTTTTGCGAAGCGATAATTAGAAATTCATGATTGCCCCTCGTATACCTTTATTTACGGGGGTTGAAAGTTTAATAGCAGCAACTATTTATTTTTTTTAAGTTTTACTGTCCTTCAGAGTAATCGCCGGCATTGTGTTTAACCCGTTACCATCGATGTGGAAATCGTAGGATACCCTTAGCAGCGTCAGTTGTGTTGACAGTGCGTGCCTTTCTCGAACAAAGCCTGCGACCAGCTTAGAGACAGAAGCGGAGGAACTTTCTTCAGAATCCGGTCGTAATTTTGCAGAACAACACTGGGGCGCGTATCGCTTAAGTTGTGACTGATTGGTTGGATCGACAGGGCGGGGAAGTCCTGTACCACCGACCGCAGTCCTAAGACTTAAGCTCGTGTGACTTCAGTTTCGTTCGCTTCATAGCTGCTACAGAGATTCGTCGGGCAATAGAGGCTTCCCTCGCAATATCAACAAAGCTGGTGCTGTTGACGGTATCCTACAACTTCCACATCTCTGGCAACGGGTTATACACAAACCTGATGACTATTCTGAATGACAGTAAAACTTTCAAACGTCTGTCTGTTTTGTATAAGATGTAAATAAATAACTTCCACTATTAGATTTCCGACCCGCGTATTTAATTTGCTTTTGTTTCTCGTTCACTTAGCAGAAAATCTTTGAGGACTTCCCAACTACGAAGAAGCCTTTACAGATTTTTTTGCTTTTTCATGAAAATTCTCAATAAAAATTACGCAGAGAATTTACTTCTAAACGCGTTGAACTAACGTGGTACATAAAGGTGGACTGTCCGTTGGCTGTATTTGGCTTACCCCTTTTTCTAAATATCTGATGAAATTGAGAGGTTGAGAACAATTGTTGTTTCCGATAATGAATAAAGGAAACAAATTCTATACCTTCTAGTTCACTGTTTTTATACGCAGCCATGTAGCAGCCGGTGTCCGCCTCTGCAGACGACTGATCAGTACTGCTGATTCATACGCGAGGAAACCAGTTTCATTACCGGTACTGACAGGGAATTTTCCTTCGTGGAAGGGCTGGTACGGGGTACATTCAGCCTCGTGATGCCAGCTGAGTAGCTACTCGATCGAGTAGTACGGGCTGAAAGGTCAAGAAAACCGACGACAGCCTGGAGAGCATCCAATGACACCCGCGCCGTTGGCAGAGGATGATACAACGGCCGATGGAGCCTGATTGGATCGGGTAGGACCAGAACGTGGATCTTACTTGCCTTATGTTGCATCTTGTGTTTATTGAGGACGTAAGAGCAATTCGTAACAATATAGTCCGGAAATATTGCATTAACACTGTGGTTTGGTTATTACAGTTACACGTCTTGCATATTATAATTTGATATTTAGTTTATATCTTTGAGCCAGCGAAGAGATACTGTCTGTACGCTGTAGTGCACTGGATGCTCTTTTTGCCGTCTGGTGCTGTCAAACATCAGCGTCGTAAGCGGGTGCGACATCGCATCTACAGACGTTGGTTTTCCTGGCGGTGGTGGGCGTGCCTGTAAGACCAGCCCTCTGGGAACATCGCCAGCTAATGAGGCGGCAGTAACGTGTTAATTACACACAGCCGGCTCTAATGAAGTTGTTGCCCTACCTCAACCTGTCTCGGACTCTTCCACCGCTGTAACTTCATAGCTGTAGCATAATAAAACTTTCCGTTCGCGGTGGTCCCTTGTTACAACTGCGGAGTGTGAGAAGGAAATTTTACCAATCACTTCCTATCAAAATATTGAGACAGTTGGTGTACTGAATTACGCACTAGCTTAAAATGTGATTGTTTTAGCCATGTGGTATTTATTTCCCCTAGTTAACACAGAAAAAATTAACGTCGCAGTAGAGAAGGAGAGGCAGCTTGGATTGTGTGAGGACATGGGATGAGATCGGCTGTCTGTCTGTCTCTGACATCGTTAAAGTACGCCACTCTGGTGGTGGACGACGCGAGAGCGGTCGGTACGAATCTCAGTGGTTCAAAAATGGTTCAAGCACTCTAAGCACTATGGGACTTAACATCTGAGGTCATCAGTCCCCTAGACTTGCAACTACTTAAACCTAACTAGCCTAAGGACAATCGCACACATCCATGTCCCAGGCAGGATTCGAACCTGCGACCGTAGCAGCAGAGCGGTCCCGGACTGAAGCGCCTAGATCCGCTCGGCCACAACGCCTGGAAATGTCAGTGGTGAAAGAAATTTTTGTCAAGAGAAAATGGACACCGAGTGGGTAGAAGTTGTGGTAAATTGTTGCTCTTCGCCGGACTATACGCCAGTATTCCTCCTTAAATCACAACCCTCTTCACAGAACCTCTGGGGTGGCGGGTAAATAATCAAAACGCTCGTTACTTCGTCATGAAAATACACTTAAATTTTTTGTGCGTCCCTTAAACCCACGTTCACCGTTTACACGAGCCTGAAAACTCTTTTTGCGGTCAGCCAGAAAGCGATGGAGAACATACTGAGCATAATTTCCAATCTGCAAGACCACATGACTCTTTGTCTCACTGAAAGAAAATGTCCCCGAGCGGGATCAGAAACTATGGCTATAAATAAAACTTATGAGTTCCAACTTATCGATATATTCTGTAAAAGTACACATGCACAAAATATAATGTTATCCCTAATAATGGCAGTAATAATAATATCCCTGTTGGAAACAGCATTATTAACAGTTCAGAGGTGACCTTTATGGGGAGTTCCAAGTAGAATGTTCCATCACCCTGACCTCTAATCATCAAAGTTAATTGCTCGCCTTAAAAGTGGAAAATACTCTCTCCGCTTCCCAAGCGGTTTTGCCAACATTACAAGCGGTACATGGACAGTTACTTCCGTGAAATCTAAGGGATCCAGGACAGCATACAATCCTTGCGAGTTCATTTGCTCCTTTTAGCGAAAACGCTTTCCGTAGCAGCCAGGCTCTGACGTAATCCGGGGCACAGAGCATGCAGGCGTTTGACTGACGTGGACAGATTGATATCTCGGTGCGTAGTGTCTCTGCCCAACTGCCTCTCTGGCCTAATTTATATGTGGGGGCAACGGACCACCAAACGGAATATCTGCTATCAGTCACTCTAGGCACAGGTAGCACCATCTAAATGGCCCCTTTCTCAGACACGTATTAATTAATAGCTTTGTCATTTAACAATTCACAATGTTCTTAATTTTTATATAAATAGGGTTAAGCTTGCCTTAGTTACTGAAAAAGTTTTAGTTCGGCTGCAATTGAACTTTGCCGGCTAGAATGTTTAGAATTTAACCGGCAGTGGAACATGGTCTCTGAACTGTCTCTTTAAGATTCCTTGTAATTACTATTATTTACAATATAGTCTTGACACTTGGTACAGCTGTATTGTTGTTTGAACGTAATCGATAACTATAATTAGAACTTTCTACTAGAAATATAAATGATACTTAATCTACTATGAATAAGAACGTTATCGTTCCAAATTTGATTTTTAGTAAATAGCTTGAAAACTAATAGAGGTAGCTTATTGTTGTCACATAATGTTTCTATATGTAAGTGAGGGTACATACGAATTTTCGTCTTCAAAAGTCTAATATTTAGCGCCTTCAATTTTTCGTAAAAACGTCGATTTTGAGCATAATATTCTTGTGATCTAGTTGAAACTTGTAAGCATTGATGTGACATACATTTGCATATTCTGAACAGTTCTTTGCTTTCTAATTTTATTATTCAGCGCCACTTAGTTTTTTTGTAAGATTCTATATTTTGTATGACATTCATTTGATCTTTCTGAGACTTAACAATGTTGACATTAATATACTTGAGCATACACTGACGAAATTTGAAAAATATTTTTAATTTTTAATTTCATTCTTAAATTATGGTGCAATCTTTTGTATGTCAAGCACGGGCGTGTTATGATGACGTGCTCCTGGTAGTAGTGAACTGGGTAAGCTCGCCTCTGTACCTCCTACAATGATACAGCGCTTGTTTCACTTCAGATCCTACTGAATAAAGGCGTTTGAAACAGCTGAGGGTAATCCTCTCGTGAGAACTTCAACAAATAATTAGATAGACCTTCTGAAGGCACGTTCATAGTGTCCGTAATTAAAGTTCCGGCTTCAAAACGCTGTAGAAAGAGAAACAGTGTTCAACATAAGTCAGATCTGAACAGCATGTTATTAACGTAACCTTAAATGTCGTGGAATAAAAAAAGAAAAAGAAAATAACTAAAATTTTATCAATAGATGGAGCGGTAAGTGTCTTAACGTACATGGAGTCAGCTCCAAATGAAAGATGAATCGCAATACGAAGATTGTGGTTTGAAGTTCACGTTACACCATCTGTACTGTTTAGTGTGCATGAGCCCACAAGTACAGCAGTCAACAGCTTTTTAATTGTTAGGGTAATCCTATCCACCACATCAAGGTCGTACCACATCGGGTGGAAAAAAATCGGTTTTTAATTATACAGAGGCCAAAAACCGCATAAAAAGCAAAATGAGATCGGGTGTTAATTCCCCCGAGGCCAAAAGCCGCATAAAAAGCAAAATGATATCGGCTTCTAGTTCTCGTGAGACTGGCGCAAGATATGTTCAACGTGCTGTCCACCGTTTTCTGCCAGAGTTGATTTCGGGAAACAGCATGTTCCACAACAGTCAGAGTGTCACGGGGGTCACGTTCAGAGTGTACTGCACAATGTCTGCCTTCAGCTCAGATATGTTCGTAACTGTAACTGTGAAAACAAGGTCTGTGAGATAACCTCACAGCCAGCAGTGACACGAATAAGGATCAGGTAATCTGGACGGTAAAGTTGTAGGGAAATGCTGCATTTTTGAAATGCCTCCGGAGCAGTCATTTCATTGGCTGTGCAACGTGCGGAGGAGTGCCATCTTGCATAATAATGATATCTATCTACCTACCTACCCACGTTGTTGAATCGTTAGAACGGCATTGATGTGCAACAGACTCTCATATCGTTTACCAGTGACGGAACAGGTAACAGTACCGGCAGGACTCATCTTCTGGAATAAATACGGTCTTACCATAAACAATGTTGTCAACCCGCACCACACAGTCAACTTTGCAGAATGTAGTGATGTCAACTAATGTGTGTGCGAATTTTTCGTTGTCCATATTCTTCAATTCTGCACATTGACTTGTCCTTGGAGACAGATATAGGCTTCGTTTGTCCACAGGATACTCAATGGTCATTCATTAGCCACTTCAATGCGAACAAGAAATTCCAGAGCGAACGTTTGTCTTGCTTGCAGGTGAGCAGGAAGCAACTCCTGAACACGGGTACCACTACATGGATAGCAATGCAGGATGACTATTTCTGTAGAGTAGTGTGAATGAAGACATGAAGTTGAGTATATTTCTGCCTTTCTGTTTATGATGTGTAAAGTTTAAATAAAAGTCTGTCATTCTGCGATGTTGGCAGGGTGGTGGAGGTTAGAGCGTGAATGTGTTTGACGTGTGTGTGTGTGTGTGTGTGTGTGTGTGTGTGTGTGTGTGTGTGTGTATGTGTGTGTGTGAGTTAGTGTTAATTAGTGGAAATGTATGTTTGACAGAGATATGAAAGAACATTTTGGGGGGGAGGGGTGGAGGTGATTGCAGTGCTTTTTTTGGGGGGGGGGGAGGTGGATGGTGAATATAGGACAGAACCTGGGAGGAGGTTAGAGGGTGAATGTTTATGAATGTAGTGGTAAATGAAGCCTACGATTTTTCTTTATAAAGTTGAGGAGCAAGTTACTTACGGTGTTTCTTGACACATTCTCCAAACCACTTGTTCTTCCCTCCTTGTTAGCAGCGACTGGCGTCGAAAGACTATGTTTCACTTACACACATGGCAGTTTTTGCCATTCTGCAGTATTCCTTCCGTTGACTTTGGGTTATTTACACTTCACCTTTGTAAACTGAACTGAAGTTATGCGTGTTCCTCACTCTGGACAGTATTACAGTATTTATGTCTGTTCGTTTGTTTTCGTGCAGGTTGTGAGTGTTTCCAACCTGCAAAACTGCATTTTTTTTTAAATCGTGTGTGCGTGTGTGTGTGTGTGTGTGTGTGTGTGTGTGTGTGTGTGTGTGAGAGAGAGAGAGAGAGAGAGAGAGAGAGAGAGGGAGAGAGAGAAGAGAGGGAGGATTTTTGTAAATTAGTGCAAATTTCTTGTACGTTTGGCAGGGATTGGGGGGGGGGGGGAGGTGATTGCAAGGCTTGTTTCTTTTTTTGAGAGGGGGTGGGGGGAGAGGTGATTGCAAGGCTTGTTTTTTTTTGGAAGGGGGGGGGGGGGGTTACCGGATGGCGATAGCTGGACAGAACCTGGAAGGAGATGATGGTTGTAAGTGGAGTCCGCGGCTGTATGTGTATACTAACTCTTATCTTCAGAGGTGAGTCGGTTTAAGGAGTCTGTGATTTGTGGTTTCCCAGATTCATTTAATTATTTATGAGTTTTTTCTTTTATGTTATGGTTTTTTTGAATGTGGTAGTTTTCTTGTAAGACGAGGAGGTGTTTTTTTTTGGTTGTGTTTATCGTTATGATTTCCTTGCCTGTGTCTCTGGTAGTAATTTTATGTTCAAAAAACAGTAGCGGAAAAGAAACAACTCATAAATAATTACCCTCCCCCCAAAAAAAAGCCTTGCAGTCTCCTCCTCCCTCCTAAGTTTCCTCTCACATCTCTTCCAAACATTAAACATACAAAACATTTCCACTAATTTACACTAACTCACACACACACACAGACACGAATTAAAAAAAAAATGTAGCTTCACAGGTTAGCAACGTTCACAGCCTGCACGGAAACAAACGAACAGGCATAAACACTGTAATACTGTTCAGAGTGAGGAACACACATAACTTCAGTTCAAGTTACAAAGTGAAGTATAAATAACCCAAATGCAAAGCGAGAAATATTGCAGAATGGCAAAAGCTGCCAAGTGCATATGTGAAACGAAGTCTTTCGACGTCAACCGCTGCTAAGGAGGAGAGAGGAAGAAGTGATTTGGGGAATATGTAAAGAAAAACCGTAAGTAACTTTCACTCCGACTTTATACACAAAACTCTGTTTTTAATTTGAAACAACCAAAAATGTACAAACATACGTACCCAGTTGGCAGAATAACCATAGAAGACGCTTAATAAATAAAAGCGAAACGCGTCTGGTGTAATTCTCTTTAACTGAATTTCAATATGCTCATGATGGAAAACCAATAACAAGTGATTTTTAACAGCTGCTGCGGAAGATGGCCATGAAAACAAACGTAGTCTCGGTGTTAATTTGTGGTGTAGTAAGCTAGTTAATGTTTCTCTTGAAACTACCATTATTTCTAATGAGATGCATCAACTCCTATAGGTAAGTACTGTTTGAAAGGACTACGTGTCTAAGATTTGCCTTATTTGGTATTTGTGTATTTAATCATTAAATTTTAAAGTATTCACTAGCTGAAGTTATATAGTTATTTTTGCTCCTTTGAAATATGTTTACTGCAGTGAATTTTGGTATAACGTGTTTTACAAGTTTTAATCATTTGTATGGTAGCTGCAAGTTCATTCTTCTGGGATTGAAATAAATCAAAATTCACGAAAGTTTTCTAAACCAGGCTTTAACTTGTATAGTTGTTACTCAAGTTGTACGAAAGTACGTCAGAAACATTCTTTACCTCAGCTATAGTTAGTGTGTAAAATTTGTGGTGTCAGCCTGGTTTCATGTGGGTCAGTATCACATTGTTAAACTGTCACTTCTTGTAGCAGCATGTCATCATTGATTGTAATATAAAGTACGTAAGATGTCTTAATCACCTCATGAAAGTTAAAAAAAAAGTTTCAGGGTTTTAATATTTAAGTCCAAATTTCTGAGTAATAAATTATTTAATGTGAAATGTGAAATTTAATTTTGGCCCATCACCTGACCACTTCCTTCCCGCTCCTACCACTACAAGCACACACGACGTGTTGCTGGTTTGAGTGACCGGTACCAGACATCCCCTTTTAACCTAACGATGCAATGTTGTTTTGGCATGCTACGACGAATGTGGGCAAGCAGTGATATGGTCAAAGACTGAAAAACATATATTGAATCTAGATTTGTTCTTGGAATGTTTGTGATGGTGACAGATCTGTAGTGTTGCACGGGATAAAGGTCAGACTGGGACGTGACAGTGTAGCTGCACGTTCACAAAGCTAACAAATGTGAGTGAGATATCTTAGTTGAGGTGTAGATTTGGTCAAAAGGTGACAGGTTGGCTGTGAGTAGCAGAAATTAACAAACGTAGTATCATAAGAATGACTATCCTTCTTGCCGGCCGGAGTGGCCGTGCGGTTCTGGCGCTACAGTCTGGAGCCGAGCTACAGCTACGGTCGCAGGTTCGAATCCTGCCTCGGGCATGGATGTGTGTGATGTCCTTACGTTAGTTATGTTTAATTAGTTCTAGGTTCTAGGCGACTGATGACCTCAGAAGTTAAGTCGCATCGTGCTCAGAGCCATTTGAACCATTTGAGCTATCATTCTCGTTATGACGTGTATTTGTCGCATATTCGATTTCGACAAGTTGTTCATGTCCACAACCTGTATGACGTTGTGGAATTTCAGTCAATTATTACTTCACAATATTGATTCATGTCAGTCACCATTTTGTGGTTAATTTTATTTATAGTGTACTGGGCACATTTGCAATGAGGAAGGCTTTCTGTCTTTCTTACTGGGAAGGTATTCAGCTGGTGCGGTCTCTGGGTGCTCTTTGTCGGTAGGAGGTGATCAGTGAATCTCATTAGATAGGACGAAGGACCCCTGGGAGACATTTTCACGGAAGTAATGGTGCAGGCTGCTTCATGCTTTTGTTGGCAGACCCTGCTCTTTCCTAGCTCGGAACGGGAGGTGCCGTGCCGCCACTGCCATCCCCAGAGAATAACGGAGCAAAGCATTTCAGCATACTCTGTTCGGGCGCCAAACGACGAGACACCGAGACGCTGTCCGACATTGTGGGTAGGTCACTCGCTTTCGCTCCAAAATTTGTTTACCCACTGGAATTGAGTCGTCGCACCACTGAACTTCGCCCGAAGAAGCTGACTACTCGATGGGACACTGCTCCATCCCAGTACCAACCACTGATTTGTTAAGGTGTATTTTGTGCACTAGAGTGGTAAGTTTCTGCAGCACACTAGGACACAACGTCCAGCCTCGTGAAACGAAACAGATGAATGATATTTGTAGGTTCAGTATTTCCTGATATGGAACACATTTGTAATAAATTTAGTTTCCACATCCAATATTAGAAAATTGGTCAGAAAGTTAGTTGCCCCCAAGAGACATCACGCAAATGCCTCGTGACACCTATTCGAGCCTTGATTGTGGTCTCATTCCGGCGGATAGAACGCAAGTTCCTTTATTTGTGCCGCGCCCAGCTGAAGTCACTCACAGATGATTAGATTTGGCAGAGCTGCCAAATTGCAGGGTTGCTAAGCGCTGCGTTTCCCCTGATGTTCCAAGGTAGCCGCCGATGGCCGGCCGAAGTGGTCGTGCGGTTCTAGACGCTACGGTCTGGAACCGCGAGACCGCTACGGTCGCAGGTTCGGATCCTGCCTTGGGCATGGATGTGTGTGATGTCCTTAGGTTAGTTAGGTTTAAGTAGTTCTAAGTTCTAGGGGACTGATGACCATAGATGTTAAGTCCCATAGTGTTCAGAGCCATTTGAACCTTTTTTTTTTTTTTTTTTTTGTAGTCGCCGATATTTTGTAGGTGATTAAGATGGAGTGATTTGGCGGGCTATTCGGAATGTGATAAGATGCCTGAGTGCTCGTCAAACCAGGAATGTGCGTGTGTAGCCTTTTGAGCACGGATGTTGTTTTACTGAAAGACGAGTATGTCCGCAGGAAACTCGCCATGAAGATATAGAAGAAAGGGCAACGTTAGTGACGGAGTGACTATACATATTGTATAAATGGATGGATGTATGTTTGTATGTTCCACATATCTTCCCAAACCACTGGACCGATTTTATACAACTTACTTATCAAAGGTGTGGGTGTGAGATTGGCGGGCTATTCGGAATGTGATAAGATGCCTGAGTGCTCGTCAAACCAGGAATGTGCGTGTGTAGCCTTTTGAGCACGGATGTTGTTTTACTGAAAGACGAGTATGTCCGCAGGAAACTCGCCATGAAGATATAGAAGAAAGGGCAACGTTAGTGACGGAGTGACTATACATATTGTATAAATGGATGGATGTATGTTTGTATGTTCCACATATCTTCCCAAACCACTGGACCGATTTTATACAACTTACTTATCAAAGGTGTGGGTGTGAGATTGAAAAAGAAGTTCAGCCCATGACGCGCAAATACACATACTTTTTAATCCAGTATTTGAGAATGAGACAGTTTAGTGACTGGCAACAAATTTTACACGTAATATCAGAAATTTACGAAACACTTTCTCGCTTACTACATTTTCACTGTTCATGCTGTAAAACTGCCGCCTCAGGCATGACATTTTAATTTATTACTCCTTTACAGCTAACTGTTTACGACACATTTTGCAGACAGTATTCACATATTCCAATCGATGTAGCTGCAAAATTATATCATCCTGTTAAAGAAATGTGACTTCATAAACACTGAGATATGTGGAAACTGCAGCGTTATGCATGACGGTTTAGTGCGACATGTGCAAACTCTAGCAAAGCTGCGGCCGAACGTCCCTCCTAAACCTCTGGAACGATTTCAACTAATTTTGTTGCACGTATTTCCTACCGTCTGGAAAGAAGTACCATGAGAGTAAGAACTAATAGCCTACTACTGTGGTGGATGCGATAACTTGATGATGGAGAAAGAAAGTGGGAAGGAGAAGACGGAAAGAAAGGTGCAAGGAGAAGATGGAGACACATAGGAGGTAGGAGAAGGTTAACACAGAGAGGGGCAGGAGGAGATGGGAGGGAAAAGGGAAGAGGATGAGATGGACGGTGAGAAGAGAGAGGAGGAAATAGATAGAGATAGGAGAGGGAGGATGGACAGATAGAGTGAGGAGCAGCAGATGGAGATGGAGAATGGCAGGAGAAGGTGCACAGTGATTTGCGGAGGAAGAAATGGACTTTGGGAAAGGGGGAGATAGAGCAACAGAAGACTGGAATAAATACATACCTGGGCAACGCTCAGTACTCTGCTAGTGTTAGAATAAGCGTCCTGGTTAACGTCCAAGGTAAGCTGATTAAGTGGACCCAAGTAATGACAGGAAAACCACACCAAAACACCACAGTACCACCTCTGTTCTGAAATGCGACCTCTGAAAATTGTGGGTTAAACGTCTCATTGGGCTGTATGTTTCCCAAACACCTTGCATCATTTGAAAAAGAGGGTATATCGCGACTCGTCGGATGACAGTGCCGCTACCAGTCAGATACTACCCAGTTTCTACGTTGTCTGGTACACTGGAGACGTGCAGCAGGGCACTCGATATCCATGTCAACTGTATGTGGAACCCTTCATAATGTTTGCTTGGAAACTGGTTGAGATGCACCAGCATTCACTGACAGATGCAATTCTTTTGCAGTTCGAAACAGATGTCACTGACAAGACGTGACACACGTCTCTGGTCTTCGTCGGTTACAATCTTTTAAAAGTATATTTCTTACCTTACTCTACATGGCAGCGAGTTGAACACCATTTTTCGTAGACTCGTGGTACAGTCTTTATTGGTAGACCAAGAAATGAGACAACTTTATACCCAACAACGATAGCGTCTTTGTGCAGTTCTCCATAGGAGAACAGGCACGATCACAGTAGGCGAGGGATAAGTAATTGCAAATGTGAAATGCCGGTACATTAACAAGCGGTGTAACAGTGAGAACGTTGAATGCAAGCTTGCTAACGTCCATGCATTGTGTCGTACGGGTACCGGATGCCTGTTTGTGGGAGGGAGTTCCATGCCTCTTGCACTTGGTCGGTCACAACAGGGATGGTTAATGCTGTTTGAGGATGACGCTGAAGTTGTCGTCCGATGATGTACCATACGCGCTCGACTGGAGCCGGATCTGGTGATCGAACAGGCCAAAGCAACATGTCGACACTCTCTAGAGCATTTTGGGTTACATCATTACAACAGCGGTATCAAGGCGAACATTATCTTGTTGGAAAACATCCCCCGGAATACTGTTCATGAACGGCAGCATAACAGGCAACATAACTAATAAATTTGCAGTCATGGTGCGTGGGATAACCACGTTCTCCTGCTGTCATAAGAAATTGTATCCCAGACCACAACTCCAAGTGTAGGCCCAGTGTGTCTAGGAAGCAGAGAGGTTAGTAGCACACCCTCAACTGGCCTCCCTACAACCAACACATGGCCATCACTGACACCGAGGCAGAACCAGATTTCATCAGAAAACGCAACAGACCAGTACCCTGCTTGCCAATGAGCTCTCGCTTGAAACCACTGAAGTCGCAAATGGCTATGGTTTGTGGTCAGTGGAATGCACTCTACAGGGCGCCTGTCTCGGAGCTGTCCTCGACGTAACAGATTTGTAACAGTTTGTTGTGTCACTGTAGTGCCATCTCCTACTCAAGTTGCTGCTGCAGATGAAGTACGATGCACCAGAGCCATGCACCGAACACGATGGCCTTTCCTCTCGGTAGAGCCACGTGGCCGTTCAGAGCGCGGTCTTTTTGCGACCGTACTTTCTCGTGATCACCGCTGCCAGCAGTCATGTAGAGTGGCTACATTCCTTCCAAATGTTTCTGCAGTATCGCAGAAGGAACATCCAGCTTCTCGTAGTCCTGTTCCACGATCTCGTTCATAGTCAGTGAGATGTTGATAAAGGCGTCTTTGTCGCCTTAAGACACTCTTGACTAACATCAACTCACCACGTCGAATCTCAAAGGTAACAGACGCTAACGATCGTACAGGGTGTATTTAAAGCAAACCTGATTTACATCCTCTCAGTTGCGCTGCTAGCGCTACTTTTACGCGACTTGGGCGACATTTGAATAGATATCATCTTTCAGATGTAGCAACACGCGTACCAACTTCCGTTTATATTGGACAACTCCTTGATGATGCTACGCTACTGGCCATTAAAATTGCTACAGCAAGAAGAAATGCAGATGATCAACGTGTATTCATTGGACAAGTAAATCATACTAGAACTGACATGAGATTACATTTTCACGCAATTTGAGTGCATAGATCCTGAGAAAACAGTATCCAGAACAACCACCTCTGGCCTTAATAACGGCCTTGATACGCCTGGGCATTGAGTCAAACAGGTTGGATGGCGTGTACAGGTACAGCTGGCCATGCAGCTTCAACACGATACCGCAGTTCATCAAGAGTAGTGACTGGCGTATTGTGACGAGCCAGTTGGTCGGCCACCATTGACCAGACGTTTTCAGTTGGTGAGAGATCTAGAGAATGTGCTGGCCAGGGCAGCAGTCGAACATTTTCTGTATCCAGAAAGGCCCGTACAGGACCTGCAACATGCGGACGTGCATTATCCTGCTGAAATGTAGGGTTTCGCAGGGATCGAATGTAGGGTAGAACCACGGGTCGTAGCACATCTGAAACGTAACTTCCACTGTTCAAAGTGCCGTCAATGCGAACAAGAGGTGACCGAGAAGTGTAACCAATGGCACCCCATACCATCACGCCTGGTGATACGCCAGTACGGCGATGACGAATACACGCTCTCCAATGTGCTTTCACCGCGATGTGGCCAAATACGGATGCGACCATCATGATGCTGTAAACAGAACCTGGATTCATCCGAGAAAATGACGTTTTGCCATTCGTGCACCCAGGTTCGTCGTTGAGTACACCATCGCAGGCGCTCCTGTCTGTGATGCAGCGTCAAGGGTAACCGCAGCCGTGGTCTCTGAGCTGATAATCCATGCTGCTGCAAACGTCGTCGAATTGTTCGTGCAGATGGTTGTTGTCTTGCAAACGTCCCCATCTGTTGACTCAGGGATCGAGACGTGTCTGCACGATCCACAGCCATGCGGATAAGATGCCTGTCATCTCGACTGCTAGTGATACCAGGCCGTTGAGATCCAGCACGGCGTTCCGTATTACCCTTCTGAACCCACCGATTCCATATTCTGCCAACAGTCATTGGATCTCGACCAACGCGAGCAGCAATGTCGCGATA
The DNA here is from genome assembly GCF_021461385.2 of Schistocerca piceifrons. Taxonomy (NCBI): domain Eukaryota; kingdom Metazoa; phylum Arthropoda; class Insecta; order Orthoptera; family Acrididae; genus Schistocerca; species Schistocerca piceifrons. Next base: position 545,990,250 of record NC_060139.1, on the reverse strand, counting down.
CGATAAACCGCAATCGCGATAGGCTACAATCCGACCTTTATCAAAATCGGAAACTTGATGGTACGCATTTCTGCTTCTTACGCGAAGCATCACAACAACGTTTCACCGGGCAATGCTGGTTAACTGCTGTTTGTGTATGAGAAATCGGTTGGAAACTTTCCTCGTGTCGTGCCGTTCTAGGCGCTTCAGTCTGGATCCGCGTGACCTCTACGGTCACAGGTTCGAATCCTGCCTCGGGCATGGATGTGTGTGATGTCCTTAGGTTAATTAGGTTTAAGTAGTTCTAAGTTCTAGGGGACTGATGACCACAGATGTTAAGTCCCATAGTGCTCAGAGCTATTTGAACCATTTTTTTCCTCATGTGAGCACGTTGTAGGTATCTCCAGCGGCGCCAACCTTGTGTGAATGCTCTGAAAAGCTAATCATTTGCATATCACAGTATCGTATTCCTGCCGGTTAAATTTCGCGTCTGTAGCACGTCATCTTCGTGGTGTAGCAACTTTAATGGCCAGTAGTGTATGTTTTTCTTTTGACCGTTGAGCTTGTGAAACATTGGAAATGAAACTTCTCAAGGTAAAGTAATATTACTATCCACGATCATTATTTATGTAATAAGCAGTTATACCCTCTCATAACGTCCACCCCATACTCAAACAAAGTGGTACGTCACATATGAATAAATAAAGATAGCTAACCTGTTAAAAGGAGCTGAAAGCGAGGAGGAGCAGACGTTAATACACAAGTGAGCAGCGCCACCAGTAGCAGGTGTAGGCTCCGTGACTCGGCGGCTCCATGAGCTGCTGAGGGGGACAGCGGCGCGCCTGAGGAGGGAGCGGCCGGCAGCTGTGGCCGGCTCTACAGCTGTGGAGCTGGGCGTGGCCCGCACTGCGTGGCCCCTCCGCCTTTCCTTTTGCCTCCTTATGATGTCCCCCTTTGTGGACCTCATTTACTGGCCACTGTCACCGAAGGCGCGAGCGTAGCTTTGGACCGAGCCAGACCACGGAGAGGCGGTCACGGGCTATCGGGACTCGCTTCACATCGTTATCTGTAGAGCTGAATGCTGACTGCCCGGCGTGACAGGATATAACGCTGTGTCCGTTTCATTACGGAAAGACTTGGACGAAAGTTACGGAACATTTATAACACCTGTAGTCACAAAGAATTCTCATCAAGAAGCAAGTTTATAATTCAGACGAACTTTTATCTGTGCGATGGTAGTAGTGCGTAAAAAAGAAAAAACCGCTACCAGTATTATTCGGTCAGTGTTCTTCTAACGCAGTGTAACCTGAACTTTTAGTGGCCTGTCAAAGTGCGCCGTTTGTATGTTAAGAGCACAGGTGTTGAGTAGGCCTGCTCACGGAGGCTGTCACCTACGTTCCAAATTAGGAACACACAGGAACCTGGCGTCACAAATGTCCGATAAACGTTGCAGTGACTACAGGTAAGATCAAATTATAGGTCAGGAAACGCTGTAAGTACAACGTAATCTTGCTAGGAGCTGCAGTTCCTTCTGATAGCGTTACCACGACGAAAACGCTCTTGCCTCGTCAACTACAACAGGTACAGTCAGATCACCGAAGTTAAGCAACACCGGGCGTGTCCGGTACTTGGAAGGGTCATTTTACGGGTGCGTCACTCTCGGTTGGCAATGTCCTGGATTTAATTCCATTCCTCCCCTCAGTGTCTCATGAAGTGAGGGCGTGGGACACTGTTGATGTTGATCTGCCCGTCGGATCCGCCCGTCGGATGGGGATGCTACGTTCAGCGGCCACTTTCATGCTATTCGAGAGGGGTAGGCTATGTGCCAGTACAGAGATTCGTCCTGTTGTTTGTTTCAGCAAAATCGCACAAACCAAAGTGACACTATACCACCATTACAGTCATCTAGACGTATCAGATACACTTAATACACAGATCTCACACTTCGCGAAGGCAATGTGCCTGTGTGCGCCAATAATGGAAAAAAGATTTACAACTAGGCGGGTGAACGTGTCTTTGGTGGTCTCCCAGCCAATCATGCCTCAAGACTACTTTTTTTTTTATCACAAATCGTTGTGCAGAGCATTCATGCCCCTTTCTTTTATCATAGGCTGAATGTACACTAAGGGAAGACACAGCCTACACAATTACTCTAATTTCTCGTGCTACTGTAGCAAATAATTACTCACAAGTTTAATCTTAAAAAGAAAACCCGGTAACTATGGATATTCGAGGATGTCAGCACTGGTCACAATCACGTTAAGGCCATTTGCAGCACTTATACGTCTTTCTGTACCTTTTTGCTACTGTTACCGAAATGCATCATCTCTCGTGATTCAGATTTTGTGGAGAACTATAGTTAACACCAGAATGAGCTTCCTAGCAGATTAAAACTGTGTGCCGGACCGAGACTCGAATTCGGGACGTTGCCTTTCAGAGGCAAGTGCTCTACCATCTGAGCTACCCAAGCACGACGCACGGCTTTACTGCTGCCAGTACCTCGTCTCCTACCTTCCAAACTTCACAGAAGCTCTCCTGCGAACCTTGCAGGACAAGCACTACTGATAGAAAGGATGTTGCGGAGACATGGCTTAGTCACAGCCTGGGGATGTTTCCAGAATGAGATTTTCACTCTGCCCGCGAAAGGAAAAAGGTCCCGAGTTGGAGTCTCGGTCCGGCACACAGTTTTAATCTACCAGGAAGTTTCGTATCAGCGCACATTCCGCTGCAGAGTTAAAATCTCATTCTGGAAACATCCCCCAGGCTGTGGCTAAGCCATGTCTCCGCAATATTCTTTCTTTCTGGAGTGCTAGTTCTGGTAGGTTCGCAGGAGAGCTTCTGCAAAGTTTGGAAGGTAGGAGACGAGGTACTGGCAGAAGTAAAGCTGTGAGGACGGGGCTTGGGTAGCTCAGTCGGCTTTCAGCCGTGTTACCGTGCGGACGGGCTCGGCGCGCCGGGCAGTGCTCCGCAGGTGTTGTTGTTTACCCGCTAGCGCGCGGTCGCGTCGTTGTCTTGCCGTATAGTACCTGTACCGACCCGACATGGCGTTCTCATATCGAAAAGCTACAATCAAACTAACGTTCAACGCATCGTACACGAGACCGAAGGCCCATGAAATTGAACGGTTTCTACGAGACATCTTGCACATAGAACCACAAGAACTGATAGGAATTCATCTGTCTATTGTAACCAGCACAGTGTACCTCAAACTGATTGACGAAACGGCCTGCGACAGATTACTCCAACGATCTGCAAACGGCTTTCGCTTCTGTCACGCAGACGGTAACGTGAGCGTGGTAGGAGTTGACCATGCTGGTCTGGGGGTGCGTACCGTGCGCATCTTTGAACTACCGTTCGAAGTCCCTGCCAACCTAGTCGTTGATGCGCTGCGGCCGTACGGCACAGTTCTGAGCCACACAGAGGAGAAATGGAACACATTCGAAACGTACCCTGTCCTTAACGGGGTACGACAAGTGCGCATAGAACTTAAGAAGCACGTTCCATCGTATGTTTTCGTTGGTGGCTGCCGCGCAATTGTTATATATGATGGACAACCGAGGACCTGCTCGGGCTGCGGCCAGGAGGGCCATGTTAGAACTGAGTGTCTGCAGCGCCGCCTCGTTCAGGTGCCCCGCAATGAACTTCCCCAACGATCCACTATGACCTCTCTCCCGCTAACATATGTGGAGGCGGCACGACATGATGTGATGGATGATCAAAACCTGCTACCTCCTCAAGCCGCTGCCACCTCCGTTGGAGAGTCAGCGCCGTCGACGACGCCGCAGCCCAACGGTGCAGAGGTTCCTACAGCCTCCGCCCACCGCAGCGTCGTGGGCACCCAGCCACCGTCACTGTCGGGATCAGACACAGGGGTTCCTAGCGACCGAGACTGTGTCGAGCCCCGCCCTCCAGTGGATGTCGAATCTCGGACCCGAAAGCAAAAATCACCCAAGCGACACAAGAAGAGGCGATTGTCAGCTGACGAACAGGACAGGAATGTGAAGCCGGCGGAAGACATCGACTTCGTTGACTCGCCCACAATTGCAACGGACTCCAGTGGCATCATTCACCAGAAGGTGCCTGAAGACAAGGAACACTCTCCTAAATCTGGTGGCCCAGAAAACGAGGCGCACTGCGTCGACTCCCAAAATGTGGGCTCCTGTGAAAGCGTCCAGCCCCCAATGACATCACAATCGTCTCTTGGTGATTGGGCAGACGATATGGAGGCAGATGATGCACAGCAAACATCGATATCTCCACCAGAGCCCATGGCTGACAATGAGCCCGGAGGGCTCTGCCAGTCAGGGACTCCTACGGCACAGTAATGCACAGCATGCAGGTGGATGGCTGTGTGGTGTGTGGTGTGTGAAATCACTGTGGGGTTGCACCGGCACACTGCCTCCGCCTCTTGATATGTCTCAGTCATACCGTGTGGGAACAGTCAACGTAAATGGTGTCCACTCCACTGTCAAGACCCGCATGTTACACGACATGATCAGAGCGGCAGACTTGGACATTGCCCTTCTTCAGGAGGTCCGTCCCGAGCTGTGTTTAGACCTATATGGCTACACCACGTACAGCCTACCCGTAGGTGATGGCGCAGGAGGAACGGCCATCCTTCTCCGAGATGGCATAGACGCGACGGACGCGACGTACTTGCCGAACGGGCGAGGCATCGCACTCACACCTGGCGCAGTGCGCCTCATTAACGTCTACGCGCCCTCCGGTAATTCGCACCGTGGTGACAGGCATGTCTTCTATTCGGAGGAATTGGCCCCACTTTTGCAAGGACATATGGACCATTACATAGTGGGCGGCGATTTTAACAGTGTTCTGCGGCCCGAGGACCAGATACCGCATTACGTCCCATGCCCCGCTCTACAAGCATTGATACGTGACCTCGCGCTCCACGACACATGGCTCTTGCATCATGGGACCCAGAGTGGATATACGCACTTTACCAGCCATTCTGCCAGTCGTCTGGACCGGATATACGTCTCGCGTGCCCTCCGCACAGCAACCCGTGATGCAGAACTCTGGCCGACGGCCTTCACGGACCATCTCGCGTACATCTGCACTGTCACCTTGCCACGACAACTCACAAGACGCAGCAGGGGCCCGTGGACGCTGAACGTCTCCCTCCTTCGCGAGGAAGCGTGTCGGCGAGCAGTCACTGACACGTGGCGTCGATGTATCAGGCGCCTGCCTATGTATGTTTCCACGTTGCTGTGGTGGCTGGGATGTGTCAAACCTGCCCTCCGAAAGACCTTGATGGCCTACGGGCGTGACAGATCGAACTGGCAAAGGGCAACATCGGAATTTTACTATACAGCGTTACGTGAGCTGGCGACGCAACCGCCGTCTCCCGAACGTCAGATGTCCGTACAACGCATCAAAGCTCGTCTACTTCGCATCAGGACAGAGCAGCTAGACGGTGTCCGCATCCGTGCGCGAGTGCAAGACTGTATCCCCAACGAAACAGCGTCAGTGTATCACATTGTGCGCGAGAGGCGCCACCGCAAACGTCAGCTCATTACGGCGGTAAACACGGAGGACGGCGGGCGCGCAGTGACACAAGCGGACATCGCGCACACGTTCGTCAGACACTATGGGACCTTGTACATGGAAGATCCGCGGAATGTACGTGATTATGACGGGCTGTTGCACGATTTTCCCGCCCCTCGGGACGTGGCACCCGATGATAGTCTGCTGTTGCCCATTACACCCGACGAGCTGACATCGGCCTTGGCACGTGGAGCACCGAACAAGTCGCCTGGACCGGACGGTTTACCCCTGGAATTCTACCGCACTTTTTACCACCTTATGGGTGACAAGTGGCTCCAAATGTTTCAAGACCTGATCCGCCCTGATTTCACTGTCCCCACAGAATTCACAGAAGGCATCTTGATCCCAGTTCCGAAACCGAATGGTGGTTGTAGGTGGCAGGATTTTCGCCCACTCACACTCCTCAACAACGACTACAAGATCTTCGCCCGTATCCTCCACGCGCGTCTCCACACCGCTATCGGGAAAGCCATCCACACCGATCAGACATGTTTAGGTGGTGTCAGCAACATTCATACGGCGCTAGGAGCATACCGCGACGTAATTGCTTTGACGGCGGCCTGCAAAATACGAGGCGCCCTTGTCGCCGTAGATTTTGACCACGCATTCGACCGCGTCGATCACGGCTTCTTACGCGCAGTTTTGCATCGCATGGGCCTCTCTCCGGAGTCTGCACAGGTGGTCCTTCGACTGGTCCACGGAGCGCGCTCCCGCATGATGGTCAACGGTTATCAGTCTGGTCACATTGTTGTTGGACGGTCAGTGCGACAAGGGTGCCCCCTGTCGGGCATATTATTTGCTGCAGCACTTGAACCAGCTTTACATGGTCTACGGCAGCGATTAACTGGTATCTCCTTGCGGGACGTGACCTTTTGTTGTGGTGCATTCGCCGATGACGTGGTGTTCCTGGCCAGATCAGAGGATGAAATGCATATGGCGCTACAGTGGCTACGCCAGTACGGGGCGGTCGCTGGGAGCGTCATCAACGTGAAGAAGACAAAATACATGGATGTCGGAGGGGGGATTTCCCACACAACGGCGGTGCCCTTTGACAAGGTGCCCGTACTCAAGTGTTTAGGAGTGCAATTCTATAGCAATTTCCGCCGCACGGCGGCGGCTACGTACCGCCGGCTCCTACACCAGACACGTGCTCTGCTGCAGGACAACAAACTGCGTCGCTTGGATATGCTCCTAAGAACACGTTATGTCAACACCTATCTTGTCTCAAAACTGAACTATTTTGCGCATATCCTTCCCTTGACAGCTACGATGGCCGACAGATTTCAAGCAGCATATGGACATTTCGTAAGCACCGGTCTGGTTTTTAAAGTCCGATACGCCACCCTGACACTGCCGCAGCGGGCGGGCGGTATCGGTTTAATTCACGTATATAACCGTGCGCGATCGCTTTATCTCAACACTATGCGTCGCACGTGGGCCTCTGCCCACGCCACTCTGACGGGCACCCTGATAGCGGAAGTGGCACCACACTCTCTGCATCCCCCGGTTTCTGTAGGACACATTTCACCGGCACTCACCCACATCAGAGACTTCTTTATTGACTTCAGCTACTTACGTTCAGAACTTCCGACGACACGGAAGCCCAGCACAAAAGACTATTATCGCCTCTATCAGCAGCGGCAACCTGTAAATACGATCACCCACAGACACCCTGAAGTTGCCTGGAACACGGTGTGGCGAGCGGTCCACACGCCTTTTCTACCTACGACGGTGCGTTCATTGTGGTACGTAGTTGTGAATGGGAAGTTCGCTACTCGTCAGAGGTTACATTCCATACATCTGACGGACGACCCCTTGTGTCCGACATGCTCAGTCGCTGACTCGGATGCACACCGTCTGACGTGTGCCGCGACCAGCGAGTGCTGGCTACTGACGCAGCGCATGCTGGCGTTACTCTTGCGGCGATTGCCGGAGTCTATCTCCCCTGATGACGTATTGCGCCCCGACGTCGTATACTTTCCATCAACCAGAACGAACGCCGTTAACTGGCTAAAAGGCATGGCCGTTCACTACATATTTTGCGATGCTCCCAAAGGCACACTCGACTTTTGGTCCCTATTGATGACGACACATGCAGGTTTCAGCCGCCACCCGAAGTACAGAACTCGTTTCGCAAATTATTTAGGTTCATTATTTGCGGATCCTCCTGCTCACTGGGGCGTTCCGGGTATGAGACGCTGAAAATGAAGACGAATCCTGGAGCATATTGATCCTCTACGGACGGAATAGGGGGGAACCCCTCCCAACAGGCGAGAAGACGACTCGGACGCTCGGCTACGGCAGTTGTAGGATCTTTCTTTGTAATGAAACAAAATAAATCTATAATACAAAAAAATGTTGTAAAAATTAAATAAATAAATAAAAAGAACGACATCGACAAACCCACTCCATCCTCTTCCTGATCCTTCGATCCTCGAACTCGAACACGTTGCTTGGGCATGGCGGCGAGATGGCCAGGCTTCGGGTGTCGACCCCTGCCCTACCCGTCGTCCTGCTCCTGCAGCGGTTCATTAGGGCAAAAAAAAAAAAAGATAGTACAGCACTCGCCCGCGGAAAGCAAAGGTCCCGAGTTCGAGTCTCGGTCCGGCACACAATTTTAATCTGCTAGGAAGTTTTATAGTTAATACCATCCACTGAAAAAAGATGTGATAGTCATCCCCGCAGGAAACAGAAATTAGTTAAATGTCACACTGGTGTATTCAGTGTATGTTGAGACCGAGTCAGACAGCACCTGTAGGAGTGCGTTCACTGCTAAACCTTACCTTTAATCTTAAAAGATAAATTTTCATTTTTCTCGTTGAAGTCATCTTAACCGTACGGCCATTTCTGTTGCTGCTGCACTCCTGCCTCGAGATCGCATATTTGACAGCATTCGTTTCTGAAGTGACACTCTTTTATAACTGACAACTCATTAATGTGAAACAGTCGTACAAAATCAAACTGCGGTATTCAGAGGCTGCTTCTAATATTTCCTGTAGAAGAATGAATTTTTTATCACACTGTATTAAAAAATACCTAGGGAAACACCTTGAACTACAACAAAAATAATGATTACTAATAAAAGTAGTAAATAATATGAATGAAAGTAAGTATAAATAATGGTACATCCTCAAGTCTTCGGAATCCATATTGCTTTTCACCACACTTCAAGTAAAAACACACTTTAACACATTCGCAAGCGCAGAGCGATTTCAAGCTTCAGATGCACTGCAAGGGGGACGTAAATACAGACTAGCTCTACCGCGTATCAGTGCACAGTAAGCAGATGACACACTGCCTCAACAGTGCCGCAACCATCAGATTATCGCCGGAATTTATGCTTTCACGGAATTTTTCACACATGGAAAGTGGAATTTTGACCAGCTTATCGGGCAGAATACCTCTTATGTGCGCCACCTTCGAAGAATCTCAGTCACGACGGCGTCTATAACTTTTGGCCATCTTTCAATACAATATTATAATATATAATAGTTTTTCAATATTTGTCGTTGGAATCTCAATATTTTTGTATGGATTTGTACAGTTTCGGACTTAGTTAAATAACTTGAAGATCACCTAAGTTTGGAAAAATGACCTAATTAATGTGCGTGAATGGAACTGGGAGGAATTCACTGATAGACTTCACTGTAAATTAGAGTGTTAGAGTAGAAAAAGCGTTTTTTTTTCGAAAACATCCGAAATATGGAAATAATTTTCAGCTAGCGTTTGAGCCTCAACGTTTCGTACGCCGTGAAATGTGTACAAAATTTTATGCACTTTCATTCTGATAGCTTCCGAATTATAAGCAAAAAACTCAAAAACTGAGATTATTTATGTTTTTACATTTTTTCACTGTTGCGCCACGAAATTTTGTTCGCAAATCTCAGATTCGGATTCAGCACTCCAAAGACACGTATAGAATAGAAGAAATAAAAACTGTCTGCTGTGATCTGGGCATCATGAACGAAAATGAAAGTTGGGTTTCATACCTTGTAGCTTGTAGCCAGCGTAATGATTTGCAAACGGGAGTCGTTCGATCCGCGAAAGTCGTCATCACGGAGCACAATGTATTTTCCGTTATGCTATTAAAAGTCGAAGTCAATGAAACAACTTCCATTTCAGCAAGTTGGTCTTGCAATAGTTCATTTACATTGGAACAACCATCGTCTTTTTCCAGTCACGTGCCATGCTTCCTTCCGTTTCTGTAATCTCGCCAAGCTGTTAAAACTGGACCAAACTTCGAGAAGATTTCGCACAGATTTTCTGTTCGTGACTGATTTATCGTGTAACCGAAGTTTAACGGATTCCTTTTACCACTCATGTGGATGACCTCACACTTTTCGTTATTTAGGGTCCACTGCCAATTTTCGCACCATTCAGATATGTTTTCTAAATCGTTTTGCAATTTGTTTTGATCTTATGTTGACTTTATTAGTCGATAAACGACGCATCATCTGCAAACAACCTAAGACGGCTGCTCAGATTGTCTCCCAAATCTTCTATATGGATAAGTAACAGCAACGGGCCTGGAACACTAACTTGGGGAACGCCAGAAATCACTTCTGTTTTACTCGATAACTTTCCGTCAATTACTGTTAACTGTGACCTCTCTGACAGGAAGTCACAAATCCAGTCACATAACTGAGACGATATTCCATAAGCACGCAATTTCACTATAAACTGCTTGTATGGTACAGTGTCAAAAGGTTTCTAGAAATCCAGAAATACGGAATCGATCTGAAATCCTTTGTCAATAGCACTCAATATTTCATGCGAATAAGGAGCTAGTTGTGTTTCACAAGAAAGGTTTTTGTAAACCCATGTTGACTGTGTGTCAATAGACTGTTTTCTACAAGGTAATTCATAATGTTCGAACACAATCCTGCTGCATATCGACGTTAATGATAGGGGCCTGTAATTAAGTGTGCTACTCCTACTACCTTTCTTGAATATTGGTGTGACCTGTGCAACTTTCCAGTCTTTGGGTACGGATCTTTCGTCGAGCGAACGGTTGTATATGATTGTCAAGTATACAGATAATGCATCAGCATCTCCGAAACGAACCAAATTGGTATACAGTGTGGACCAGGAGACTTGCTTTTATTGATTCAAGTTGCTTCACTACTCTGAGGATGATTACTTCTACGTTACTCATGTTGGCAGCTGTTCTTGATTCGAATTCTGGAATATTTACTTCGTCTTCTTTTGTGAAGGCATTTCGGAAGGCTGTGTTTAATAACTCTGCTTTGGCAGCACTGTCTTCGGTAGTATCTCCATTGTTATCGGGCAGATAACGCATCGATTGTTTCTTGCCGCTAACATACTTTACATACGACCTGAATCTCTTTGGATTTTCTGCCAGGTTTCGAGACAAAGTTTCGTTGTGTAAACTGTTATAAGCATTTCACATTGAAGTCCGCGCTAAATTTCGAGCTTCTCTAAAAGCCCGCCAATCTTGGGGATTTTGCGTATGTTTAAATTTGGCATGTTTGTTTCGTTGTTTCTGCAACAGTGTTCTGACCCGTTTTTTTGTACCAAGGAGGATCAGCTCCGTCTTTTGTTAATTTATTTGGTATAAATCTCTCAATTGGAGCCGATACTGTTTCTCTGAATTCAAGCCACATTTGGTCTACACTTACATCTGATTTTTTGAATAGTAATGTTTTTCGCTTATTTTTGGAGGATTTGGGGGTTACAATATTCAGTCTCGCTACTACAACCCTGTGTTCACTAATCCCTATGTCCGTTTTGATGCTCGTTATTAACCCAGGATTATTTGTTGTTAAGAGGTCAAGTGTGTTTTCACAACCATTTACTATTCACGTGGGCTCATGACTAACTGCTCGAAATAATTTTCATAGAATGCGTTCAGCACAATTTCAGATGATGCTTTATGTGTTTCTCCGGAATTAAACATGTATTTACGCCAACATATCAAGGGTAAATTAAAGGCACCACCAACTATAATCGTATGAGTTGGTTACGTATTTGAAATCAAACTCAAGTTTGCAATGAAATGAACACTCTTAGCTCCTTAGAGGCGTTGACATACGTCAACGGGGACAGATGAAAATGTGTGCCCCGACCGGGACTCGAACCCGGGATCTCCTGCTTACATGGGAGACGCTCTACCCATCTTTTTTTTTCTCTTTTTTTTTCTTTTGGAACTACAAAAAAAAACCCTAAGTGCCACCGCCACTTTTCATCCTATAACAAAAAAATCTGGTCCACTTCAGGCGTTGGCTCCTGACTAAACCTACTCCAGAGAGCTACCTATATACCAGGGGAAATATGGGAAATCAAGTTTAGGGCTATCCTTACAAACAAAACAAAATCTTCCTCTTTCTGAATATTATTTTTATTGTTTTTATGGTTTTTATTTTTTTATTTTTGATCTCTTTTCTTTTCTTTTTCTTTCTTTTTTTTTCTTTTTTGTTATTTAATTGATCAGAGGCCTTCTGCGACCCGCTGGTACTATGTTGAGTCACGTCTTCTCGAAATTGATGTGTTCCGTTAAATTCTTCAGAAATGTTCATTGGTTCAAACAGGAAACCTTCTCTCTTGGCTTAACACATTCCAGCTGCGAGGCGGGTCGTGGAAAGCGCTCCCAAGGAAGTTTGAGAAAAATTGTCTGTATTTTGGGTGACGGACAACGACATAATGACGGTCATTGAGGTATGTCCAAAAATCGAGTACAGAGTCTACAGTTTGTCCAAATAGGTAGTGAATGGCATGTCCGCGAATCCAATTCACAGCATTGGTCTTTGTCCGAGGAAAATAGTCACGTTCCGGAAATAATAATGAAAGGGGAGTAATCCGATCCGGAATGTCCCGCGTTAGAAAAGCCACAATACGACGAACCAAGTGCCAAACCTCCGCCGCCGGTCCGCAAACAAAACGATGTTCATCATTGTCAGGCACTCCACACGTGGAACATAGAGGTGATTGGGCGAGGTGGATACGATGAAGGCGAAATTGGTTGATTTGCTACCATTGACAGTTAGGTTCCAGACAGATTGAACATTCGTGTCAAGGTAACAGGCGAACACCGCGCGCCATACATGACGCCAGTCAACCTGGAGGAACTTTTGTTCAATCGGGTTAGGTGGACGACCTAATTGGAGGATATTGTATACTGCATTTGTCTTGAGTAAAAGTTGTCTTGGTAAGGTGAGGCGTAGATAACTGAGTTCAAGAAAGAAGTATCGTATATAATGGCACTGGGCCGGAACATCCGAGATCATCACTGGGGCTGACAGTGAGACCGGCGAATATGCCGACAGGAGGAGACCAGTGAGGCTCGTTGGGCAACCTGTCCATACTGTCATCTGGGAGCTGACAAATAGGGCGCGAGCTCTATCCGGCACGTGAAACAGACCTATCCCACCTCGTTCACGGGGAAGAGTAAGGGTTGCATAGTTAACTTTGAACAACAGCCCAGAGCTGACGAAAGATGCCATCGCTGCCAACATGCGACGTGCCACAGTAAGAGCGGGAAAGGTAGAACTTGTGCTACATGGGGAACTCGGGATGCGATATATATATATATATATATATATATATATATATATATATATATATACTTATCGAACTCGTTGGAGTATATCTAGGGATCGAAGGCGATGGTCCATAAGACCTGCTCTGATCATTAAAAGGAGGCGTCGGCAGTTGATGGTGGCTGAACGCCGGAGATCAGATGAAAAATCTATTCCCAAACAGCGAATGGTACCAACGGTGGTGAGAGGTGCAACGCTCTCCACAGGAAGTCCCGTGCCAATGAACATAACTTGTGACTTACGTACGTTTAAAGAGCTACCCGATGCCTCACCATAAGTCGCTACCCACGTCAAACCAGCTCGAAGCTCGTCGGCATTACGTAAACAGATGACTACATCGTCAGCATAGGCCGTGCAACAGAATCGGTAGCGATCTATGGACAACCCTACCAAACGTTGTCTTAGTCCACATTGCAGGGATTCTAAGGAAAAGGCGTACAAAATCGCTGATAGAGGGCAACCTTCACGAACGGATCGACCTATTTTTATCGGAGGAGTGAGTTCCATTGCACATAATCCTGGATGAGGCATCCCACAGAAGGCGCATCACTACCGTGATAACGGCGATTGGGAAACCCATATGGTGGAGAACGGCCGTAAGGAACGAATGGTCAACCCTCTCAAAAGCTTGACTAAAGTCCAAAGACGCAAGTGCCCCAGACAGGCGTTGTGCCTTGGTAACGGCGATCATATCCCTGTAGCGGCATAAAGCCGTGCGGATATTATTATCCCCTCCCAAAGATGCTTGGTCTGGCGACACAACATATCGGGCAACGTTTTTAAGTCGTGCCGCCAAAAGGCGAGTGAAGATTTTCATATCACTGTTAAGGAGGGTAAGGGGCCGATAATCACTGATATTGTTGCCACCATGCGGTTTATGTACAGGAATACTAATTCCTTCCATGAAAGCGTCCGGCACAGGTACTTCCGGAGACATCAGACAGATGGAGGTGAAGGTGGACTCTAACAAATCACGGAAGGTGCGATAAAATTCGAGGGGAAGACCGTCGGGTCCTGGAGAGCGATTGATGGTTCCTGCCCGAATCGCATCGCGGATTTCATCATCAGTCACCTCTGACATCAAGTCAATCGCCGCATCTCCTGGGATACCACCGAAGTTGAGCTGTAAGACTTCCTCGATCAACTCTGGGGAATGTGGAATTGCGGCGTAGAGCTGCTGGTAATGGGCGTGAAGCATATTCCCTATTGCAGATTGAGTTACATAGTGACGCCCTTCTTGGTCTGTTAGGACGTGAATCAATTTTCGGCGTCGATTTTGGCGTTCTTGGATGATATGGAACATCGACGGATGTTCATGTGGCATGCGATCAGCAGTACGAGATCGTACTATCGCTCCTTCCAAATGCCTCCGCATGAGATTGGAGATTTGTACCTTAGCATGGTTCGTCCTTGTATGGCGCTCAGGGGAGGCTGGCATCGTGGAGCATTCTCGTAGGATCCTGTAGTAAAAGTCGAGAGTGCCCCTCCTCCAGGTGACAACATCTTTGCCATACCGGTTCAAAGTTTTTCGAAGAGCAGGTTTTGCACACTGGATCCACCAGGATATGGTAGACGGATACGTGGGACGGCGTCTATTACATGTGATCCAAGTGTCTTCTATTAGAAGTCGACAGTCAGGTGAATTAAGAAGTGCCGTGTTCAGTTTCCATAAACCACGTCCGTGCCATACTGCCTGTCTTGTGAGAACAACATCACAGGAGTAATCCTCATGATCGGAGAAAGCAACAGGGCAGATTTCAGCATGTCGAGTGTGTTGAATTAGGGATGATGTAGATGCGATCCAGTCGGCTAGAGGAGTGCGTAGTGTAGTACGTAAAGCCCATAAGATCACCGTGAACATGTCTCCACGTGTCGACAAATTGTAGCCGCGTGACGACTGTTTCCAGAGCTGCGCATGGTGAGCGACGCGGCAATTGATCCTGAGGTCGCTGGGTGCAGTTGAAGTCTTCACCCATGACCCAGTCATCGTGTGGTCCAATGAAAAGGGGTGTAACTTCATTCGCGAAGAAGGCAATACGTTCACGACGGTAGCTGGAGCCCGACGGCGCATAAATGTTGACGATGCGTACATCAGAGAGTAAGGGCCATACCTCTGCCGTTGGGGAGGTATAGAACATCTTCGGCAGGAAGACCTTCTCGTAAGATGATGGCAACACCACTGCGGGTGTCCGAAGACGGAGAAAGATGCGCCGTGGTGCGTCGGTGGTGAAAAATCGGCGACATGCACTTCCTGAAAAAGCGCAATATCTATGTCCGCATCATAAATCATATAGCGGAGCAGCGCTAGTTTGTGTGGCGCACGAATGGTCGCGAGGTTAATCGTTGCGACACGATAATGCTGGTGTTGGAGTCCCACAGGCACAAGTGGGGCTCCTTCTTCAGGAGCGAGAGGTCGTCGATCTTGCCGGTCCGCCGAAGAGGTTGTTATTGTGGAGAGTTTGCGGGCGCGGGCGCAACCGATGGGGGCGCCCAATCATCAGCACCGTCCACCCCAGTCCCTTCGATCTCCACGTCGTCTGCCCAGGAGACTGATACTGCAGTAGGGCATCGGCTGTGCATATCATCCACGTGGAGAGGAGACGTAGTTTTCGGCTCAGCGGATAGCCTCTCTTCAACGTCGACCTGTGGGGGCGACGACGCCAGTAAGGAGGGGTGTTCGTTGCCAGTGGTCGCCTGTGGCGGGTCGTTCGCATCAGACTTTTGGTCATCAAAGAGCGGCTTGTCGTCCATCTTCGGGTCTGCATCCCTGGTATCCATCCGTAGAATGGATTCATCAGGGGGTGTACGGCAACGTTTCTTTCTTTTTCGTGTCGACCCTTGTTTTCGAACATGTCGTTCCGTGTCTGATTGCGGGTGGCTTTCGTCTGACTCAGGACCAGCCTGAAGGAAAGCAGAAGTAGGTACCACTCCCGAATCAACGTCCATCTCAGTAGTATTTTCAGTCACATTGCTGCGAAGATTCGGCAGGTCAGGATCTGGCGTCTGTGGCACCTCAGAAGGAATCTCAGTAGCGGTTGCATCTACCTGATCAGACGACGTCAATGGAGCCGGAAGACCCTGTGTAGAGGTGCTACATTCCTTGGCAACCTTGGCATATGTGACAGGGATCTGAGTAATCACCGCTGGGGACGCTTCCTCGCCGACCGGCGACTGGATCAGGCGGCGTCGCATGCAGGCGGATCTGACGTGGCCTTCTTGTCCACAACCCGCACATGTTCGGGGTTGGCCATCGTACATGACAATGGCTCGCACCCCGCCAATTGTCAGGTATGATGGTATATGTTTTTTCAGTTCAATTTTGACCTGACGCACACCATTAAGGACATGGTAGGTCGTGAAGGTTTGCCATTTTTCCTCTACGTAACCGATGGCGTTACCGTATGGTTGTAACGCAGAGACAACTTCGTCCTTCGGCACTTCAAAAGGTAGTTCAAACACACTAATCGTGCGTTGACCGTACTCTGCGAGTTCAAGTGCTACAGCTCCGACGTGACCATCAGAGTATTTGAACTTAAGTCCATTGGCATGGCGGCGAATAACATCTTCACACACCTCGATGTCTGTCATTTTAATATAAACGACACTACTCATGATCGAGAAATGGATTCCTATAACGTGGTTAGGATCTAAACGAACTTCTTCGCGTATGAACGTTTCAACTTCATGTTCAGCTGGGAAGGAAACTTTAAGGGTCGTACGTGCTCGACATGTTGTTCACGGTGGACGGTGGACGGACACAAGCCTTAAAGCTACGACGCGGAAGTAAACAACGCCTGCAGCGGAGCACTGGCCGCACACTGCCACGGCTGAGAGCCGACTTATCGCGAAACCCACATTCTCCACGTATTGTCCCGCACTACATTCGTAGTGCCCCCGCCCATGATACTCATTACTCGCGGCGCGTTGCCGATTCCCTTACGAGTTCGGGCACTGTTTGTGCATTCGCACAGAAGAAGAAGATGGTCAAGTGGCCGGTGAGGCTTAGCTATATATATACTAAGATGGTATAAACGCAAGTTTCACATGGGGAAGGGTAGGGAATGTATAGAGAATGTTTAAAGACTACCCAGAGAAACTTCTGCAGCGTAGGCGAAACAACCTTGGGAACGTATGAGTCTTCCCACATGCTACCGAGTTTGTTTCGGGGGTGTCAGCATTGTTAAATGTTGTAAAGAATGCCGTCCTGCTGCTTGTTGTACTGCGATCTGTCGTTTTCGACCTTGAAATGTGTGGCAATCAAAGCCCGAGGGGAAGTATGAAATGTGCGTGAGAGGGAGTGTGACGGCCTTCCCATCGTGTGACACTTCCACTGTGGCGTTGGGCAAAATTTTCCTGTATTCTGGCGTCTATGTGACAGCATTAATCCACCTTTCAACTTAAGTGAACTTCTGAGCTCTGAATTTTTTTTTCCGCATATGTCGACACCTTGCTGTCTGAAGCGAAGCCGCATTAGAGCGTGACGTCGCAGGATGCAACGTTTTTGCATCATTACAGAGGAAGTTTGCAGGCACATTTGATAGAAATTTCATACTTCCGCGTCGCAATGGAAGACAATTACAAAGATTCGAAAAGTGACCCTTTAATTGTGTCGCGCAATGTACATACATTGCTGAAAATGTGAAGAGGAAAAATGAAACTTCACAGTTTGAGAGGATACGTGACGTAATTTCAGTAATTACTAAATCGAGGGACATTTACAAAGATGTTGGACGCAAGAAACCACTTATCAGTATGACCCAACACCATCTCTGATCTCGGTGCATGCACTGATACGGTTGGGAAGAGAATCATGAAGCCGATCTGTCCTATTCTGAGGGTAGATCGCCCACAACTGTTGTTACTGGTCTTTGATATCCTGGATACTGCCATTGAGACGGTGTCTGAATGCTAGTCACAGATATGGCCTATCGGGGACTTATCTTGGGATTTTACTGGCCGTGAGTGTTCCTCAACCTCAAAAATGGTTCAAATGGCTCTGAGCACTAAGGGACTCAACTAGTGAGGTCATTAGTCCCCTAGAACTTAGAACTAGTTAAACCTAACTAACCTAAGGACATCACAAACATCCATGCCCGAGGCAGGATTCGAACCTGCGACCGTAGCGGTCTTGCGGTTCCAGACTGCAGCGCCTTTAACCGCACGGCCACTTCGGCCGGCTTCCTCAACCTCACAGGCAGTTCATAGAGACAGGTACCATATGTGGATGAGCATTATACTCTTGAAAAAATTCTTCACGATTTCTCCTGCGTGAGAGGTGACGCATGTGCACGACAAACCACTGTGCCATCAGAGTTCCCACAGTCACTACCAGACGTGATCCAAAGTCATACTCGATGGCTTGCACTACCATGACAACCAGAGTAACACCATTGTCCCTCACCGAAACAATAGAAGAATAGGATCTCTCTCAAGATCGTCCGGGTACTCGCCGAAAATGGTCATTCGGGGTAGCACAGAACCGCGAATCACCGCTGTACACTGGCGATGCCAGTCATTAGCTGTCTATGCTTTCCTGTCACAGTACGGTTCCAAACGCAGCCATTTATTTTGTGGTGTTACTGGCAGCCTATGCATGGCACCAACAAATGGTAGGGGATGACACAGAACGTTGCAGGCGTTCCATTACTTGAAACTTCCTGGCAGACTAAAATTGTGTGCCAGACCGAGACTCAGACTTGTGAGGCGACCGCTGTGGCCGAGCGGTTCTAGGCGCTTCAGTCCGGAACGGCGCTGCTGCTACAGTCGCAGATTCCAATCCTGCCTCGGGCAAGGATGTGTGTGATGTCCTTAGGTTAGTTAGGTTTAAGTAGTTCTAAGTCTAGGGGACTGATGACCTCAGATGTTAAGTCCGATAGTGCTCATAGGCATTTGACCCATTTTTTGAACCAAACTTGGGACCTCTGTCTTTCTGAGGCAAGTGTTCTACCAACTGAGCTACCCAAGCACGACTCAAACAGTGTAAATGCCTTGACAGATAACGTCGGGATTTCCCTGAGGCCTTTCTCAGGTGATGGTGTCATGTACAGAGAAGTCTCAACGCAAAAAAGTTTTAGCGAAATCCACGAAGACTGCAGAAGATCGACGTTTTGTGCAGGGATTAGCAGTTGACCCTCAACATAAACAAATGTAACATACTGAGTGTAAGTGTGAAAGACCGATTATTGTATGATTATTATACGGTTGTAGAAAAGTCAGAGGAAGCGGTCACATGCACAATACGTATACCTAGGAGGACACGTATGTAGCGATTTAAAATAGAACGGCCACATAAAACTAATCGCAGGTAGTAGAAATGGCAGAGCGAGAAGGGAGAATCCTCAGGAAGTGTAGTCCACGCACAAAGGAGGTAGCCGGCATAACGTTTGTGCTAGCAGTACCTCAATATTGTTTGTCAGTCTGGGCTCCGTACCATATAGGATTGACATTGGAAATAGAGAAAATCCAAAGAAGAGCAGTGGATTTCGTTCCGGGTTCATTTAGCACATGCGAAATGATCGTGGAGATCTTGAGACAACTCCAAAGGCACACGCTGAAACAGAGGAGTTGTACATCAAGAGGTGGTTTGCTCTTAAAGTTTCGAGAGCGTAGTCACCTAGAAGACTCACCCCGTATATTGCTTTCTCCTACATATGTCTCGTGGAAGGACTATGAAGATAAAATTAGAGAAATTCGATGTCACATGGAGGCTTTCCAACGATCGTTCTTCCCGCGGACCTTTCGCGACTCGAACAGGAAAAACAGGAAAGTGACAGTGGTAAACGAAGGACTCTCCGCAACCTCGAGTAAGGTGCCTTGCGGAGTGCGGATGTATGCAGGGTGACTCTCGTAAGTGTTGTCAGGCACATTTTCTCTGGTGTTTCGGGAGATATCTGCACTTAGGGTTTTTCAACGAATAGCTAGAGCTAGCCCAAAAAATTGCTGCTAATCACATCTATAATGCGACACGCAGCATTAATGGGAAGCGTCGGTTTGTTTCCCGTTACAAATAAAATTATTTTTAAGATTGAATTCTACGTGCCTATACGACAGGGCGGTACCAAATTAGTCTAGTACGATATTTGTTTTACCGACATGTGTTAACAGAGACAGCAAAACATGAGGAGTAATGAGTACTCCAGCAGTGACAGCACCACCTTGGTCTGCGGTGACTGCTACCACCATGCAGACGCGCGCTGCTCTTCTGTTTTTAATGCTCCTGGTAAAGCAAATAGCGCACTAGACTAATCTGGCCGCGCTCTATCGAATGAAAACTCCGATTTAAAACTCATTTCACTTATAATGGGAAACAAACCGACGCATGCTCTCGATGCTGGACGTCGTATAAAAGACGTGATGAGCTGGATTTGTTTGAGCTGACACTAGCTACACGTTCCAAAAACGAAATTTCAAATATTTGCCGAATCACCAGAGGAAATGCGCCAGTCGGCCCATAAGAGAGAAACCCTATATATAGATGTATCGAGCGATGCGGCTAGCATCCATGCGTCGGTCATACATAGGAACTGCGTTGGGATCTTCGGTGAGGCGTTTTCGAAAGGAAAAAATTAAGCTTTCGGTACTCATTTTGTATTTTCTGTTTCCTTCTCGTCGAACAGCTTTTCGACAAGCAGCTTTGTTTCAGTGACGGATTTTACGTACGACCACAAGTGTTTAGATTTTTTTTTAGAAATTCCTCGTTTACATGCAGAAGCACTGCTGTGCAAGCACAAAACAGACGACCACGGACGCGGCAAAATAGTGAGCACTGCAGCGACATTTATGTACCGAATTACGATATGTCACCTATAATATTCGAAATTTGAAGTTTTGTATCATTCTTAATAAGTTTCATTGTCTATCCCGAAGGGTAGAGTAGGTTGTTAGAGATCGGACCATTGTAGAGGGGAAATATTTTCAGCCACAATCAGGAGAGCTGATAGTGGGAGAGTGGGATCCCAATTGGAAATACTTGGGAAGGAATTCGCAGTTGCAGCATTTGCTTGGAAATGAAGGGAAATCGCCGGAATACCTCGTTCTGAACAGAAGGATTCGGGTTATTTTTAATTTATTCCTGGGACATGACATCACAGGCAAATCACGAAAGAGTAGAGTTTCTTTAAGTATGTGTTTATGTGTGCTGCAAACTAATGTCGAGGCCTTTTTAGACATGTGCAGCAGGTGCCAAATGTGTGAATATCACGCGCGGCGCTATTTAACTCGTGGCTACCTAAGGTCTGTGTTGTTATCGTTCGACCTAAAACTTTCGTCTTCCCAGTAAATCTGATATGGGCCTTGTTGTTTCGTATTTGATTGGTCGCCATGCTACGTGATTAGCATTTTTTTTCATTTAAAGCAACAGTGCCAAGGATGAACAATCTTGTGAAACATACGTGCACATCAGTACTGTAAGCAGGATACAGATACTTTCTTAACCGAATAAAATGAAATGTTGGATAAAGCTGTTTGAGATGCCCAAGTGAGACAGATGGCCAACCGCCATATTTTCACGAAGGTAATGCTTGATGGTGCTGCATCTCATGTCAGTTTACGTACGTGTTCAGACGATTGCAAGTTTCACGCTGTGATAATGTGATACGTGTGTACTAAACCTACAAAAATGTATTGATAAGAAACCTCATTATCAGCATATATTACGTAATTTTGTGAGCTAGGGGGCTGAAAGAAGTCGCTGACTTGCTTGAATTAGGTGACTACCATCCAGTTAGTCTCCAAACCATGTGGCAGAGTTGGCCAATAATTTGTTATACGTACTTCACATATTTTACAAGGAAAAATACAACTGGGAGAACGCAAATCGTGGACACGATACGGAAGAAGATTTGAGACATGCAACAGAAGATGACAAAATTGGTTCATCTGAATAAGTTGCTCCGTAAAGTATCAGCACTCCTAGAATGAACCTTGAAAGATAAATTAAAAGTAATAGCTCCACTACTGGTAACATAGGCCTGGAATACATACTGACGGAAGCTAAAGAGCTGTTCATATATTATTAAAAAGACTCAAGAGTTCACATTCCCTATATTCTCTATGACCACGCGAAATGTTCGTAAGCTTGCCTATAATTTCATTGAAAGCTTTCAGCTCGATTACAAGTTTAATGAAAAAAATTGTAAGGACCGACGATTTGCTGAGATGCCTTTCAAGAAGACATCCCGGTGTGTCTATCGAGGAAACTGAAGTACGTCCGTTGGATGAACCCTTCGACAAGCCAAATTCAATTTTTAATATCGCCGGAAAAGAATTGCATTGGAACAATTGATCGTGCCATTTTGTAGCAGAAAAAAGGAAAAAAAGTAAATTGTTACAGTGACTTCATGGGAGAAAGTTGATATCATCGCATTCACCCCCTGCGGCATTAAAAGTCTTAGTGGTCTGTTTTGATGCCACCTGGTACAGGTATTATGATGTCTCAAAAATGAGAATATGTAGCCGCAGAAATAGTTCCTACTCTTTTCTACAAAACACTTCCTTCCAATCAAGGATGACTTTAATTGTTAACGGAAATACATCTCGTTGCTCTTCTGCTGAGATTTTAGAATTTGCCGAAGCGAATAGTGTTGCGATCTTATTCCTGTCTCCGCATGCTGTGTACAATT
Source organism: Schistocerca piceifrons (assembly GCF_021461385.2). Taxonomy (NCBI): domain Eukaryota; kingdom Metazoa; phylum Arthropoda; class Insecta; order Orthoptera; family Acrididae; genus Schistocerca; species Schistocerca piceifrons. The sequence continues at coordinate 545,967,530 of NC_060139.1, read as the reverse complement.
TTTAGCCACATGATCGAGCGGTCTTCAAATCCTTGATGACTATTTAACAGGTAGGTTAACAGGAAGAATGAAGGACACGCAGGAAGAAAGTTAGGCCGAATAAAGTTAGGTGAAAGTTGGAGAAAGTCAGCGACCGATGAAAACGGAAAGTCAGGCCACGGGAATACTTCCCTAGAATCCTGACTTCATTCTCAATCACGCTTACAAAATACCTATCAAATACATGCATAAGGGCAAAGCGGAACCTGATCGCAACAAACGGATTATGAAGGCTATAGCGGTGCAGGCCGTTACCCAGCTGCAGGGACATCAACTGCGACGCCGTCGTGCAGGGAAGCAATTGTGGAAGTTCGATACGAAACGCCAGTGGCAGAAAGGCACTATGACTGATTTGACTCGAGGAAAACGTTTAGAAGTAATTCACTGTGTACCCAAGGCTTGTTACATCCATAAGAGAAGGGGAAAAATGCGTGGTTGCGGTCTTAAACTTCGCAGAACAGATTTCCCCACTGTTAAAAATAAATGTGAAAATAAAGTTAAAACAATACAGAGACGAAAAGAAAATGTTCAAAAAACCTTCGTCAAATTTAGAATTGGACGATAACACAAATAAGACTGAAAATAAAGCAAAGGAAACAGAAAAGAATATTTTAGAAGGAAAGTGCTCGAAAACACAGACGGTCGTCTTTGCCAAATTCAGGTGAATGAGTACATGTTTACATGCTTTGTATCCAGCGAAAAATGATTTAGTTGAAAATAAATAGGACTGTGCGTACAGGAAGTGTTCAAATGGTTCAAATGGCTCTGAGCACTATGCGACTTAACTTCTGAGGTCATCAGTCGCCTATAACTTAGAACTAATTAAACCTAACTAACCTAAGGACAGCACACACATCCATGCCCGAGGCAGGATTCGAACTTGCGACCGTAGTGGTCGCTCGGCTCCAGACTGTAGCGCCTAGAACCGCACGGCCACTCCGGCCAGCTAGGAAGTGTTGAAAATTATAACAGTACACGAAGGGGCGATTATCGGATTCGTTGATAGGTCGATAAGCCGACTCTGTCCGCAGAACACATGGCAGCATAATTAGGCGAAATCCGGCGTTCGCAGTTGACATGCAACCCGCGCCGCAGTTTCTGCAAAGTATCTTCAAATTGCTGCACATTGATGCTGGTTACATATTACAGGAATTTCATCGGCAGGGGTTCCCTGCAGTCGAAGAAGGAGGTCATCATGACCTTACCGGAACTTGTGTGAACAGTGTTGAATTTCTTTGGCAGGAAAGATTGGAATGCCTCCACTGTCTGCCATCGGGCTGTGGGATGGAATCATCCTGTTGCACCAAAACGCCCGCCCCGACACTGTCAATCGGACAAAGGCTACGGTTCAGCGATTTGATTGGGAAACGCTGTAGCATAGTCCGAACAGTCCGGGTCTCTCACCGTCTTTGGCAACCTGAAGAGATACATTCGTGTACGTCTGTTTCAGTCCGACGAGGAAATGCAAGAGTGGGTGCTGTTGTGTATCTGTCAACGCTCGACAGCGTTCTACGAAACAAGAACTGATTATCTCATCTCCCAGTGGGACAAATGTCATAGTGCGTGTGCTGACTACTTTTGAATGGAACCATTCCAGAGTCCCGTTGCATACCTCACAGGAATTCTAAATTTGTGTCAGAACTGTATGCGATCGAACATCCAAAATATTTCACCTGAAGTCTGCATCCAAATATACACCAGAAAACCCTTTACCTTCAAGGAAAAAAAAATCATTTTCAGAGAGTGCTATTTGCGTGACACAGGCCATTTGCAGGGAGGCGAGGCAGAGCTGTACCTGTCTTTTTCGGCGGCATATGCACGCTGTGTGAAAATCACACTTGGTAAACAGGGGTGCTACTTGGGCGGGCTGGTAGCCGTTAGTTGACGGATGTGAAGTCGCAGCGCGTGGGGGAAATTACAGGTCGGCAGAGGCCGCTCCATCAGACGGCCGCCGCGGTTAACGCGTGTGTCCAGTCCGGCAGAGCGGCCACGCCCCGAGGCGGCTAGCATCGCCGTTCATAACGCGGGAGCTGCTCGCTTAGGCCTTGACCCACGGCAACCCGAGAGGTGGTGGCAGACCGATAACCATCTAGGTAATAGGTGTGAGGGGTGGCGGACAGCGAAACTACAGGCACAAGGGTTAGCGTTCCCACACTGGGACTCTAAACACACTTTTCTTCGGTTCGTGCGTTATTATACTGTAATTTACTGTTCACAAACAATGAAACTCGTGGTTTTTTCACAGGAGCTTATTAACTCTGTCAGGCCACACATTTATTTAACTTATGGAGGTAAATGTATAGTGCATTTGCATTATGGAAAGGTGCCAATATTGAAAATTTATCGCTCTCGTATTGTTGTGGTACTTTCAGAAACTTGCCTCCATCCATCCAACGAAAATATCTTATCTATATTCTTATGTAAATTTATGTCTGGATTTTAAGATGCACTATCTCGAGGATCAAAAGGTGTGAGTACTGAATTCGCTCCGTAGTTTCTGGCGTCCACATATGTCTTTCTAGACTTACCCTCCAATCCGGCACCCCAAACTCGAGAGATTACAGAAGATGGCTTGTTGCTTTACAGGTTTCTGCATTTTAAATCAGCTGTATTCTATTAGCCAACGGCCTTGCCGCAGTGGTAACGCCGGTCCCCGTCAGATCACCGAAGATAACACTTGCATGGGTGACCATGCGGTCTGCGGAGAGCTGTTGGCAAGCGAGGTGCACTCAGCCCTTGCGAGGCTAACTGAGGAGCAACTTGATTGATAAGTAGAGGCTCCGGTCTCGGAAACCGACATACAGTCGGGAGAGCGGTGTGCTGACTACATGACCCTCCATATCCGCATCTAGTGACGCCTGTGGGCTGAGGATGACGCGGCGGCCAGTCGGTACCGTTGGGCCTTCATGGCCTGTTCGGGAGGAGTTTCGTATATACTACTGCCGTACTGATGACAAACATTTTTTTTAATTTCACTGATATCCTTGTTTTTGGGATTCCTTAACAAGCTCCCCTGTGTTCCGCATGCATATCTTTACTGTTCATCACGGCACACCAAATATACTCTTCCACTAACTACTGTGTGGTTCCTACTGGATTGTTGAATTTCTTGTTAGACACAAGCTGATATTTTACTGAACGTGTTCACCTTCAGCGTACTCCGCACCTGTCTCTTGAGGGTGTGTTTTCAAGTGTACACTATGTGTACTGGGATTTTTTAATACCCCATTTCACTACGAAAGACAATCGGCTAACGGCTCTTCTGGGTTTCATCCGAACGAGTACTCCCTTGTGTTTACAGCAATATATCAGTGGAATGAATGAACCTTTAAATGAATTCTCTCTTAAGGGGATACAGTCGCGAACAGGCTCAAAAAAATCGAATTTTTTTTAGTCTTAATCTATGCTCCAATTATTTGGCTACAAAATGCCGTTTGTTTCATAGAAATCTGATTATTAGATTCGGAGTTATTAGATTGTTCGTGAAGCATGGCAACTAGCGCCACGTCCATTTTTGCTGTGTATTGCGCAGTAGTCAACACTGACTATAGTACAACAATCATTTATGTTCCACGGATATAAATAGTCTTTATTTGGGTTGCAAGAGAGAATTATTATTCTGATGTTTGCCAGCCTGTCTGCATTGTCGACTATCGTTTGTCAGTTTCTTCATCCTAGTTGTTTACGTTTTGGTGATACAAATGTAATGATTTCGTGAAACGTTTTAACACAATGCGCAGAAAAAGGAAGTTTGGATATAAGCCTAAGTTTCGTGGAAATAAATAGGTAAAAATAAACTGCGAAACTGCTAGTTTTGAACAGAGGGCAGAAAATAATATTGAAAGTGAAGTCAGTGCGAGTGTCAGTGCTTCAAGCAAGAAGCTTCTAGGTGCTGCCGGTTTTCCAAGTGCCTCTCAAATGCGTGACAATGCAATATGTGGTGTGAACAGTGTTTCTGTTGTTACTAACACAAACATTCTGATCTCCATGAGGTTATTACGTGAACTTATCGAAAAACACACAACTTGTAAAAACTGTGGTGGAAACGTTACTTTGCACGAAGATGTGGTGAAAACCAAGGGAATTGTTTGTAATTTAGTTTTGACATGTTTGGAATGTAGCTGTACTGCTAATACAATGTCATCCCACGTAACAAGAAGCAGATTGTATGAAAACAATATAAGATTAGTGTATGCACTTAGATCTATTGGAAAAGGGCGAAGTGCAGGTGCTATTCTTTGCGCAGTGATGAACATTCCTCCACCTCCAAGAAAGTTTGATGTTTACAACAAGACTATTGGTGCAGTTGTAGCTGAGGTAAGTGAATCTACAATGTTGAAAGCAGCCAAAGAAGCAGTTCAGTTGAATGATACGAAATCTGGCCCAAGGCAAATTTCTGCTGGTTTTGATGGCAGTTGGCAGAAACGTGCGCATACATCCCTAAATGGCATTATGTCAGCAACTTCTTTTGATACTGGGAAGGTTCTGGATATTGAAATGATTAGTAAGTTCTGTGACATCTGTAGCAAAATTCCCTCTATACAACATGTGTGCAAAAAGGACTATGATGGTTCTAGTGGAGGCATGGAAGTGGCTGGTGTTGCTAACATTTTCAAACGGTCTGTGCAGTCAAGAGGTATCCTCTATACAGACTATCTTGGAGACGGGGACAGTAAGGCTTATCAGAAAGTGGTAGAAGATAAACCTTATGGGCCTAGAGTCAAAATTAATAAACTGGAATGTATAGGACATGTACAGAAAAGAATGGGATCACGAGTTCTAAAGGTATGTAAGGAAAAAAAGTTAGGTGGTAAAGGGGGCCTGACAAAGGCTGAAATAGACAGGATCCAGACTTATTATGGTATGGCCATTAGAAATAACTGCAAAAATGTAGAAGCAATGAGGAGAGTCATCTGGGCTATATTCTTTCATAAAATTTCAACAGATGAGGAACCACAACATAACCTTTGCCCACGGGGACCTGACAGCTGGTGCAAATTCAACAACCCAGCTACATCTTCCTGCTATAAGCACAAACATTCAATTCCAGAAAAAATCCTGCTAGCTGTGAAACCCATTTTCAGAGACCTTAGCCAACAAGAGCTGTTGAAAAAGTGTCTCCATGGAAAAACTCAAAACCCAAATGAAAGTTTGAATTCAGTCATTTGGACAAGGCTACCATAAACTGTTTTCGTTAGAAAAGAAACACTAAAATTTGACAAAAACTATGAATGCTACAGACATCAGACTTACAGTATCTCTTGTTAATACAACTATGATTAATTAGATAAAAAATAGACCAGTAGTGATAAAAAGAACAGATTTACAAGCTCCAAGGTGTTTAGAAAAGTTTTAATTTTTTGTCTTATAGAACAGAAAAATGATTACTCATGAAATATATAAAATACATTAACCATTTTTTATGTGATTTGAGAATGATATTTCAGCTGTACACTGTAAAAGTTCCAGGTCTTTATCTCCATTAGTTACTTCAGAAAGTGTACCTGACGTTTGCTCGTTTTAGCATTGATTCCTTATGGGAGTTCCTTCGCGACTGTGTCCCCTTAATATTACATAACATTTTTCATATTGTTCTTTAATTTTATTTTTCAGACGCAACACATCGCCCCTAATAGGTGGAACCAATGAAAATCATTTGTTCCATCTGGCGACATGAGATTTCTCTAAAGTGTGTTCGCACACGGTAACACAAATCTGAGTGGAACTCAACTAACTACAAAATGTTCAAATGTGTGTGAAATATTATGGGACTTAACTGGTAAGCTCATCAGTCCCTAAGCTTACACACTACTTAACCTAAATTATCCTAAGAATAAAGAGAACACACACACCCATGTCCGAGGGAGGACTCGAACCTCCGCCGGGACCAGCCACACAGTCCATGACTGCAGCGCCTCAGACCGCTTCGCTAATCCCGCGCGGCCCCTAACTGCATATTGTGACGTCGCAGTGGTTACGGTATCGGACGTCTATTCGGAAGGAAACGGGTTACAATCCTGTCCGAAAATTCAGATTTCTGTTTTTCGTCGTTTCCTTTAATGACTTGTTGTTTGAAAAGGGCGTAACCCATAGCCGGCCGGGTGGCCGAGCGGTTCTAGGCGCTACAGTCTGGAACTGCGTGACCGCTACGGTCGCAGGTTCGAATCCTGCCTCGGGCATGGATGTGTGTGATGTCCTTAGGTTAGTTAGGTTTAAGTAGTTCTAAGTTCTAAGGGACTGATGACCTCAGAAATTAAGTCCCATAGTTTTCAGAGCCATTCGTAACCCATATTTTTACGCACCTTATTCAGATAAGCAGGTAATGAAATTTGTGGTAGAATATGGTACTATGTAGGTATGCCGGATGACTGAATGGTGATGGCGACATGCAAGTAAAATAAGATAAATTAAAAAAATGGCCGAATTACAAAGACAACAGGTAAGTTTTCCAATTGCAGACATTATTTTGGTCAGTATTTTACGTGATCTTATCTTCAAAGGCCGGCCAACGGCCTTGTTGCGGTGGTAGCACCGGTTCCAGTCAGGCCACTGAAGTTAAGCGCTGTCGGGCTGGCTAGCACTTGGATGGGTGAGCTACCGGTGTGCCGGGCGCTATTGGCAAACGGGGTGCTCTCAGCTCTTGTGAGGCCAGTTGAGGAGCTACCTGACTGAGGAGTGGCGGCACCCGGCACTGAAACTGACGACGGCCGGGAGAGCGGTGTGCTGACCACATGCCCCTCGGTATTCATATTCAGTGATGCCTAAGGGCCGAGGATGACACGGCTGCCGGTTGATGCCTGTTCGGAATGTGTCTGTTTTTTATCTTTAAGGACCTCACGTTAATAGCTCATCTACACTACTGACCATTAAAATTGCTACACCACGAAGATGACGTGCTACAGAGGCGAAATTTAACCGACAGGAAGAAGATGCTGTGATATGCAAATGATTCACACAAGGTTGGCGGCGGTGGCGACACCTTCAACGTGCTCACATGAGGAAAGTTTCCAACCGATTTCTCATACACAAACAGCAGTTCACCGGCATTGCCTGGTGAAACGTTGTTGTGGGTTCAGGAGGGTAATACGGAACGCCGTGCTGGATTCCAACGGCCTCGTGTCACTAGCTGTCGAGATGACAGGCATCTTATCCGCATGGCTGTAACGGATCGTGCAGCCACGTCTCGATCCCTGAGTCAACAAATGGGGACGTTTGCAAGACAACAACCACCTGCACAAATAGTTCGACGACGTTTGCAGCAGCATGGACTATCAGCTCGGAGACCATGGCTGCGGTTACCCTTGACGCAGCATCACAGACAGGAGCGCCAGCTATGGTGTACTCAACGACGAACCTGGGTGCACGAATGGCAAAATATCACTTTTTCGGATGAATCCAGGTTCTGTTTACAGCATCACGATGGTCGCATCCATGTTTGGCGACATCGCGGTGAACGCACATTGGAAGCGTGTATTCGTCATCACCATACTGGCGTATCACCAGGCGTGATGGTATGGGGTGCCATTGGTTACACGTCTTGTTGGCATTGACGGCACTTTGAACAATGGACGTTACATTTCAGAAGTGTTACGACCCGTGGCTCTACTCTTCATTCGATCCCTGCGAAACCCTACATTTCAGCAGGTTAATGCACGACCGCATGTTGCAGGTCCTGTACGGGCCTTTCTGGATACAGAAAATGTTCGACTGCTGCCCTGGCCAGCACAGTCTCCAGATATCTCACCAACTGAAAACGCCTGATCAATGGTGGCCGAGCAACTGGCTCGTCACAATACGCCAGTCACTACTCTTTTTTCATCTGCATTTCTTCTTGGTGTAGCAATTTTAATGGCCAGTAGTGTAATATGGACGTTACTCACAATAGTAATCAACGTACCGTGACAAAGATCGTTTCATTATGATTCTTCTTAACTCCTATTTTCTTGTTTATGGCCTGCAATGGATTAAACAATAAATATCTTATTTACACAAATATTTCTCTCTCTATGATTGCGGAAGCTATACTTCTATTTCTGATGAACTTCTATTTTACAACGGAAACCTATTTGAAGAGTTCATCCCATACTCTAGGAATTATTTGTCGTACTACCTTTCCCTATTTAGGAACATCATTTAAATTTTTAGCACTGTGAGTCATTTGATTTTCATCTGCAGTTATATTTATGTTGCAGTGGATCGTAGAATACACTATGAACCTCACTACGTGTATACGACCTTCGTGAAACTCAGCATTCAAAATTCACAAAGGAGAGAACGAGTGATCATACCTCGCAGATTTGGATTATAAAAATATCTACGACAGATCAATAAATATTTAGAGACTCCTAGAACGCTGGTGCTCATTGGTCAGTTTATATATCAGATCTGATTAATTAGATCATTGGTTATTCTCATGCAAGTCACGCTTTCGGAGCATCGAACCATCAGTTTCATGTTATGCTGTTTGAAAGAATCGGAAGGACTCCTTCCTCTTTAACTAAAGTATAGTACGTAGATCGTTCACAATCCCCTTAACTGCGCGAAATATAAAACAATTAATTCAAGGTGCTTCTGGAAACAAAGAAAATGAAATATATAAACAAAGTACTTTTATTCACCGTCGAACCTATTTCTATTCTACGCAACAGATTTTTGAAATGTTTACAAAGCTGAATCCCCAGTGAAGACTTCTTTTGCAGTCGATCAAAACGTTAATCCAATAGGTCAATCTAAATGTAACTGATAGAGCTATGTACTGTTACCTTGACGATGGCTAAGCCTACTCTAGATCGTGCTGGTAGCACCATGTCTTTTCCCTCGTGGTGACGGTTTCCAGAAAAAGTGTATATTGGTCTCATGTATCAGTACGATCGCCACCTGTTTCATCTCTGTTGTCTTTTGCACATCAATCAGTCTGTGTGACCCAGTTTGGGAAAAGATCCTTTGGCATCCTAAGTATTATTAACCATAGTGTTAACAGTGTCATTGCTAATTTCCAGTCATCATCAGCGACGGTCACCGGTGTTGGGCAGCGTGTGCTACTCTTGTAGGATGCCGTCTGTCGCTGAGGCTGTTGATGGTCGATACGGACATGGTGAACAGTCATCAGTTCCGTTATGTTCCGAGAGCGTTTGACCAGACGTAAAATTTTTTTCTGCTTGAGGTTCCTGGCTCTGCACTGGGATAAAAGTCACATATGTCCCCATCACCATTTTTCTGAGTTTACAACAGTCGTTACGACTATATCATTAGGCACACAGTGTGAGTTCTGATAGCGGAAGAGTGAGAAAGGACATTGGACGCGCTCTTTCAAGGGAGCCATACGGGGATTCGCATTAAGCGAGTTAGAGAAATCGCAAGAAACCAAAATCTAGGTGTCTGGAAAGAAATTCGAACCATCGCCCTTCCCAGATTGAGTCCAGAAGCTTCCCACTGTGTCACCTCGCTCGGTAGTTTGTTACAGAACTTGATGTCCATCTTTAGCGATCCCTTGAATCTTACATGACACGTCCGTTTTCGTACGAACGTCAAATGCTTCTCAAGCGAAACTTTGTAGAATGACCTCTTCAGAACAACAGATAGGTGACAGGAGAAATCAGTAACCATCGGTATTTAAGCAGTCGAGTTTGGTTTCGTGAGCGAGAAGTTACTATTGTTGGTTTAGCCCCATTTCCTTCTAAAACAGAACTGGAAAGTTGTTAACCATTGCCTGCTTCCAACTCTACAGAAGAATAACTGAAATTTATTTTACCTCCTCAGAAATATTTTCTTAGCTGTATCAATTTTCATATTTTTCTTCTCGATGAATACTTTTAATACTGTTCCTACACCGGTGAGCAACTAAAATTTGGAACCACTTTACTCTGTTCTTTCATAGTTCCAACAATATGTCGTGTCCTGCAGCAAGAGGAAACACTAGCGACAAACTGAAGAAAATGGTGAATGTGAAGAGGAGAACGAATGGAAGAGAACATTTCACTCATTACCTTCACTGGACAAAAGACGTAACTGCACTTTGCAAATGCCAAAACTAAAAAAAATAGTAGATCATTGTGCAGCCCACTGAGTTATTTAAGGCTGACAAATGTGAGCCTTCTGAACTCAGGGCTTTCTTTTGCATTACTTCAGAAAGAAACTGTTTCAAGAAATTTTTTACTTCATAAAATGTTACTATCATGTTACTTTTTGATCTTGTACATTGTAGAGAGTGCGTTAACATTTTAATATAAGTAAACATCGTTAAACTGATAACATTCAGTATTCTTATACATTTTACAGCGTGAAAAGAAGCTTGCGTTACATTAATAATCTATATTGTAATAAAATTTATTTTTACCCATTTATCATTTAGTGTCCCTTAACTTACCTGAAACATTTTTTTCGAAAAATTTTAGCTCAGTCCTTAAAAGTTTTTATTTGGTTAAATTTACTGTGGGAAAAATACGTCTCTATAGAGTGACGTTAACCCATACCGACTAGAGCAACAAATTTTAATATTGGGACTTCTAAGTTTTGTAGTTTTAAGACAGTGTAAAAGTCATTGAGGACTGCATAAAATTAAATTAAAAAATGCAATTTACTTTTTAGGGTGTGTTTGTGGTTCTAGAGAACGTTTTCTCTTACTTGTACTCCGGATTCAGTCTACGACGTTCATGAACACAACACAGTACAAATTCCCTTTGCTCCTCATCTAAAACCAGCAGTCCCTGAAAATCTTGCGTTAATTTAACACACTTCTCAACAGAGTCATTAACAGGTTTTCACTCCTTAACTATGCTTTCGTGTTTACTTATGAGGTTCTGGTCGTCTATATTGAAGGGCATTCCTGAATAAAACTACTATCCATAATCTTCAGGTAAGAGGACCGATCATTGTTCTTGCTTCACAAGAAGTCGGCTGATATTTTCTTCGAAATGAAGTTCACACTGAATTAGGAGATATAAATTAAGGAATAAAAATTAATAATAAATGGTGACCATATAATGGTCCGTCCAGTTATCCACAGAAAAGGAATAATTTGTAGATTCTCTCTGTCTGAATTTGCCACCATTTTGACTGGTTTGTATGTCTACTTCATCATCAAAGAGCGACAAAAATATTACAAATGATAACTAAATTTCCTTAAATCTGATCCTGAAATCGTAGTATCTATCTTCTTATATGATTTCAGATCTTTTGAGAAGGAGAGATCCAGATGAATAGCTTTTACAGCTCCAGTGCACTGAAGCCACAATTTCAGGAAAACACTTAACGTAGTAGAGAGAGACGTGCATTTTTATTTTCAATGGATAATTCAGGTTGTGACCTTAGAAGAAACATTTTAAGCAAGAAATTGCTCTTGCCATCCTCTTGCTAGATGCATTGCTCCAACAGGATATAATTTCAGTTCCTTTTTCCAAAGTCTGCTCCCAAAAACATTAGACACATGTCTTTGAGTTCATTGTATCATCTCTCACTGTTGGTTGATCTACTTTACTTTCAAAAAAGTGTAATATCGCTTTAATTTCTGACTCATTAAAAACAAATCCACAATCTTTCTACCATTCTGAAAATTACTGACATTGACACTTTTCAAGTTTTTTCTCAGATACTGAATTAACTGATATGTCTGGATCAGTCGTTAGACATGGGAAATACAGCTTCCTGCCCTCTTTGTGTTCACGTAAGATGCATACCTCACTAAGACGTCCTGTGTTTGAAGCAGTTGTGCAGCTGCAGAGATTTCGTACATTGTCGTCAATATTCCAGTACGTTAATGCATTCCAAACAGCATACTTTTTGCCAAAACTATTCCGTAATTTTGGAACACTAGTGTCTGCTCATTGTCCCCAAATGTAACAATGACTGGAAGTTTTTCTTCTTTTGAGTCCCCGACATTCAGTACTGGCAGCGTTCTACCATCCCAATGAACAGTAAGAGCTGCAGGGATATCATTATTGGAGCCTGATTTTATTGTTTCAGACCGTTCTCCTCCCTTCTTCCATCTGATTCTATGAAGGGAAGATTTGTTAATATAGATCTCTTCATTATTGTGGCCAAGTGTCTCGAGTGTCACCTGAAGAAAACATATATAGAATCTCTTAAACTCACCTAGCATCTATCCGAGGCAGTCGCTAATTTTTCAGTACTAAAGTCTTTCGTACCTCGCCTTGCAGCATTCTTCAATGGTCTACTGTCAGAAGTATGTTCTAAAAACTCATTATCACCAATGTCAATTTCATATGAACTTGAAAATTCCTTATCTGATCCTTCAGATGATGAAGAAGGAAGTACAGCAGAAAATGTGGAAGTACATACTGTGCACTTTTGTTTCTCTTGCCTTTTCTCTTCCAATTTCTTGCTGTCTCCCAGAATATAATGCACTTGCGAACCACAAGATTACCACTTTCACTAATGGCTATAAAATAAAACTTCCATCTCCTTTTTAATTGATGGTAGTTTGTGTGCAGTTATTTGGTATTTTATATCTCCTTCTAAGAGTAAAAGGCCCTTAACACCGTGTACACGATCAGTAACAAATAAATAACTGATTGCACTGCACGTGACGTTCTGTAAAGCGGAGGTGACGTCAGCGCAGCGTCTGCGAACATTCGCACCCAAGTTGGTACTGGTTACACTGATTCGATCGCAACAAAATTTTGTACCAATGTGTTTTATAGTCATCCAGACAATACTATAGGGTGACCACTAAAAATATTGAAGTCGTAAAATGAGGGACACCCTATTTTGACACATAGCCTCCTAGAAAAAGTAACAATTTGAATAAACATTATTCAAGGATATGTTATCATTGGTGCAAACGACAAAATGGCTCTGAGCACTATGGGACTTAACATATGTGGTCATCAGTCCCCTAGAACTTAGAACTACTTAAACCTAGCTAACCTAAGGACATCACACACATCCATGCCCGAGGCAGGATTCGAACCTGCGACCGTAGCAGTCGCGCGGTTCCGGACTGAGCGCCTAGAACCGCGAGACCACCGCGGCCGGCTGCAAACAACACTTTAAAGGTATTTTACATCAGTTTACTGCATAAATCTGGCTTGCAGTCTCTAGAGGTTATGTGTTTTTCCATTGACCTGTGACATGTGATCACACTGGCTAAGTTTGACTGGCTGGTGCAAAATCAAGAGAGAAATCGGAAGGCGTTGCAGTCATGAAAGAAAAGTTCAAAAAATTTCGTATGGATTATGGGAAATTCTGTGTTCTGTGCCTCATTCACTGCGTGAGAACCTCAAGAACTGAGGGCCGAATTGGTGCGTTGATAGTTCACTGCTCAATAAATCACCCTCAGTGAACGACGACTGCGCATATAGTTACGTCGATCCTTGGACCTTGACACAATTTTGTTCTGTACAGTCGAGTGACTTCGCAGTGCATGGCTTCGTCCACGAAGCGTCACTGTTACCTCTGCTGCCTCGTGGGGACGTTAAAGGATGAAAGATCGTTATACAGATTCCAACTTTAATGGACCCTACTTAATCATTCCTTTGACCACAATTTCTGACGTTGTACGGGGATACTTTCCGAGTATTTTGGTATAAGAGAGCCGTGGAATCCGGCGGCTTGTTACATAGTAAATGCGTTTTGTTTGATTTCTTGCCCCCCTTTACATTTGTATATTTATTCCACGGAAAATATGTGAGCAAAAGTGCATATAACGACTGTATGCGATTTGTGTTTTGTTCGGAGATAAACTTCCTCCACTCACTCCCGGTCCCTGCTGCCGACAACGGTGAAGTCCAGTTCACCTTCGGCCTCGGGCTTGCATTCAGTATAGCTCGGTTCTGCAACGGTTTTGTTTTCCCGGCGACGTTACTCGTACGTTAGTCGTGGTACGCAGCAGTATGGAAAAGCTTACCAACGAAAAGTGGGCCGATATGTGTCTTGTGTATGGATTCATAGTACTGCACTATGCACCGAAAAGACCTACCGAATACACTGTGTGTTTCGTCTGAGCGTTGTTGCATTACTCTGTGTTTTGTGTCGTATATTTATAAGCGTTACATGGATTTTCATTGTTGTGAAATTATTTTCACAAAACAATGGTAACTGACATAACAAACCCTGGGAATCGTATCTACATTAATAATGTGTAATGAGCCGCCTGATAACATGCCTCTCCTATACCAAAAATACTCAAAAATGTCCCTGAAAACTCTCCGAAATGTTGTCTTTAGCGTTCTAATCCACCATATACACTGTACAAGTTTTGATTAAGATTTCTTTGCAAAAGAGTCAGTCAGTTTAACAGCTTTGAAAAACATCACAAACACTACGCAGGAACGCAAAAACTAAATGTTACTTGCAGGCATCACCATTATAATCTGTATTTTTAAATATGGCTTCCTCTTTGTTTCTGGTAGTGTTTCGTTCACTATTCTACTGTAGAATAATTTCTGAAGAATTGCGAGGAAAGTCAGTGGAAAAAGTTTCTATAAAAGTGAATATTAATATTACTTTGGACAACCGGTTACACTTAAAGATTCTAATTTTCTTGCAATTTTTCATTAAAAATTGCGTTTTACGGCATTTGTGGACATAAAAAAATGGTATAGAAATAACTGTCGTCTACATGAACATATTAAAAAGGAGAAAACAACTTCCACGCAGACTTTCCTTCCTTCCCCTGAGTTCAGAGAAGGATTTCGTAATATGGTACAAATATCTGTAACCAGCTGCCTACAAGCAGAAGGTATCTGAAGATGCAATAAAAAATAAATAAAAAATGAAAAATACATGAAAATATATAATGAAATGAAACTTATGTAACAGACTGTTCTCTCATTACTAATATTTGTGTATTAGAAAACTCTTAATAGCATCACAAGTTACAATGTTCATAAAAATAAATTTTCAAATTTTGTAGATAGTTGCTGTACTCTGACAACTATGAAAGTACTGAAATTACATTTAAGGAACTACAATTTCACAATCAGCAACAAGAAAACATCAGCTTTATTCTAAGGAACTGTTTTTCCATAATTATATTATTATGTTCATTTGTAACATTTTTAGCAAAAACGAACAAACTCTAATTGTTCCTACAGCCTACATGGCTGATTCCTTGTGGTTATTTCTACTCTCTTCTCCCTAGTAATAGAATCTATGTTATAAAAAAATTCAGTAGGTCATGTTAACAAAATTAAATACCCCACAATTCCACACAGTATAAAACTAGTATCTTTTGATGTTGGCAGCTTATTTACAAACATACACAACTACTATACAGAGTTGGTGTCAACCCCATACAAATAGAAGCCATAAGGCAGGCCCCCCACATATGTTTACAGCAAATTTATTTTCAGTACGAAGGTACTCTATACAGACAGCTAGATGGGTTGGAAATGGGTTCTCCCCACAGTCCTCAATCAGCAGAAATCTTTATGTACCATTCAGAAAAACAGTTCCTACATTACGAATCTCTAAGTAATAAAATCAGATTTTGGTACAGTTTGTAGATGATGTAATGTGGCTGTCAACTAGTACCAAAAGACAGGTGAACACATTTCTAGAACATCTAAACTTAGAACACCAAAACGTGCAATTTGCCATGAAGACTGGTGAAATACCCATTAATTTCTTAGAGCTCGACATAGACATCATGACATACTTTCAAAATTTACAGAAAACTCACTGCAACAAATAATGTAACAGCCACATGTACACAACACACAATCACACACAAACTTACTGCCTTCCGTTCTATGGTTCAGTGTATTGCACCCATACCAATGTCAAGAAAGAATTATCAAACAGAATTAGACGCTATCAAAAGTATTTTATCTAGCAGTGGCCATATCCCTGACTTCGCTGATAAATTCTACACAAGAAAGAAAGAAGAATAATCGTTTATGCCCCCTCTGCATCAATAGCCATATCTAAAACCGGCTGGTGAACTATCCCATATTTAGGACAGCTCTCCGACATATTAGCCAAAACTCTTAAATTCAGCTATTACAAAACTTCACGTTATGTATGAAGCACTATAGCTCACATCTAATTGAACAGCAAGGACAAAAGAGGTTAAGTAACAGATATGTTTGTGAAACCACTTGCAATGACTGCAACGAGCTGTACCTATATGTTGATCTAACAGGCAGAGCTACAGCAACTAAGCGGATTGAACACAAACACAACTGGACAGTACATAAGTGAGACTACAACTTTTCCGACCATTTACTGAAAGAATGACATGGATACCAAGTCCATACAGAAGTGCTACATATAGCCAACAAATGAAGATAAATAAGCCTGTTAGAAGCACGTAAGGTAAACAAAGATTTGATTCAAAATCCCAATCTGATTCTAAATGATCACTTACAGCTGAGTACATCCTAACTTTTAAGCTTCACACGGTGCAGTCAACCAGCCACATAAACACGGACCTTTAAATCGACACATACCGCTATACAAAATTAAAACATAACAGAATTTCATATTCCTTACCTTGCTTACCCCACAATCTTCACCATTATAATAGTTTAACTTGTAATACTGTAATATTGTGTGTTTTAATCATGTACTTCGTTTCATATTGCCCATTGCGTATACTGTAATTTACAACGTAAACATGTTTCTTGAAAAACGTATGTGAAGGGTGCTCAGACAATTCTCAGCCAATGTCATGACCTCACAAATTATAGTATCATAACCGTATATCCAGTAATACCGAAAATGATATATTTTAACTATTTATTGTGTTTGATATTGTCCATTGCTTAAGGTGTAATTCACAGTGCAAAAAACATGTTTGATGCACAACATAAAAGAGGACTACTCAGTTTGAAAGTTTCTCATGCAATGTCTCGCCCTCACAAACATTTGCATTATAACCACATAACCTGTAGTACTGTGTAGTCCAATTATCTATTAAGTTTTATATTGTCTATTGTTTAAAGTGTAAATTAGAACGTTCAAAAGCAAGTTTGGTACACAAACTCCTGTGCAAGTGGATTGTATCTTTGTTTATAATGTTTGGTTACGTAATGACTAACGTTCCTTTCGGGCGACAGTTAGATTTTTCCTAACGATGGTCCAGCACGCCCAAAACTACGAGGGTGGTTTGAAAAGTTCTCGAAATCATCACGAGAGGTCAGCGCTAGCGCAACGAGTTTTAAACGTGATATTCATTGGACTGTTGACTTTAAACATGTGTCACATCAGTGCTCTTGGAAGAGAGCTGTGGCGGTGACGTGGCTCTGTTGTTGTTCCCGCTTAGTGATTTGAGAAGATGAGAAAAATCGAGATTCGAGCAGTGATTACGTACTTCGTAAAGAAAAGTATAAAAGCAAAGAACATTCATGCCGATTTCCAGAATACACTGGGGGACTCTGCTCCTTCATATTCAACTGTTGCCAAATGGACAAATGAATTTAAATTTAGTCAGGAGAGCTTGGATGATGATCCACGCAGTGGACGGCCAAAATGTGTCACTACACCAGAAATCATTGCAAAAGTGCACAAAATGGTCATGTAGGAATGCCGATTGAAATTGCGCACGCTTAGAAGATGTCATCTGAAACGATATATCACATTTTAACTGAAGAATGAGAAATGAAAAAATTATCTGCATGGTGGGGGCCGCGACTCTTGACGCTGGATCAAAAACGCACGAGAATGGACATATTGGAACAACGTTTGGCCCGTTTTAGGAGAAACGAACAAGATTTTTTGCGCCGCTTTGTGTCCACAGATGAAACTTGGGTCCACTACTATACCCTAGAGACAAAACAACAGTCAAAACAGTGGAAACATGCAGATTCCCCGCCACCAAAGAAAGCAAAGACAATTCCTTCGGCGGGAAAGGTCATGGCATCAGCGTTCTGGGATGTGAAGGGGATTCTGTTTGTAGATTATCTCCCCACTGGGCAAACAATTACTGGAGAATACTATGCTAACCTTCTGGACAAATTTCAACAAAAGATACGCTACAAAAGACCAGGTTTAGCAAGGAAGGAAGTCCTCATCCATCAAGACAATGCCTGCCCACACACATGTGCCGTCGCCATGGCAAAATTACACCAACTATAGCCACACCCGCCTTATTGACCTGATATGGCTCCGTCAGACTTCCGTCTCTTCCCAAAACTGAAAATTTTTCTTGGTGGACGGAGCTTCACTTCAAACGAAGCATTGATAGCTGGAGTTTACAACTATTTTTCAGGCCTGGAGGAAACACTTTCGAGATGGGATCAAGGCAATGGATCATTGTTGGACCAAGTGCATTAATCTACAAGGAGACTACATTGAAAAACAAAGAGTTTTTTTCTGTTCCGTTCCGAGAACTTTTCGAACCACCCTTCTAGTTACAAATAAACAAAAATCAGTAGAACAAAACAGTTCACTAGTTATTCAACCTCAAATATGTATGAATTAATTCTGAGTACAGTTGGATAATTGTTGGCTAATCTAAACTGATATATTTTTGCAGGTCGCAATTTGAATATATTTAATTTTGTTTTCTACTAGTTACTTGTACATCACATTACAGTACTCCCTCAACCTCGGCACTTTTATAGCACAGTGAAAAACACATTGTGCATAAAGGGCTGGGACGTACTCACTGGGTGTCCATCCTAAGTGTCGCCGGGTGCATTTTTCTCTAGTGTTTCGGGAATTATTTGCAGTTTCATTCTTGCAATATGTACTTGGGGTTACCCCAAACAAATACTGCTCACCACGTCTTTTACGTCAGACCACTGTCGATTGAAAGCGTCGGTTTGTTTCCCGTTGCAAAGAAAACGATTTTTAAAGCGGAATTTTACTTTCCATGGCGATACAGCGGCCCCAAATTAGTCTAGTCCGATATTCGTTTTATCGATAAGTGTTGAGAAAGAGAGTGAAACAGTCCTGCAACAATTGAGGAGCGCTGCTGGACATTTGTAGCAGTTAGCACGGGAGAATGCGGTGTTCTCTCTGCTCGACTACTGGTTATTCTTTGTGTTTCACTCCACCTCTCAATACATATCGATAAAACGAATATTGCACTACACTAATCTGGGGCTGCTCTATCGAATGGGAGTGTAAAATGTCGCTTTAAAAATCATTTTGTTTATAACAGGAAACAAACCGACGCTTTCAGTCAAAATGGCGTCCCATGGAAAAAGTGATGAGCAGTATTTGTTCGTGGTGACTTCAGCTACACATTGAAAAACTAAATTGCAAATATCTAGGTGAAATATAGCTGACGACTCTTAGAACACCCGGTATATATCCCCAAAAAAAAAGTAAAAGGTGCGCTGACGAAATAATCTATTGTGTAGCCGGGAGAATGTCTTCATTTAACTTGCTTGAGCTAAAGCGCAGCAAGTGCGAGAGTAAAGTAAAATGTTGGAAGCTATAAAACGCTGTCCCGAGGTTATATCCTAGCTTTTATGGAAACTGACTGATACTGAGATGATGTAGCGTGGGTTCCGTAAAGGAGCCGCTGGCGTGCTGCCCTATCTACTATTACACGCGAAGCCCGCACCCTGCTTTAGGGCCATCAGACTGAGGAGCAACAAAATTCCTTGGTTCCCACGCACTCAGAGGCTCCCAGAAGCTCACGTTCTTCGCGGTCCCCTGACGGTCTTTTAGGACAAGGAACTGTGATAAGTCGGTTCCGAAACTGAGGCATTCCCATCAGGGTTTGCCACAAGCATACAAGCTTTCCCAGCTGAGCTTAGAAGAAGATAGGAGGCGCATTCCACACTTGGTAACCGTATTAGACTGAATCATGGGTGCTACAGTACTCAGGACGTTGATGGAGCAGCATACTATCGACATGGTCCAACTCCTCAACACTTCTCAAAATATGACACGGGACTGATATTTGTGCTTTTTCCAGATATTTAAAGTGTGCACTGAGCTTCCGAGTATTGTTTTGCATAGATGCATGACACATACTACTACATCTAGATCACAACTCAGCAGTTCAAATTTAAGCACTTGGCAGAGGTATCGTAGAACTACGAGTAATGTCAGACTATATACCTACCTAAATCTTCACGTGCGAGCTCTGAGTACATTTATTTTATCACGGCGGACTTTCTGCCTATGTTGGTCGGAGTCAACAAAAAAATTCCTGTTTAGAAAAGAAAGTTGGCGATTGTAATTTCGTGAAAATGTCTTGCCGGAGCCAAAAATTTTTTCTTTTAATGACCGCCACACCAACACGCATATCATAGCCGTGGCGCATTCTTCCCTATGTCGCGATAATACAAAACGAACTGCCCTTCTTCGAACTTTTTCAATTTTCTCCATCAATCCTATGTGGTAAGCATCCAATACTACGTTCCAATACACCAGAAGATGACGGACAAGCTTAGTGAACCCGTTTGTTTAATAGATTTATTGCATCTTCTACGTGTACTGCCGATAAAACGTAGTCTTAGGTTCACATACCCTGTAACATTTTCTGTTTGATGGCTCAGTTTCAGTTATTCGTAATTGTAATCGTTAGGTACTTCGTTGAAACAACAAACTTTAAATTTTTGAGATTTATCTTATAAGCGAAACTTAAAGGATTTTCTTGGTTTTCCTGCCGAAGACCTCACATTTTTAATTATTTATGAGCAGTTGCCCGTTTTCTCAGCATACAGATATCTTAACTAAATTATTTTTCAATTGGTTTTGATCTTCTTGTGACTTTATTCGACAGAAAACAACAACATCAGCGTAAAATCTAAGAGAGATTCTATCATTGTCTCCTAAATCGTTTATCAAGATTAGAAACAGGAGAGCGCCTATAACGCTTCGTTAAGGAACACGAGACATTACTTCTGTTTCATTTGATGACGCCGCGCGGATTGAGGCGCATGCACATATTGCGCGGCCCCTCCCGCCGGAGGTTCGAGTCCTCCTTTGGGCATGGATGTGTGTGTTGTTCTTAGCATAAGTTAGTTTAAGTAGTGTGTACTTCTAGAAACCGATGACCTCAGCAGTTTGCTGCCTCAGGAATTCACACATATTTGATGACTTCTCCTCGATTACTACGAACTGTGGCTTTTCTGACAGGACATCATCAATCCAGTCGCACTATTTAGACGTTTCTCCATAGGCACACAGTTTGATTAGAAGCCTCTTGGGACTAACGGTGTTATAATGTCGTGTGGCTAGGGCCTCCCGTCGGGTAGACCGTTCGCCTGGTGCAGGTCTTTCGATTTGACGCCACTTCGGCGACCTGCGCGTCGATGGTGATGAAATGATGATGATTAGGACAACGCAACACCCAGTCCCTGAGCGGAGAAAATTTCCGACCCAGCCGGGAATCGAAACCGGGCCCTTAGGATTGACAGTCTGTCACGCTGACCACTCAGCTACCGGTGCGGACACGGTGTTATAAGTCTTCCGGAAATCAAGAAAAGTAAAATCAACTTCAGATCCTCTGTCGATAGCCTTCATTACTTCTTGTGAATGAAGAACCAATTATGTTACACAAGAATGATACTTTCTGAGCCGGTGTGTAAATTTCACTTTTTTATTTACTTGATTACCAGCTTGGAGCCGGGACCCAGTTTCAAATCATCCTACAGGACAGAAAACCAAACTTACGATCACGTACATTATAGGTATTATCAAATTTTTAAGCACACGCCAAATATACAGAACATATCGTTTCAGCATTTAAGTACCAGATAGTTAAAATGGTATTTCCTAAAATACAAGAACTATGTCAAGAAAAATATATACGTATTTTGAAGTGCAAATGAACAGTTACGGCGCATACAAGTAACTGGTAATTTACTCCTCCAGTTGTCGTAAGGAACCCTCGGGAGGGGGCACCCTTTCAGGATATAGGAAACCTTTTCTATTTATTACATTATTCTCCAACCATAAAAAATACAGCAATTAATGCAATAACAAGACAAGTCAACAGTAAAATTGCATTTGAAATCTTCACGAAAACCAGTCACATACTTAAAGTTACTGAACAGTAAAATACAGCAGCGCCAAGTACGGCGCATATGACGTAGTTGGATGCCTTATTGGCACTACAAATCATTAAATGTAATCACGAAACTAGTGTTAAAAGAAAACAAAGTGACAGAACATTACAAAATCTTCATTACTTCCAACCCTTTGCAAGCATAAAAACCTTACCGTAACAAATTTACAAAGTTTTATGTAGATTAAGCAGTTTTTTTCCTGACATATCCCAGGTAAAACAGACATTAAACACAAAGTTGTCGTTTTTCACAAAGTGCCAAAAAATGTACTTACCATCCTGGGGGAAGACACAGCATAAACACGCTCATAGATGCATGGGGCAGGAATGGCGTTGTTGGTGAAGGAGGGGGGAAAGATAGGGTGAGGATGGAAGGCTGGAAAACGGAAGAGGGAGGGGGGGAAGCATGAAGATGAAGGAGCAGAGGGTCAAGTGGGCAAACATGGCAAGAATGTAAATAATATGTTATCAGTTGCAGTAAAACAAAGTTACTAAAATTGGACTACTATTTGCCATTTTTATAACTGAATAAATAAGAACTTCTGTAGACTAACAGATTCAACACAGAAACCATACATGTATGTTACTGAAGAGTAATAGTACAGATAATATATGCTAACAAAAAAAGAACCCAAACAATTTTTTGTGTCCTACTCCAACATGAGAAGAATATTTTTGGTTGTTTGTGAAAGACAACTTTTTGGTTTAATGTCTGATTTTACCTGGAACATGTCAGGAAAAAAAATGTTTAATCTTCATATAATTCTGGAGAGTTGTTATGGTAAAATTTTTATGCTTTTAGGTGTCAGAAGTAATGATTCTTTAATGTCCTGTTTTTCTGTCTTCTTTTAATACTAACATTGTTCTTGTTGTTGTTGTGGTCTTCAGTCCTGAGACTGGTTTGATGCAGCTCTCCATGCTACTCTATCCTGTGCAAGCTTCTTCATCTCCCAGTACCTACTGCAACCTACATCCTTCTGAATCTGCTTAGTGTATTCATCTCTTGGTCTCCCTCTACGATTTTTACCCTCCACGCTGCCCTCCAATACTAAATTGGTGATCCCTTGATGCCTCAGAACATGTCCTATCTACCAATCCCTTCTTCTGGTCAAGCTGTGCCACAAACTTCTCTTCTCCCCAATCCTATTCAATACTTCCTCATTAGTTATGTGATCTACCCATCTAATCTTCAGCATTCTTCTGTAGCACCACATTTCGAAAGCTTCTATTCTCTTCTTGTCCAAACTATTTATCGTCCATGTTTCACTTGCATACATGGCTACACTCCATACAAATACTTTCAGAAATGACTTCCTGACACTTAAATCTATACTCGATGTTAACAAATTTCTCTTCTTCAGAAACGCTTTCCTTGCCATTGCCAGTCTACATTTTATATCCTCTCTACTTCGACCATCATCAGTTATTTTGCTCCCCAAATAGCAAAACTCCTTTACTACTTTAAGTGTCTCATTTCCTAATCTAATTCCCTCAGCATCACCCGACTTAATTCGACTACATTCCATTATCCTCGTTTTGCTTTTGTTGATGTTCATCTTATATCCTCCTTTCAAGACGCTATCCATTCCATTCAACTGCTCTTCCAAGTCCTTTGCTGTCTCTGACAGAATTACAATGTCATCGGCGAACCTCAAAGTTTTTATTTCTTCTCCATGGATTTTAATACCTACTCCGAATTTTTTTTTGTTTCCTTTACTGCTTGCTCAATATACAGATTGAATAACATCGGGGAGAGGCTACAACCCTGTCATACTCCCTTCCCAACAACTGCTTCCCTTTCATGTCCCTCGACTCTTATAACTGCCATCTGGTTTCTGTACAAATTGTAAATAGCCTTTCGCTCCCTGTATTTTATACCTACCACCTTCTGAATTTGAAAGAGAGCATTTCAGTCAACATTGTCAAAAGCTTTCTCTAAGTCTACAAATGCTAGAAACGTAGGTTTGCCTTTCCTTAATCTTTCTTCTAAGATAAGTCGTAAGGTCAGTATTGCCTCACGTGTTCCAGTATTTCTACGGAATCCAAACTGATCTTCCCCGAGGTCGGCTTCTACCAGTTTTTCCATTCGTCTGTAAAGAATTCGTGTTAGTATTTTGCAGCTGTGGCTTATTAAACTGGTTGTTCGGTAATTTTCACATCTGTCAACACCTACTTTCTTTGGGATTGGGATTATTATATTCTTCTTGAAGTCTGAGGGTATTTCGCCTGTCTCATACATCTTGCTCACCAGATGGTAGAGTTTTGTCAGGAGTGGCTCTCCCAAGGCCGTCAGTAGTTCCAATGGAATGTTGTCTACTCCGGGGGCCTTGTTTCGACTCAGGTCATTCAGTGCTCTGTCAAACTCTTCACGCAGTATCGTATCTCCCGTTTCATCTTCATCTACATCCTCTTCCATTTCCATAATATTGTCGTCAAGTACATCGCCGTTGTATAGACCCTCTATACACTCCTTCCACCTTTCTGCTTTTCCTTCTTTGCTTAGAACTGGGTTTCCATCTGAGCTCTTGATGCTCATACAAGTGGTTCTCTTATCTCCAAAGGCCTCTTTAATTTTCCTGTAGGCAGTATCTATCTTATCCCTAGTGAGATAAGCCTCTAAATCTTTACATTTGTCCTCTAGCCATCCCTGCTTAGCCATTTTGCACTTCCTATCGATCTCATTTTTGAGACGTTTGTATTCCTTTTTGCCTGCTTCATTTACTACATTTTTATTTTTTCTCTTTTCATCAATTAAATTCAATATTTCTTCTGTTACCCAAAAAAAAGACCAACATTGTGGTCCATATTTAATGATTTGTACTTGCCAACATGGCATAGAACTTTGTCATACGCGCCGTATGTGGCACTGCTGTGTCTTAGTGATCAGTGATTTTAAGTATTTGACTTTTTTGGTGAAAATTTTAAAAGTATTAATTTCATTGTTCACTTGTACTGTTATTGTATTAATTGTTGTATTTTAGACTGTTGGAGAATACTGTAATAAGGATTCCTATATCCTTATAGGGCGCCCCTTCCCGAGGTTTCCTTACGACTGCGGGAGGAGTTGACCGCCAGTTATTTCTATGCTGTTCACTTGCGCTTCGCAATACCCATATATTTATCTTCACATGGTTCTTGTATTTTAGTAAATAACATTTAGACTCTGTGGTACGCAAATACTGAAACGATGTGTTCTGTATTTTTGGCGTGTGCTTAAAAATACCTGCATTGTACATGATGATTTGAAAATGAGTCCCGGCCTGAACGAAACTAGTCATCAAGTAAATAGAAAAGTGAAATTTGCAACTATGGCTGGTTTTTCCGTTGTACTGATTAACAGAAGTTGCTGATTTCCAATTATTCTTGCATGCCAAAGTTAGTATTTCATTTTGTTCACAGCATATGTTTCAAAATCCTATACCAAATCGATGTCAGTGGTACGGGCCTATAATTCAGCGCATTACTTGTATCTCCTTTCTTGTGTATTGGTTCTTCCGTGTAATTTTGCAGTATGTAGGTACAGCTCTTTCGTCGAGCAAGCAGCTGAATATGATTGCTAAAAATGGAGCTACATCATCAGCATACTGCGAAAGGAGGCTGTTTTGGTGTACAGTGTGGACCTGAAAACCTACCTTTATTGACTTGAATTTCTCCACTACATTTCGTCACAATTAACTCTTAAATCTTTCCCACCGTATGGGAACGTTCCTGTTAAACATCAGACTGGTTTCAGATAATGAGATGCGTCTTGCTGCACAAATCGTTTAATTTGCGGGGTATCGTGTGCACCAACAGAGCACCGGAATAAGAAGCCCATGTTTGACGACAGCAAAACATTTCACTTTAAAGATGCTAGAGGTGCAGAAACACATAATGTGGCGTTAACAGTGTGTTATGCGAGAGCCTCGATACTAGCGCTTTTAATTTGACGGATCGAGAGACATACCGTAACCCTTTTCTTTTTCACATCAAAAGAAGTTACGCATAAAATTGTATTTCAAACTGTGATTCTTCTGATGTCCTTGTTCTGCGTATCTGCTTAAGGAACATCGCACGTTACAGACATATGAGCACACGGAAATGAAGATAAACGCGTTCAAACCTATCGAAACCCGAGCACTAAATATATTGCAATCGGTAACAGATGTATGGGTAGAACTCGCATTGTTATGACAGCCATATTAGATGTTGTTTAAATCTTGACGATCATGAAATCTAATGCTGTTTAACTGACTGATATGTTTTTTTTAATATATAAAAAGCATTCATACATTCCAATGTGACCCAGAATTAAAAACACTTTTCAATTAAGTAAAGTTGCTTCGTTGTAAATGAGTTTTTAAAAATTTTATCCATAATTAAAAAGAAACTTATATTAAGCAAAGTTATTTTGTTGTAAACGAGTGAATGCTGTCACACAAGTTGTATGAGCGCATTGTAAGAAGCTATTCAGTAACGGTCGTGTTGTTTCACCGATAAAAACTGAACATGTCTCTCCATAAAAATGCGGCATTCAGTCTAGGGAACCTACGCAACTGGTACTCGATTCAATAGCTGTAAGACAGCTGCGATCCCTATCACGTCCACCTCTGGTGTGATACCGCTCCCGAGCGCGTCGTGCGCGTAGCTTTCTTTTGTGGGCTAATGGATTGTTTTAAGCGCGGTGTGGAACATCTGATGATGCGATATGCTTGTAGCAAGTGATGAATGTATAAGGAGTGGGGCCTGGCTTTCTCTGTCAGCTCTTTTAATTAGTCTTACTACCCACTCGTAGAACGTCTTCTGTGAGTAAGAGAAGCCGTCGCTTGCGTGGAATGACGTACGAGAAGGAGGGGTATCTCTCGTGACGGCAAGATGTGATTTCAGTTTTATTGTCGTTCAGCCGTGTTCACACAATCGATTGACGAGAAGATATTACATAGGTATTTAATACTTAACCTTCAGTCGAAATGCTAGATCAAATTATGCTAGTTGACTAGAGAAGTTTAACTTCAAATGTGATGGTATCGTAGAAACACATTTACTGTATATATACGCGTGTGTATGCGGCAGGTTTGGCTTTGATGGAACAACGAAACTCGTACAAATCGCCTTTATGCCTGTTCTATTACTGAGTCCTGTGGGTGGTCCAGGCTGAGGGCCATCGAAAGTGTATCTTGTCTCCTCCTGCTTTGCTTTTTCCTAGTGCTGTTCCCATTTGGAAACTCCAAGCCAGACTGCTTGAACCAATCTGAAGTGTGCCCTCGTACACTTGTTTCTGTTGGAAGGTCGTCCTTGGAAAACTTGGGAATTGTTTTAGTAAAAACCTAATCTCGGTAGTTCTGTACAGTTTGCAGTTTCATGGGATTGTATATATACAGTTTACAGAGTCCAAATGACTGATTCGGCTGTTCATATTCGTTTGTGATCTCCTAGTGCAGTGGTGTGTAGATGTAAATTGAATATTTGGCGATTGAGCGAACCAGCGGGCCTATTGTGTTTCGCTCATCCGTCGAGATGATCACGATCATGGTGTTATAATTATTGTTTAGTCGTCCAAAAATAATATGAGACACCGTTGCCGTGTGAAAAACAATATATGTCCACATTTAAACGGTACTGAAGAAAGCCGAAGGGATTAAATTATTGTGTCCGACAGAAAAGACACAACACACACACACACACACACACACACATATATATATATATATATATATATATATATATATATATCCACAGGATTGACGACCAGGCATGATTCTTTCAGTTCAGATACAAACCACGTTTCATTTCGTCTCGCGGGAATGCGCTACGAGCGACAGACAGATGGACAGGGATACCACAGTGGCATCAACTCGCTTCATCGATTAATTTCAGTGCTCTAATGCGGCTGTGATTGGAAAAAAATTATCTGCATATGAAATTATCGTCTCTTGCATACTTTCGAAAACGAAGCCTATGTTGAGATAAATACGTAGACGGTGGTCCATTGCTTGAATTAATTTGAAAAATACCTTCATGTGGAAGGAAGGCTCCTTTTCGGGTAATGACATTTATCAGCAACTAGTTCTTTTCGTGCGATCACCATCTGGCAGCCCTACGTATAAGTGAAGGGTATAAAACACATTTGAACAGAAAATTGGACGTAAAATGCAACCAGATAAAAAATGCAACTGTCAGAAAACAGAAAAGGCGATTGTGCTCGCCTTTATAATACTCTGACAGGAAAGTGGGGAACCAGTTTCCTCAATCATCATTCCGTCTTTCTGACAAAAATTTTTTCCATGCGAACTCATTCGCGTTCTTTTAACACAAACCATTCCAAACCTTTTCCCCTTCTCTCTCTTTGTGATGAAGCATTCATACTCAGTAGGTCTCTCTCATTGCCCCATCTGTCTCTCCCACTGTCACTGTCTTCATCGCTTTCTCTCGATCCTCCTCACCTCTGCCAATTTCACTGTCTCTCTGTCCCACAATCACTGCATTTGTTCCATTATTTTTCTCTCCCATTGCCACTGTTCTTTTTTCCTCGTTTACAGTCTGCTGTCTGTATCTTCAATCCCCCATTGTCTCTTCTCCACACATGTCCTTGGGCGTGGTTTGCTCGGAGTTTTTACTCTTAGACTGCGAAACTTTAAAGCATCGGTATAGGAGAAGGGGGAAAGTGGGAAAATGTTTTCATGTTAAAGTTCGGTGGAGTGGGGGCATTCAGATCCCCCAGGCCTATGCACGAACTCTACTGATCCTTTTCCTTTAAACTGTCTCTCCTCTGTTTTGCTCCCATTGCTATTATCTTCACCCGTCTCTCTGTTTGTTTTACTGCCACTGTCTCTAACTATCGCTACCTCCTCTGTCTTTGACTTCCATTCCTATTGTCTTTATCCGTCCCTCTTTCTCATTCACTGACACTTTCTCTCTCCCACCATTCACTGTCTCCTCTCTCTTTCTGTCCCACTGACAATGCCTCCTCTCTCTTCCATCGTCACTGTCTCTCTGCTGCTCTCTTTAAGCACAAAGAAACGCGAATATTTTTTGGTGAGGAACATTTTATGGAATGAGGATTGAGACAGCTGGTTCCCCACTTTAAGAAGGAGCATATTCGCCTTTTTTAGCTGGTTATCTTTTCGTGTTGCAATAGGGTACGCTGCTTACATAAAACGAATTTTGTAGATCAGTAAAGTTTTGACATTTTATTTTTATACTTCGGCACATTTACATACTTGAACACATATATGAAACAAATTCGCACACAGAATTTAAGATTAACTCAAAATCATATTCAATCCAATGCAATTTCATTTTACATTGCTTTGCATAAACATGTGCAACATACTTCGTTTACACTTACAGTATGCTAAAAACTGCGACGTTTGTACGACAAAACATTTGTTTGCAAGGTACTTACACCTCCAGGAGGCACCGTCGAAAGACTTCCAGGTCAAGACGTGAAGTGCGCGTAACACAGAGACAACGCGTCATGCAGTATAGTTTGGTGACCTTAGACCCCTTGTGATTACCCTACAATCTTTGCCATGTGTTCACTTTGAAGTTGCCCTCTCCTCCATACACAAAAATTTAACATGAAAACGTGAAACTTCCCTCATACTAAAATTAAGTTTCAAACAAATTAAATACAGACCAAGAATAATCAGGAACACAGTAGAAAGGATAAAATTACTTTCAAACTCGGGTGTACATAGGAACATAACCAAGAGGTAGCAACTCTAAATTCACAATCTTTTATTACAATATTTTACATAAAATAAATAGATGTAACTAAAAAGCATCGTTAATTACAAAAGTTACGGACACAACACGCCCCACATTATGGTAACAGCGGAAGCCTGCTCATCACGAATACTCTGGTAACTGATTGTTACAGGAAACTTCTAAAACAAGAAACGAACATACATGTAACAGCAAACATTGTAAGAAGTGTGTCAGAACGCTGTATTACATTGTGAGCAATATAGTCAACTTAACGCTATTCTTTGCATTGTGTAAGCACTCAGATATCGATAGTAGCAATCTGAGGGTGAAACATGGGATAGTGATTCTAAGTATTGTTGTGAGACGAGGCCTGTCTGCGAAAGTGGAAGTAGCAGTGTCGGTCTAGAGCTCGGAGGCAGAAGATGTGTCACTCTGCCCTCACGTCGGTGATGGCACATCTTACCACACTCAAGGGCTGATTTCATTTATGTAGCCAGGAGAGGTTTAGATGGGTTAACAACGCTTGAAGATGGAATTCAAGGTGAAATTCGCAAGCATAGCGCAAAAGCAATTGCAGGGTTAGTCTCGTGATTGTTAGTCCGAGTTTGCAATAATACCATGTTTTGCTTGTCAGTTAAAGAAGCCTCCTTATCCTCCAAATAATAATTATTATTCTCCACATCTAATTAATAAATAAGCTGTGGTTATTAAATGTTGATGTAACTTTGAAATTGAAACAATTTGTAAATCTGCCACTCAGCCATAATTGATACCCATGAGATTGTAATTGTTATGGTCTGTTATTGGTTATGGGTTATGATGATTCTGAAATTTTAAATAGACGTTATTTATGAAATCCCTTCTCACAAGTAATTTAGTAGTTAATAGGACACAAGCAAACTCCTTTTTATTAAATTCCATCTTAGTAACAATAAGCTCTAGCCGCTGCTGCTGCTGCATGCTGCTGTGAATTGCTGTAAACAACATGGAAAAAGGCTAAAGAGGTGACTGCAAAACTCAGGCCCAAAACAGACACGGACACACCACAACATGTCATGTTCTCCAATCCAGTAAATTCCGTTGCACAAGGCAGATTCTCACTTGTAACTTCTTATTCAAAAACGCAGTCAGATAGCTTAGGGATTCATTGCTACAGGTTCATTTGCTCGTGTAGTTTTTCGTATTCAAATACGCAGTCAGATAGCTTAACCAAATCTTTGTTTTAAGTTTTTCATGCAACGATCTGTTGAGGGCTTAAATGACAGAGAAACTGACACGCATACAACACGCACACAGTGTTATTCACGTTGGGTTCCGTCTACTGATAGCTCAGGTTGCTTATCGGCTCCATTTTCACAGACGAACGTAGGCAATATTTGTTGTAGCTACACACATATTAGTTGCATATATGTTACAACGTGAGGCAATACTGACCCTACGACTTATCTTAGAAGCTAGATTAAGAAAAGGCAAACCTACGTTTATAGCATTTGTAGTCTTAGAGAAAGCTTTTGACAATGTTGATTGGAATACACACTTTCTAATTCTGAAGGTGGCAGGGGTAAAATACAGGGAGCGAAAGGTTATTTACAATTTGTACAGAAACAAGACGGGAGTTATAAGAGTCGAGGGGCATGAAAGGGAAGCAGTGGTTGGGAAGGGAGTAAGACAGGGTTGTAGCCTCTCCCCAATGTTATTCAATCTGTATATTGAGCAAGCAATAAAGGAAACAAAAGAAAAATTCGGAGTAGGTATTAAAATCCATGGAGAAGAAATGAAAACTTTGAGATTCACTGATGACATTGTAATTCTGTCAGAGACAGCAAAGGGCTTGGAAGAGCAGTTGAACGGAATGGACAGCGTCTTGAATGGAGGGTATAAGATGAACATCAACAAAAGCAAAACGAGGATAATGGAATGTAGTCGAATTAACTCGGGTGATGCTGAGGGAATTAGATTAGGAGATGAGACACTTAAAGTAGTAAAGGAGTTTTGCTATTTGGGGAGCAAAATAACTGATGATGGTCGAAGTAGAGAGGATATAAAATGTAGACTGGCAATGGCAAGGAAAGCGTTTCTGAAGAAGAGAAATTTGTTAACATCGAGTATAGATTTAGGTGTCAGGAAGTCGTTTCTGAAAGTATTTGTACGGAGTGTGGCCATGTATGGAAGTGAAACATGGACGATAAATAGTTTGGACAAGAAGAGAATAGAAGCTTTCGAAATGTGGTGCTACAGAAGAATGCTTAAGATTAGATGGGTAGATCACAAAACTAATGAGGAGGTATTGAATAGAATTGGGGAGAAGAGGAATTTGTGGCACAACTTGACTAAAAGAAGGGATTGGTTGGTAGGACATGTTCTGAGGCATCAAGGGATCACAAATTTAGTATTGGAGGGCAGTGTGGAGAGCAAAAATCGTAGAGGGAGACCAAGAGATGAATACACTAAGCAGATTCAGAAGGATGTAGTCTGCAGTAGGTACTGGGAGATGAAGAGGCTTGCACAGGATAGAGTAGCATGGAGAGCTGCATCAGATCAGTCTCAGGACTGAAGACCACAACAACAACGTATGTTACAACATAATGATTTCAAAAGTTCCCGAGCTCGGGATTGTGACGCAATAGCAATAACTATAATTCATAAAACGTTTTCGTGAATAAGTAAATTTTAAAACCAATTTTAAATAAAATGTACACGGCTTTAGTTAATGGCGCCACAAAACTGATCAACAGTTCCTTTACTTGAAACGAAAATACAGCAGTAACTGTTCAATAGAACAATTAGTGAACGATCACTGTGACAAGCTAATGGGCCAATGATTGCTAATTTAAGGTTATTAAAGAAGAATGTAGTTTTCAATAAGTCGGTCCACTCAATATAACTCAGTAAATGGAAATCACACAAAACTTAAAGACAAATTTTACACACATATGAAAATAAAGCACCTTTTTTGAAAAGCAACCGGAACATCGTCAGTCAAAATGTCGAATTTCCACCAATGGAATAAAATAATAAAAACACCAATAAAGAGCTTCTAATATCCCTCTTCTTCATCCTTAACAGCCTGTCAGAATTAGATAACAGCCACGTCTACATGTATATAGGAAACAAAGTTATCTCATTCAGCAGTAAACAAAAAACCACACTGAGGAAGGTCACTTGCAACAGTGACCGAATTGTCTGTAGTTTTACATAGTGACAAATCGTTCACAAATCCAGAA
The DNA here is from genome assembly GCF_021461385.2 of Schistocerca piceifrons. Classification (NCBI taxonomy): domain Eukaryota; kingdom Metazoa; phylum Arthropoda; class Insecta; order Orthoptera; family Acrididae; genus Schistocerca; species Schistocerca piceifrons. The sequence goes on along the minus strand of NC_060139.1, from coordinate 545,934,647 downwards.
AAATTTTATTGACTGTCACAACGGCTGCGGAAGCCTACGTTTGTATTCATCCAGCACATTGACATATCAAATTAACATGTGGCTAGTGAAGCTCAGTGTTTTTAGGAACGTGACAAACACACTAAACGAGCTAAGAAAGGGCAATGAACAAAGTCTTAGACGATTGCGCATGCTCACACGTATCATTCCGAAGCAATACTGGAATCACCTCAACCACACGGAATAACTTTCGCCTTCCTAGTGCAACACGAACTGAAGGCCCTTCGCATTGATAATATTCCACTTTCAGTGAGCCACCAAATGCTACCACCCGGTACGGTTACAACGGCCAACTCGACCCTCTGCAGTCAGGAGCTTCCTTCACGCCTAGCGCCGAATGTAATCCCGTATACGACGGCTTAATAAAACGTCACAACATTGCCCAGCCTCCACTGCTGTCTGCTACAAGTTTTAGGCTATACTTCGGCACCACATCACCTCGTGACAAAGCACTGCAGTCTACTCTGTGGAAAACCACAACATTCACTTGCCTGTCCACAGCTGTCCATACTGTCCCACTGGTCGAAAAAAGTTTCAGGCTCCCCGAGAACTGATCTTAAGAAAATACTATAAAATTTTTATGATTCACCATGAACAGAAATCACAGAAGTGGCCATCCCTACAAGTGGTACCCTTCGGTACCCGAAAATGATGGCTTTTCGGATGTATCTTGTTAATGAACAAACATTTTCGAAAAGGTGAAAAAAATCTGTTTCCAGATGAATGTTTATGGAATATACAGTCAAAATTTGAGCCATTTGCTTTGGTTAGTTATTTAGATAATTGCGGCGCATGGTCCAAAAAGGTGAAAATCTGGTTTTAGCGGTTTTCTATGTAAGAATGACAACTTCGAATCTCTGAATCTCGATAATGGTAATGATATCGAGAAACGTTTCGAATTTCGTATACAACATCATTTTAAGAATAAATATAAGGTCCAAATTTCGACGTGATTTGCCGTGAATAGAAATTATACAAGTGGCCGTCCACACAATTGGTGCTTTTGGTATTAAAAAAAAAAAAAAATTCGGGGATTTCTCATGAACAGGCGATGAGCAAATGGTGATTTTAAAAGACACATAAGACACATACTAGACAATACCTAGTGTAAATGAACTAGTCGATTTGCTCAATTTGTCTAGGTTGGAGGAAGTGTGTAATGTTTAAACATAGACGCTGTACTGTATGATAGCTGCAGTATACCCGCTCTTCCGATAGGTACACAAATGATCGCTAGGCCAAGGGCTATCCGAAACACTTGAACCTTATCTCTCTGATCAATAGACCTGTAAATATAGCCACTGAAAAACAGCATGTTCAAGCGCGGCTTTTTGGAAAATAAGTTCGGCTAGTTGCTTGGATGTTAAACTGATTGGCTGCAACTGCTTTCTAATGACATGAGCAGGTGCCATTAGTTTACATCGGGTGTTCAAGGCATTCTAAACTTGTAGGGTCGTCACGTCCTTGAGTAGTTACATGCTTCAGAATCAGAAGGACTGTGGGCCAATTCGTGCTACACTGAAGCGTCGAAGAAACTGTTACAGGCATGCGTATTCAAGTACAGAGATATGTAAACATGCAGAATACGGCGCTGCAGTCGGCAGCACCTATAAAAGGCAATGAGCGTATGGCGCAGTTGTTAGATCTGTTACTGCTGCTACAATGGCAGGTTATCAAGATTTAAGTGAGTTTGAACGTGGTGTTATAGTCGGCGCACGAGCGTTGGGACACATCATCTCCGAGGTAGCGATGAAGTGACGATTTCTCCGTACGACCATTCCACGAATGTACCATGAATATAAAGAACCCGGTAAAACATCAAATCTCCAACATCGCTGCGGCCGGAAAAAGATCCTGCAAGAACAGAATCAACGACGACTGAACAAAATCGTTCAACGTGACAGAAGTCCAACCCCTCCCAAAATCGCTGCAGATTTCAATGCTGGGCCGTCAACAAGTCTCAGTGAGCCAACCATTCAACGAAAGTTCATCGATATGAGCTTTCAGAGGCGAAGGGCCACTCGTGTACCCTTGATGACTGCACATCACAGAGTTTTACACCTCGCCTGGGACCGTCAACACCGACATTGGACTGATGATGACTGGAAGCATGTTGCCTGGTCGGACGGATCTGATTTCAAATTGTGTGGAGCAGATGGACGTGTACGGGTATGGAGACAACCTCATGAATCCATGGACCCTGCATGTCAGCAGTGGACTCTTCGAGCTGGTGGAGATTCCGTGATGGTGTAGGGCGCGTGCAGTTGGAGTGAACTAGGACCTTGATATGTCTAGATATGTCTCTGACAGGTGACACCTACCTGACTCATCACTTGCATCCATTCATGTCCACTGTGCATTCCGACGGACTTGGGCAATTCCAGCAGGGCAATGCGACACCCCACACGTCCAGAATTGCTACGGAGTGGCTCCTGGAACACTTTTCTGAGTTTAAACACTTCCGCTGGCCACCAAACTCCCCAGACATGAACATTGTTGAGCATATCTGGGATGCCTCGCAACGTGCTGTTCAAAAGAGACCTCCACCCCTGCGTACTCTTACGGATTTATGGACAGCCCTGCGGGATGTATGGTGTCTGTTTCCTCCAGCACTACTTCAGACATTGGTCGAGCCCATGCCACGCCGTGCTGCGGTACTTCTGCGTGCTCACAAGGGCCCTACACGACATAAGGCGGGTGTACCCCAGTTTCTTTGGCCCTTCAGTGTATATTAACGTAGAATTTACGGAGTTCGTCCCCTTGCACATAATCAGTTGCGCTGCTAAGCGGAGTTGATTAAGCCACTGGACTTGCAGTAGCGAGGGACGTTGTAGATACACACTTTCTCGCACATAGATTTAGATTTCTCAATTTTTTAGTGTTCCGTACCTCAATCGGTAAAAATTGAACGCTTATAGGATCACTTCTTTGTCCGTCTGTCTGTCTGTTCAAAACCCTTTTTCTCAGGAAAGCGTAGACGCATCAAGTTGAAATTCATGTCACATATTAAGATCTATGGCCTCATAGCGATGCAAAAAAAGTGAAACTTCTAAGTCAATGAAGTCAAAAGATACTGATATTTATGTCACATATTTTGATATTCGCAAACTCACTCATCAGAACCTACAGGGCAATTCCCGTTGACCTAGGCTAATCAAATTTGCTAAGGATCAAGCTTTCAAAATACAACCAAAGTAAAAAATTCGAAAATTATTAATCTGTAGCTATATCACTTCAAAAAACTTTCGTCATTTGTTATCAAACTGTCTGTCTGTCCGTCCATCTGTTAAGATCCCTTTTATCGGGAACAGGCAAACGCATCAAGTTGAAATGTATGCCACGTACTGAAGTTTACAGTCGTTTGGTGGTGTAAAAATGTTAAGCTTTTAAGTCAATGCAGTAGACGATACAACCATTTGTGTCACATATTTTGATACTTGCAGGGTCACTCGTTAAAACCCGTATCAGAATCGTGAAATTTATCAAGATGTAAAACTTTACACTATAAGTAAAGGGAAAAATCCGAAAAGTGTGAATTTGTAATTGTACCACAAGAAAAAAATTCTTTTGTCAATAGTTATCCGGCTTCAGACTTGAAATTAAAGCATTCTCGAAAGTCCTGGAATCCCTGGGACTGATATGTTGCAAGTAACAGTGTCGATAACAGGCAAACATCGTCGAGATGCTCGCTTCCCAAAATGGATGAATTTCCTGCATACATAATGAAATTTGTGCGGATACCTCAGTGCACGAGTCCTACCCAGACCCGGCCAATTTTTTTCCGTACTTCGGGGCGACATCTTTCCTAATATTTGTCCATCTGAGCTTCTGATCGTGTCCACGAATCACGAAGCCAACGGGGTGTTAAATTCTTTACTTTCTATCTGTCATATACTCTCTTTTGTTACGCGTATAAGTGTATCTTCATCTACTAAAAAGCCGGCCGCTGTGGCCGAGCGGTTCTAGGCGCTCCTGTCCGGAACCGCGTTGCTGCTACGGTTGCAGGTTCTAATCCTGCCTCGGTCATGGATGTGTGTGACGTCCTTAGGTTGGTAATGTTTAAGTAGTTCCAAGTCTAGGGGACTGATGACTTCAGATCTTAAGCCCCATAGTGCCTAGAGCCATTTTAACCATCTAGTCGAAGGCCTTTGCAAATATGTGTGCGGTGTATCTCAATAGCCTAGTTAGTAGTGGACTAAAGCAAATACGTGCCCATTATACGGTTTAGTTTAGTGTGGAACTCCATGGAGAGAGCGATATACATGCTATGCGCATAAGATTCTCGCACAAAATATTGGTGATTCCCTTACAAGAGCGTTCTGATCGCTTTGGAGCGGTCTAGACGGTGCAGAGCTGGTGCCGGATATTCACGTGACACTACACTGCTGACGGAAGTCGTGGCAGTGAACTGTTGTGTTTCAGCCTGTCGGCTGTCTGGAATCACGTTGAAGCACGTTGAAAGTGCTGCTTGCGGTACAGGAAGGTGCGCCGCGCCCGCATCGAATTCGCCCGGCGGATTAACGACGAGCGTCAGTGTGCCGGCCAGGCTGGATGTGGTTTTTTGACAGTTTCCCACATCTCACTAGGTGAATACCACGATGGTAGCCAAGTCCCGCCTCAGTTACACAATTTGCAAAGAGTTAGAAAACTTGCGAACACATTCACGTGAATCACACTACACATACACACACACACACACACAGTTGGCGTGCACATAATCCGTCCCAGGGGGGTAACGGGGTGGCGACAGGAAGGGCATTTGGTCACTCCCTTAGATTAACCCTCTCAAATTTGTTAATAACCATGCCGACCCTGCGCCGATGTGGGAAAAAGATAAAGACGAATCATTAGATATAAGTTCCACACAGGTTAAGAGCACTGTGCACAACAAACCTTATGGCTGGCTGCAAATCTGTGAATAAAGTCCACGCCCATTACACTGCAATGAGAAATCCGTGATTAATCCAGTCAGAGTCAAACACCACTGATAGTCGTAACTCGCAGAGCGGCGGACCAGGGTGTCACTCATGGATCTGTTGCGGTGTGCTCGCTGCTTGCAGCGCTTATGTGACGCAGCCGGTTGTGCGACCGAATAAATACCTAGCTGTATGAGTCTCTGGTCACAGCTTTCTCTATCCCAAGATAAACTGTGTGATTCCAGAGGTTCACATATATTGTGTTACACATTTACAAGCTAGGGTGGCAATGGACTGTATAGTAGTAATTTTTTGCCTACAACGTTTCGTTACTGATTCAGGTTATTAGTAGTGTAATGCGGAATGCCAATTGACCTGTTTAGCGTGCCCCTAAGATGCCATAGTCCGATTCCTGGTGACCTACAGAAAAGGGAAGCTTTCTATAAGATAACGTAAATTTTAAGGATAGTTATTGTGTCGCACAAACAGAATTATCTTATTGAATGCAAATTAATAGGGAATATGAGTACCACACCACAAATGGTTATATTAATGAGAGGAGGGATCATCTATTTATAACAGAAAGAAGTGGTAACTGCCGGCCGCGGTGGCCGTGCGGTTCTGGCGCTGCAGTTCGGAACCGCGGGACTGCTACGGTCGCAGGTTCGAATCCTGCCTCGGTCATGGGTGTGTTTGATGTCCTTAGGTTAGTTAGGTTTAAGTAGTTCTAAGTTGTAGGGGACTTATGACCTAAGATGTTGAGTCCCATAGTGCTCAGAGCCATTTGAATCATTTTTTAGAAGTGGTAACTGTAACAATCAGCCTTATCATCGTAAAACATCTGCATATGAATTACCCAATGAGAAATGTAAATGAACGTTTAATAAATGCACAAGGGATTATAACTGGGAAATACGAGCGTGGCACAGGCGGGTGAAGACAATAATAAGATAATCGTGAGAATAATTGTCCGCCCCTGGTAACTGAGTGGTCAGCGCGGGAGAATGCCAATCCTAAGGGCCCGGTTACGATTCCCGGCTGGGTCGGAGATTTTCTCCGCTCAGGGACTGGGTATTGTGTTGTCCCAATCATCATCATTTCATCCCCATCGACGCGAAAGTCGCCCAAGTGGCGTCAAATCGGTCTACCCGATGGGAGGCCCTAGTCACACGACATTTACATTTATGAGAATAATTTATGGATGCAACCAATGACTCCAAGAATGATCAGTGGATTAAAGAAAGAACTCAGAAGAACAAGTATAAACACAATTAACATCGCCAAAGTGCATGATGTAAGCAAGTGGCTGGGTGCGAAACATTAAAACCGTGCCTTTAGCCTTGATGGGAATTAGCTAACATCGTGCCCTACCAAAACAGTGATTGCAACACCGAGTTATTCTTACCACACTCAAGCAGAGTTTCATCCAGTAATAATTTTGTAACTGAGTTAAAGAAATTCCTCCAGATTTTGCAGTTATTGACGAATGGTGCTGTGGTGTGAGGAGGAATCCAGAAAACGTCTCTCAATCCAAGACAGGTTCAGAATCTGACAAATCGTAAAGCTTTCATGTAGACACACATGATAAGGCGTGTGCTCTATAGAAATAAACACTATGAGCAAATCAAAATGCGCGTTACAAGGATTTAAAACGATAGTTCTTCTGGGGTGTGGCTGTCTAGGCAAACGGCGATTCTCACGCTGCACCATGTGTGAAAGGCCGGCCGCGGTGGTCTAGCGGTTCAGGCGCTCAGTCCGGAACCGTGCGACTGCTACGGTCGCAGGTTCGAATCCTGCCTCGGGCATGGGTGTGTGTGATGTCCTTAGGTTAGTTAGGTTTAAGTAGTTCTAAGTTCTAGGGGACTGATGACCACAGATGTTAAGTCCCATAGTGCTCAGAGCCATTTGATTTGATTTGTGTGAAAGGGTGGATCTGCCTTAAATTTCTATCTTTCGTAAAAGGATTCTTTCCATTGCCTCGAACAATATTGTTGTTTAGCAACTAACTGGCCCTCTGAACCGTTCAGAGTGTATGGTTGGTGAAGCAAATTCCGCTTTTGATTACTTGCACTGAAAGTTAACCCTCAGCACTGAACACATTTGTTTCTTTCCCAGCTCCGTTCTGTTTCCCCAACCAGCTCTGAAATCTGCGGAAAAATAACAAGGTCCTCATCGTAATACGTGAAGGGAAGAGAAATAGCAATTATCTGGATAGTCACTTGTAGTACTGAATTTTGTCTGCAGTTATGACGCAGTATAAGAGACCGACTACTGTACATTGTCCAAGGGAATGAGCATAAAATTTTATGAAATATGATGTGTGACAGTTCGAGGAAAAGCTGCCATGTAACAATAACAAGAGTAGCCCTATTTCAAAACGTTAATAGCTCTTCCTTAACATCTGCTCCAGTATTATGATGTCCACATACAACTCTGCTCTAGACATTCTGAAAACACTGGAAAGAACGTTAACAGTCACCACAGACACTTCTAAAAGAAATCTCTTTGTAGGAATCCCAATGGATCCCGTTAGCTCGTTGACAAAATCAAGTCAGCTGCAGAGAATGATAGAGCAAGAAACCAAGAGGCTCCATCAGAGGGATGTGGAGGCTATTTGTTGGCATACTCGTATCTGTTTTTCGCAGGTCTTTCAGCAGGAATCGAAATCATCGCCAGAAAATGGATCAGATACTCTGTAAAGTTGAAGAGACTCAGTCACAATTATTACATATTCGTGAAAGGGCGCTTTACGATATCATTTATATCGGGATGCAGAATCTGTCAGACGTACGGCACGGTTCATAACTGACAAAAAGTAATCCACTTTGTAGCAGTACATATGGAGCTACCTGTTACCACCATGTGGTGGATTCGAGAACACTACAGACACTGCAACCAGATTAATCCTTACTCCAGTACTTCCTTCCACTTTCCACCACATTTCATCCTTACGCGATCTTATTTCCAGCATTTTCAGTACAGAAAAGAGGCCATTCTTGCATTTGCTGAATGGTTTTAGTGCATGATGGATACTGGGTGTGTCTAACGTTACTGGAACTTTACAGGCCGAGATCAAATATGACAGACCCACAGGACGCGCACATTTAGCTTGTCACCATCGTTCGGGCTTTGAGAAAGGTCGAATCATTGGCATGAGGGACATACTGATAGATCGCACAGACTCTTGACTCTAATGCAATGACTGCAGCACGAGTGGTCACGAGATGGACTGAGGGCAACAATATGGCAAGAAAAGTAGGCAAGGATCCCTCCAGAAGAGCTACAACACAAGAAGAACATAGGATTGTTCGACTGGCTCTGAGAACTGACGGATAACAACAGCCGAAATCTTGGAAGAGATTACAGACAGAGGGTTGCCACGAACCGTCGGGAACAGATTCCTGGAAGCTGGGTTCAGGAGTCTCGTCACTTCTTTTATTGCTGATACCGTGCTACAGGCAACAGAGGCTGGTATTATGTAGAGCCAGACTCAACAGGGACACTGAGAGGCATTCCGTACTATTTTGTGACGAGTATTCCTTCTACTTCTGTCATTAAGATCGACACCATCGCGCCAATAGACAATCTAGTGAATGATAATAGACCCTATCCCTCCAAGTCCAGGAGTATGGTGTGGGGAGTTATTGGATATGATAACATTTAGTGATTGCTGAAGTGAGGCCGAATCCTCCTCAAAATGTGGTAAGTATTATAAACCCTACTGTTAGACACTTCATGACCCCATTACGAAACGGTTACAAATACCGCGAGGAGTATGCAGATCCTTGAGTGACTTCCTTGATTCCCTGTTCTGTCAACCACAGACGATATCTTAGATGTGATGGGAAAACGTATTACATCATACGTGCCTGCAAGCTTCATGAAGTGACAAAGAATGGCTTTCAGGTATGACAAGAAATAACTCTTGGTCATATTACGAGTCTAATTTCCTGCATGCCACAACGTGACTATCTTCATGCCCTCTTGCGTTGTGTGGTGAACATCTCCACAAACTTTGACAAATGTCGGACTGGACCTCCAAGGCTTAACACTTTTTGTTTCCGCTAGTGTAACTGTTTCTCGAATCGACCAACATGGAATCGCAGACACACAAGGTAGGGAAATATTTAACTTACTTTCGAAGTGCTGATATTGGGGTAAGGAAGGTCATAAAGTATATCGTCTTACCCACTACGAGCACAAAGATGTGCCACTGGTGCATTAAAAGGACCAACTAAAACGCATCATGAGGATATCTACACGTTGGATCCACGCACGAATTTGGATGTAAGATAATGTCGTCTGTATTGCTGCCGCATCGTTACACAGCTGTCACCTTGTGTGAAAAGTTACGTCGTATACATCAAGAGATCGAGGAACACAAACGAATTTTTCACCAAATTCCACCACATCATATTGAAAAAGTGATGCAAAAATTGGACTGTACAACTATTTTACATATGTTGTTTGTACATGAAAATAAGTGACGGACAACCACAAAGTTGTCAACCGATAAATTTCCAGCGTAGATCTTTAAAAAATAAACTAGCGAATAATAAATGACTGTTAACACCTCGTTTCTCACTATTTTATTGATATGTATATAATATACTACTTGCATCGTTAACATCCAAAAAATCCAGTGTGGGCTAACATAAAGTGAAGATATTTAAAATATGGCAGTAATTCAGCTTGGGCATTAAGGCAACTTTGACAAAAAAATTGCCAAAAATTGAAACCTGTGATGCAGCAATTACAGTATTTTTCATTTATGCGTTCGGAATTCTATTCTGTTCGAGCTTATTGCAGTCAATCTTTCTCCTGTGTTTCTTGTCATAGAATACAGTTCAAGCAAAGAATGTGTAATGAACCACAACATTTCAATTTATCTTATAATGCTGTTCGATATATCCAAAAATTTTGGTGAAGTTACACAATACGTCGACGTGACAGTGTATACGACATATTTGCTAAATAAAACTTTGGCCTTTCAACAACTTTATTTCATTCTAAAACGATACATAACATCATGAAAAAGTTCATAAATAAACAAACATTATCTTCCTCATCAGTCATCATCACCAAAGCGTATAGACTCGTATTAATGGGATGAAAAATACTGTACCCTCTCTTCCGTTCCCCGGCTGTTTTCGTACGCATACACTCAGACGAATATCTTCTTTACTCGCGTATTACTGTTATTCGCGAATGTTAATTATAATCAAATGTTTTACTACGCGTAATAGTGGATAGGCGCCAGTGTGTAACATGAGGACGGAGGCGTTTCACGGGGCGTCTGCAATTACGTTCAATAAATAAACTCCTGTTTTTTATCTTGTCTGAGAGCACAGTTTGCAGCTGTCTTTTCTACCGAAGCTTTTAATTGCACTTTGCACGCTGTTGTGAATTGGTTACAGCTGTAGCCTCACATTTGATATCCAGCCTAGTGGCAGAGAAATCGTGACAGTTACATAAACAGTAGGCAGCAGGTGGTGAATTGCGCCACCTTCTCGAACTGCTTCACACCGAATGGTGTAACGAGTGGTGTATCTGCTCCACAGCGGACGCGCAGCGATGTTTGTCCGTAGGTTTACAGCTCTGCGCTGTTGCGTACACTGCTGATCTGTATGGTGGACCTCCGCAGGAACTTAGACAAACCTATTTTATCTGTTAAGCTAGTCACACATTCTTCCTTCAGACAGAACAAACTGCAAAACCACAACACATAAAGTGAAGACTGATCCCTATGGAACACAGAAGACGACACACTTTCGACCGCGCCTTAAATCCAGTCAGAGGGCGAATGCGGAGGAGAAACTGTTAGGCGACTGGTTTCCTCGTTGATTTACGTGATATATTTCATTAGAGCAAGAAATAGCTCTTAACGGAAAGACAAGTAACTAGAATAACTGTATCGCTGAATATTGCTATTTTGCGTCTTTCCATTGCATAATATATCTCATTTCGACTCTCTATTTTATAAACATGTTCAGAATAGTATTAGTTATGAAACGTTGACTCTTCATGCGAATTTTCACACTTTGTATTTTTTTGATAGGTTCGTATTGATAACATCAAGTCTGTTCACATGTCATGATCTTTTTCAAAAAAGAATTTTCCGTGTTTTGCATTTCGATCAAGTAATGGCAAACGTTCACGCGTTGATGTCTATCTACAGAAATGAAGGTGTGCGGGACAAACATTGCATACAATTTTCTCTTCTTCGATACATTCTGGTGAATGTCTTTAACACCTGAGTTAGAGATGTTGCAGGATTGTAATTTGTGACACACCACAGTCACACGTGCACTAATTATCACTGCGTGACCACAACTGATTTGTGAAATGCACATCTGCTGTTTAGATTTGTTACCTCAAGCTGCAACCGTAATTATTATGCTGACGTCGCTTGTACACCAGGAATGAAATCAGTCTCAAAATTTTTTAGATGGGAGAATGGTTTGAATGTATTTTCCCATAATTTCTATTTGCTATTGTACTTGTAAACGAATGCACACTGTGTGCTTCTGTCTTTCTCCGCTGTTGTTTTCTGCACTATAGTAATTTTTAAATGTTACACTCTGTATTAGATGTAATGTGTAATATGTTTATTGTAATGTAAAATAAGTAGAATAGATGATTAGATGTATGAGGAGGCCTGATGACCTTAACCTTGCCATTTCAAAAAAATAATTATGAGTATACACACTTATGGAGTGACAAGGTATAAGTTCATCTGTCGAATTGTTGAAGGAACCATTCCAGCATTTTCTGAAAGCGAATTAGGGAAACGACGAAAAATCGAAATCACTGCTTCTGGACAGAGCATGTGAAAGGTGGTTAGTCGTTCAGGCTCACATCTCTTTCACCTAAGTGATCTCAATTGCAGGCTTTGTGCAAATTAGGGCACTTGTGTCGTGTTAAGCAGACACAGAGACTGGTTCAGTGAACCGTGTGGAGGACTGAGAGTGATTGGGCTCGGTATTGGTTGTAATGTAGTTTTGCATGCTAAATTTAGAGGTGAAGGAATAGTGCTCATGTTGAAAACGCGCGATCTTCATGACTAGCTAACGTTTCTATTGAGTGTGCTGGTCGCCGCTAGTGTTGATAGCATAACAGCCACTTTATAACACCCACTTTAGAAAATATGAAAAAGTGAGATAAGGTATGTTGGGCTGGAGGTGAAGATTCTCGGTCACCGCTTCGCTCTGCGGGTGGAATGGTGGCGGATAGGGCGTAGCTGTGTGTGTAAAGGGGGGGGGGGAGGGGGGGGTAGACCAGCGTTCTGCAAGGATACACCTTTAGTGAGACATGAGGTAGCTCGATGCAGAGGCAGGCGCCAGGGTTTTTACAGGTCCTTTGCCGGATCACATCAGCAGAGGGCGTTAATAATTGATACCTGCAGAGGAAAGAGGGCGCATCAACTTTCACGGACAGTCCTGACAATGTCTTTTTTTCCCGTAAACCTTCCGGAGAAGGTCGTTTAAGTTGTGAAAGGAAGCTTTTCGAGTCTGCCGCCACAATGGCTAGACATCCGCCACTCAGTCATCCCAAGAATTCCAGCGTTTTTTGAGGAACGTGCTGGATCCCACACCGATGTTCCTGCACAAAGAGAGATGTCTTCATCTGTGTGCTGACTGTAACTTCGGAGCATGTACCTGAGGGTGGGCGTTCCACGTCATGATAGAGAGGACTGATTGAGAAGGATCTGCCTGTCTCTTGGAAGGAGACATTCCTGTGCAAGAAAAAATACACTACTGTCGATAAACATCTTTCACAGCCGGCCATTGACATCGTTGTGCTTTTCGAAGCAGCTCCACGTGGAGCATATGGTTTTGACAGCAGAGAGGACATTCTCATTTTGGATGTTAAGGAGAGGACGTGGATCGCAATTAGACTGCAGAAGAGGAGTCGTGATCACACTGTCAGATTTTTAAGTGTTGTGTGACAGTTGCAAGGCCATACACTCTGGGTTAGGTGCAAGGCAACTCCGATCGATTTTCGTTTTTTCTTTTTTTCCGCGAGACATATCTGAGCGATTTTTCTGAGCGAGAACCTTGGCTTGCGAAGCATAGCAATTTCGTGTCTGGCTTGGAGACGAAGCTCCGGGTCCTCTATTAACCCTTCAGCATGAGCACGTGGAGGCGCAGAACAGAGTTGCCACGTTCCGCACGGAAAAGTACCTAACTTACATTTCATTCAACTCGCGCAAACAGGCGAACTAATCACTTTATAAATATGGAAATTTCATCATTGTGTTATGGAAGAGCTATACAACGTTTTTATTTCAGTTTTATCTGTGGCAATATAAGATGATGTAAGTGCGGATTCGAAAGTGCGTTTTCTCACGACGTAACCGAATTTTCGCCATGTGGGAAACTTTTTTGTTGCTGAAGTTAGGTGAATACAGCACTGAATGAAATCTTAAGGATGTATTTTTTTCGTATGTTCTACACTGGAACTCTGCCTGGGATATCTAATGTGAGATAATTTGAGTTAAATATGACGCACACGGGTCCGCTCTCGCTTTAACTACTAATCGGACGCCCGTACAGTTTCGGCACGAGAAAATGAGCCAATCTCTATTATTTGAAAAGAACAAAATCGATACAAACAACAGGGCCTCTGTATTACAGGAGTTATATTGTAAACAGTAATATTTATTTTGTGTGGTACACACTGAATTCCTGAGATGAATTTCCTTTGGAATTAGTTCATATTAAGTCCACGTTATTAAAATTTCAAGACCTACATCGATATAATTTTGTTATGTAGGTACGTACGTATGTAAACTGCGCACGCCAAAGAAGTAGCTGGACCTGCCTGTGTTCCATGATGGAAAAACTCGTCTGATATCACTCCCGTCCCTATGATGGCTTCTTGAATTGTCACTATCACTGTGATCGTCACTGTCACTGTTGTCATTTGGTACAGTTGTCATCTCCTCCATTGAACTTTCCAAAAGAGCTTCCTTCGTATATTCGACGGCTTTCTTCTAGCCATCAGCAGCGACGTTCCTGACAGCAGCTCTTGTGAGTGCTTCGACTGCAGAGAGGGTAAATTTATTGTTATTCTTAGCAATGTAACCTTTAATTTGGGCCCATATTAACTCTGTTGGGTTGGATTGGAGACGGTAAGGTGATAGCCTAGCGACTGTATGCCCAAGTTTCTTTGCCACTTCATCGATTTCATATAGAGGGACCTGTAGCTTATGGCGAGATATTTTTTCCATAAGCTCTACCTTTTTAAGGTCATCACTTACATTTACGTTATGACGCAGAAGCTAAGCAATCATTTCCTTCTTTCGGTTTGTCATGGTAAGTTCCCCATCAACAACGGAATGGTAAGGAACATTACCTAGAACAACTATGGACGGTTTTCTAAGATACGATTTTTAGTGAATCTTCGAACCGCTTTGTAAATGTGACATGGTTTATTTCTTCGTGATAATCACACGTTTTCTTTGATTCAAAAAGCAGGAGACTGTTTGGCAGAAAACCTTGCGAAATGACTGCATGAAGAAAGGTAAGTGTGCACCACTTGCCGTAAGACATTGACATTGTTTCTTTAGCTGTGTCATCTGCCCAGCGCTCCTTAACAACGTGACCAGAATTTAACCGTGTTTCGTCAAGCCACACAACTTTCTCGACATTTATCCCTTAAAAATCGGCACTGCCATGCAGCTACAATACATCCTCTCTCTCCGTCAACAGCTTAGGCCATATAAATACCCGTAGTGAAAGCCAAGACTGTGTAAAGCTGTGCCACTGCTTTGAAAAAGTCCAAGTGTGACTCCTGAGCGTCGGATGTCACTTTCTGTGATAGTAAACATAAACATTACGATGAACTGCATTCTCTGCAAACGAATCGGTACTGGTAATCCACTTATCCATACGATGTTTCTTACCACAGGTGTTAAGTTTCAATGGTTTTCAGCTTTTTTTCCTTTGTCGAACATTTCCTTTCTAATTCTCACAACAGTTTTTTTTTTTGCTTATATTCAAAGCTGCAGCAGTTCTGTCGATCGTTTTGATAACAGAGAGCAGCAGGCTACTATTAAGGTTTTCATTCTCGAAGTGAGCACGTAACGTCCAGAGCATGTCTCCTGAATGTCTTCATAATCCCTTGGACAAGAGAACGACGTCGATCTTTTCTACATATAACTTTCGACGAACTTCCCACTGACATCATTCAGTACCACACAACGAATGATGGAAACAAGGAATAACAGTAACAGGGAAAACGGAAAAAAACGACAACGGAAACAACGAGTAAAACTAGCAACGAATAAAGGAAACAATGAATAACGGTAACAACGAAAACGGTAACAGTAAATAAAAGAATAACTCCTACAACCGTAAAAACGAACACACAAAAAGTGACAGGGTGCAGCCATCACACAGGACAGCAAGCCGACTGCAACTGAAGTCCACTGCAAGCAGGGAGTGTTACGGTGTGTGGTACAGGTTTGGCAACTTCGAGGATTTTGTGCAGCTGCAGGTAGCGTGGCACTGGCGAAAAGTGGCCCGAGCTTGCCACGTGGGCTTCCCCCCAACCACCACCGTCCTCACTGGCAATCCCAAAGTAATTCAGGACATAATATGTGGCACGTCGGTCGAGCCCCACTGTGGTGCACAGTTTACCGCATTGCAGACTGCCGACGGTGCATGGTAAGCACTGTGATGCTCCGGATTGATAGGACTATTTGAGATAAATTGCTCACCGCACGCGGCATTCGTCCCTGCAAACACTAGCAGTAGTAGTTCGACATATACTATACGATGCATTAGTGTGTAGTTTTCCGTTCGCATGTAACACGCCCGGGAGTACAAATGGGTGGGGTTACTTTAAACTGTTTTCACTGATAATCCTGTGGCGGTCGTATTATTCTGCTCCACAGCTGGCTGCTGGCTTGCCTGAAATTAGCTATCGAAATACGCAAGCGAGTTAGGGGAGCCACTCAACGTCAAAACACAACACTGTTCTACGTCTGGTATGAACAACTATATTCTGAGACGATAAGAAATCACAGGTTGCACTGTTTACACTCTAAGTCGTAACTGTTTATTCCAATTAACAATCTTGATGATTATCTGTTCCTAATATCACTGGGACGAGCGTACGCGTAACCGACACGACGCGGGTGGATCTTGATGAGCCGGCCGGTGTGGCCGTGCGGTTCTAGGCGCTTTAGTCTGGAACCGCGTGACCGCTACGGTCGCAGGTTCAAATCCTGCCTCGGGCGTGGATGTGTGTGATGTCCTTAGGTTAGTTAGGTTTAACTAGTTCTAAGTTCTAGGGTACTGATGACCTCAGAAGTTAAGTCGCATAGTGCTCAGAACCATTTGAACCATTTTGTTCTTGATGATGCGGAAGCCGAATGATCGCACGAAAGTTCTTACGCTCGTCGCGCATACACAGATATTTGGTACCAGTCCTTCTTGACACTAGTAATGATACTTTAACACTGTTCACAAAGTTAAATTTACAGTTCACATTTCTCAGTTGTTAGAGCGTGCGCGTAAACGTCGCGGCACGTCTGATTGTTGATAATGCGGCAACGCGATGACCGAACGCACGTCCTCACGCTCGCTACAAATCACAGGCATTTGATTGCACTCTTTTATGGTAACTAATTTCTACCGACTGACATCAGTTCATTCTGGGAGATCGAACACGGCGCCGATGACTGATACTGAACGGTACGACACGCAACGAGAGGATACACATATACTTTATCAGCAGCACTGTTCATTTTTAAATTACTTCTTGACGCATTTTTTTCTGAATCATTTGCTTATTTTATCACTTTACTGTAATAGCACTTGTAGCAAACCGAGCGAGGTGGCGCAGTGGTTAGCACACTGGACTCGCATTCGGGAGGACGACGGTTCAATCCCGTCTCCGGCCATCCTGATTTAGGTTTTCCGTGATTTCCCTAAAATCGTTTCAGGCAAATGCCGGGATGGTTCCTTTGAAAGGGCACGGCCGATTTCCTTCCCAATCCTTCCCTAACCCAAGCTTGCGCTCCGTCTCTAATGACCTCGTTGTCGACGGGACGTTAAACACTAACAACCACCACCACTTGTAGCAACACTTCAACTGCCGTACTAACAATGCCTCTCACATGCAGAGCTACACGCTACACAACATAACAGTTCTGTGTCCCACGCTCGACTCTACAGGCGCGGCTGCCCGCAAAGATACTCCACAACTAAGCCAGCGATATGACAATAAGCTTACACACAGTCTCTGTTAGTCTAGTGAATTATAGTCAGACTGCATTATCCACATTGCAAGGGGGGTACCGCGCTGTAGGGTCCTAGCCATTCCTGACTATATCAACTGCACAGCAGTACGTCTCACCTTCTTTCTAAGTAAGAGTAATTACGTCGAGTCAAAATCTTTCAGCCTGCCCGGTTGGCCGAGCGGTCTAACGCACGGCTTTCCGGGCGGGAAGGAGCGCCTGGTCCCCGGCACGAATCCGCCCGGCTGACTTGTGTCGAGGTCGGCTGAGCCGGCCAGTATGTGGATGGTTTTTAGGCGGTTTTCCTTCTGCCTCAGCGAATGCGGGCTGGTTCCCCTTATTCCGCCTCAGTTACACTATGTCGGCGACTGCTGCGCAAACAAGTTCTACACGTACGTATACACCACCATTACTCTACCACGCAAACATAGGTGTTACACTCGTACACTCGTCTGGTGTGAAACGTTCCCTGGGAGGGACGGGAGGGGGGGGGGGGGGGGAGGGTCCACCGAGGGCCGAACCGAACAATAACCCTGGGTTCGGTGTGGGGCAGCGGAGGGGTGAAGTGGACTGCGGTAGTCGTCGTGGGGTTGTGGACCACTGCGGCTGCGGCGGGGTCGGAGCCTCTCAGTCGTTTCTAGGTCCCCAGTTAGCATACAGCATCTTTCACTCTTATCTTTTTCTGATAATAAATCTGTAGTCACATTCACCATCTTTAATTTCAGTAATCAGAGGCTACAAACTTCTTTAAAGTGGTTTATGTGGGAGGTAGTTGAAGCAGTGGAGCATCTATTATATTACATCCACTTCAGTTTCACCATTAGGGCCAAAATATTAATTACACAAAGTAAAATCTCTACTGTTTGTAGTTTTGTAGTGGTGTTGCCGAAGGGTGACTTTCACGTAGAGTACTATCTGACAGACTGAGGCAAGGAGTGGAATCCTACATTATCAAAATATACTCACATCATTGACATTGTGCACAGAGTCGGCAAACCTTGTACCAGGATTTCGTTTTCTGTAGCCGTAACTTCTAACATTTTATTTATAATTGGAGCAGGGAGCCAAACTTGTGAATCCTGATCTTGGTACTCTGCATAGAACTGGACAGGATTCAAATTCTGAAGTTGATCGCAGGACTTAGAAGGGTACAGTAATTTAATGTCAGAACTTAATTTCGAGAAATACTGTGACCTTGACTATGGAGAGTCTGAATTAATATCTTGGGACTTAGATAAATTGTTGTCCCCTATAGTTTTGTTATGCAGACGAGACAAATGCGTAGTGATTGTCATGTGTAAGTTTGCTTAATTATAAAGAGTATAATTTTAATTAATTGCATAATTATTATTTTCGATGGTTTTTTTGTGAAATAAGAATTTTTTTATCGTAACGTGAATTTTTTTCTTTTTTTCAGTTTGACAATTTGACAGGATTGTCAACAGTTAGATCTGTGGGACTTGGCACTGCTAGCGCGAATGTACTAATCCATGTGTTTCCGTCCTTTTTTAGCTCAATACTTTCTGAGTGTGTTGATCTCTGGTTTCTGTATCATGTGTTGTGATTTAAGGTGTCGCCACCAGCGTTGATTATTTTGGAGGGGTTAATATTTGTGTAATAATAGTTTGCGTATACGATATATTGTGAGGGCTAAGGTAGAGAACAGTCAAAGGAACTTCATTGTTTACAGTTGTTGTTGTGGTCTTCAGTCCTGAGACGGATTTGATGCAGCTCTCCATGCTACTCTATCCTGTGCAAGCTTCTTCATCTCCCAGTACCTATTGCAGCCTACATCCTTGTGAATCTGCTTAGTGTATTCATCTCTTGGTCTCCCTCTACGATTTTTACCCTCCACGCTGCTCTCCAATACTAAATTGGTGATCCCTTGATGCCTCAGAACATGTCCTACCAATCGATCCCTTCTTCTGGTCAAGTTGTGCCACAAACTTCTCTTCTCCACAATCCTATTCAATACTTCCTCATTATGTCCATTATAATTATCCGGGCTGTTATGCCGTGGTCGGTTGATGAATTCTGTGGCGATTCCCAACGTTTCATCTCCAACTGCGGGAGACATCTTCAAGGGGGTCTGTAGCTCGATGGAAGGTCCAACACACACACTGGCTCGCTACAGTACATCAGCAGAGGCTGCTCGTTATTGATCTCTGCAGAGAACAGAGCGTGCCTCAGCCTTCACTTGCAGCCCTAACAAGATTTTTTTTTTTTTTAGCCTTCTGGAGAACGCCGTCTTGACCTGTGAAAGAAAATTTTTCACTTCTATTGCCATAACAGGTTGGATCCCATTTTGGCGTTCTCGCTCAAAGAGAGAAGCGATGTCTTGATTGGCGAGCTGATTGTGGCACGAGGCGTGGACCAGACGGTGTGTGTTCGATGTCGTGGTAGAGAGAGTATTAGTTGAGAAGGGTCTGCCCGTCTGTTGAAGGGAGGTAGTAACGGGCATGAAAAAATACGCTACTGGCGAAAAACAACGTTCACAGCCTGCGATTTATAGAATTTTGCTTTTCGAAGCAGTTCTACATGGAGCATATGGTTTTGGAAGCGACTCAAGACTGCAAGGAGGAGAGTAGTGTTGAACATATTGTCAAGAGAGGACATAGGTCGCAATTAGACATCCGAAGAGGAGTCATGGTCGGTTATTGCAGCAACTATGAGTTGCGTGGCACCATAAATTTGGGGTTAGGTACAAGGGAACTCTGGCCGATTTTTGGTTTGTTGCTACGAGACAAATCTGAGCGAATTTTTTGACTGAGGGACATAGTCTTCGAAGCAACGAAATGTCATGTCTGGTTTGGAGACGCAGCTCAGGATGCTGTATCAAGTAGCAGAGGTTGTGGCATATTGGTCGAGTCGCCACTGTGGTGCGCATTTCCCCGCATTACAGACACCCAATGGTCATGGTAAACATTGAAGATACTCGAGATAAATTGATCAGCGTGTATGGCGTTCCTTTCTGCAAACAGGAACAGTCATACCTCGACAAGCATATGGCACATTAGCGTGTAGTTTTCAGTTCACAATGTCTGTCAATGCAGTGATGAGAGCTGGTTTCTCAGGATGGGACAGGATAAGGTTACGATTGTGGATAGGCAGCAATCAGTTACTCTCGGTTGCACAACAATACATAAACTTTATTTGAAGAAACTAAAATTTTAAAACAATCTCTTAAAAAAACTCAGTTGACTGTATGAAGGCCAAAGGCCTTATCACAGAAAAAAATCCATAACTTTAGGGCCGAAGGCTACCAACAATAGCCTCAAACAACAAACAGCTGAAGGCCTGAATTAGAAGTCAGAAGGACAATTCCAAATAGCGCATGTTAACACAAATACTTCGTTTTAAAACAAACTGTAACACAGCTGAAGGCCTTATTATAAAAGAAGTGAAATTACCACTTGGCTGAAGGCCACAAACAATTTCAAGTAACAAACGGCTGAAGGCCTGAGTTATAAGTCACGAGAACAATTCCAATAGCACTTTTAAAATAAATCCCTTGCTTTTAAAACAAGTTTGTTTAAAAAAAAAAACTTACTGTAACACGACTGAAGGCCTTATCACCAAAGAAGTGAAATTATTGCTCGGCTGAAGGCCACACCAACAATAGTTAGAAAATTACAAATATCCTTAAAAAAACATCACAATCTAAGGAATCAAGACAAACAGTTCTCAGCAAGTGTTCCATGAGTTGGCCTGGGAAGGTAACTCAAACATAAGGTAAGGTGAGACAGGCAACCACAAGAGCTGTACTCACGTAACAGGATGGCAACTCAAACTAGAGGCCGCTTAAGCGTTGACCGACCGACTAACCAATCCGTATAACGTCCGATCACCTGTACAACGATGGAATATTTTTAGGCAAGGGCGAAGTGACAGGCGGCACCATTCCTCAGAAAACACCCAACGCCGAAGGAAACTCTAGAGCCCAGGTAGATCTCCCCCCCCCCCCCCCCCCCCAAAAAAAAAAAAAAAAAATATATGCACAGTACAGTACAAGAGGCTGTCGAACTACACACTGTGTCGGACAGCATAAACACGACGAGGAAAGGTACACTACCAGAAAAGTACGCTAACCTCCAGGGCAGGCAGCTGGGGCGTTAGCGACCACAAGGCAGAAAATACCGCTGGTTGCACTTCACTAATAAGAATAATAATAAACTCAATGATGAATAAAGGAGAGAGAGACGGCTGCAATATTTCACCGCCTTGAAACACTTGACTCGTTGCCGCCAGGCTCAGAGCCCTGTGACCAACAATCTGCCGAGCAAAGGCAAGATCTCAGAATAGTCTAGGTTTCATTAGCAGTTAACCCTTCACTCAGCTTAAACAGCTTAAACGTCCAGGGTTCGGTGTGCAACGAAGTCGTCGCTCACGCAGCTACCCCTCCTCGATCCGGCAGTGGCAGCACGCCACCAGCAGCCCCAGCTTGCTCTCGCGCTGCACGGACCTGCTCGCTGCTACGCCCCCAACCGACCTGCTGACTTCGCGACTCCCCACTAAATCCTGTACGCAGACAGCATTAAAATAACTGCTCACTCAAAACCACAAGATACACACGGATCCGGGAAAACAATTCCACCAACAACTCACAATACTAAAACTAGTCACTGTGAAACAACACGGACGAATTACAAGTTGGGACAAACACGGAGAAGCCAGGAGCGGTCGGAAGACCAAATGCACGTCGACCGCTGCGACGACTGACCGAACGACCAACCAACGGTTGGCCATTCAAGTCAGGCACGGGAAAGATCCCAGTATAAATCGTCGACTGCCATCTTATTGCCATGAGGGCATTTCGACAGGCGGACACACACACACACACACACACACACATAGGCGAAAGTTGCACTACTCGAATATCACGGTCCATTCAAGTGAAATTTGCTGAATCTGGTCCTTGACGTGGTTGTGCACTCTCGCGACCACATCCTTCCGTCGGACAGTGCATGTGTGTTGCCAACGGTCGGGTGAGTACTGTCTGCCGGACCTCACTGCTGCTCCGTCCCAACCTACCTAGATCGACACAGGACAACCCGGAAATACTAGATGCCGCTTCAAAGATGGCACCACAGTAAGCGCTATCGATTAGCGCTGCTGCTGCCACTCACGGACAGACAAGGCGAGCAAACGTAGTGGCGCCAGTGAACACACTAAGAAAACGAGACGCCACTATCGCTATTACAAGATGCCAGGTTATGAATGGCAACAACGTGAGCCGCACACGGTTAAAGTGAATTATAGTCAGACAGCGTTATTCACACTCCAAGTGGAAACAGTGGTGTAGGACTCGTTCTAATTAAGAGTAACTACGTTGGCTCAGCGTATTTCACTCTTGTGTTACATAATGATGAGTCAGAAGCTATAACCGCTGTCCATTGCGAGACTGAATATTGCTGCGTGGCGTGGCACGTTCGTGAGCTAGTTAGGAAAGGAGAGCAGAGATGAATAGGGAATCAGCCTAGTGACGATAGGGGCCGTGAATGGGGAAATCTGCGCACGTAAGTTACTTTCACAAGGGGCATCTTCGCTGTTTGCATGCTGCTGTTGTGAACACCAATGGAAAATGGTTGACAGACGGTGAAACCATGAGCAACGGGCAAGATGTTTGACGTCATTGCATCATCACAGAATGTGAAGGAGAGAGTAGAAAATTGGTGCAGGCACAAGTGTTTTGGAGCACACTATTTGGCACACATCACTGTACACAAGGATTCCCAGAAGAGGAACCTTTCATGTTTCCATGTTAATGAAACCACATAAGGAGTTACAATTGCAGCAGGCACAAGATCGTTGACATTGGACCGTGGATCCGTGAAACGTGTCGGCTGGTCGGATGAATCACGTTTCATGTACACCAGGTTCGTGGTCGTGTTCTGGTGTACCGTCATCCGGGCCAGCGGCTGCTCCAAATATGCACCAAGCTACGGAAGCAGCCTGATGGGGACATTATAAAGCTATGGAGGACATTCACTCTGGCTTCTTTGAATCTGTGATAGTAACCGAAGGCACTGTGAGAGCTGTGGATTAGTTGAACATTATTAGGACAACACACATCACATCACGCTTAATGATTTGCCTGACGACGGTGACATCTTTAGCAGGATGTCACTAGGTTATATTCAGGCTACAATTTTTTGACGAGCGTGATAGTCACCTGACACAGATGAATTGGCCACCAAATACGCCTGAAATGGAACCAAGAACCAAACCTGGGACGCTGTACAGTGCTGCACCGCGCAGGTAAACCACGGGCCCGTTATTTACGGCAACTGCGTGACCTGTGTCTAGACATCTAGTGGCACATACATTCTGAAACCAACCGAGGACTTGTCGAAACCACATCACGCAAAATGGCTGCTGTGTAGCGTTTCAGAGGTGCGCCAAATCGCATTAAGCAGATCGTAGCATTGTTTTGGCTCATCATTGTATTTGTTTAAGCTTGGAACAAACTGTCATAGTAATACATTGAGGTAACAAAAGTCGTGGAATACCTCATAACATCGTGTCGGGCCTCCTTTTGTCCTGCGTAGTAGAGAGACACGACGTGGCACGGACATAACAAGTAAAAAGAAAAAAAAAGGGTGTGTGAAATCATATGGGACTTAACTGTTAAGGTCATCAGTCCCTAAGCTTATACACTACTTAACCTAAATTATCCCAAGGACAAACACACATACACCCATGCCCGAGGGAGGACTCGAACCTCCGTTGGGACCAGCAGCACAGTCCATAACTGTAGCACCTTAGACCGCTCAGCTAATCCCGCGCGGCAGTTAACAAGCCCTTCGAAGTCCCCTGCAGAAATATTGAGCCATACTGCCCGAATTCCGTCCATAACTGCGAAAATATTGCCGATGCAGGAAGTTGTGTACAAACTTACATCACGATTATGTCCCATAAATGTTTGATGAGATTCATGGCGGGCGATTTGGGTGGACAAATCATTCGCAAGAATTGTCCACAATGTTCCTCAAGCCAATCGCGAAGAATTGTGGCCCGATGACATGGCGCATTGTCATCCATAAAAATTTCACGAATGGCTGGTCTTCAGGTAGCCGAACATACCGATTTCCATTCAATGATCGGTTCAGTTGGACCATGGGACCCAGTCATTTCAAGTAAACACAACCCATACCATTATGGAGCCTCCAACAGCTTCGACAGCGCCTTGTTGACGAGTTGGGTCATAGCTTCGTCGAGTCTGCGCCACACTCGAACCTTATCACCAGCTCTTGCCAACTGAAATCGGTATTCGTCTGACCAGGCCATGATTTTCCAGCCGTCTGGTGTTCAACCTATATGGTCACCCAGGAAAGTCGCTCCAGACGATGTGCTGTTAGAAAAGGCACTCGCGTCAGTCGTCTACTGCCGTAGCTCATTAACGCCAAATTTCGACGCACTGTCCTGATGGATACGTTAGTCGTACCGTGTCACATTGATTTCACGCAGTGTTGCTTATCTGTTATCACTGACAACTCTACGCTCCTCTCGGTCGTTAAGTGAAGGCCGGGAATTTGGTATTCTCGGCACACTCTTGACACTGTGGATAGCTCCAACTACCATTGCGAATTCAAGGTATGTTAATTCCCGTCGTGCGGCCATAGCCACGTCGGAAAACTTTTCACATGCATCACCTGAGTACAAATGGCAACTCCGTCAATGCACTGCCCTTTTATACCTTGCATACACGATACTACTGCCATCTCCGTGTGTGTGCATTTGCTGTCCCATGTCTCAGTGTACATTTAAAGACAAAAAGGAAAATGAGGCACCACGAAGGAGTTATGTAACCTGCCCACAAATTGATACTCATACAGATATTGTCGGAAAAAGCAAACTAGTAGGCTTTGACGGCTGATGGATGAATATGTGATGGTGAAGCGGAATTCGGTGGTACAGCTGACAAGTACAGTAAACACGGGAAATGTCGATACAAGGGCTTAAAGTCTTTGTGAATTTCATTCCGTGTACTCAGTCGGACGCGCGCGAACGATACATGCAGATGGCAGCATTTGAGAGAGGATGAGTATTTGGGCTCAAAGAAGTCAGTTGGAGTAATCAGCGAAGCGCCCGCCCAGTTAGCCGAGCAGTCTAACGCACGGCTTTTCGGAGTGGGAAGGAGCGCCTGGTCCCCGGCACGAATCCGGTGAACCGGCCAGTCTGTGGATGGTTTTAGGAGGTGTTCCATCTGCCTCGGCGAATGCGGGCTGATTCCCCTTACTCCGCCTCAGCTACACTATGTCGGCGATTGCTGCGCAAACAAGTTCTCCACGTACGCGTACACCACCATTACTCTACCACGCAAACATAGGGCTTAGACTCGTCTGGTGTGAGACGTTCATTGGGTTGGGGGGGGGGGAGGGGGGGCGGGTGTCCACCGGGGGCCGAACCGCACAATAACCGTGGGTTCGGTGTGGGGCGGCGGAGGGGTGAAGTGGACTGTGGCATTCGCCGTGGGGTTGTGGACTACTGCAGCGGAGGCGGAGGCGGAGCCTCTCCGTCGTTTCTAAGTCCCTGGTTAACACACATACATACAATCAGTAAAGCGCTGGACATTTGAATAGGAGTGAAGCCACTGTTCGACAGTGTTGGCAGGAATGGTGAACCATAGGCCAATACAGCGTCAACAAGAAAGCAGTCGACCTAGGAGGACGACAGAACGAGAGCGCCGAGCTATCGGCAGAGAGACACTCAGAGCGTCAGGTCGTCATTATCATCAATCCTACGTGCAACTGGTGCTTCAGCGGCCACAAGGAGCATTAATAGGCCGCTCAAAGAAAGGGGAGTGAGCTCACAGCACCCCTTATGCTGACTATCATCAACCTCTGGAAACCAACAAGCACATTTGCATTGGCGTCGAGCAGATTCGACCTGGAGTCTCATTGACTGAACTAGAATTTGCCTTCAGTGATGAGTCCTGATGATTAGCGAAGACGTGTCTGGAGACTTCCCGGACAGCTGTGGGATACCAACCTGACTGTTGTCAGCTATACGGACTGACAACCAGGGATGATGGTCTGGGTTACCATTTGATTTCATACCAGGACCCCTTTGTTTGTCATCCGTGGCACCCTTACAGCACAGCGGTAAGTCGACGATATTCTCCCTCCCTTTTTGTTGCCCTTTATGAGAAACCATCTTAGGCTTACAATTCAGAAAGATAAAGCCCGCCCGCACATGGTGAGAGTTTCTACTGCTTCTCTTCGTATTTGCCAACCCCTACCGTTGCCAGTGAGATCCCCATTTTGGAACATTATGGATAGGTTCCTCGAACCAGCTTGGGATTCTGACGACCTTAAGCGCCAATTGGACAGAATTTGGCACAATATACCTCAAGAGTACATACAACAACTTTGTCGATCAATGCCAAGCCAAATAAGTACTTGCACAAGGGCTGGAGGAGGACCATCGCGTTACTGACTTGCTCCATTTGTGAAGCTCTTCACCTTCAATAAATTACGCACTTTTTCTGAAATTGTAGTCGTTTGTTTGTCTGTACATGTACCGATTTCTGTCCCATTTTAATAATTCGTTCGTGGTGCGTCGTTTTTTATGTCGCAGAGTGTATGGAAAATAATTTTAAATTGTTCATTATTCTCTCGATTCCTGGGGTCGCACGTCACCTTGCACTAAACGACATCATGCACATACCACTACCTGGCCTACCCAGCGGAGATCTTATTGATTTGGAAATTCTTTTCCCTGACCGGGATTTATCTTATTAGATACTGTTGATTAGTGCACCTTATTCTCGTAATTGCTCGTTTGAGGGCCGTTTAATGAAGATATACTGGTGGATGGTGGTTCGAAGCGCCGGAGACGGCGAGCTGTGGACGATAAGCCCTGGCCGGCGGCCTCTGGAGAGTGGAGAGGCGCGGGCGCGCAGCTGCGGCCTGCGGCCTGCTGCCTGCCCATCCCATCCCGTCCCGTCCCGTCCCGTCCCGGTCCGCTCTCAGAAGACACACTCATAAAAACGACCGCGGCCGGACAACGCCCGCCACACCTCTCCTCTTCTCACGCCCGCCGCGTAGAAACAGCCGCCCGTCCGTGGGAAGGGCTTCCCTCCTGTTCCCTCCTGGCCTGCTGCCTGCAGAGTTTGTTATTCACGCGCTCGACATAGTGGCGTTGTACATTCCCGAGGCTGTAATTGTATAAAGAACGCTTTTATATCAGACTGCAGCCTGACTGCATTTAGGGAGAAGAATCAGTTTACTGGCTTTCTGAACGTGCCCATTCAGCCATCTCAGGAGTCGAATGTCAATTACGACGATACGGAGAAAATTTTAGACCCTGCCGGGAATCGAAACCGGGCTGTTCCATTAGCAATTATTCACAGCAAATATCGCGGTTACAAATTTCGAAGTGCCAGGTTCATCATGAGGCTGTTCGTGTTTATTATTTAACATGTGTATATGCAGACTGAAGCTACGAATAAAAAGCTGTGCGAAGTGTGGGATTCGAGCCTGGGTCTCTTGCTCATTAGGGAGATACGCTAACCACTACTCCACCCTGGCACAGTGGCTTTGCACAGTTGCACGGCCTACACTAGCACGCCTCCCTCCTCGGTCGAAATTCCCACTCACGCCTCAGCTCACTGATATTTCACTAAAGTCGAACAACATTTCAGAGGTTCTCTAAATGTATTGGAATAGCATGTCAGCATCGAACGAAACAGGGGATTCTGCATGAAACCCAGGCATTTTTAATCAAATGAAACTACATGGTTCAAGAGCTCTTTTTATGTCTCAAACATCTATGACATATATATGCAGATGAATGAAAATTTGTGTCCAAGGCGAGGATTCGACCCTGGGTCACTAGGCAGATGCGCTGACCACTACTTCGCCCTGTCACGGTGGCTTTGCGCAACTGCACAGACTACCGTAGCATGCCTCTCTCCACAATCCAAATTCTCATTCAAACATATTTTTGAATAGCAAATGAACATCCTGCAAACATCCCCCAGACTGTGGCTAAGCCATGTCTCCATAATATCCTTTCTCCAGGAATGCTGATCTTGAAAGTTTCGCAGGAGAGCTTCTTTGAAGTTTGGGAGGTCGGGTCTTGAGTCGTGCTTGGGTAGCTCACACGGTACAGCAATTGCCCATGAACAGGCAAAGGGCGAGTCTCGATCTGGCCTGTTTTAATCTCCCAGAAAGTTCCACAATTTTTGTCCCTGGCGATATAAGCTTAATGCTGTTTTGCATAAAACTGACGATGGCTGTATAAAAAAGCCATAAAAAATATTTTGCACGACTTTGTCTGTAAATTTTATCTTACTTCAGTCATCACTTCGTGTATTTGCTTTATGCCCTCCTTCATAATGTCCCAATATTTTAATCTCACTGTAGCCAGTGTCTTTGTTAATCTGGTTTACAGATTCTTTGTCTACCTACGTAATTTCTCTCCTCGTCCCAGTGCCGAGTCGTCCCTTTATGTCTCAGCACATTACTCACTAAACTGAAATTCTCCTAAGTTACGCTTAAAAAGGTTTCTTGAATCATATAGTTTCATTTGATTAAAAAAGCCTGGGTTTCATGCAGGATCCCCCGTTTCGTTAGATGCTGACATGCTATTCCAATACATTTAGAGAACCTCTGAAGGAGGGAGGTGGCACACTAGTTTATACACTGGTGCCGTATCTCAGAACAGTGGAGTGTAATTCCATGTTTGGCTATCCAGAATTACGTTTTCTGTGATTCCTACATTCACTGATGCCAATGCTGGAATGATTCTTTTGACAAAAAAGCTACATACATTGACAGGAAACAATCGCCGCAAAAATACATTAATGTAAAGTAATGAAATTTTGGGAATACATTCGTCTAAATAACATACTTAAATAATAAACATTGCAAAGGCACAGGTTAATGAAAGTGTGACATAAGCCATTGCACAAGTGAAATGTTCGTAAATTAATAACCCGTTTAATCGCCAGGCTTTTGAATGCATGCTTGCAAATTTGCGTGAATTATTTTCTAGAGGTGCCGGATGTCAGTATGTGGGATGGAGTTCCATGTCTGTTGCAATTGGTTGGTCAATACAGGGACGGTTAAGCTGTTTGTGGATGACGCTGGAAATGTCATTCGATGGCGTCCCACATGTGCTCGAGTGGAGACAGATTTGGTGATCGAGCAGGCCAAGGCAACATGTCGATACTCTGTAGAGCGTGTTGGGTTACAACAATGGTATCCGGGCGCGGGTTATCCTGTTGGTAAACACCCCCTAGAACGGTGTTCATGAAAGGCAGTAAAGGCAGTACAACGGGTTGAATCACCAGATTGACGTACAAATCTGCAGTCAAGTGCGCGCGATAACCACGAGAGGGCTCCTGTTGTCATACGAAATTCTACACCTTCCAGGCGGAGGTCCAGTGTGTCTAGCACGCAGGCAGGTTGGCAGCAGGTCCTCCATCACTGGCACCGTGGAAGAAGCAGCTTTCATCAGAAAACACAACAGACGTCCACTCTGCCCTCCAACGAGCTCTCGCTTGACACCAAAAAAGTCGCAAATGGCGGTGGCTTGGAGTCAGTGGAGCGCACCCCAGTTCGTTGTGTCACTGTGGTACCAACTGCTGCTCAAATTACTGCTGCAGTTGCAATATGATGCGCCAGAGCCAAACGGCAAACACGATGGTCTTCCCTCCCAGTAGTGTCACACGCCCGCTTACATTCTCGTGACCACCGCTGCCTGCAGTCATGTACAGTGGCTACATTCCTACCACATCTTTCTTCAACATCGCAGAAGTAACAGCCCTATGAAGGAACGTCCACCTCCTCGTAGCCCTATTACACACTCCCGTTCAAACCAAATTCAGTCAGGTGTTGATAATGGCGTCTTTTTCGCCTTAAAGGCATTCTTGACTAACGTCAGCTCAGCACGTCCAATCCCAAAGGTGTGTTACAGCGTGTGTTTCAAGCAAACTTGACTTGCATCCTCTTTGTGGCTCTACTAGCGCCACTCTTATGCAACACGCGCGAAATTTGAACAGATATCATCTTTCAGACGTAGAAACACGCCTATCAACTTTCGTTTATGTCGCACAACTCCTTCTTGGTGTTGTGATTCTTTTTTCTCCAATATATTTCCTTTTACGTCGTTGTCGAAACCGAAACTGTGCTCCCTCTCGTACGATCACGTTGTCGTGTTATTAAATCATATTCTTAATTTTCTCCTTTTTTATGGCTCCATATGTCAATCAGTAAAAGCGGAACGCTTGTCGGATCACTTTGTCGTTCGCCCGCCAGTCTGTGTGTCTGCCTGTCTGTCTGTCTCACTGTTAAGACCCCTTTTTCTCAGAAATGATTACATGTATCAACATGAAATTTATGTCGCAGACTAAGACCTACGTTCTCTTGGAGCTGCGAAAAATTTAAGCTTTTAAGCCAATGGAATCAAAAGATGTGATCATTTCGATACTCTCAAACTCACTCATCAAAACCTATAGGGTGCTTGCCGTTGACATAGAATCATGAAATGTGAGAAGAAGCAAGGTTTCACAAATAAGTTAAGGGAAAAATCCGAAAACGGTTAATTTGTAACTATATCACACAAAAACATTTTTTGCCATTCGTTGTTCTTCTCCCTGTCTGTTCATCTTTTAAGCCCCCCTTTCTGAGGAACAGGTAGAGGATTCAAGTTGAAATTTGTCATGTACTGAGGTCAAAAACGTTTAAGCTTCTAACTCAATGCAGTCAAGATATTCGGCATTTACGTCACATATTTCGATATTCGCAAATCCACTGAGCAAAACATATAGATGAACTACCCATATGAATGAATGTATGTATTAAGCCGGGTACCTAGAAACGACGCAGAGGCTTCAACCTGCTGTAGCCCTCAGTGGTTCACAAACCCACAACAGGCCACAGCAGTCCACCCACCCCACCACTGCGTCACACTGAACCCAGTGTTATTGCGCAGTTCGGTCCCCAGTGGACCCCCCCTCCCCACCCCTCCCCTGGGAATGTCTCATACCAGACGAGTCTAACCCCAAATGTTTGCGTGGTAGAATAATTATGGTGTACGCTTACGTGGAAATGGTGTTTGCGCAGAAATCGCCGACGTAGTGTAACTGAGGCGGAATAGGGGGAACCAGCCCGCATTCACCGAGGTAGATGGAAAACCGCCTTAAAAACCGGACTTCGACACTAATCCGCCTGGCGGATTCGTGCCGGGGATCGGCACGCCTTCCCGCTCGGGAAGCAGCGCGTTAGACCGCGCGGCTAGCCAGGCGGGCTAACTACTCATACACATGGCGGTCCTGGGGTGCAGCGGCAACAGCCGAGCAGAGCGGACATGCTACGTGTTTCCGCGTGCAGCGCGAGCACGATCACCTTGCTTACTTCTTCCGGTCGACACTAACGTGACTCCATAGAGCGAAGAGAACATGGCGAATCAATACAGCAAATCAACATCGAAATTTAAAAACTACTTTACTGGGCCAAAATTACTCGAAGTCGAGGGCTTTTTAAAGGGGGAGGTCAGCCACTTTTCGATCGTAAGCTGCTTGATCTATATGAAACTTATTAATAACGATACATGCGACAGGATTCTTCGACGGGTGAAACAGGGACTTCGCTTTTGCCGAGCTGACGGAAATACTGGCAACGTCAAGGTTGACCAGGCTGGACTGGGACTGTGGACTATACGCATATTCGAACTACCTTTCGAGCTCCTCGCGGTAGATGTCGTGGCGGCGCTCTGCCCCTACAGCACGATACAAGAACATGCGATAGAAAAGTGGACCCACAATGAGATGTATTCCGTTCTCAACAGTGTATGCCAAGTGCTCATTGAACGCCGACGGCACGTACCATGACACCGCGAGATAAGAGGCCGCAGAGCCCAAAAAGGGCTCCAGATGCGACAAGTAAGGCCTAAGTTCCGAATGCCTCCATAGTTGGATCACGTAATTTCCACTGCAGCACCTAGTATCTCCATCGCCGCTGACGATTCCTCCAGTGGCAAATGGCGCTCATGACATCGCTTTCTGTCCAGACACAACAGACTGACGTTGCTGTACCAGAACAACCTGCTGCGGACGACGTCCGGCAGATTAGCCAGCCTGGCCAGTAGCAGAACTCTATCCCATGTCATCGATACCACCGACAGCAGGATGACAATCGATTCGCAGATGAAGCCTTTGTGCCAGCGAGGCATAAGTCAGTGCCAACGTTCTTCATGGAAGGCAACACACGAAAACAATATTGACCAAAACCCCGAAAGCGACGCCGCAGGACCATGACCGAACTTGGCAGCTCCCGCTCGCAAGAGGAACAATAACTTATCCTGCAGGACCCCAGCCACGTGACTGACGCCATCGTTACCGACTCTACACCTGCGGAATCGATGGCAGGACGGGCAGCGTCCGTCTGTCAGCCCTCTACAGTGAAAAGTGATGAGCAGGAAGGTTCCAGTGCACAATGTGAACCTACTCGGTCCCTTTCTATCAACTACTTCCATGCCCGCGTCATTGGCTGAGGCTTTCGAGACTGGACAGGACAGGGGCTTCTCAGGTCTGAAAGACAATGGGAAGCCAGCAGTCAGTGGGGTGGGACATCCTTCACAATGTCTGCTTCTCACCACAAATAACCCTGCCCAGCCATCTGACACCAGGCGTACTGCTTGGGCATAATGAATATCAGCATGCTTAGCTAGTGTCAAGATCGATCTACTGAGAGAAGCAATACGAGCCACAGTAGTCGACTTTGCATTTCTGCAAGAAGTGTGAACAAATGTACTTGTGGAGTTTTATGGTTACGCAACATACCTGAAGCTTGGTAGTTCTGAAGACACCAGTGTGGCGATTTTCGTGCATGGCGACATCAAAGCCACTGTCATCACGTTATCTCCCCTTTACTCGACGATTAGCGGTCATGGCACGCGACACCCTGTTCATTAATGTTTATGCACAATCAGACACCACGAAACGTCGTGACTGGCTCTTCTCTAAAGACATCATCCCCCCCCCCTTCTCCTAGGACGATAAAAGAAAACCATCTTCAGCGGCGATCTTCATTGTGTCCTTCACCCCAAGGACCAAACCTTCACAACATGTCTTGTCCAGAACTGGGTATGGTGATCCACGATCTTCACTTGTGTGACACGTAGGGAAGGGTACACAGTGACAGATCTCGACATTTGCATCCTACCAGTCGAATCGATTGGATCGTATATGTGCATCGCAAAGTCTTACACAGAATGCAGTGGCCGCCCAAAGATAGACTTTGGCCTTCTTAGATCACTGCTTTACATATGCAAAATGCGTCTCCACCTGGAACAAGTCTGGAGTAGTAACAACTGTTGGAAAATGAATGCAGCTCCCATCCAGGACCCAGGCTACCATCGGAAAGGCGCCACAACGTGGGTCAACTGTGAACAACGTTATTCTCGATAATCTCGACATTTGCATGGTGGCTCCTCTGCGGCAAATTAGCAGTCTGCAAGGCACTTATGTATTTTTGCAAGGACATGGCTGTGTTCCGCCAAGAGAGCCTAGATTTTTACAACATGGGGCTGAGGGTCCTTGCTGCCCTACTCAGATCACTGGACAGACAACGAAAACGATTCCAAATGAAGACTCACATACTATAGTTGACGAAATGCCGATTGGTAGGCATCATAGCCTGCCCGCACCACTTCTGAACGGCCACAAAGGCATCCTCCATTTTCACATGGTCGCGTATACAAACAGTGATCCAATACTGTCAAATGTTTTTTATTCCAGTCTTTGATCACAATATGAATTCTTTAGACAATGACCGATTTCAGTCTGTAATGACCATCCTCAGACATTTTTTACACCATGTCCTAAAGTGATACGGACGTAATGGCATCGTCAAAACATATAAATATAATCAGCAAAGCATCGCCATATAGATCTAAAATAAGGTGTAGAATAGGCCACATCGTCCACACCGTTATTATTGCAATAATGACTTGGTGGACGATGTGGCTTATTCTACACCTTATTTTAGATCTATATGACGATGCTGTACTGATTATATTTATATGTTTGACGATGCCATTATGGTCTTATCACTTTAGGACATGGTGTAAAAAAGATCTGAAGAAACTGAAACCGGCCATCGTCTAAATAATTCATATTGTGATCAAAGACTGGAATAAAAAACATTTGGTATCCTCCATGTACCACATTGTGGCAGAAATGTGCTGACATCACCAATGATTAATCTTACACCTTATAGCGCTAGACAACACAAGTAACCGTAGTTAAAACCATGAAGGATCATCATCGTCATCTTTACCACTTTATGGTGACCCACTGGGTTACAATGTTCCTTGAACTCATGTCTCCTTCTGTTGAAGGAACGGTTGGACGGACGCCTTGGACAAAGGTGCAGTCAACAAATCCCCAAGGCCAGATGGATTTCTTGTCGACTTTTATAAGACCTTCCATGCCCTCATGATGCCCCACTGGGTCACAGTGTTCTGTGATCTCATGTTACCCCAACTGCACTTTACCATCTAATTTTGTCAAAGGACTTCTTATAACGGGACACAAGCCAGCATGAGGGGAATCAGTCAACACTTGCAGTGTTGAACGCTGACTTCAAGATCCTTGCCAGGATTTTGGCAGGCTGCATTAAGACGACATGGCTGATGATCCTCACCCCAAAAGAGACTTTGAAGGGGGAGATGCCAACACACAAATGGGCCAATGGAGACTGCAGGGACTTAATAGTGATCGCCTCTTCGTGCCATTGAGAGTGGCGATCATCTCCGTCGAATTCGACTGGGCATTCCATAGAGAGTACTCTGCGACAAGTTTCCCATCTTTCTACCTACCTTTATACAATCATGCTTCAGTCCCTCCTCGGGGTCAGAACAACAGGCTATCTGGCACCACATTGCAGGACATCACCTTCCCCTATAGGACATAAACTGATGACCTGCTACACCTGGTTCGTTCCACTGATGAAGTCTGCAGCATACTACACTGGATAGAGCTATACGGACAAGCTGTGCCCAGTCTTCTGAACATCAACAAGTCGCCGGCATTGGATATCAGGATTGGCCTCTGGCTGGGTCACGTCTGCTGTCACTCCCTTCCCCCAGTTATTGAAATGAGATATTTGGGAATCATTTTTACAAAGGATGCTCGGAACTGCCGTGAAAACTATGACTGATACTACAGATCGTACGCTTGTTGGTGCAACAAGAACTACTCCAGGACTTTAATCAGGTGTAACGTGTGTAATACCAGAAACTCTTCATGGTGTCAAAAGTCAGTCACATGGCATATGTCCTCCCTATACGGCAGTGATAGGTCGCAGACTTCTGGTGGCCTTCGGTTGTTACTTATCAAGAGGACACGTATTTAAAATATGTTACGACAGTCTCATCTCTCCGTGTGTGATGGAGGTATAGGACCGGTTAGCGTCCAGGCACAGACAGCTGCCCTTTCTGGGAGAAATATGTTGGAACGACGGGCCAGTCAACACACCTGCTTCGCAGGTAGTCCATTAAAGGCTCTGATGCTGATCTTTCACGTCCTGCTGATATCAATGGTGCACGTAGCTATACAACTCTCTCATTTATCGACATTCATTCTCGAATACAGCTATGTGATCTGGGATATACATGCAATATGCCTGCCGAAAGCAAAAGACTTTTACGCTACCCATCTGCGGGCAGTTCTTCGTAACGTGGTAGAAACCCAAGACCCAATTGTGCATCGCCCAGAAGTGTAGAAAACGTTATCCCAGCACTTGCCAACTACCGTGCGCGCAACGTAGGATCAATTCACAACAAAAAAAAAAAAAAAATCTGCGAGTCACCGGCCCCATGCTATCGTATTAATGGACTCCTTCCTTTGCACTGAACGTCGCGTTCTGGACACCGATGAACATTAAAAAAAAAAACACGGTCACAACTCCCTCGAATGCACACCGAGGCACCTATGCACTTTGCAAATTATTTACGCAGTGCTTTCGTAATCCACCACCCACCCCCTTCAGTTGTGGAGTGCCAGGCTCAGTCTGACCTACTGCACATCACATTGTAAACAGAAAGTCCTGAACTGCTGAACTGTAAGCAGTGAGAAAGAAAAGAGATTAGCTGTTATTATTATTGTTATTATTATTATCTATGTACATAATTAAGTTTGTGCAGAACCTTCAGAGCGGGGATCCTACTCGCACTTGTTCGTTTTCGTCCCTCTCGCAGGCTTTCTAACACCAGTTCACTTTATATTTCTTCTGTCCAATATTACGTGTACGATTGTAATGTCTAAATGTTGACTACACGCCAAAATGATTTGCAAGGGTTACTAGAACATGGCTGAAATTCTTTTAATTGGATTAAAGATTTCGTAAGAGGGGCTGTGTAGTCGCTCAGTACCTACTTGAAATATTCTAGCTATGGGCGCTTAAGAACACTCTCCTTCTATGTATTGTACCTCTGCGAAGTATCTGTCCCTGTAATTCATAGACTGAGTGGTGAAAAGCCATACGATGCTTCGGGGACACAAGTCGGTCGTCACCTGCTGAAGGCTATGCGGTGCATTTCCCTCAATATAGTGGGTTTCTTACACCCCATACTGAAATTGGCTGCGACCTGACTCACAACAGTCCGGCGACCACTCCGTATAGCGCTGCGGAGATGTCGTGACGTCCGTCGTCAAGGACCTGTGGTCGTCCTTTGCGGCGGGTTACAAGTGCGGAAACATCCTCTCTGCTGTATTGTAGATCTACCGGAGACACTGCTGATATCGAAATCTTGCGAGAACTCCGATATTATGTTACGCACGCTTCCTGCACCGATTATCATTCCATTTCAATGTCGGTTGATTTGCGGCGCATCAATGTTCACTGCCAACGGCACGCGCTGTTGGCAAGCGGGGTGCACTCCGCTCTTGTGAGGCCACTTGAGAGGCTGCTTGGCTGGGACAGATCAGGTCAGGAAAACTGACAACTGCTAGGAGAGTGATGTGCTCACCTCAGGGCTCTCTCCGTATCCGCATCTTTTGACTTCTATTGTATGAGGGTGACATGGCAGACGGTCGGTACCTTTGGATCTATAGAGACCTGTCTGGACGGAGCCATGTTCACTACACACACGTGTCGTAACAGAGCGCTCAGATATGTGCACACTCGCTCCATACGTCGAATTTATCCGCAACATTTTGATTTCATACATGGCACACCTTTAAAAGGGACCACCACTCTAGTGGCTATTGGGACTATTGGCCACTCAATCTAAATGCCACGGAATTACAAAAGTTGCCTTTATTCTTTCTTCCATTACTGAGAACAGTATTAGCTTTTCTTCTCTGTTATCCTGAATCGCACTGGTCTTCGCCCAATGACTATTCAATATTTTATTTTTTGTGAATGTTACTCTCTCCAACAAATTATACGTGTTTGCCCTTGTTTCATATCTCTAGAGTTTGTCACTCATGTTATGGTGTCTTCGTACGTAATGTGATGGCAATGCGGTTCTAGAAACTTGATAGGAAGTGTTGTATTCCAATGACTTTAGACCCGATATCTACGGCTATACTTTGGGAAACTCTGTTCCTGTCACCTTCACAATTATCTACGAAAACGTCTGCATTGATTGCACAGACAGTACTCTGTTGTCGATTGTCATAGATACATGTCTGATACTTCAATAGCAACCCACCTACGCCACGGCCTTTCCCAGAACTGTGAAGTATGAGCTCGACAATGATACTTTTATTCGGAATTCACTTTCTTTTCCTCTTATGTTTCATAATCTGCCATACTTAAGAGCGACGTACTCAGTTTTTGAGTTACTTATTTTAGTCATGTTAATGAGTTTTTATGGATGTTTCCGTAACATTCATTCATTCATGTAAGGATTCTTTCCCCGCAACTCTCGTATCAACTTCCCAAATATAATCAAAATCTGATATTTTCTGATGTTGGTTTATTTCCAATCAGCATTACATCGATAATGTGTGTGTGTGTGTGTGTGTGTGCAAAATGTGGACTTCGAGTTAGTAACTGCATGTAAAGTGACAAGGGAAAGAGAGAGAAAAAAATGAGGTCAATGTGTTGCTTCTTTTGACTCTAATGTCTTCGAGATTGTTAAGAATTAAGAGTATTTTCTTTTCTTTAAACTGATCTACATAACGTCGTGTGTGTAGTACATCGGCTGGGGTCTTTTGTCCTACAATCTAGTGCTCGCCCTGAGTTACGGCTTGAGAAACACGTCATTAAGGCCTTGCCCTGATTGTCGATTCGGTGGCCCTCACTCATTAGCCATTCAGGTCTGAGCTCTCGCAGGTAACTCAATCTCCCACTCGGTCCTTTCCCTTCCCGAGCGTCTAACTTCCACAAGGGAAGCTGGCGGGTAGACTGGATCTAAAGATAAACGACGGCAACATTCCGTTTACAGCAGCTTAAATCTCCCAACTGGGCTTCAGAACTGAGAATCGCAGGTCAAGAATGAGTACCAGTGTCTTTCCACTGGTCTGTGGTCATCAAAACACAACAGAATGTGATTGCAGTGCATTTTGTTTCTACTTGCGTGCTGCTGGTAAAGAGCATAGACGGTAGTTTCTACAAGAAATGATTGCAGAAAAAGCGTTCAGGGATCAGTTGTTTCTAAATAGTGTGATCTTGCGGAAAATAGACCGTTGCTGTCAGTTAATGTACGATTAGACAATGAGTACTAAAGAAGAAAATAGCAGAAAGATTTGACACAACTGAAATATTTATAACACGCATGTCGTCCTAGAATAAAATAAAATAGGGGCGCTCCCTTTCGAGAGAGAAAGTGTAACGAATTCGTGGGTATGGCAGTCATAAAACATGAAAAATAAAACTCCAGTGTTTATTATACGATGAGGACAGTTTACTTCACTTTTTTTGTTTGTTTTGGCTTTGGCTACCTCTACTGTACAGCTATCTTATCAGTACTGTCATTTTTTGACATACTAGGCTGTTCATTAAGCGTGGACACCCTGAACTTTCCACATACATGGTGTAACTAAATTCCTGAACTTTGGAGACAGATTCCTCGCATCAACACAAGGCAAAAAAATTTTGTATACATGGGCTTTAAAGGGCATACCTTAAGAGCTATGAGCACTTGTTCATCTTCGATATTTCGAAACACATTTCTTCTCTTACAGGCCCTTTCCTTTCCATATTTTGGTAGTAGGCAGTATGGACCAAAACAAGAAACAATTTCGACTAAACATGGCCTCTAAAATGTAAAGCTTAAGAGCTATGATGACATGTTCAATAGAATAGATGCCATTCTCAGTAGCGAAGATGACCAAGTACTCGTAGCTCTTAAAGTAAGCATTTTAGAGACCATGTTTTCTGGATATCTTTCTTCTGTTTTGGCCCACACTTACATCCTCCCAAAATATGGCAAGCAAAGAGCTTCAATAGAACTATCGAAGATGTGCAAATGCTCATAGCTCTCATTGTAGACATTTTAGAGCCCATGTTTCCTATATATTTTTCATTGCTTTGATCCTCAAAGTCTGTATATTGAAATTTGGTTTGTGCTAATAGTATGTAAATGGCCGAGTGCTTTCTCCACACTGTACTTACGGTAGTGCTTGTATCTATGAGGAAACTGACTCTTCTCTTAACTGAAAACATACCTTTATTTTAATAGCACCTTAAAGTACATGCAAAGAGAAACTCAATGAAATGTACCCCGTCAGTTCCAAAAGTTACGAGACAGGGTTACGAAAAGAGGAAAGTTAAGACTGTGGTTTTTATGCTGCAGGTATTCTACATAGACACCCCCCCCCCCCCCCACACACACACACGCACATAACACCCCAGTACAGTGCACGGCAGGTTAATACAATTATATCAAACTATCAAAAAAGTCCTTTTCTGAGACTTCGTTCAACTCGCGTGTCACATTGGGTTTAACGTCAGTTATGTCATCACAGTGTTGTCGGTTCATATTAATTTCTGCACTGTATCGTTTTGTGGTAGGTTCGTGTTGATAACATCAAGTCTCCTCATCAGTAATGATTTTTTCCAGAAAAGCATTGCCCCCACATCGTGTTTCAATCAAGTCGCGGCACACATCCGTGTGTTATTGAGTTTGTTCTGGAGACAAGGCGTGCGAGACAGACTATGTACTTACTTTTCTTTTCTTTTCTTTGAAACATTTTGGAGAATGTCTTGAACGCTTGATTTAGACTGATGTTTCTTGATACCGATTTGTGACACAACAGCGATAACACACCAGAGCCGCACATCCACTACTTAACACTCTCTGCTCACAACTTGTAGGACGCAGATCTTTTGCTTACTGTGCTGGTGTACCATTGCACCACCACAATAAAATAAAAACAGCGAGTAGGAATGGTGTTTGATTAGAAAATCATAAATTTGGATGGAAACTATACAAATTCTCCCCTGAATTACATTGCTGGCTATTAAAATTGCTACACCACGAATGTGACGTGCTACAGACGCGAAATTTAACCGACAGGAAGAAGGTGCTGTGATATGCAAATGATTAGTTTTTCAGAGCATTCACATAAGGTTGGCGCCGGTGGCGACACCTACAACGCGCTGACACGAGGAAAGTTTCCAACCGATTTCTCATACACAAACAGCAGTTTGCCGGCGCTGCCTGGTGAAAAGTTGTTGTGATGCCTCGTGTAAAGTCGGAGAAATGCGTACCATCACGTTTCCAACTTTGATAAAGGTCGGATTGTAGCCTATCGTGATTGCGGTTTATCGTATCGCGACATTGCTGCTAGCGTTGGTCGAGATCCAATGACTGTTAGCAGAATATGGAATCGGTGGGTTCAGGAGGGTAATACGGAACGCCGTGCTCGATTCCAACGGCCTCGTATCACTAGCTGTCGAGATGACAGGCATCTTATCCGCATGACTGTAACGGATCGTGCAGCCACGTCTCGATCCCTGAGTCAACAGATGGGGACGTTTGCAAGACAACAACCATCTGCAAGAACAGTTCGACGACGTTTGCAGCAGCATGGACTATCAGCTCGGAGACCATGGCTGCGGTTATCCCTGACGCTGCATCACAGACAGGCGCGCCTGCGATAGTGTACTCAACGACGAACCTGGGTGCACGAATGGCAAAACGTCATTTTTTCGGACGAATCCAGGTTCTGTTTACAGCATCATGATGGTCGCATCCGTGTTTGGCGACATCGCGGTGAACGCACATTGGAAGCGTGTATTCGTCATCGCCATACTGGCGTATCACCTGGCGTGATGGTATGGGGTGCCATTGGTTACACGTCTCGGTCACCTCTTGTTCGCATTGACGGCACTTTGAACAGTGGAAGTTACATCTCAGATGGGTTACGAACCGTGGCTCTACCCTTCATTCGATCCCTGCCAAACCCTACATTTTAGCAGGATAATGCACGACCGTATGTTGCAGGTCCTGTACGGGCCTTTCTGGATACAGAAAATGTTCGATTGCTGCTGTGGCCAGCACATTCTCCAGATCTCTCACCAATTGAAAACGCCTGGTTAATGGTGGCCGAGCAACTGGCTCGTCACAATACGCCAGTTACTGCTCTTGATGAATTGTGGTATCGCGTTGAAGCTACATGGGCAGCTGTACCTGTACACGCCATCCAAGCTCTGTTTGACTCAATTCCCAGGCGTATCAAGGCCGTTATTACGGCCAGAGGTGGTTGTTCTGGGTGTTGATTTCTCAGGATCTATGCACCCAAATTGCGTGAAAATGTAATCACATGTCAGTTCTAGTATGATATATTTTTCTAATGAATACCCGTTTATCATCTGCATTTCTTCTTGGTGTAGCAATTTTAATGGCCAGTAGTGAAATACTTTTTACAACGCAATGTGACTTTGTTTACATAAATCCACAGAGAGGCCCTATTGTATTCAAATGAAATCGACTACAACCAAACATACCACAAACTATGGTTCACCTGAGAACAGGGATCTGTGAATATCATCTAGCAACCCGAGCCCCATACAGCAGTGTTTTACCCTTTCGTCCTTTCGCCTTGGCAGCAGAAAACGGCGCGCTGTGGGCGGGAGTGGTGCGCTGTGGCATCTGTGATGTTCTGACGTATCCACAGAAGTTGCAAAATATGCGGTCTGGCGTTCTGGTTATCAGAACGTGGGAAATTTCCCTATCAGAGCCCCGAAATCCCAGCAGATTTCAGTGTGAGGCCCATCTGTTCGCTGGTCTGGCCGAACCAATCTGGCTCACAGGCATGATACTGTGTGCTGGAATTACCAAACATCAGACAGCCGACGCAGGACGAATAAGTTCACCATCCTGACGCACGGTATGTCTGAGATAATATACAGTTCCACTGTTGGTACAGATGGAAACTGCCACAACTGCCACTGGCTCTTAGTTCACCACAAGATACACACCTCAAGTCTCACACACTGGGAAAAGACATGAAGTTCTCCACCGGCGGAGGACTAGAAGACGAAGAAGGCAAAGAATCACAACCACTTTCCACCAGGCCTCGGCATGGGAGCCGAATTAGCAGAAACTAAATCGTCCCCCCCCCCCCTTTCCCCCATTACACAAACCAATCGAACTATCCTCTACTCATTGAATCTCCTCTCTTGATTGTTCTGTTGGCATGGTAGCCAATCCAAACGCAGTATCATGGCTGTCACGCTGAGGAAACAAGCCTCCGCTCGGCATACACTGAGAGAAGCTGATCAGCGATTCCAAATCTCTCTTGTCTCACCAAAAGAAGATTTTAGAATACGGGGCGTCGTTCTCACAGTAAGAACGCCCATATTTTGGAAAAAATAGCATCTACCTAGACGGGGCGGGGCCCCAGTCACACACTTACAAAGAAACCTAATCTTTCTGGGCCGACAATTCTCAGTTTCTGAAAGAAAGCTCTTAAACATTCCAGATAGTCATACACATGAAACATTTTTTTTTCACTCGCTAAGTAACCCAGTGACCTCCGCAATTCCTAGAACTGTGGGGAGGGGGGTGGGGGGGAGAGGGGCGTTACAGTCTTGCCTCCACTAGACATGTACACCAGCCTCTCTGTCCATATCGTTCCAGCTTTCAACATACGAACGCACGGAGTTTTATTACCTTCCCACCGTTTGTACAAAAGATCTGTTTAAAGCAGTATGTCTTAAATGAGTTCCTCTACCCACTTTCTGCCATCCGACCGTCTTCTTGATGGACTGCCGCCTGGCCCAGCTAAATTGTTTTGTGAACTGGCGCCCTTCTGTCCGACCCTAAGTGGAAGGAGGAGAGGGCATTGGCCAGAAGTCTCTCTGCATGTAAGATCCACTAAGCAGAATCTCCCACATGGCCATATCGCTGCAGTCAGCATTTATTGTCCCCAATTCATCTCTCTCCCTGTTCTCCATTGTCCCCACTATGACCCTGCAGGTACAAGTTCTCCATAGGTTACACATGCAGTTATAAGAACATTCTGCCGACAATTTACCCAAGTAAAAAAAGTCGTAAACCACTTATACCAAATGTTGTACTGGGGAACACCGAGCGCATGACCTAAAAATATGAACGTTAATCTGGCTGACAATGTTGCACTTCAGCCAGCATATTGCAGCAGATCATCAAGAATTAGGCACTGCAATCTCATTGGATTACTACAGAGTACTGCAGATAGGTTCAGGAATACATCCATTTGTCGTCTTCTCAGAGACTTTGATGGCAACAAAGAATGTCATGATTTAAAATGTGCTCCCTGCTGCCGTTGGATAAGCAGCTGCCAGCAGCAAGTCGTATACTCTTAGCTCACTTATTTGTTACATAGTTTAATTCTTAATTTCTTTGCGTGTTTTTTGGTACTTGCATTGTTTAATTCACACATTTCGGGCATATTACAGTATTTGAGAGTTGTAGCATCGCGTTTTAGTACCTGAATAGTGTAAATTCGCGTAGTCCCATTCTGCCGCTAAGCAGTGTGTCAGCAGTGTGCAAGTAGCAGCAAGTGGCTTATTTAGCATTCATATAAGTGTAGTAGTCAAGTTGAAAATCTGTTTGAGTGCTCTTAGCGCACTTGTTTAGTTAAACCCGTCAAATCATTGTGTAGTTTCGTAATTAGCAGGGGCAGATTTGCATTTTAATATCTGTGACGTGTAAAGTTGCGTAGTCGTCTGTCATTTGTTTATTTCTTTCAAATAGTCTTTGTACGTTACTGACAGTACAGTTAGCGTTCTGCCACCGAGCAGTGTGTCAGCAGTGTGCAAGTAGCAGCATTACTGCATTTACTAGACAATCTTGTATTTTAATAACCATTTAAATTTTGTGTCGAATTGTTTGTGCTCCCTGTAGATTAGTTCAGACGTTCTTTGCGCAACAGTATTTAGCATGGATAGGGACTTCGACTGTTGTGTGCGGATGCGGGCTGAGTTGGCATCCCTTCGCTCCCAGCTTCAGGCAGTGTTGGCTTCGGTCACACAGCTTGAGGCTGTTGCCACTGGGCATCACTGTGGGGGTCCGGACGGGGGTTTGTCGGGGACGGCCAGCTCGTCCCACGCATCCCCCGATCGGACTACGGCTGTGGCTGGCTGCGTTACTGCCCACATTGATGCTCACCCCTCACCCGTGGTAGAGTGGGAGGTCGTCTCGAGGTGTGGCAGGGGGCGAAAGACATTCTGGAGCGCTGAACAGAAGGCCTCTCCAGTTTGTCTGACGAACCAGGTTCAGGCTCTGTCTCTGACTGGTACTGATCTTCGGCCAGACATTGATGCTTGTCCTGTTCCAGGGGTTGCTCCTCAGTC
The DNA here is from genome assembly GCF_021461385.2 of Schistocerca piceifrons. Lineage (NCBI taxonomy): Eukaryota > Metazoa > Arthropoda > Insecta > Orthoptera > Acrididae > Schistocerca > Schistocerca piceifrons. The sequence goes on along the minus strand of NC_060139.1, from coordinate 545,889,702 downwards.
TGCAAGATCTGGGCGGTCGCGGAGGGTGGGCTTACTGGCAGTTAGGGGCTCCAACGTCAGGCGCGTAATGGGGCCCCTTAGGGATATGGCTGCAAGGGAGGGGAAGAAAACCAATGTGCACTCCATGTGCATACCGGGGGGAGTGATTCCAGATGTGGAAATGGTCCTTCCAGATGCCATGAATCCTCTCTGGTTTCTGGTGGCTATCTGATTTGGTGAAGACTGCCAGTCTCGCTAGTGGGATGAAAGCAGAGCTCTCCATCTGCAGCATCGTCGACAGGACTGACTGCGGACCTTTGGTACAGAGCCGATTGGAGGGTCTGAATCAGAGGCTGAGATGGTTCTGTGACCGTGTGAGCTGCAGATTCCTCGACTTGCGCCATAGGGTGGTGGGGTTTCGGGTTCCGCTGGATAGGTCAGGAGTCCACTACACACACAGCAGGCGGCTGCAGGGGTAGCAAGGGGTTGTGTGGCGTGGACTGGGCGGTTTTTTTAGCTTAGATGGCCTCGGGCAAGTACAGAAAGGGCAACAGCCTGAAAGGGTGCGGGGCAAAGTCAGGACATGCGGGGACCAAGCAGCAATCGGTATTGTAATTGTAAACTGTGGAAGCTGCGTTGATAAAGTACCGAAACTTCAAGCGCTGATAGAAAGCACCAAAGCTGAAATCGTTATGGGTACGGAAAGTTGGCTGAAGCCAGAGATAAATTCTGCCGAAATTTTTACAAAGGCACAGACGGTGTTTAGAAAGGATAGATTGCATACAACCTGTGGTGGCGTGTTTGTCGCTGTTAGTAGTAGTTTATCCTGTAGTGAAATAGAACTGGATAGTTCCCGTGAATTATTATGGGTGGAGGTTACACTCAACAACCGAGCTAGGTTAATAATTGGCTCCTTTTACCGAACTCCCGACTCAGCAGCGTTAGTGGCAGATTAACTGAGAGAAAATCTGGAATACATTTCACATAAATTTTCTCAGCATGTTATAGTCTTAGGTGGAGATTTCAATTTACCAGATATAGACTGGGACACTCAGATGTTTAGGACGGGTGGTAGGGACAGAGCATCGAGTGACATTATACTGAGTGCACTATCCGAAAATTACCTCGAGCAATTAAACAGAGAACCGACTCGTGGAGATAACATCTTGGACCTACTGATAACAAACAGACCCGAACTTTTAGACTCTGTAAAAACAGAACAGGGAATCAGTGATCGTAAGGCCGTTGCAGCATCACTTAATATGGAAGTAAATAGGAATATAAAAAAGGGAGAAAGGTTTATCTGTTTAGCAAGAGTAATAAGAGGCAGATTTCAGACTACCTAACAGATCAAAACGAAAATTTCTGTTTCGACACTGACAGTGTTGAGTGTTTATGGAAAAAGTTCAAGGCAATCGTAAAATGCGTTTTAGACAGGTACGTGCCGAGTAAAACTGTGAGGGACGGGAAAAACCCACCGTGGTTCAACAACAAAGTTAGGAAACTACTGCAAAAGCAAAGAGAGCTTCACTGCATGTTTAAACGCAGCCAAAACCTCTCAGACAAACAGAAGCTAAATGGTGTCAAAGTTAGCGTATGGAGGGCTATGCGTGAAGCGTTTAGTGAATTCGAAAGTAAAATTCTATGTACAGACTTGACAGAAAATCCTAGGACGTTCTGGTCTTACGTTAAATCAGTAACTGGACCGAAACAGCATGTCCAGACACTCCGGGATGATGATGGCATTGAAACAGAGGATGACACGCGTAAAGCTGAAATACTAAACACCTTTTTCCAAAGCAGTTTCACAGAGGAAGATCGCACTGCATTTCCTTCTCTAAATCCTCACACGAACGAAAAAATGGCTGACATCGAAATAAGTATCCAAGGAATAGAAAAGCAACTGAAATCACTCAACAGAGGAAAGTCCACTGGACCTGACGGGATACCAATTCGATTCTACGCGAAAGAACTTGCCCCCCTCCTAACAGCCGTGTACCGCAAATCTCTAGAGCAACGGAAGGTTCCAAATGATTGGAAAAGAGCACAGGTAGTCCCAGTCTTCAAGAAGGGTCGTCGAGCAGATGCGCAAAACTGTAGGCCTATATCACTGACATCGATCTGTTGTAGAATTTTAGAACATGTTTTTTGCTCGCATATCATGTCATTTCTGTAAACCCAGAATCTACTATTTGTTCATGAGACCCAGAAAATATTAGATACAGGCTCCCAGGTGGATGTCATTTTTCTTGACTTCCAGAAGGCGTTCGATACAGTTCCGTACTGTCGCCTGATAAACAAAGTAAGAGCCTACGGAGTATCAGACCAGCTGTGTAGCTGGATTGAAGAGTTTTTAACAAACAGAACACAGCAAGTTGTTATCAATGGAGAGACGTCTACAGACGTTACATTAACCTCTGGCTTGCCACAGAGGAGTGTTATGGGGCCATTGCTTTTCACTATATATATAAATGACCTAGTAGATAGTGTCGGAAGTTCCATGCGGCTTTTCGCGGATGATGCTGTAGTATACAGAGAAGTTGCAGCATTAGAAAATTGCAGCGAAATGCAAGAAGACCTGCAGCGGATAGGCACTTGGTGCAGGGAGTGGCAACTGACACTTAACATCGACAAATGTATTGTATTGCGAATACATAGAAAGAAGATCTTTTATTGTATGATTATATGATAGCGGAACAAACACTGGTAGCAGTTACTTCTGTAAAATATCTGGGAGTATGCGTACGGAACGATTTGAAGTGGAATGATCACATAAAATTAATTGTTGGTAAGGCGGGTGCCAGGTTAAGATTCATTGGGAGAGTCCTTAGAAAATGTAGTCCATCAACAAAGGAGGTGGCTTACAAAACACTCGTCCGACCTATACTTGGGTATCGCTCATCACTGTGGGATCCGTACCAGGTCGGGTTGACAGAGGAGATAGAAAAGATCCAAAGAAGAGCGGCGCGTTTCGTCACTGGGTTATTTGGTTAGCGTGATAGCGTTACGGAGACTCTGCAAGAGAGGCGCTCTGCATCGCGGTGTAGCTTGCTCTCCAGGTTTCGAGAGGGTGCGTTTCTGGATGAGGTATCGAATATATTGCTTCCCCCTACTTTTACCTCCCGAGGAGATCAAGAATGTAAAATTAGAGAGATTCGAGCGCGCACAGAGGCTTTCCGGCAGTCGTTCTTCCCGCGAACCATACGCGACTGGAACAGGAAAGGGAGGTAATGACAGTGGCACGTAAAGTACCCTCCGCCACACGCTGTTGGGTGGCGTGCGGAGTATAAATGTAGATAATACTGTGCTCCTATATGAACTTGTTGCTCAGAGGGTAGTCTGATATTAATGGAGACAGCTGCGGACAACGTGCCGCTTTATTTGCTGTCAGGTGTGTACGCTCTGTATAGTCTCACCACTTGTCAAACATCTACTTATTTTTAAATATACTCTGCACACATATTGATTTTCCTGATTGCAGATGTGTCCTTTTCCTCTTCTTTCAATTTTTTTCTATATTTGATGTGAAATTTGAAGCTAATGTTGGTTATACGTAACACTGCTGGTCTTTAACAGCAGGGGAGACAGATATTAAAGCCATTTTACTTCTTGTGCGTCAATGAAATTTAGTACTCAGAGCTGCCATCACCAGAAGACCATTGGTTCACATCTGGCTGAACATCGACTCGGACTGAGCTTCAGGTGTATGGTGGACTCCCTCAATCGTATTGACTAATGAGTGATGGTCGACCAATATTTGAGCAATTGAAGATCAGTTGTTTACAATGGGAGAGAGCTTTGGTTAAGAACATCTTGACAGAGCACCCCAGTTCTCCCCCTTTATGCTAATGTTTACAATTGGCAAATGTTATAACATTTAGTACGGCGCTTCCTCTTGTTACTAAAAACAATAAGTAAGCACCTTCCACTGGTAGTGCTGCGACCAGCTGTCTTTGATTATTGCACGTTGATGTCGAACATAGATGGTGGTCACGTTAAAGTGACTGTACCATGAAGCAGTTACGGCTATCAGTTCTCCAATTGTCAGCACCAATTTACAAATATTGGCAGTGAACATTTGTGTCGGCGTAGAGAACGATATATTACCCGGAACTAGCTAGCATCCAGCATCATATTCGGCTCCAGCTAACGGTAACTTGAATTTATATACGACGGATGAATTTATTTAACCGTTATAACATGTTACTCTAAGTGCGTAACGACACATATAGATTCAGGCTAATGCAGCCCCATCAAAATTCGTGCATAGTGCTCTCAAATATCTGAATGAAAGATTAACAGAAAGAAAAAGTTTACGGAGGATAACGCTGTCTGTCTGATCAAAAGCTAGGAGGAGCAATAGAGACAGTCACTGTAGTTACTGTCTTCTGCTTGGCCTCCTAAAGGCACCACTATCTCTGCTATTTTCCGTAACTATTTAAGCTTATGACTTCGTGTAGTGATATTTCAGATAGTCCTTATATTCTCCTGCCATTTTCGTGTTCCCCATCACTCCTACTGATTTTTTTCCCTTATCACAGAACACTCCGTACAAATTTTCATCACAGGTATCTGCAGTAGAGTAGGGCAGAGGCCATGTGTTGAAAAACAAGGTGCTTAAGTGCGAGAATTAATTCAGTGTGCTAGAAGAGAGAACAGCCATAATAACTAACAAAATTATTATTGATGTGACTCTTCTAGCTTTCCTGGGCGATATGTTGTAAATAGTCTTCAAGGGTTTGCCGCCGGATGACATTGTGCAAATTCCACAATATTTCCTCGGAGCAGCTGTCCGACATCTTCAGGTGGTTGCACCTGGATAGGTACGACTGACGGTATCCGCACGTTGACGCCCCAGTATGTAGAACATGGGCGGGAAGAATGCGCAGGCGCGAAAATCACACATGCACAATGATTTGCAGATAGATGGCGCCATGCTCAAATGCCTTCTGCCGAAAAACGCATAGCAGCCCTCCCGCCCGTGCGATGCACGCTACGTTTACTTACAGTGCGGCCAGATACTACTCACTAAAAAAATATACTAGACCAATCTCACAGTCATTTAATAGCATCCAACGTAGAGTTCCAGGCTGTGCTCAGTTGAAATCCTGCATTCCTGTTGATGAGATTATCTGCTGTACGTATATGTATTGCTTCCTTAATGACGCAATCCCAGAAACATGATGCCCGAAATAAAACTTCCGTCTTTTCATGAATCATGAGCTGTCCCGTATTCAGACAGTGTTCTGCAATTGCCGACTTCTGCGGTTGGCGTAGGCGTGTATGACGCTGATGTTCATCGCAGTATTCTTGTACTGCGCAACGTCTCTGGCCTATATATGCCGCTCCACACTGACCAGGAATCTCATACACAAAAAATACGAGAAGAAGGCCAAAGTGGTGGGTGTCTTCGCTCCATGGGTTGAACTCGCTTGGGCCTGAATGCATTACGTATCTGTCTCTCAGAATAACCTTTTTGGCGGAACACTGTCTTCAAATATTGTATCTCACTCAACAGGCTTTCAGAATCACATACCACACGCACACCATGAACTAAAGTATGTAAAGCAATACCGCATTGTGCAGGGTGATAGCAGCTAGTGGCCTGCAAATATAAATCTGTATGCATTGGTTTGCGGTGGACGCAGTGTCCCAAGGTTCCATGTGCTTTCGTTCGTACCAAAACATCAAGAAAAGGTAAAGTGTTATCTTTTTTCACATCCATTGTGAAAATTATATTCCGATGGAGCGAATTTAAATGCTGAATAAAGTAGGTAGAGTATCAAGTCCTTGTGGCCACACCACAAATGTATCATCCAGATACCGTAGAAAACAAGAGGGTTTGAGGATGAGTGCCTATAGTGCTTTTTCTTCAATGTCCTACATAAAGTAATTGACCACCACAAGAGACTTACTTGTTCAAAATATTGGTCGTGAAATAAAGAACTATGTTGAAGTAAGTACATGTTTAAATAATGCCACTATGTCCTCCTCTAATGAGCTCAAAAGAGTCCTGCAAGGGCACCTTTGTAAATAAAGACACGACATTAAAATTTTCTAAAAGATTGGGTATGACACATGCCGCATCTTAACTCGAGCTCCACCTAAGAAGTCCAACTTTATCATTACCTCAGCTTTTCACTTCGAAGATTGTTATGACTGTTTTTTTTATCTGGTCAAACCATCTTCAATTGGGTCGTTCTCTAGGTCTTTTATTATTTCCAGGGATCCCAACTCCTTAGTCCAGTTTCCATCATTTCGTCCGCTACACATCAAGAGCATCGAAATTTCCTTTTCGTGACAGTCACTATCACGTAGTCAGCTCCCGTCTTTTCTGTAAACCATTTTTGTATGTTACTGTTTCCACACCCAACATACATCTTTCCATTTCTCGTTGGAGAGCTCTCACTTTATGACAGTTTACTCATTTCTGCATCTACCGCTACATCCTCAAGTCACCCTACGATGTGTGGAGAAGGGTCCTATGTGAACAACTGCCACTTCTCCCCCTTTATATTTCCAGTCGCACAGGAAGAACAATTATTGGCAAGCTTCTGTGTTAGATCAAACCTCTCAAAACTTACCACAATGTTATTTTTGTGAGATACACTTAACAGGGAGCTTGACTCTTCTAGGAATGTAAGCTCTCAGAAATTTAACAGTGTATAACACCATGACGCACAACGCCTCTTTTTCAACGTCTGTGAAGTTGTATGAGTACCTCCGTGTCGCTGTCGTGCTTAGCAATTGAACCTGCGACAAAGAAAGGAAGGAAGATTAGCGTTTAACGTCCTGTCGACATCGAGGACATTAAGGACTCAGCACAAGCTCTGAATGTTTCTTTTGTGTCGTCTCGTTGTCACTGTAGGCTTGTGGCAAAGGGAAGCAAGGAGAAGATGTTGTTTCGTGGCCAGTATCCTCTTTCGCAACAGAACCGTATGCATGTATTAACGTGGTTCTTCATTCATAAGAACAAGAAGTTACTTAAGATAGTCCAGGTGTTGTGGTACAAGCTCTCCGTAATAGTCCTCGTTAGCTTCACTGCTGGTGAAGTACAAGTCCTGCTGTGTACACTACTCTGGTCGCTAGGTACTGACCGACTCTGAGCTAGAGGCTGAGCTAACTGCGACTGCGACTCCCACTGGGCTGCGACTGACGACTCGACTCATTGACTTACTGGATGACTGACCAGGCCCTCCGTTTCATGGCGGCGATACAAATACTGGCGGCCAAGAGGGCACTGGCGGCACGTTTCTTGCGAGTCTGTCTTTGACCTCTCTCCTGATAGGTGCGTTGCTTATGCCTACTATCGATCTTCTCGCAACCTCTTTGCCGCCTAGTGTGCAGACGGCAGCTTACACTAGCACAGTATCATGGATGGGGAAAGAAATTGGCAGTGCCCTTCGAAGAAAACACCTCGGGTTCTGTCTGAAGCGATTTAGGGAGATCATGGAAAACGTAAATCAGAATTGTACGAAGTGGATTTGAAGCGTCGTCCTCGAGAAAGCGAGTATATTGTGCTGTAACCACTGTGGAACCTTGATAGATAGCCTGCGACAAAACACGCTAGTCTTCTTTGAATCTTTTCTACTTCCTTTGCCGTACTGATACCATGATGATGAGCAATGTTCAAACATCGCTCGAACGATCTTTTTGTAAATATCTCCTTCATGGGTGGACTATACTTTTGGAGGATTCCTGCAATGATTCCCAGTCTTGTGTATGCCTTTCCTATGACTAGTTTTGTCAGGTTATGTCAAATCACTCTGCAGGCATACATCCAGATATGTAAAAGATTTAACTGCTTCCAGAGACTGTTCTGAAATCATGTAATAATAGAATAATGAATCATTCCACCTGTTTATGCATAATACGTCATAATTGTTTATGTAGATGGTCAGCTGCCAATACTTTCACACCGCGTCGATCTTCAGCGGATCTACTGCATTTCGCTACATTCTTCTAGCACTGCGACTTCTCTATATACAGGGTGGTCCATTGGTAGTGACTAGGCCAAATATCTCACGAAATAAGCGTCAAACGAAAAAACTACAAAGAACGAAACTCGTCAAGCTTGAAGGGGGAAACCATATGGCACTATGGTTGACCCGCTAGATGGCGCTGCCATAGGTCAAACGGATATCAACTGCGGTTTTTAAAATAGGAACCCCCATTTTTTCTTACATATTCGCGTAGTACGTAAAGAAATATTAGTTGGACCACTTTTTTCGCTTTGTGATAGATGGCGCTGTTATAGTCACAAACGTACTCGTATAAGTACGTGGTATCACGTAACATTCCGCCAGTGTGGACGGTATTTGCTTCGTGATACATTACCCGTGTTAAAATGGGCCGTTTACAAATATCGGAAAAGGTCGATATCGTGTTGATGTATGGCTATTGTGATCAAAACGCCCAACGGGCGTGTGCTATGTATGCTGCTCGGTATCCTGGACGACATCATCCAAATGTCCGGACCGTTCGCCGGATAATTACGTTATTTAAGGAAACAGGAAGTGTTCAGCCACATGTGAAGCGCCAACCACGACCTGCAACAAATTATGATGCCCAAGTAGATGTTCTAGCTGCTGTCGCGGCTAATCCGCACATCAGTAGCAGACAAATTGCTCGAGAATCGGGAATCTCAAAAACGTTGGTGTTGACAATGCTACTTCAACATCGATTGCATCCGTACCATATTTCTGAGCACCAGGAATTGCATGGCGACGACTTTGAACGTCGGGTACAGTTCTGCCACAGGGCACAAGAAAAATTAGAGGACGATGACAGATTTTTGCACGCGTTCTATTTAGCGACGAAGCGTCTTTCACCAACAGCGGTAACGTAAACAGGCATAATATGCACTATTGGACAACGGAAAATCCACGATGGCTTCGAAAAGTGGAACATCAGCGACCTTGGCGGGTTAATGTATGGTGCGGCATTATGGGAGGAAGGATAATTGGTCCCCATTTTATCGATGGCAATCTAAATGATGCAATGTATGCTGATTTCCCACGTAATGTTCTACCGATGATACTATAAGATGTTTCACTGCATGACAGAATGGCGATGTACCTCCAACATGGTGGATATCTGGCACATAGCTCGCGTGCGGTTGAAGCGGTATTAAACAGCATATTTCATGACAGGTGGATTGGTCGTCGAAGCACCATACGATGCCCCGCACGTTCACCGGAACTGACGTCCCTGGACTTCTTTCTGTGTGGAAAGTTGAAGGATATTTGCTATTGCGATCCACCGACAATGCCTGACAACATGCGTCAGCACATGGTCAATGCATGTGCGAACATTACGGAAGGCGAACTACTCGCTGTTGAGAGGAATGTCATTACACGTATTGCCGAATGCATTGAAGTTGACGGACACCATTTTGAGCATTTACAGCATTAATGTGGTATTTACAGGTAATCACGCTGTAACAGCATGCGTTCTCAGAAATGATAAGTTCACAAAGGTACATGTATCACATTGGAACAACCGAAATAAAATGTTCAAACGTACCTACCTTCTGTACTTTAATTTAGAAAACCTACCTGTTACCAACTGTTGGTCTAAAATTGTGAGCCGTATATTTGTGACTATTACAGGCCATCTATCACAAAGCGAAAAAAGTCGTCCAACTAAAACATTCATGTTTCTCTATGTACTATACGAATATGTAATAAAAAATGGGGATTCCTGTTTTAAAAAACTCAGTTGATATCCGTTTGACGTATGGCAGCGCCATCTAACGGGCCGACCACAGCACCATCTGGTTTCCCCTTCAAGTAAGACAAGTTTCGATCTTCGTAGATTTTTTTTTCAGTTCCATTAGTACTGACACTATACATTGGTTGTAGTCTCTCTGAATAGGATACATTGGGAATTAACGTCTGAATACAGCATTCTCTTCCCTAAATTAACACCAAGCTTCTTCTGCCATTCTGTTTATTTCATCGAAGTGTCCATTCACTTGTTATTTTCACTGATCTTACGTGCATAAAAATTGGTAATCTTTTTATATTTTCATCATTAATCTTCACTAAACTAAAGTGACAAAAGCCATGGGATACCTCCTAATATGGTGCCGGAACTTCTCGTGCCCTGCATAGTGCAGCAACTCGATGTGGCATGGGCATACACAAGTTGCTGGAAGTCCCCTGCAGAAATATTGAGCCATACTGCCTCTATCGCCTACCATAACGGCGAAGATGTCGCCGGTGCATGAGTTGTGCACGAACTTACATCTCTATTACGTCCCATACACTTTCGATGGGATTCATTTCAGGTGATGTGGGTGGCCAAATCACTCGCTCGAATTGTCCAGAATGTTCTTCAAACCTGTCTCGAACAACTGCGGCCCGGTGACAGAGCGCATTTTCAGCCATGAAAATTCTATCGTTGTTTACTTCAAATGGTCCCCCAGTAACGAAACATAACAATTTCCAGTCAATGATCATCTCAGTTCGTTCCATTTAAATATAGTTCACAGCATTGCAGATTCACCACCAGCTTGCACAGTGCATTGTTCACAACTTGGGACCATAGCTTGTTGGGTCTGCGCCACACTCCAACCTTACCTTCACCTCTTACCAACTGAAATCGGGACTCATCTGACCAATCGTCTAGGGTCCAGCCGATATGGTCAGTAGTAGCGCATTGTTACCACATTTATTCAAGTTGTCGGATTCAAGATAGCGGTGGTAGATGTGGCAATGGCGCCATGACATCATGGTGGGAAGTTCAAATTTTGGTTGGAAGGTAGGCATTGGGCTTACTCCACTAACCTAACCCCCTTTCCTCCAACCTCCACTCCACTACCCTCCCCTCCCCTCCCCTCCCCTTCCCAAGAAAATGGCGAGAAAATTTTTGTGGAAAAAAAAACACGAGGGCTACTTCCACTAACCTAAGTCATCCAACCACCACCTCTTCCTTCTTGGAATTGGCAGGAAAAGGACTTAGTCTGTGCTGGGTTGCTGGATAGGATGGACCAAAGTCTTTATTTTGCATGCATTGTTTATTTAAACAATTTGAGATGTCATTGGCAATAGCTCCATGCAATGTTTTCACCTTGAGGTCTGGAGTCCAGCTGACCCAGTACACAGTACCACCACCAGAGAGCAATGTTGTCCCCCTCATGATGTAACAGAAGGTGGCAGTCTGGGGAAAAATGGTGGGAAAAGGACTCAGTCTGTGTCCAGCTGCTGGACAGATGGAGTGAACTTTATTTATTTTCAGTGGGAGGTTGGAATTGTTTATTAATAGATGGATTTCACATTGTTTATTTATTACTCTAATACAGAAGACTCGCCTGACATGCTAGGGCTCACAGTAAATAGCCTACAAACCTGCAAAATAAATGTAAATTACCGAAATATTGCAGTACACTGATGTACAGAGACGCAAAAATCTCGTAAATTGTCAAAATAATGCATGGAAAACGCTCTGCAAACACGCTCACTAATTGTAAACTGTCGAAATAATGCACTGCACAGCCTATAGACAAGTTCACACAATAACGTAGTACACTGATGTACAGACACGTTCCCCACCCATAAAATTGGCAAAATAATGAATGTAAAACACTCTGCAAACACGCTCACAACGCTTAAACAGCCGAAATAATGCAGTGCTCAAACAGTCATTGCACGTGTTTACCTAGACGCCATGGCTGACACATAGCTTACCTACATTCAGATCCAGCAAGATGTTTGCGTAGCGACTCACCCTCACAGGTGCAGCTAAAAGGTTGTCAGTGTAATACTGAAGTCTCTTGTCTAAGTAAATAACAGCCAAGCCTCCCTCTGGACACGCTATAGAAAACTTTTGCAATGCTTTCAGAAACTGTCTGCGAAGATATCTCAGAGTAACACAGGATGCATTCTTCCTAGCGAACCTATCAGGACAGCTCATTCATCACGTGTCACTCTTCCTGGAAATCGTAACATCCTGCTTTCAACATACGTCTTAGAAAAGTTAAACATTAGCTCTTGTTGTCACCACTAAGAGCATTCATCATGTCTCTGCATGCTTGCGAAAGCACTGTTGATCATAAAAGTATTATTGTTGTTTGGAAAGAGAACAGTGTCTAAGCACAGATGGGTAAATCAAAGCAATTATGCAAACAGAATTTGAAGCACTGCACTACAGAAGAGAAAAAAAGTTGCTGGAATTTTCGGTGTCCTTCAGCTGCTGGTCTGGAGATGTCCTAATGCCACAATGGCGGATGAGGGATAGCATCACGCCGTAGATGGATGGTCTGCTTCAACTTGTCTTTGAACCCTTGAACAAAGAAGACATCACATTACTCTCAGAACTTTCCATAGATACCTTGCCCCCATCTTGTTAGAATCAGTCTGTAGAGGCTCCTGTGTGCCAGCACAAAGGATGTCTTGTGAATGAATGGAGCATTCTGATTGGTTCTTACTGAATTTACCCACCAAGCTGCTGCTGCTGGTGTGAGAGCTCTGTACACATTTTTTTCTTGAAAACGGGACTTTCAGCAGCATAAGTATTTAGGATGGATCGCCATATTGCACAGACAGTTAAACCCTGCAAATGCGGTCTACAGATCGTCAAATAAGGTAAGACACTTCCTCAATTACACTGCTCTGCCACTGTCTAGGAAAGATTGAATATTTCAGCGTGAAGTCGATCTCCTAACCGGCTATGTCACCACACACCATATCGATGTAGTAAACACAAAATTCGTATCCTGCGCCATTCAGAATCGTCACTTCTGCATCCTGCATATAGCTATCGACCACCAGACACTCGTACATATACCATGAAGACACATATTATAAGCACATTCACTGTATGTACTCCTCCCAGCACTAGATATTTCCCACGAGGTCGGGCGGTTATTCACCACAGGTGACGGTCACAAGTGTTCTGTCCCAGCACATGCAATGGCCCGACGTGTGACCAGAGCACCCTCAACGGACCAAGGACACTCTCCAAACTGTTGTACAAAGGCTAGGTCAGTTCCCTTCGGCACAAACGCGTTACTATTTCTGACCCCAACCTGCTAGCTTGCTTGCTCTCTTCACCCATCTCCAGACTCTGGGATTATAAAAACATATGCATTTTCACATGGTTTACCAAAATATCATACCATTTACACTACACTTCTCGATACCAAGCACGTAGTAATATCGCTTGCACTGCAGTATCGCTTGCACAATATAATTCTGAAGGTAAGGACCGGAAATTATTTATCTAGAAAACCGTAACTTTAGCGAAAAGCTGCGAGGTGGAATGTGCTGCAAACTGTTCAATAATTAGATACTTATCTTGTCTGGGAAGACTTTTACGTGAAAACTCGAAAAAAATAAAGGAAACTGATAATTCCAATAGCGAATACCGATGTCGGTGATGCAGTAGGTTCCAAATCATCCTTGTAATTCACAAAGTCAACTAAGGTATTTCTCATGTCTTGAAAAACAACAAACGTGTCTTCTACCTGTCTTTCACCTGCTAGTTACACACAACACACACTACAGTCGATGTTGTCTCAACCAAATAAAGGCGGGAAATGTTCCGAAGCAGTCATCCAGACAATTTATGTGGGAAGGAATAATGGTCCAGCGCGAACACACTTCCATATTGTATCTTCTCAAATTTGCATGGAGAACACAAGCGATCACGAAGGCAGTCCAGCACATATTGAGTATTAGTTCGCTATTTAGCCGTCTAGAGGATGACACATTTAAGTCAGCTGTACTCCTGCAGCCCAACCGGCATTTCTATTCAGATGGCTCCTGCCGTTAGCCAGAAACGTGAATCATTCCCGCCACTGACCACCGCCACCGCGAGCCACGCACCCCACCCCCGACAGAATTGTCCTAGGAAACAGGCCACATGCATATTTCATCGCTGTACTTGCAATTCAATATTAGGATTTCATTCTCAATCGGAGGACCCCTCCTGATGGCTGTGGCTCTGGAAATAGAAATATCTGTATCATTCTTATGACTTGACATAATTTTCCAAGTAAAAAAAGTCTTTCATTCTCTTTGCGGCTATCGCAGTTCTCCACGTTAAATCCATACCTTCCCTTATGACAGGACATGTCCATTTTCTTTGCACATGTTGGTACACACACCCTTACTTTATATGCCTGATGCTCAAGGCGACGCTATCACGCATCCCCTACTACTAAGTATAATAATTCACCAATAACTGAATCCTGGCGATATGAAACAATACTGACCGAAATTCAGCGATGGTTGGACATGTCTCCTGAGTTTTTCTTGTGAGTGATACCACTGTCTTAGAAAGAGAGGTGTAATCGTCATATAAGCAGACTGATATTAAAAACATAATTGCAATGATTATGTTACTCTCAGAATTGGTCTTGGTCCTACAGGTTCTCACAAGTATTGCTAACGATATCCAAAGTAAAACTATACAAGCCTTATAAATCGAGGTATAGCATTAACTCCAGATGAAGTGGTTTTTCGAGACAGACACTGAATATAGACGATGATCGCCGGAATAAACATTAACAGACCAACAGCGCGATTACACGTCGCCAACAGTGTAACTTCGTAATAGAATCACCAAATTTAGAAGTCTGCAGCTCGTGGTCTAGGGGCTAGCACTGCTGCCTCTCACGGAGTCCCAGGTTCGATTTCTGGTTGGGTTGAGGATTTTCTCCTCCCAGGGACCGGGTGTTTGTATTCTCTTCATCATCCATCATCATCATTATCATCATCTGTGAGAATGACTAAGTTGGGTTGTGAAAAGTAAATGGACTGTGTAAAAATTGGGACTTTGTATGGGCGCTGATGACCTTGTGGTTGAGGGCCCCACAAACCAAACATCGTCATCAACCGAATTTAGAATGTGATTCGGCTGAGGAATGTGGTATGAAGTGGGTATTTGGCACTTCCTCATGCCATCACTGGGCATTTCTCCAGTATCTGTAACGCATTCTGTCTTGATGCCAAGACAGGGGTTCTGCAACATCTCCACTGGGTTATAAGCGATGGTGAATTGAGAATGATCACATACAATAGATGGTGTGCTGATTGAGGTCATAAGAAATGTACACAGTTTTTTTTAAAGTGTTACGTTTTCTGGTAGAAATGCTGTCTGCTATTTGGAATTAAGTCTTTCCATTCAACCACATACCTGCATTGGACCCTATGGAGAAATCTTTTAATGATTACAGTCACTAGTGAATTATATTCGTGGCACTCTCATATCTCGAAACGAGTCACCTTTTTCGAACCTGTCTGTTACAGCAAAATTGCAAGGTGGTTTTAGACAGTCCCTTGGCATCTTGTAGGTTCTCCTCACACTCTGATCTGCCATCCCTACAGGTTTGAACATGTGATCGTTCCAATTTAAGTCGGAACTGAGCAGAAGTCGCAGAGAGCTATATCTTCCACATTCTGAAACACGTGTAGAAAGCTAGTGACCTGAGTTAATTCGACAGGACCATGTTTTGTCCATTCGGTGGAAATGGGGACACGTGCTTGTAGCACCACCAACCGTGTACGATGTGTAAGGTTGTAACCCCCCACAAAAAAATTAAAATAAATAAATATTATTTGGTCAATGATTCTAATTTTAGTGTAACCTCAGAACAAAATTGGTTCCCATTTACAACCTCCCTACAGAAATTCATTCACACTTAACCTCCACACAAAATTTGTTTCCCATTTAATGTACCCCCAAAAATTCTTTTCTCATTTAATGTAAGCTCTAAACAGAAAAATTCCTAAACCTCGTAATAAAAAAAAAAAAAAAAAAAAATTCAGTAACCTGGTAAATTTTGGACGACAGCAGTGCTGCGTCATGACCTGTAAGATCATTCTGAATAAAAAGCAAAAATTCTTACCTCAATAAAGTCGCCAACTATCTGCTCTTACAATAGCTTTTTCCGGCACAGCTCTGTGCAATGCTGGCCTATAGATTTATCATTTATGAAAGGAGGCAACTGATTTTTCTTTTGCAACAATCGGAATGATCATGGATTGAAGAAATTAGTAAATTCTTTAAATTGAAATGAATGCTTGTTAGAAATTACTTTATATGACAAAGATTATTATTAGGACATTTTTAAAAGATTTACATGGGAGTTCACATAACATTACTAGATATCGCGAGGCTGCTTTTACTTTATACTATAACGCTCAGGCTCCGCCATCGCTGCACCCCGACCGGCCAAGCCAACACGATACACCAGACTGCTCGCTAGCAACTACTTACTGCTACACAGTTCCTACTGCATACAACACTGCTCTTTGGTCTCAGATTCTCTTATAGCTTACATATCGCAGGCAGCGCGTGAGCAATCCATCTGCTCGAGTGCGCTAGCAACAAATTCCTTAATCATGGACCTCTTACAAGATAGCACCAAATGAAGCCTGCTCCTGCAACACGATATGGTTTAAAACCTAGTAGGAACAGTTGTAGTGGTGTTTCTTATCGGTAAAATTAGGAAGACTCAACATCATACGGGTACTGCAGTTCAAGGCAGATCCGTGTCCCTCAAGACCCATTTCTGTGCATCATTCAAACATTCTATCATCTTTATTCTGTACCATCCAACAGAGATAAATTACGAAATATAAAAGATTCGCTAACTTCATCCAATAGAGAACTCAATAAGACTTTTAAGGCATCTCTCTCTTCCACTATATCGAAAACAAATACTGTACGTGTGCCACAATTGAGCATCTGCAGCGATCCTATAAATATACAGGTATTGATCCAAAGCATAGGCCAGTGTAAAGTGTCAACGCCCATACTGTAGGAGGACCATATGCCACTCTGTCAGTTGTAAGAGAGGGTCACTGTGGCGTACACACACTCACACACCAAATGATTTGAAATAAAAGGCAGTCACAACATAAGGAAACTGGAAGAGTTTCACGGCCTTGTGGAGTGCTTCCAAACTGCTGTCCAAACATGATTGATGGCCTCTATATCTAAACTCATGTGTCACAGTGACTGGATAGCTGATGACTCTGTATTCTATTTCGATTGATTCCTCGTATTGCTGTAATGAACGCGATCACCGTTTCGGTGCTAGCCATCCCTTCCAGCAAGACTCTTTCTCCATCTCAAACAAGCAATCTGAGTCAATCATTATGTGGTAATCAACAACATACCGGTAAATAATGGATGGAATGGAAAAGACACCATCAATGTGTTTTAATAATAAGCAATACAGTTGATAGTGTGAACAATTTCAGCAATTTTTCCACAATCTCAACACCAACCAATGATGCGGAAACACGCTTCCCGGATTCTGTGTCATCGCTAAACTGCCCCTCCTCTACTTCATGAGTACCATTGTGCATGTAGATACATGACTGTGCAGTATGTCCATTCATTGTTAATTCTTGAACATATCCAGCAAAGTATACCAGACAGTGATCTACACATTTCTAGCACTTCAAGCATAGTGCGTAATTTACGATGCTTCTCTATGTGCATGGAAATCACAGGGCATTCATACATTCTTAGGATAAAGTTAAAGATTGAAAGATCTCCTCGCACTGTCTTTGACCAACCCGCTCTGTGGCACTGTCGCCGATTTCATCTGCAACTGACCAGAAGTAGACCGCAACATTCCTCGTCCCATGAGCGAATGGAGTGTGGCAAGTCCGTAATTACTGTTCTGCACCCATCCAAGTGCACAAGATTTCTCCTGATAAGTACATATCGAGGAGGTTAGTACCCCTTATCGGTGTATAATAGCAGATATGAAAGTGTTGTGATGTAATAGCATACAGTTAAGAAGAACAAGAAACAGGTGGTTTTTGTGCATAATGGACCTTCATACAGACGGAGTTCGAAGCATTTTACGTAAATCAACTACTCTATCAATTCTATTGTTCTGTTGACTGGGATCAGTACCGAGAAGGTATTGGTAAGAGAGAACATAATAATATGCACACCTAAGGCTACACAGTTCTGCACTCAAGTGGGATGCTTGCTTTTAATATACCATTGTAAGTTATGTATTTCTGACGCATGACATAAATCCTGCTTGCAGGTTTTCCTATGATAAACTATGGTGACAAATTGAAAAATGAAAAAAAATTACTTCTTTAAAACATAGATTCTGTGTGATACATGCACAATATAGCTT
This sequence comes from Schistocerca piceifrons, assembly GCF_021461385.2. Taxonomy (NCBI): domain Eukaryota; kingdom Metazoa; phylum Arthropoda; class Insecta; order Orthoptera; family Acrididae; genus Schistocerca; species Schistocerca piceifrons. The sequence goes on along the minus strand of NC_060139.1, from coordinate 545,871,608 downwards.
TCCAGAGGTGTACAACGTCCTCTGTTCACATTCAATTACAGTTCAGAAATTAGAATATGCTCGCATCAATCCTGCAAAATGGTCGTTAGTGTTGGAGTATACCTCTTACAGGCAAACAGATAAACCCACAGCACCATCTTGGATAACATCATGGGAGGGACAGCATTGCTCTCTGGTGGTAGTACCGTGCTGTAGCTCAGTTGGACTCCAGACCTCATGGTGAAAACATTGGATGGAGCTACTGCCTATGACAACTCAAATTAAATAAACAATGCATGCAAAATAAAGACTTATGTCCATCCTATTCAGCAGCCCGCCAATTTGAAGGAAGAGGTAGTGGTTGGATGAGTTAGGTTAGTGGAAGTAGCCCAAGTAACCCTTTTTCCCCCTCTTTTTTCCCACCAAAATTTTCCCGCCATTTCCTTGGGGTGGGGAGGGGAGGGATGGGGTAGGGGAGGAAGTTAGGTTAGTTGAGGTAGTCCAATGGACATATTTTTTTGCCAAAATTTGAACTTCCCGCCATGAAATAATTGTGACATTGCCACTTCTATCACCGCCATCTTGGATCCGACATCTTGAACAAATTTGGCGACAGTGCTACTTGGTGTGGTGCCGGCCTTGCACTACTACTATTGTATTCAGTACAGGAGAGGCCCTTCAGGTGATGTGCTGTTAGCAAATTCACTCATGTCAGTCAGTTGCTGTCATAGCCAATTAACGCCAGATTTCACAGCACTGTCCCAATGGATACATACGTCGTATGTGCCGCATTGATTTCTGCAGTTACTTCATATAGTATTGTTTGTCTGTTAGCACTGACAACTCTATGCAAACACAGCCCCTCTCAGTCGTTAAGTAAGGACCGTCGGCCACTGCGTTGTCTGTTGCGAGATGTAATGCCTGTATTTTGATATTGTCGGCACCCTGTTGACGCTGTGGATATCGGAATATTGAATTTGTCGGCACCCTGTTGACGCTGTGGATATCGGAATATTGGATTTTGCAACGGTTTACTTAATGGAATGTCACATGCGTCTAGCATCAGCTACAATTCCGCGTTTAAAGTATGTTAATTCCCGTTGTGTGGCCACAATCAGCCGGTCGGCGTGGCCGAGCGGTTCTAGGCGCTTCAGTCTGGAACCGCGCGACCCCTACGGTCGCAGGTTCGAATTCTGCCTCAGGCATGAATGTGTATGATGTCCTTAGGTTAGTTAGGTTTAAGTAGTTCTGAGTTCTAGGGGACTGATGACCTCAGATGTTAAGTCCCATAGTGCTCAGAGCCATTTGGCCATAATCGCTTCGGAAACCTTTTCACATGTATCACCTGAGTACAAATGATAGCTCCACCGATGCACTTTTCTTTTATACTTTGTGTATCCGATACTACCGTCATCTGTATCCCGCATATAGCCACCTCATAACTGTTGTCACCTCATTGTATTTGATCTCAACGTAATTAATCTTCAGACCAACTGTAACACTTTCTCCGTTCAGTTCCTCACCCTCTGCTGAAGTCCTTCTAAATCCGAAGCAAACAGAGAAAAGCGATCTGCAAATCATTCAGATAGTTTCCTTCTTAACGCCAGTTTAATGGTTTTCAGACCTTGCCCAAGTTTAAAGAAAATAATTCTGGGGAAATGGAATCTCCCTGCGTAACTCCTTTCTCAGTTCTCTGTCTTTCTCTTCCTTGATACATCCAAACGAGAGCTGTATCCTTGCTGTATACGTTCTGAGCAAACTGATGTACACTCCTGGAAATGGAAAAAAGAACACATTGACACCGGTGTGTCAGACCCACCATACTTGCTCCGGACACTGCGAGAGGGCTGTACAAGCAATGATCACACGCACGGCACAGCGGACACACCAGGAACCGCGGTGTTGGCCGTTGAATGGCGCTAGCTGCGCAGCATTTGTGCACCGCCGCCGTCAGTATCAGCCAGTTTGCCGTGACATACGGAGCTCCATCGCAGTCTTTAACACTGGTAGCATGCCGCGACAGCGTGGACGTGAACCGTATGTGCAGTTGACGGACATTGAGCGAGGGCGTATAGTGGGCATGCTGGAGGCCGGGTGGACGTACCGCTGAATTGCTCAACACGTGGGGCGTGAGGTCTCCACAGTACATCGATGTTGTCGCCAGTGGTCGGCGGAAGGTGCACGTGCCCGTCGACCTGGGACTGGACCGCAGCGACGCACGGATGCACGCCAAGACCGTAGGATCCTACGCAGTGCCGTAGGGGACCGCACCGCCACTTCCCAGCAAATTAGGGACACTGTTGCTCCTGGGGTATCGGCGAGGACCATTCGCAACCGTCTCCATGAAGCTGGGCTACGGTCCCGCACACCGTTAGGCCGTCTTCCGCTCACGCCCCAACATCGTGCAGCCCGCCTCCAATGGTGTCGCGACAGGCGTGAATGGAGGGACGAATGGAGACGTGTCGTCTTCAGCGATGAGAGTCGCTTCTGCCTTGGTGCCAATGATGGTCGTATGCGTGTTTGGCGCCGTGCAGGTGAGCTCCACAATCAGGACTGCATACGACCGAGGCACACAGGGCCAACACCCGGCATCATGGTATGGGGAGCGATCTCCTACACTGGCCGTACACCACTGGTGATCGTCGAGGGGACACTGAATAGTGCACGGTACATCCAAACCGTCATCGAACCCATCGTTCTACCATTCCTAGACCGGCAAGGGAACTTGCTGTTCCAACAGGACAATGCACGTCCGCATGTATCCCGTGCCACCCAACGTGCTCTAGAAGGTGTAAGTCAACTACCCTGGCCAGCAAGATCTCCGGATCTGTCCCCCATTGAGCATGTTTGGGACTGGATGAAGCGTCGTCTCACGCGGTCTGCACGTCCAGCACGAACGCTGGTCCAACTGAGGCGCCAGGTGGAAATGGCATGGCAAGCCGTTCCACAGGACTACATCCAGCATCTCTACGATCGCCTCCATGGGAGCATAGCAGCCTGCATTGCTGCGAAAGGTGGATATACACTGTACTAGTGCCGACATTGTGCATGCTCTGTTGCCTGTGTCTATGTGCCTGTGGTTCTGTCAGTGTGATCATGTGATGTATCTGACCCCAGGAATGTGTCAATAAAGTTTCCCCTTCCTGGGACAATGAATTCACGGTGTTCTTATTTCAATTTCCAGGAGTGTATGTAGATTCTGTTCTGTAACACAGACAAGCCCCCTCCCACAGCCTATAAACCCCATGCAAAGAGGTAAGTAGTCCTTTTACCACTACAATGCCAAATAGTAGTTTTTTTTCCTTATCCGAGTAGCAGTTGCAACTTACGTCTTCAATTATTTGCTGAGTGTACTCAAGTGTCTGTCCTCTACAGTTTTTAAGCCTCTACAACTTTCTCCAGTACCATGAAAGCCGTTCCCTGATGGCTTAACAGATGTACTATCGTCCTGTCCCTTCTTCTTGTCAGCGTTTTCCATATGTTTGTTTCTTCACCGATTCTGCGAAGAAGCTCTCCATTCCTTACCTTTTCAGTCTACCTAATTTTCAACATTCATCTGTAGCACCACATCTCTGATGCTTTGATTGTCTTTCGTTCTGGTTTTTCCGCAGACCATGTTCTACTTACACCATGCTCTGCTCCCAATGCAAATTCTCAGAATTTTGTTACTCGAACTAAGACCTATATTTGATAGCAGTAGCTTTCTTTTGGCTAGGAATGCCCTTTTTGGCAGTGCTAGTCTCCTTTTTACGTAATCTTTGCCCCGACCATCAAGGGTTATTTTGCTGTCCAAGGTAGCAGAATTCCTTAACTTCGTCTAGTTCGTGATCCCCAATTCTGATGTTACGTTTCTAACTGTTCTCATTTTCTGCTATTTCTCATTACTTTAGTCTTTCTTCGATTTACTCTTAATCTGTATTCTGAATTCATTAGACTGTCCATTCCATTCAATAGCCCCTATAGTTCTTCCTATAATGCTTCTTCACTTTTATTGTGGATAGCAATGTCATCGGTGAATCTTATCATTGATATTCCTTCACCCTGACTTTTCATCCCACTCCTGATCTTTTGTTTTATTTATTGCATTGCTTCTTCGATGTGTAGATTGAAGGGGCGAAAAGCCACATCACTGTCCTATACCCTTTTTAATCGAAGCACTTCGTTCTTCGTCTTCCAGTGTTATTGTACTCTGTTGGTTCTTGCACATACTGTATATTTCTCATCATTTTTTCAAGGTTACCCCTATTTTTCCAAGAATTTCGAACATCTTCCTCCATTTTACAGTGTCAAACGCATTTTACAGCCAGACAAATCCTATGAACATTACGTTTTTGTTTTTTTTCTCTCTTTCATCCACTATCAGCTACAATGTCAGAACTACTATAACCGGTTCTAACGCTAACATGTTCTTTTCCCTGTTAAAGCCAAAAGTCTTTTCTAGATTATTAATGAGAACAGCTGTAAAAATCCTATATATCACTGAAAAAAGACAATGTTATTTGCATATAACTTTATTGTCAGTTACTACAGTTCATCAAATACCAGTTGTGTGATTCAAATATTTTTGCGCTTACCATATCTTTTCCCAATCTTATAATCTATATTGTTATCTTGTCAATTTCACGGGTTTTTCCTTTCTCCATGCACCGAATTTCTTTCCTCACTCCATCATTTAGTGTTTTTGGAGTGCACTCACTGTTACAATCTTTCACCTGAGGATCCATTTCATTAGTTGCGCTGTATAGATTTTTGAGGAATTCTTCAGACACCTTCGTTGTTTGTCTAGGTTCGCCGTAACAGAGACATGTAACATTCCACCTGAAGTGATGCGGTACCTACCAGCGTAAGTGCCTCTTTCCTTTTCTTCATACTTCGTTCTTCCTGAATATCTCCATTATAATTTTCTCATTATACATTATGACATCTTGTCGTAAATGTTTCTAACAGTTTTATTTAGTTCAGTTGATTCTATCCGTCATCTGTTATTATTTACTTTTGATTTTTTTCATTTCTTCATTTGGTATCTTGTGTTCTTGTGTGCTTCATCGTTCCTGCAGCACCTCTAGCTGATCCCACTATAATGCATGTTAAAGCATCATTTCTCATATTAAAGTCCACACTTTCTTCATTACATAGAGCCTTAAGTCAACAAAATTGGATTTGTGTTTAATGAGTTCAGTTCTTTCCAGCTTAACGCAAATGTAATTTTGCATCTTAGCAACCTATGGTTTCATATCTATATTGTGGAGTGGTGGGGTGGGGGGGGGGGGGAGCTTAGAATTAAACTGGTCCTAGCCCATCAAACCCAATTTTGAGAAAAAGGACTGAAAAGGTAAAGCATTCAAATTAATTAACTTTAACTGGAGTAGAGAGTGTGTCCTCGAGCTGCTTCTACTTTCTCAAGTGAAACAACAATTTCCTATCGTCTAATCTGATCGCTATATGCAAAGGACAACTAGCGACACAGAAAAGCAAAACCTGATAGTACATCAGGTTGTCTTTATCGTACATTACTAGGAAAGTTGTACGACAAGTTAAGGATCTTGGAATGGAAGTCAAGTCCGCTTTTAACAAATTTTTTGTGTGCTCCAAAGAAGAACACAATGAGTCAAAAGCTATTTGACTTCAACGGAATTTCATTTTTCTTCTCATAAATGAAACAAGGGTTGATAAAGCTTAATATACCTTTAACAGAATCTCTTTTCTTTTTAACACAGAATGAAAGTTAATCACAAGCAATCTACCTCTAGTAGAGCCTCATGTAATCATAAAGGAACCAAATGTTAAAGGAAAATTATCAGCGAAACAAAATCAATTGAAAATCGAATTAGGTGAACAAAAAAGGGTGAAACTGACGCTGTGGGAGGAATCCTATGGAAAGAATTTTTCTTTTCTTTTTGCGTAGTCTGCATGGAGACTATAGTACCTAGTTATCGTTGTCTCTGATGTAAGAATAAAGAACTCAAATTCAAACTGTAGTTAAGTCAGCGATTAAGGGTGTGCATCCAAAACATATGAGAAGCGAACTGCTCAGAGTATGGATCTTGCTACCGCAGACTGCGAAAACTTGCTCCAAGAAAGCAGAGTGTCGAAAAACAACCACAGATGGTCATCATTCCTCCCACCTCCCAGTTTCCAATCTTTCAAAAGTCTCAGGTAGACAGACTGACTCTAGGAGGAGCCGATACACAAAATTTTCTAAAAATCTTGGAAAGCACAGCAAACTTCCGCATCTCTGGGTGCATATTATACCTTCACAAAGTTGGTAGTGGACTGAAATAGAGTTATCTCGATTGGTACGTCTGACAGCACCTGGCACTAGGTGGGGCGATGCAATCTCATTGGGTGAACCAAATTTTTAGAGCGTAAAAAGAGACGCTGCTCTGATGCTAGCCTACTGTTGCCGTGGCGGTGGGCTTCAAGAAGCGAGCACGGAGGAGCAAGCCTGTCACATTCAGTTTATCTCCGAGGGGGTGGCGAGGCGGCCACGGAGTCCGCCACCCAGCCTGGCGCCTTTCGCCGACCCACCGTGGTGGTGGCATCGTCCATCCAGGCTTACCCCAAGGTTAGCCCACCCGCTAGGAGGCATGGTTTACACAGTGAGATTAATTGACAGGCTCACTGCCACCACAAAAGGACACCACAGCCCTACCTGAAAACGCTAGCAGCATGTGAAGCTTCCTCTTCCAAGACACAGTCCAAGAGACCACCATTGTAATGGCCAAATGTTTTTGTTGTTGTGGTCTTCAGTCCTGACACTAGTTTGATGCAGCTCTCCATGTAATGGCCAAATACTGACCATGAAATGAACTGATAATACATAGCGACGTGTGAAAATGTCCCAAGCCATAAGACTTAAATCTTTTTCAAGGTTCAGGTAGTCTCGGTAAGAGTTTCATTAAACTGTAATATTACAGTTATAACTTTGAAGGACAAAATTTAGTTGTGTTTAGGATTTGCCTCATTTTTCCTCCAAAAGTTCAAGGAAAATATATTTATTGTAAATTTTGGTTTTGTATCACAAAAAACACAAAGTCATTTCCTATTATATTAACACACCGACCTTCGTATCCTTAGCTTTCGTAGAAGTGGGCCTTAGCAAGCCTATAACATTATTATATTTGTTGCAGTTGATTACGGAAGTATTTCTTAATTTTCTAGATACGAAGATTACTTTTTTGCAGGTGCTTATTGAAATATTTCTTAATCTTATAGATATGAAGAACATCATATTCATTCTGCAAAGTTAAATTAATTTTGGAAATGATCCATGGATCACGAAGCTAACTATCGATAGAGCGTTTGAACAAATCTACTGGACTTGTGAAAAGCCACTTGGTGCAATGATGGCACGTATGGCTGAAGAAATTTGGTAGTTTTCCTTCTGCACTGTTTCCTGAAAATTTCTTTGAATTGAATCATTAAGATCGAGCCTTTTGTCAGAATTTCAGCTACCCTGTACTCTTCTAATCAATAGGTTGTCCTATTTTCTGTCAGATACGGAGCTTTGTCGGGTTTTGGTGCTTAGTGTTTGAGTACATTTCACATTTCTGCACATTTAAAAAACCTGTGATTTTAAACGTATTTCTCTTTATTGATTTTATGACTTTGATGAAGTCCTCTGACACGTACATGTACTGTTCATTTTTACTAGCCTTTTTCATTTTACAGAAGTCAGCTCTGTTAGGCAACAGCGAATTCTCAGACTCTGCGAACAAAAATGCCACAGTTTCTATTTTCAAGTCAGGTGCTTGATCTACTTTTAATAGATTTAGGGTCATTTTAATGGTTTGATTTTGCCCAGTATGCGACTCTAAAATGAGAACTAAAAGATTTTTTTGCCAATTCTCTCCAAAACGTTTGCTGATACAAGATACTGTTGAAATTTTTATGCCATGTTCACTGCCCACCTATCTGCAACAGACTGCTGATATATAGGTGTAGCAGGAAAACGGGCGGATTTGATGTAGTGAAATAGGCCGAGGGCTACATTGTAGAACATTTTCAATCACAAAAAGAAACCCTGTGGTTTTTATTCACTTCAGCTTTCTACCAGATCTTCGAAGTTTCACTTCGAACTTACGCACATCCTCGACGAGTAGTCAGGAAGATGATGAAATCTGCGATTCAGTCACATCACATCGGCTCAGCCCAGCAACAATCAGCAGAGACTTCTGTTCGGCGCACAGCTACTCGTCGGCAGCCACCTCAATGATAGTCACGATAAGACCGCTTTTGCAATGCCCACTCCTATCTTCGAAAATCGCTGCATAATGGGGGAACAGGAGTTCATTCCTTGTTCCTACTTTTGATCTTCCTAACTTGATCTACAAAAGCCAACGGCCTTGCCACAGTGGTAACACCGGTTCCTTTCAGATAACTGAAGTTAAGCGCCGTCGGGCTTGGCTTGCACGTCGATGGATCACCGTCCGATTCTATCAACTGCTGTAGGCAAGTGGGATGCAGTCAGCGCCTGTGAGGCCAGTTGAGGAGATACCTGATTGAGAAGTAGTGACACCGGTCACGAAAACTGTCAACGGCCCGGAAAGTAGTGTGCTGACCACATGCCCTCCGTATCCCCGTCCGATGACGCCTAAGGGCTGCGGATAACACAGTGGCCGGTCGGTAACGTTCGGCCATTCGAGGCCTATTCGGACAGCGTTTGCTTTGTTTGTTAACCTGATCTGCAAACTTCACATATTGGTATGTAAGTTCTTCTCCAACATAATTCGTGTTTGAAAGGAGATCTTTTCCATACCTACTCACGTTTTGTTACGTTATCGAAATAGTTCACTGGAGTACATCTGCCTGCACTGATTCTCCCTCTATTCATTTTTCTGTAATTATATAGTTCTGCAAGCGCACTTGAAAATGTAATTTGCGATCTTTATGTGTCTGGGGACCACCTGAATCGTAATTTCCCAGCATCATGCTGATGGCGACCCTAATAAGCATTCATTTTCTTATCATTTCAAACATCCCCTTAGAAAAATTTATAAGTGACTGTGCTGGAAAACCTGTACGTTATTTGATTTTCATACAGCTGAGCAAAACTGAACTTACTCAGACATTTCTCTCCTTACTTATTCTGATCAACAGTAAACTGACACAATATTTTTAGCGCAACGCAATCTGACTTTCAATAATCCCTACAAAAGAATGGCCCTTACTAACAATAACCTATACCTTTCATGAATCACTTACCTCACAAAAATCTTCGTTACTCGAACTACTGGAATATAGCGAGCACCAATACTGCCAGCTAAATAAAAGATTCTAACTACTGAAGGTACTAACTACTGATAGGCATATTGTTAGCAAATGAAAGATTTTGATACAGAGCAAACAATGTATTTACCTTAATAGTGTTCAAAAATCATAATGTATATGTATAATCTGTGACATCCAGTTTGGCAAATTCCCTTTTTCTGACGGACACACGTCCAGCTCGTCCGATCATATTAACATCTCAAAACTCTGGTGGCTTCTCTCTCCCCACATCCACCACTGCTAGCGGCTCACCTCCAACTGCAGAACGCTACGCGCTGTTCACATCCAACTGCCTAACACTGCAATGACAAATATTCCAACAATGCCAAACAGCCACAGATTGTACACAGCACAGTGAGTGATTTTCATACAGAGCGCTACGTGCCGTTACCAACATAAAAACCTAAACAGCCTAATTACACATAGTTCTGTTTTAATTATGTAAATTCATTCTCAGATTGTGTTATAACTTCGACGTTTATATGTTTAGAGTAATTTTACACATTGTTCGAATAAATATTATTTTACCAGTGAAACTCTGTCATTCAACAACCACTAAAGTAAATTATCGAGTTGAAATACCCAGATCCTCCAATCATAAGCAATAAGTTAGGCTCCATGACGATTCTAGGAACTTACTTAATAACGATGATGAGCAAGAGGGCGTGTCCGCAGCACGCTAGCTTCTGGCACTCAGACAAGCCAACCGGTTCGCACACCTAATATTTGTAGGATCTGCGTTTACACGTGTGATCATAAACGATGTTCAACTTTTTATTGCAAACAGAAAGCCTTTTGGATGTGAAAGTCATTTTAATTCTTAGAAAAGGAAATAATAGGGACAACCCGGTGGAGGTTCTAATCCTTAGCTTGCCATTTATTCAAAACTGGGAAGCCACTTTGCGAACTCTAAGCAGCAAGGAAATCAATAATCTAGGAAACACCGCTTTTTCAGACCTATGTTTCCTTATTAGTCAGTAGACGCTTCAGCACTGGCCGCCATATCTGGAGACAGCAGACAGCGGTGTAGGGGCGCTCCTGAGGAGCCCTGTCTGAGCCTTTGGCTTCTACCTGCGGCCGCCGCCGCCGCTTCGCCTCACCTCTGCTCGGGTGGAATTCCAGGCTGGACGCGGGGCTCTTAAAGTAACAGATAATACCACCCCCTTGTCCAGGAGGGTAGGAGACAACTTTATATCGGAATAGCCGGCAGACACGGGATTCCTTTTAGCTCGCAGCTATCTGCAGTCTATATCGCAACACGTGAATTCTTTAATTAAAGGCCTCTCGAACAAGGTATTCGAGAAGCGCGGCCGTTTCTCCTGACGACAGGGTAGGTAAACCTTTTTGTGTGAGCGAAACTCTTAGCACCTTCTTTACACCTGAGGTCACGAGGAGTCTTGTGAGAGAACGCTGTTGCTTCAAGCGACATCGTTGCAGGAATTCAAGGGGATATCATTTTAATAACTAATGACTGTAATAACTAATCGCAAATCCAATTTAAATTCCATTTATATACTCCAGTGAGTCATATTCACAACCTCCACAGAAACACGATCCTATACTTACCTCTTTCGTATCAGTTTCATCAATGAATTTAAGGCAGAAATAGTTTGTCACATTCATTTGCTCAAACTTCTTTGGCACTATTTAGTTAAGTAAAATAGTTATGTGAAGCGACAAGAGTCACTCACCTGCATCAACCTTCTGAAGGCTGCTTTGACATGACATAACATGTGGCGACAGTAACGTGTGATCTCTTTATGTGCCATGTGAAAAATAATTTGGACTGATTACACTCACATCTCCACACGGCACGGATCCAGAAAATATGTTTCCCACACTACAAACTGTACCACGGCCCAGTCTAGGTAAGGGAGAGAGGTAGAAGAACAAGGCTGAAGATCCGGTGAACATCGAGATCATTATCGACAGAACACAAGCTCGGCCTACACAGCAAATGAGTTTATGTTTCAGATCAAAGTTACGTTGTGCTGACTATAATAGCATTCCACAAAACAAAAAATAAAAAATAGTGGTGAGTGTGTGAGATAAGCGGTCCCACAAAACATCAACAAAAGTCATGAAATGGGCAGAAAGAGACATAAAATGTCAATGAGCAATGTTAAGGAAAAAGAAAATATATTAGAGCTCTATTTGAAAAAATGATGGTACTTCGTAGGCAGAAATATGGGAACAAAATCTTACAACTGAAGCTGCTGTAAGCTTAGACAAAAAGAGTGTTAAAAAAGAATGATTACAGACACAACACAAATCGTTTATAAAAAATGGCACTTTACACAAAGAAAGAAAAGCTTTTCAATCAAGAGGCTAAACCCTCAATTCAGAGACTTCTAACCAATATTTGTGAAAAGCATAATCCGTGGCGCATATACACATCCTGGCAATTAGGAACCATGTGTCACCAATCACTCACAAACTGCCTATTAAAAACTTGCGATGAAAATTCTTGCTGCAACGGTGTTCAGGTCATTTACTTGCAGCTCGAATGCTATCGACTCACTACGTTCAGTCACTGCAGTCACAGAAAAGAGGGAGGCGATCATATCTCCGTTTGTCAGCAATCCATTAGTGTTAAGGAAATATTCTAACAAATATGATTCATACATGACGTGCTTAAATTACTCAGCGAGGGAGCTGATATATAAATGTCAGCGTTCCTAAATGCGTATGAGCGTGATGAGACACACGCAAGAGTCATCCAGCGTGAACTAGACACACGGAAAGCTGAATTATATTTGTCTGCTGAGAGCGTATTGAGTGTAAATAGTCATTAGGTACAATGAATCAGCGCGTTAGCTTCAGCTTCCGTTGCAAACCTGTTAATGTGGCGTTTTCTATATTGTACGGAAACGAATCTATATTTAAGAGAAGTTCTCGTTATCTGTGGGCGGAAAATGAACTACTAATGATACACCACGTTCAGACCGATCGCCAGTCCTTGAAACGAAAGACAAAGTCTTACATCGGAGGCAGATGCTAGCATAAAATTAGCGATTGTCCCAGAGACTGACTCTGAAGTGGCTGAATACTAGTAATCCAGCACGAAAAACATTTAAGAACCGTTTTTGATGAATCATTTTATGTGTACCTTAGGAACAGAAGATAAATTTGGAATTTTAAACAATATTTTCTTCGGATCCTGCGAATCTCATCACGATTTGTGTTGCAGAAAACAAAATAGATAAGACTCCTGTTGATTTCATTGACACGTGTGACCGAGATCTATTTTCCTGCAGACCGTAATGGCAAGGGATGAGACCCTGTGTGACCTGTACGATTCGAAGTCGACGATCAATGGAACGGACTCGCTGGCTTCCCCAAAATGCAGGATCAAGACAATGCTATCCACCTTTTCCACAGCAAAATCATGGTGCTGCCAAACATGAACCCTACGAGGCAGTTTTTATACATTTGGTACTTCGCTTCCGATGTGTTGGACCATCATTGTCCAAGAGTGTAAACTGTTTCGGCTGCACAACTGCCGATCGCATTCCGTGATGGCTATCAGTAACTACTTAGTAAAGAGCCGCGCAACTATTCTCTAACATTAAACTATCTAGAAAACATTATGGACAAAACAATGATAGCGAAATCAGATACTGGATTCTAAGCCGTAATCAGGAACAGAAACAGACACAGATGATAATTTGACCATGTTGAAGACTAGACAGAACTTTTAAGACAGTTGTCAGGACGAGTTTTCGTACAAGTATACTCAAGCAGTGAAGATTGTTTTGCGTTGGAAGTTCTCTGAGACTGTAGGTAGTGCGATAACGACTTCCACAACAGATAGTTTATTTGAAGAGGATTGGACATATGAGGCAGGCTAATCCCAGAAATTGGTCGGGCAAATGTAAGAAAGGTAATCCGTCATGAGCCATGGACCACATCTCAGCGGTTGTGGCTGCCTCACCTGTGTGACACAGATACCCGCCCAAAGTTGCAAGCCAATCGGGGAGTTATCTGGCTTCTGAAGAGTGGCAGCAGCCTCTTCAGTAGTTGTAGGATGACAGATTGATCTGCTCATCTTGCATTAGCCAACACGGCCTTGCTGTGTTAATTCTGCAGGCAGCAGAAAGCATTGGGAAACTATAGTCGTTGTATTTCACGAGAACATGATGCTCTATGGTATGGTTTAACAATGATGGCATCGTCTTGGGGAAAATATTCCGGAGATAAAATAGTTCCCAATTCGTATATCCTGCCCGCACAATAGTTGCAAGCCAATCGGGGAGTTATCTGGTTCCCGAAGAGTGGCAGCAGCCTCTTGAGTAGGTGTAGGATGACAGATGGATCTGCTCATCCTGCATTAGGCAACACGGCCTTGCTATGTTAATTCTGCGGACAGCAGGAAGCTTTGAGAAACTACAGTCGTTGTATTTCGCGAGAACGTGATGCTCTATGGTATGGTTTAACAATGATGGCATCGTCTTGGGGAAAATATTCTGGAGATAAAATAGTTCCCAATTCGTATTTCCTGGTGGGGACTACTCAAAAAAACATTGTCATCAGAATAACCAAATGAGAATTTGTGAAATGCTGTGGCAGAAAGAAATGGATTTCTGGTGAGGTGGGTAAAGGATTTTCACAGAATCAAATAGGGTCTACCAACGAGCAAGAAAATAAGGTTTTGGGTTAACTGCTACAAACAGCATACTGATAGCGTTATCATGAGTTAGAGTAACTCAAAGCAAAAACTCATCACGATAGAACAAGTATATAATACTAGCTCTGGAGGTGAAGAGACTGAAATAATGTATGACCAGATAAAACAAATCTGAAACTAAGCTAAACTAATCTCCGTCCGGACAGATCTCGAGAGACCCAATGATACTGACCAACTGCCGTGTCATCCTCAACCTATACGCGTTACTACCGCTACGCTAGTATTAGTCTTAGTCGTAGGAAAGGGGAATTTTGTTAAAAATTCAGTAAAGATGCGGTTGGGCAATGAAGTCTGGGGCCGCTGGCAGTGTGTGGTAGTTGCCGGCAGCCAGTAGGCCAGGCAGAGTAAACATGGCGCGGAGCTGCAGCGGCGTATTACACGTACGATTTGTTTGGAGCGGAGCGACAGCGAGGCAGGGAACTGCAGCGTTGCTTTATGTTATTGCCATGTATGAGGCGAGGCAGTAGGCCAGAGCTGGGAGTGGCGATGTGCAAGTAGCTGACGTATGGGAATTTACCTCTGCCATAGTTTCTGTCTCTCTCTGACACTGCATCAGAAACGAGGGGAAAAGCAGTATAAATAGTCAGGCACTTTAAGCTTGAGGGGTGTGCCAGGTCAGTCGAGAGTTGGGTCAGACCTGTGCTGGTCTATGCTTAGAAGGGCCAGTCTGGCAGAGGATGTTGTAAATATTTTTTGTAAACCTGTACTTTGTTTCTATGTACTTGTTCAGGCTGTATTCCACCTCCGAGGACACAACACTAGAGTGGGACGGAGCTGCAGCCAGTGACTTGGAGACTGCACGGTCTTCCTGAAGCAGGACAGTGACAGCGGTCTGCAGTGGGTCCAGGAAGGGACATGTTCGCTTCCCACCTGGTGTACCAGGGTCCGGACGAGGCAAATGCTTCGGGAGGCGCAGTAGTGCTGAAACAGCATTAGGGATGGTGGTGGGTGCTACCATCCGGCAAGAACCACTAGCGGCAAGTTGCAGCACGGCGTCCAGGAGGGTGCGGGTTCAATCCGGTCCTGTCCTGGGAGCAGCAGCGGCTGAGGGGCATGGGTGACCAGTACAACCACCTTCGTCTCATGGTCAGACAGAGCAGGCCAAACAGGGCAGAGGGCGATGGGGACCAGAGACTGCAACAGTTTCCGGAACTGCAGGCAGTGGAGCAGTGCCAGTCTGTGCCTCAGCGGGCGGCGACTGGGCAAGCGCGGCTGACTTGCATTATCCGGCAGCCTTGATGACCGCAGCAGCAGTGTCGGCAGTCCAGGAGTGCTGAGACGGCCGGACTCGCGAGCGGGTGGCGCGCCGACATTATGCTTCTGTAACCTAGCTGAATAAAGGAATACTTCCGAATACCGCTGTATCACTCTGCACTGCCCCTTGACGCTATTGAACTCGCTCGGCCTCCTGACGAGAAACGACGCGGTAGGCCCCGGCTTCAGCTCTGCCAATTGGAGTCCTGAGTTCAACCATTGACGACCTGCAACAATGCGTAAGGATATTTGGGGGGGGGGGGGGCTTCTCAGTCAAGTAGCTCTTCAATTTTTCTCACAAGCGCTGTGTGCACGCCACTTGCCAACATCACTAGGTCACCCAGTCAAGTGCTACCCAAGCCTGGCAGTGCTTAACTTCAGTAATCTGACGGGAATCAGTATTACCACTGTGACAATGTTGTTGACAAATGAAATAAATCATACAGTTTCTTAAGGGAGACAGTAATTTGATTCTGATGTGGGACTGGAATGTAACAGTAGGAGCAGGACGAGGAGGAAAAGTAGTAGAAGAACAAGGACTGTAGGTAAGGAATGAGAGGAGAGAGCGCCTGATAGAACTTCTCACAGAGCACAATCTATTCACTGTAAACACTTACTATACGAATCATTAAAGAAAAGTGTACACATGGAGGATATCTGGAGACACTGGAAGATTTCAGATACATTATGGTAAAAATAGTTAAACAGTGATTTAGAAAATAAATTTTGAAATTCAAAGCATTTTCAGGGTCACTCTGACTAAATTTCACTGCTACAACCCGCAGATCAAAACTAAAGAAATTGAGGAAGGGTAGAAAATTAAGGAGATGACATCTGGAAAAGTTGAAGGAATCAAGTTACCACTTTTGGCTGAAGCAGAAAAAGGAATACAACAGAAGACGATGAATAGTTCTGACAGAAGAAATAGTGAAGGCAGCCTATGAACAATTCGGTCAAAAGAGAAGGCCCAGTAGAACTCCTTGGTCAAAACATAAAATACTACATTTTATTACGAAAGAAACAAACATAAAAATCAAGAAATGAAGCAGCTGAAAAGGAGTGCAGACGTTTAAAACCTGAGGCAGACAGAAAGCAGAAAACGACAAAGCAGGAGTGACCAGAGGAGAAACGCAAAGCTGTAGAAACTTGCATTTCTAGAAACAAGACAGATGCTGGGTCTGGAAAACTGACGAAAATTTGGAAAAAGAGAAGGAGCTGTATGAATATGAAGAGTTCAAATAGCAAGGTAGTAGTACTAAGAAAAGAAGGGAAACCGGAGAGATGAGAGGAATGCGACGAGTATTCAAAAAGTATCGAATCTTTGATTGGCAGAAATACATTTATTGATTTGGAGGTACAAAATTTTAACTATCTGCAAGGCGTTCTCTTCGGTAATTCACACACTTCTCCCAGGCCTCCCATCATTTTTGGGAACAGTATTGGAACCCGTCATTTGGAAGGGTGATTGCATGCGGTATGATGCCCGTCCCTCGACTGACATCGTGCTTCAATCAAGTGCACTTTCAACTTAGGAAATATTCAAAAGTCAACAAAAAGCCTGACCAACCGAAGGAATGTGGTGTTTGGCCAGGAGGATCTGAATCAGATGTGCGTTATCATGATGTAGCTACCGCCTTCTTGCTACCCATAGATCTTTTCGTTTGCGTCGCACAGTATCACCAAGACGACGAATGACCTCCTGGTGGTATTCCTTTGTGATGGTATGGCGATTTGGCCTTAGGGAAGTTAGATTTTCCACTGTGACGACTGCAGCTTGGTTTCTGGGCAGTACCCATATATCCACCTCTAATCACCGTGACGACGGTGTGAAGAAAGTTGGGGTAACTCTTTGCATTGTACAGCATGTGCTGTGCTATTTCCACATGGCGTTATTTCTGCTGCAGTATCAGCACTGGCGTTACGAATTTAGACTCTCTCCTCTCGCACAAACTGTGGGGGAACTAGAATTTATCAATACAATGCTTACCCTTATCTCGTTCGACAGCTCTCGTACTGTCATACAACGATCTGGTGTGAACAAAGTCCACACTTGTTCAGTGACATCGTCATTTCGACTTGTTAAGGGTATGCTAGACGCGGTTTGATGTCTATTGGTGTGAGGCCAATTTTAAAGCGGTTATACCGCCCCTTCATCCATCAGTTGCTCATAGCATCGTCCTCGAAAGCCTGTTGAATCTTTCGATTGATTACCACCTGAGTATCTCCAAGCATTTAACAAAATTGGGTGCAATATCTCTGCTCAGTTTTTTCCGTCATTTGACGGTTTACTGGTATCCGACGAGCGCTCGCTACACGTCTTCACTCATAGGATGAACCGCCAGCGACTGAAGCTTTCTCTTGGTTTGAATGTCTCCCTCTACATCTCTACCGAAGAAAATCTCACGTACTTCCTTGGATGAAATGGAAAAAAAGCAGGTACCCTACGACTTACCTTAGAAGATAAACGGAGAAAAGGTAAACATACGTTTATAACGTTTGTAGATTTAGAGACAACTTTTGTCAATGTTGACTAGAATACACTCTCTAAAATTCTTAAGGGACAAAATATATGGGGCGGAAGGTTATCTACAACTTATACAATAATCAGACTGCAACAAAATAGAGTTGAAGGATATGAGAGCAGTGAGACAGATTTGTGTCGTATACCCCATTTTATTCAAGCCACACAGTGTGTAAGCTGTAAAGGAAACAATGCAGTATTCTGGAAGGAGTTTAAATTTCTCGGAGAAGAAGTAAAAACTTTGAGTTGCTCCGATGATATCATTCTGGTAGAGATGCCAAAAGATTTGGAAGATCAATTGAACGGAGTGGAAAATATTATAAGAACAGCCCTAGAGAAGTAAATTATTGGTAATGGAATGTTACTGAATGACAGCGGGTGATTCTGAACGATTTACATTACGAAATGAGAGAGTGAAGCTTGTAAAGGACTATTGCTATTTTGAGAGAAAATACGTGACGCCGACAGAAGTAAATCTCTATATAAAATCTGTCTATAAAATGCACTCACAGAATAGCAGGAAAGACTCTCCTGAAAAAGAGGACTATGCTAACATCCAATATAAACTGAAGTGGAAGAAAGTTTTTTTCTCAAAGTACTTTTCTGGACTGTTGCCGTACACGGAAGTGAAAAGTGAACGAAGATCAGTACAGTCAAAAGGATAAAATAAGCTTTTCGAACTTATGCTACCGAAGAATACTGAAGATTAGGTAGTACATTGAAGACGTAATTGATAGGAACTGACATGAAACGGAGACAAAAAATAATTACTACACAATAAGACTAAAATAGTCAATTTGGTAACAAAAGAAGTGTTAGGGGACGGGAGGGGATAAGACTAGAGAAGTTAGCCAAAGTTTGACTGCATTAACAGGGTTCATGGCAGTGTACATTACAGTTGCTGTGTAGAGATGAAGACTTGCTCGAGATAGACTTGAATGGAGAGCTATATCATCCAGTCGTTGGACTGAAGACCATAACATAAGAAATGTAACTGCGAATGAACTATAGATAACAGAAGAAATACTTCAATTCCTGCATGGAAGAAGGAAATGTAAAATGGTTTATAAACAACATGGAGTACAGCAATGTCGGTCACTTTTAAATGAAATCAGTGGGTGATGCAAGGAAGCTACAGCATTAAAAACTTGAAGAAATAGTAAAGAGAATGCTCGTCAGAAAATTAAGTGTACAGGAAACTCAAAATTACTTATGATGTATATATGCAGCATGAAGCTATGAATGAAAATTTGTACCAAGTCCGAGATTTGAACCCGAGTTTCCTGCTCACTAGGAAAATAGACTAACTAATACGCCACCTTGGCAGAATAGATATGGATGACTGCACGGACTGCCCTAGTACATTTCCCTCATCAATCACAATTCCTATTCAGAGCTCAGTCCACTTGGTATTCACCATAAACTCGAAAAGCATTGCAGAAGCTCTCCAGCTGTATTGGCAAGAGCACTTCAGAATCGAACAAAGCGGGGGAGCCTGACTGAAAGCCAGGAACAGGTGCTTCAGTCAAATAGAACTATATGATTCCAGAGACATTTCCAAGTCTCAAACATTTTCATTCGTCGCTTCAGTCTGCATACAAACATCATAGATTTCTGAGGCTTGAAAAGGTCTCTGGAACCGTATTGTTCCATTTCATATAACCTACGCATACACCTACGCACAGATTTCATGCAGGATGCATAATTGGCCAAGTTCATCGCTTTGTGGCAACTGATCTTTTGATGACCAAGTATCTCAGTTCTAATGGACATGACATGCTGATAAATAACAGTAGGATCATGTGACAAAACCCATTATACAACTTTTTGGTCTCTGATTCATTTATTTGTATTTTTGCACTTCTAGCATCCACATGTTACTCAGCAGTTGGGAATGAAACTCAACAAAGGTGCTCAACTTTGTCAATTATGTCAACTGCTGTAGGCATCGAAGCACACCATATGGTCAGACTTTTATCTGCTGATTCTCAACCATGCGTTAAACCAACACTACTTTTCATTTTAGGATTATCATTTGTTCAGTTGTCATGTCAAACCAATTTCTTCCCCCAAATTTTTCTGACCTTCGGACTACGCACACTCTCTTAGTACCAAAAAGCTTATATTCTTGTCGAGTACGCTTCATTTAAAATTCAGCCATGTATTATTTTATTTTATTACTTGTAGGCAATTTTATGAACTAATGTGTAACTCAATTCATTATCTGTATTAAGTTTCTTAATTGCTGAAAAGAAAATACTAAATCTTTCGTTTTCTTTTCACTAAGACCCTTGCAAACAATTTTTTGTCCTTTAGTTAATATTATTCTGCAAATTTCACAATTTTCAAAATCATTATCTCGATAAGATGTAGGTTAGGGATTATGTACCGAAACTAAAATAAAATAGTGAATAATTCACTGAATGGAAAGTAGAAAGTTGATTTGGTCATTAACAATGTGATTTACATATAACTGAATAATGGGGTTTTTACTCAGCAACTAGGTTTTTTGTCACATCCTTTAATTTTTGGAAAACATAATGAAATGATCTAGAATGTTTCTCCTATAAAATTTTGCGTCAGATTGAACAATTCGCAGATACTGTACATTTCATAGCGACGAAACGAGTGTTTTCCGAAAAATGTGAAAAATTACAATTTTTCTGACTTAGCATTTCCATAGGACAATTTTGTCAAATAGCAAAGTTTTATTACTTCAACAATGCAGAATTTAATGCTCCACATTTTTTGTAACCTTAGATTTTCAATTATATGCTTGGTTTCGGAGGAATTTGAAAAAAAAAGGAAAAAAGTAAGAGAAAAAGTTCGAAATTTTTGTGGTTTTGTTTTCATTACGGCCTAAGTTTCACTCAGAAATCGGGGCAAACTGAGATTATTCTCATTAGAGGTTTACTTGAGTCATTAAAACAGTTTCCAGAATTACACTAATTTTTCGAAACAACCCGGTTTTTTGGAATTTATTTTACTGGCCTACTTGCTGAAAGTGTATTATGTCCAGTGAACAGAAATGTATTTGGTTTCTGTTTTCTATTTCTTTGTTTCGTGATACCGTCTGCCGGACATTTGAGATGCTCTCCGTATAGCTGTGAGACGCTTGGAATGTGTCTGTCCACTGCAGAGAGGAGTGCTGAAAGTCTTTATCACTTTTATGAGCTCTCATTACTATGCTGATGGCCCCTCTGTCGTCATGTTTCGAACAGTAAACGCGCTTAGCTACTGTGACACTTCCGATAGGTGTCGGCCGCTTTATCTTGAAAGGATGTTCGTAATTAGCTGGCCATTACGCCACTTCCGACAAGCAGCTGCTAATGAGCGTCCTCAGAGCGAGCCATTAGCGGCTCATCAACCCTGTGCCCTGATACAGCAGCCGTAGCTGGAATGAGATGATACATATCGCACCCCCCAAGTGCCGCCTCACCGCTGGATTCATATCTCTAGCGCCGTCTTAACCCCGTTTGGTTCTGCGTGTAGTACGATGAAATTTTTCACTACGTCATCTCTTCTAACAGTCTGGTAACCTCGCCATTAAAACTCTATGAAGTGGCATAGTTCTTAAAATCCGCTATTTGTATGTTCGGTATCATACACCATCAGTGTGTCACGAAACTCGGAACGAAGGTCATCAAAAATGGAAATGAAGGGAAAAGCACAGCTTAATGTCTCTCCGACAGTGAGATAATTAGAAACTTAACAGTAACTCATTTGATGGACGGTGGGTGAAGAAATCAATCGCGGGCTTGGTAAAGGAACTACCTCACATGTGCGTGAATTATGTTGAGCTTTGAAAGTTACATCTCGAAGTCGGAAGGCGATTTTATCCCAGCCATCTCTCCAGTATGACCCAGTGTTATGTTTCGATTAGATATTTTCATACCTTATCAGTGGGCGACTGATAGTAAGACTGATTTTCAGATGCAAATAATGAAATCTGAATTTTTGTATGAATCATGTAGCTTGTTCATCTATAACAAATTTCGTCCGTGACCATTTTACGCTAGTCGTTTGTGACTGGTTTAATGCGACATCTGATACTTCCTCTGCAGCTCTCGTCAGAAATATAGGAACACATTTCACTTTCCTGAAATAACAACAGTTTTTGTTTTCCACGATTATCCTCATTTCTAGCTTGATAGTGGCTACATTAAAATTACAATACTAAAATTTTTGGTAACTAGCGACATGTTAGAAAAACATTATATACTACCTTTACGAGATAAGTTCTAGACTTCTGTTTAAAGAAGAAAACAGATACCAATCAAAAAAATATTGACAATTCCATTTCATTCCGAGATATTTTCATCAGAGGTGACTGTTTAAGCCGCATACTCCCAAATTTAGTGAAAAAAGAAGACGTACGTGTAAAACACGTTTCGCAAAGTCCTTCTTTCAAGATCAGATCAGGTGCCTAATAGATGTACCTCTTATTCATTACAAATGATCAGAATTGTCGTAACAGGACGGCTCTACTCTACACCCCACAGACCTCCATTTCATGTCAATGCAATTCTCAAGTCCTACCGCGAACCGACTTCGTAACAGTGGGTGCCTTTTTTTATCTTTTATAAGTATGCAAATTAGTGAATTAGATTACAAATTCCACTAGTACTGATTGAGACGACTCACACTGTCTTGCGCTACCCATGTATAGGAAGCATTTGCTATGAGCTTCACGAGCGTGCGATCTATTCCGTCCAACTTTGGAACATAGATCAAAATGAGACAAAGCAATACTCTCACGCATGTATTTTACTTCCCTTCTGTTTTCTAGGAATATTTTCAGTGAAATCGAAAGTCGCCGACTTTGATGCTACATAGTCCTAAATCAAGACACGAATATAAAGCAAAATACACAGTTATATTGTTTTTGCTAGTACAAGTTCTGAATCGGAACCTCTTGGTGCAGTCGAAATTCCGTACTGTCTCTATACTCACAACACAGATTTTCACTGGTCGTAGTAAGTTAGTTGTTGTTGTCGTGGTCATCAGTCCTGAGACTGGTTTGATACAGCTCTCCATGCTACTCTATCCTGTGCAAGCTGCTTCATCTCCCAGTACGTACTGCAGCCTACATCGTTCTGAATCTGCTTAGTGTATTCACCTCTTGGTCTCCCTCTACGATTTTTACCCTCCACACTGTCCTCCAATACTAAATTGGTGATCCCTTGATGCCTCAGAACATGTCCTACCAACCGATCCCTTCTTCTAGTCAAGTTGTGCCACAAACTCCTCTTCTCCCCAATTCTATTCAATACCTCCTCATTAGTTATGTGATCTACCCATCTAATCTTTAGCATTCTTCTGTAGCACCATATTTCGAAAGCTTCTATTCTCTTGTTGTCCGAACTATTTATCGTCCATGTTTCACTTCCATACATGGCTACACTCCACACAAATACTGTCAGAAACGACTTCCTGACACTTAAATCTATACTCGATGTTAACAAATTTCTCTCCTTCAGAAACGCTTTCCTTGCCATTGCCAGTCTACATTTTATATCCTCTCTAATTCGACCATCATCAGTTATTTTGCTCCCCAAATAACAAAACTCCTGTACTACTTTAAGTGTCTCATTCCCAAATCTAATTCCCCCACATCACCCGAGTTAACTCGACTACATTCCATTATCCTTGTTTTGCTGTAGTTGATGCTCATCTTATATCTTCTTTTCAAGACACTGTCCATTTCGTTCAACTGCTCTTCCAAGTCCTTTGCTGTCTCTGACAGAATTACAATGTCATCGGCGAACCTCTAAGTTTTTATTTCTTCTCCATGGATTTTAATACCTACTCCGAATTTTTCTTTTGTTTCCTTTATTGCTTTCTCAATATACAGACTGAACATCGGGGAGAAGCTACAACCCTGTCTCACTCCCTTCCCAACCACTGCTTCCCTTTCATGTCCCTCGACTCTTATTACTGCCATCTGGTTTCTGTACAAACTGTAAATAGCCTTTCGCTCCATGTATTTTACCCCTGCCACCTTCAGAATTTGAAAGAGAGTATTCCAGACAACATTGTCAAAAGCTTTCTCTAAGTCTACAAATGCTAGAAACGTAGGTTTGCCTTTTCTTAATCTAGCTTCTAAGATAAGTTGTAGGGTCAGAATTGCCTCACGTGTTCCGATATTTCTACGGAATCGAAACTGATCTACCCCGAGGTCGGCTTCTACCAGTTTTTTCCATTCGTCTGTAAAGAATTCGCGTTAGTATTTTGCAGCCGTGACTTAGTAAACTGATAGTTCGGTAATTTTCACATCTGTCAACACCTGCATTCTTTGGGATTGGAATTATTATATTCTTCTTGAAATCTGAGGGTATTTCACCTGTCTCATACATATTTCTCACCAGATGGTAGAGTTTTGTCAGGACCGGCTTTCCCAAGGCTGTCATACTATACATTGAGGAAACACTGCAGCACATGGAACAACGCAAGATGTTAGACTACGGGCGTGCGAACTGGACATTGTTCAAGCAAACGCTCGATAGCCACATCCCACCTATACACGAAATTAATGAAACAGCACAAATTGACGAGGCAGTAGAAACCCTCACTAACGCCATCCAGGACACAATGGCAGGCACCATACCTGATCGCACCACACAGCAACGCAGTGCGGCCCTGCCCCAGGAAATCCTGGGCCTAATCTCAATGAGGAATCGCCTTAGGAGACAATGGCAGCGCACCAGGCGTCCGTACTTCAAACGGCACATTAACAGGCTACAGGGCATCATGCACGATAAAATACAAACACATAGAACACAACAGTGGAACCAAAAACTCGAAGGGCTGGACAACGCACGACCTGGCGTGTGGCAACTAGCCCGACACTTCACCAGGGAGAAAATATACACCCCAACGGTTCAAGGGCCTGACGGACCTGCATACTCAGCGGAAGAGAAAGCAGAACTAACGGCCCGAACACTCGCAGCGTCATTCGCACCGAACCTGGTACCATCAGATACAGTGTTCACACTTGCTACTGACCAAGAGGTTACACGCATTCTAGCCCAACCATCGCGCGACGACATTCGACATGCTAGCACAGCCGAAGTCTCCCGGGCTATAATGCATTCCGCTGCTGGGAAAGCCCCTGGTCATGATGGCATTCAAAACCGTGTCCTCCAGGAGTTCACGGATAAAGCAACTGAGTACCTAACACACATAACGAATGCCATACTAAAACACCAACACTTCCCCGCCTTTTGGAAGACGGCCAAGGTCCTGATGTTCAGGAAGCCTGGGAAAGACCACAGC
Organism: Schistocerca piceifrons; assembly: GCF_021461385.2. Classification (NCBI taxonomy): domain Eukaryota; kingdom Metazoa; phylum Arthropoda; class Insecta; order Orthoptera; family Acrididae; genus Schistocerca; species Schistocerca piceifrons. The sequence goes on along the minus strand of NC_060139.1, from coordinate 545,846,622 downwards.
CTCCCACAAAATTACCGACCCATCAGCCTTCTGAGTTCGCTCAGTAAGATTGTTGAGAAGGTGATTCTCAAACGCATCACTAGGCACCGCATAACAAATATCCAGAGACCGGAGCAATTCGGCTTCAGGAATCACCACTCCACAACACAACAACTCCTACGGGTCGTTGAACATATAACATATAGCTTCAACATAAACAAAGCTACAGGGGCGGTGTTCCTGGACATCGAAAAGGCTTTCGACCGTCTATGGCACAACGGCCTCATCCGCAAACTCAGCGACGCGGGATTTCCCGACGGGCTGCTGCGTCTAATACACTCATACCACACAGACAGGAGTTTCAACACTGACGTGCAGGGATAACAATCAACACGACACGGTACACACGCGGGAGTATCCCAGGGAAGCATCCTAGGGCCCCTACTGTTTAACCTCTACATAAACGATCTCCCAACCACACACAACACAACGATGGCAATCTACGCGGATGACACAGCCATCCTTGCGCAAGATTGGAAACCATCAAACATTACGTCACGCCTACAGACTGCACTCAGAGTGGCTGAGCTTTGGTTGGAGAAATGGCGTGTGAGACTAAACGTCGACAAATGCGAAGCCGTTCTGTTCACTAGAAGACCGAAGCAACTGCGCAAACACCCCTACTGCAGACCAATAACTCTACATGCACGTCCAATACGTTTCCGCGAGAAAGTCAAATACCTCGGTGTCTGTCTGGACCGGAAACTACTCTGGGGGGACCACATACAACACATGACCAACCGAGCTAGCGTGAGGCTCAAACAGCTCTATCCTATGCTCAACAGGCGTAGCACACTGAACAGAAGGGTGTCGAGGTCCATGTACATGACACTTATTCGACCCCTGATGACGTACGCAGCTCCTGTCTGGGGATACGCTGCGCCTACACGTCTGCGCCGTCTGCAGCTCATACAAAACAAAGTACTCAAAACCATAAGCAATGCTCCACGATACACACGCATCGCGGACCTTCACCGGGAATACCGACTTGAGACTCTCACGGAGGTAATCCACAAACTCACCACAAGACTATACAGAAACTCCAGACATTCGCAGAACCCGTTTATTCTGAATCTGGGGAACTACGACCACAACCATAGATGGAAACATAAAAGACCAAAAGACATACTTGTAAGGACATAACATCTATGGCCAAGCATACGCAAACACAACGGCACAGGCGAGCCCCTGTTAATCAGACGTCATTACTGGATATCCAGCTGGAATACACTGCCGAATAACTGGCACCACGCAGGGAAGCCGTACCGTACACTGCATGCAGACAAGCTCCACACATCCCCCACACAGTGAGATGATTTATAGCCGATCTCCCACTACTATATAACGATCTTGATTGTTCCAGCAATGTAGTGGCTGCAGCAACTGGGATACATCGCCATCGCTTGCCACGGTAATGATGCATGATACCCATACTAACAAATCCAACCTTGCATGAGCTATCGCAGCTAGTAAGCCACTACTGCTCTTACTACCCATCCCACTGTCGCAGAGGTTTCTTTCCCACGGCAAGAGCCATGGCACTTTCTTCCCTCTGCTCTTCAAATCGTTACCCTCACTCGCGTTTCGTCCACTATCTATCACCTGATGGACCGTGTTAATGCGTAGCCTTACCCAGACGCACGGACAACATCACAGCCCAGCATCCTGTGATCCACTTACTAGACAACTAACATGTTTACGGAGGTGACAGTAGAACTTTTGGTTTGGTCACCACGTTGGTGCGGGCGTGGAGGGGCTCCATCTCTCTTTTTTAAAGCGCATCTATTGGTTCTTGGGTGTACTAAGAACTAACTGTGCCATCCATTGGTTCTTTGGTGTACTATGGTACGTTGATTAAACATACAAACTACTAATCTGAGCAGACGATGTTAGATAAAACTTTAAATTACGGTATTTTTTTATTCTGTGCTCCGTTTTTGATTAAGTAAAGCCTATATGTTGTCCCAAGCTATCTCACGTTACATGTGGAAACCCCGTGAAAATCCGTCTAGTGGGTTTGTAAATTATCGTGTTCAAACAGACAGACACGACGGTTTCATAGTTTTATTATTGGCATAGATGCAGTTACTATTGTGTTTTATCTCAGAATGTTTGATAGAGATTGAAACTGGAAGTCTACAACAGTGTATGACATACCAGTCTCCTCTTCAAACTTCACACCTATGGACTTCCAGTTGATTATGTCTGCCTCATTGCAGCCTTCCTCTCTAATTGCACATCCTTTGCCATCATTAACAACACCAATTCCTGTATCATCCATCCCATTGCAGGAATGCCCCTAGTCTCTGTCCTCTCTCCTCTCCTTTATCACCTCTACTCTGCTGATATGCCCAAACCACCTCCATCAACCTACTTCCTTCAGTATGGTGGTGACACCACTTTCCTCGCCTCTGCCCTACACACCAGAGATCTCAACGAACTCTTCAAGTCCGCCTCCATCAATTTACTTCTGGTGTAACCAATGGCTCCTGAAGATAAATCCTTCCAAAACTCAAATAATAAATATAGGACTCACCACCCACACCTTCTGTGCGTATTTAGTTAACTAACGCACTAAAGTATCTTGTACTCACCATCGACTGGCAACTAACGTAGACACCTCACCTAATTACGATGCGACAGAAAGCTCACAATAGACTAAAACTAATCACTGGCCGTACTTAGGAATTGTCCTCTCCCTCTCTCCCCATATACACACCGTCCACCACTCGTACAGGACTCTGATCCTATCCTTCCTTTCGCTATGCAAATGTTGCATGTATATCCGCCTTACCCCCCTCCCCTCCCCCTCCCCCCCCCCCTCCCGCCACCGCCAAGTTCTGTAAGTCCTCCAGATCCTTGAATATCATGCACTCTGCCTCGTCTTCCATATCTGATTACCTACCCCCACATGGACCCTTAACCATCTAATCGGATTCACACCTCTTTTTAGTCACATTGAATACCTCTCACAACCTATACCATCCATAAATTCGCCTTCAATAATGCTATGGTTTCCCCTCTACTCTCCAACCCCAGTACGTTGCCGTGACTCTACCAACAAGTCCCACTAATCCTACATCTACACACCCTTCACATATTCTCCCAAAGAAAATTAAAAAATTCAACTGTCTTTGCCTCCCAGATCATGAACTCTGTCCTGCCACTTATCCATCTTACCAACTTTAAACATACCTCAACTGTTTCCGTCTTGTCAGGATTCCCTCTCCATCCCTTCCCCATATTTCCCTACCTCCCTCTTCTCCTACTACCTCTCTCTCCCTAGCCCCTATTCCCCATCAAATTTTATCCTCACCAATACCCACTCTGCTCCGTCCCCTCTTGAATCCCAGAAGCCGCTCCTACCCCATCAATATTTCACATCAACCCTCCATCCTGGTAGCACCTCCCTTCTACCCTCCTCAACTACCATTTTTTTCTCCTTCATCAACATAAACTCTACCCCAGTGCAAGTCCTTCCAGTTTTAGTGCCAGTGAAGTGCTTGATTTTAACTTTGCATTCCGCATCGTGTTTTTAAAGTTTTTTCTAAATGTAATCATATTGAGTTCTTTTTTACTTTTCACTATTATTTTCAACTGAAAAAGAAAAGACTCAGAATGACTTGACATTCGGAAAACTGAGTAAGTCTCATCTTGTAATAAATTATACATCCTTTGAAAAAATTTGTAAAATAGAAAAAATAAATGTATTTCATGTACCGAAACTTTCCTCTAAAGAATTTTTGCGTCTAAACCTAGGCCTTGGTCACGTCTTATAGTTTTATGCTAATTCGAAATACACTCCTGGAAATTGAAATAAGAACACCGTGAATTCATTGTCCCAGAAAGGGGAAACTTTATTGACACATTCCTGGGGTCAGATACATCACATGATCACACTGACAGAACCACAGGCACATAGACACAGGCAACAGAGCATGCACAATGTCGGCACTAGTACAGTGTATATCCACCTTTCGCAGCAATGCAGGCTGCTACTCTCCCATGGAGACGATCGTAGAGATGCTGGATGTAGTCCTGTGGAACGGCTTGCCATGCCATTTCCACCTGGCGCTTCAGTTGGACCAGCGTTCGTGCTGGACGTGCAGACCGCGTGAGACGACGCTTCATCCAGTCCCAAACATGCTCAATGGGGGACAGATCCGGAGATCTTGCTGGCCAGGGTAGTTGACTTACACCTTCTAGAGCACGTTGGGTGGCACGGGATACATGCGGACATGCATTGTCCTGTTGGAACAGCAAGTTCCCTTGCCGGTCTAGGAATGGTAGAACAATGGGTTTGATGACGGTTTGGATGTACCGTGCGCTATTCAGTGTCCCCTCGACGATCACCAGTGGTGTACGGCCAGTGTAGGAGATCGCTCCCCACACCATGATGCCGGGTGTTGGCCCTGTGTGCCTCGGTCGTATGCTGTCCTGATTGTGGCGCTCACCTGCACGGCGCCAAACACGCATACGACCATCATTGGCACCAAGGCAGAAGCGACTCTCATCGCTGAAGACGACACGTCTCCATTCGTCCCTCCATTCACGCCTGTCGCGACACCACTGGAGGCGGGCTGCACGATGTTGGGGCGTGAGCGGAAGACGGCCTAGCGGTGTGCGGGACCGTAGCCCAGCTTCATGGAGACGGTTGCGAATGGTCCTCGCCGATACCCCAGGAGCAACAGTGTCCCTAATTTTCTGGGAAGTGGCGGTGCGGTCCCCTACGGCACTGCGTAGGATCCTACGGTCTTGGCGTGCATCCGTGCGTCGCTGCGGTCCGGTCCCAGGTCGACGGGCACGTGCACCTTCCGCCGACCACTGGCGACTATATCGATGTACTGTGGAGACCTCACGCCTCACGTGTTGAGCAATTCGGCGGTACGTCCACCCGGCCTCCCGCATGCCCACTATACGCCCTCGCTCAAAGTCCGTCAACTGCACATACGGTTCACGTCCACGCTGTCGCGGCATGCTACCAGTGTTAAAGACTGCGATGGAGCTCCGTATGCCACGGCAAACTGGCTGACACTGACGGCGGCGGTGCACAAATGCTGCGCAGCTAGCGCCATTCGACGGCCAACACCGCGGTTCCTGGTGTGTCCGCTGTGCCGTGCGTGTGATCATTGCTTGTAGAGCCCTCTCGCAGTGTCCGGAGCAAGTATGGTGGGTCTGACACACCGATGTCAATGTGTTCTTTTTTCCATTTCCAGGAGTGTATTTGAAAATGTTGAACAATAAAATGTTTCCTATTTGCACCAAACAGATGTACAATAAAAAATCGACACGAAATAAATTGAGCATTAAATGCATAAGTATGAGTGCAAATAAAATAATATTTTCTCTCACGACAATCTCAAAATTCTGAGCATTTTTTAATCCCTTTTAATCACAGGGTAAGGTATCAGTAGTTTTGCACCTCTTCAATCATTTAAATCAAATCTTCGTTCATGGAAATGATTTACATCTGACGACAATTTTAACAGATCGCACGAAACCCTTTTCAAAAGATTCTTCCCCACAAACACAGTGTATATTAATTACTGCTTGGTCCTGGATAATTCAGTCTAAGTTCGCTCACTCTAATACGTCCCAAAATGGCTTTGAGCATGACACATTATCTTTTCGGGGGGATTACTACATAGAAAATAATTCTCAATGTTAATTACATTGTTAGCTTTCACGTTCCGAAACAATACACGGAAGTACATTATTTTCTCTTTAATTTCGTTCTTATTTAACAATGATAATTTGTGAAATGGTAACAGCCCCTGGTGGCAATTCATGGAAAGATGATGCAGCATCGTATACGTTAGCAGTCCCTCACAGCGCATACAAAGCCAGTATCAAAGAAAAACCGTTTCCTCTCGTATTTAATATATATCGTAGGACCGAGAAAAGAGAAAATATTTTTGTTCTCAGTTAAGGTACACATCGTAATGTTATGCTATTGTTGTTGTTGTTGTTGTTGTTGTTGTGGTCTTCAGTCCTGAGACTGGTTTGATGCAGCTCTCCATGCTACTCTATCCTGTGCAAGCTTTTCCATCTCCCAGTACCTACTGCAACCCACATCCCTCTGAATCTGCCCAGTGTATTCATCTCTTGGTCTCCCTCTACGATTTTTACCCTCCACGCTGCCCTCCAATACTAAATTGGTGATCCCTTGATGCCTCAGAACATGTCCTACCAACCGATCCCTTCTTCTGGTCAAGTTGTGCCACAAACTTCTCTTCTCCCCAATCCTATCCAATACTTCCACATTAGTTATGTAATCTACCCATCTAATCTTCAGCATTCTTCTGTAACACCACATTTCGAAAGCTTCTATTCTCTTCTTGTCCAAACTATTTATCGTCCATGTTTCACTTCCATACATGGCTACACTCCATACGAATACTTTCAGAAATGACTTCCTGACACTTAAATCAATACTGGATGTTAACAAATTTCTCTTCTTCAGAAACGCTTTCCTTGCCATTGCCAGCCTACATTTTATATCCTCTCTACTTCGACCATCATCAGTTATTTTGCTCCCCAAATAGCAAAACTCCCTTACTACTTTAAGTGCCTCATTTCCTAATCTAATTCCCTCAGCATCACCCGACTTAATTAGACTACATTCCATTATCCTTGTTTTGCTTTTGTTGATGTTCATCTTATATCCTCCTTTCAAGACACTGTCCATTCCATTCAACTGCTCTTCCAAGTCCTTTGCTGTCTCTGACAGAATTACAATGTCATCGGCGAACCTCAAAGTTTTTATTTCTTCTCCATGAATTTTAATACCTACTCCGAATTTTTCTTTTGTTTCCTTTACTGCTTGCTCAATATACAGATTGAACAACATCGGGGAGAGGCTACAACCCTGTCTTACTCCCTTCCCAACCACTGCTTCCCTTTCATGTCCCTCGACTCTTATAACTGCCATCTGGTTTCTGTACAAATTGTAAATAGCCTTTCGCTCCCTGTATTTTACCCCTTCCACCTTTAGAATTTGAAAGAGAGTATTCCAGTCAACATTGTCAAAAGCTTTCTCTAAGTCTACAAATGCTAGAAACGTAGGTTTGCCTTTCCTTAATCTTTCTTCTAAGATAAGTCGTAAGGTCAGTATTGCCTCACGTGTTCCAGTGTTTCTACGGAATCCAAACTGATCTTCCCCGAGGTTGGCTTCTACTAGTTTTTCCATTCGTCTGTAAAGAATTCGTGTTAGTATTTTGCAGCTGTGGCTTATTAAGCTGATAGTTCGGTAATTTTCACATTTGTCAACACCTGGTTTCTTTGGGATTGGAATTATTATATTCTTCTTGAAGTCTGAGGGTATTTCGCCTGTCTCATACATCTTCCTCACCAGATGGTAGAGTTTTGTCAGGACTGGCTCTCCCACGGCCGTCAGTAGTTCCAATGGAATATTGTCTACTCCGGGGGCTTTGTTTCGACTCAGGTCTTTCAGTGCTCTGTCAAACTCTTCACGCAGTATCATATCTCCCATTTCATCTTCATCTACATCCTCTTCCATTTCCATACTATTGTCCTCAAGTACATCGCCCTTGTATAGACCCTCTATATACTCCTTCCACCTTTCTGCTTTCCCTTCTTTGCTTAGAACTGGGTTTCCATCTGAGCTCTTGATATTCATACAAGTCGTTCTCTTATCTCCAAAGGTCTCTTTAATTTTCCTGTAGGCCGTATCTATCTTACCCCTAGTGAGATAGGCCTCTACATCCTTACATTTGTCCTCTAGCCATCCCTGCTTAGCCATTTTGCACTTCCTGTCGATCTCATTTTTGAGACGTTTGTATTCCTTTTTGCCTGTTTCACTTACTGCATTTTTATATTTTCTCCTTTCATCAATTAAATTCAATATTTCTTCTGTTACCCAAGGATTTCTACTAGCCCTCGTCTTTTTACCTACTTGATCCTCTACTGCCTTCACTACTTCATCCCTCAAAGCTACCCATTCTTCTTCTACTGTATTTATTTCCCCCATTCCTGTCAATTGCTCCCTTATGCTCTCCCTGAATCTCTGTACAACCTCTGGTTCTTTTAGTTTATCCAGGTCCCATCTCCTTAAATTCCCACCTTTTTGCAGTTTCTTCAGTTTTAATCTACAGGTCATAACCAATAGATTGTGGTCAGAGTCCACATCTGCCCCTGGAAATGTCTTACAATTTAAAACCTGGTTCCTAAATCTCTGTTTTACCATTATATAATCTATCTGATACCTTTTAGTATCTCCAGGGTTCTTCCATGTATACAACCTTCTTTCATGATTCTGAAACCAAGTGTTAGTTATGATTATGTTGTGCTCTGTGCAAAATTCTACCAGGCGGCTTCCTCTTTCATTTCTGTCCCCCAATCTATATTCACCTACTATGTTTCCTTCTCTTCCTTTTCCTACACTCGAATTCCAGTCACCCATGACTATTAAATTTTCGTCTCCCTTCACAATCTGAATAATTTCTTTTATTTCATCATACATTTCTTCAATTTCTTCGTCATCTGCAGAGCTAGTTGGCATATAAACTTGTACTACTGTAGTAGGTGTGGGCTTCGTATCTATCTTGGCCACAATAATGCGTTCACTATGCTGTTTGTAGTAGCTTACCCGCATTCCTATTTTCCTATTCATTATTAAACCTACTCCTGCATTACCCCTATATGATTTTGTGTTTATAACCCTGTAGTCACCTGACCAGAAGTCTTGTTCCTCCTGCCACCGAACTTCACTAATTCCCACTATATCTAACTTCAACCTATCCATTTCCCTTTTTAAATTTTCTAACATACCTGCCCGATTAAGGGATCTGACATTCCACGCTCCGATCCGTAGAACGCCAGTTTTCTTTCTCCTGATAACGACATCCTCTTGAGTAGTCCCCGCCCGGAGATCCGAATGGGGGACTATTTTACCTCCGGAATATTTTACCCAAGAGGACGCCATCATCATGTAATCATACAGTAAAGCTGCATGCCCTCGGGAAAAATTACGGCTGTCGTTTCCCCTTGCTTTCAGCCGTTCGCAGTACCGGCACGGCAAGGCCGTTTTGGTTATTGTTACAAGGCCAGATCAGTCAATCAACCAGACTGTTGCCCTTGCAACTACTGAAAAGGCTGCTGCCCCTCTTCAGGAACCACACGTTTGTCTGGCCTCTCAACAGATACCCCTCCGTTGTGGTTGCACCTACGGTACAGCTATCTGTATCGCTGAGGCACGCAAGCCTCCCCACCAACGGCAAGGTCCATGGTTCATGCTATTATCAAAATAAAATAGTAAATTTGCTGTTAGCTATTCGTTCAAATGTTTTCTCCATTACTCGAAACGACAAGGAAATGACAATGTAATGTAACCCAACGAGCAAATAAATAAAGGCAATGGAAAACATCAAAATGTTGCCAAACTACATAAAAAGTCTGCTTACACTCTTGATACCAAAGTTCTTCATTACAAGCTGACATTGAGGAGAGTACAATACGATACTCCACGTTTACCATTGAATTTTCAGTACTTAAACGAAGTCTATTTCGAATTGAGGTACAGTCAACACTTTTAAAACAGAAGTGATGGGGAAAACAAATGAATTCGCTCCTACTGTATCACTGCAATCCATATCCAAGCCTATGGATGTATTTAACCACATGTATCTCTTCGCAACAGAATAGCATGAAATAATCTGCACCGAGGGTAAAAACAAAATATCTCATCACAGGTCAGTAAAATTTAAATGAATATCAGAGAAATCTAAGTTAAAAAAGAACATTGAAATAAAATAATCTTTCACACTCTCGTGTTAAAATTATCATATCAGCACATTCGCATGAATACATTCATTCGACACTGGACAAAATTCAGCTCCGTGGAGTTTATAATCTAACAATGACTGCAAAATGTACTGACTGCCTATTAAATAAAAGAATTTTGAGTAACAGCTTTGGCTAAAAATTATTATGCTTCGTGACTATTAGTGGAGGCATATTGTAGGTGCTTCATGATTTTTTTCCATTTTTTAAAGAGATCTTTCTTGCAGATCCATAGCTGATACAATTTTCGGAAATAATTCTTCCCCAGTTGCAATTAATTACTTTATTTACAACAATATGGACATTGTGTGTCCGCTTTGATGCAAAACTCTTTAGTTATTTATTTATTTATTCCTCAGGCTTGTTTAGCGACAGATATCGCAATCATCAGTGCGTTCTTCAATTCCAAAACATGCAGAAATAGCATAGTTATAACGTATTATAAAACATTACTATTTATGTTCGGTTTGTTTTTTAAATGTTGTTTTCTGTGAATCCTTTCATAATAACTTGTTTACTATAAGTTACAGCATAATTTTAACATTGTTGTCGCTGTTTGTGGCATATTTTCTGTGTTTTTCTGTTGCTGTTTTTCTCTACATACATCATGTCATCTGCAACCGTGTGAGCGGCTGTTAGTAAACAAATACAAAAACGCGAACTTATGCATGTTAGCGTTATGCAGTTAGGATTGCGGTAGTGTTGCGGATACAGTTTTGATGTGTACTAGGGTGTTACGTAGTTTATCGTGCGCTCATGTTCGTTGGACGGCTTGCAGCTACTTTTAGTCCCAGAGAAACATAGCTTCCGAACTTCGTTCATAACCCAAAACATTACGCCATCTTGCCGTTAGTGTGTGTCGCGAGAAATGTATCGTATGTTGCGAGAAGGCTACGCAAATTGTAGCGGGAGTTTTGACAACTTCTGTTCCTTATTTATGTGTCTGTGAGTGTGTTTTCTGTTCTGTGTCCGGTGTCAGTTCTCTCAAATTGGTGAAGAGTGTATTGTAAAGTGCTGTGTTTTCGTTGATTAGGTTTTTCCCTTCGACTATACCCTTTGGTTTGTAATAATTTACTTCTATTGTTAGTTGTCGGTGTAAACTGCTGCTGTGGTTCAGGATGTGTTGATTGCTTTCGATAACAGTGGGTTGGGGTTGTTTGGGGAAGGAGACCAGACAGCGAGGTCATCGGTCTCGTCGGTTTAGGGAAGGACGCGGAAGGAATTCGGCCGTGTCCTTTGAAATGAACCATCCCGGAATTTGCCTGGAGCGATTTAGGGAAATCACGGAAAACCTAAATCAGGATGGCCGGACGCGGAATTATATTAGTGGGGCTATGGTTTTTGTTCATTAGGTGTTTGGCGAAAGTGAAAGGTGTGCTGCCAATCTTTGGAGTTCTCATGCGCTCTGTGTACCTCGTTCGGAAATTTGTGCTTGTTTGTCCTATACGCTGGGCCTGACGGAACTTACATGTGAGTTAGTATATTCCTGCACTGCTGAATTTTATCTGAAGTTCTTTTGTCTGGTCCTAGACTTTTTTCAACTGTGTTATTTCTTCTGAATGTTATTGGAATCTCTTTCTTTTTCAAAATGTTTCCAATTCTATGTCATATTTTATTATTGTATGTTAGTGTGTGCCATCTGTTTCATTTTCCTGATGTGGTGTGGCCTGCTCTGTTGTCCGTATGTTCTGCCTCTGGGGTTTTATAGTGTTTTATAACCATGATATTTATGCATGTTTTAGAATTAAACAAACCACTGATGATGGCGACATTTGTCGCTGTCTTCTAGTTCAAGTAATAAATAAATAAAGAACAAAAGAATTTTGCATCAAGGCGAACCCATAATTCCCATATGTTTGGTTTTGTATGCAAACACAGACCATTGGAAAAGCTCTGAGATAAAATTATTACTTTATTTATTTGACCACAACCAATGACAAGGTCGAAAACCTATTATCAAGCGCTTAAGCTCGTTGAAACCATACAAATGCAGTACACTTACTAGCCCGACACACTAGTCTGATCATATATAACCCGTATCTACTTACAGGTCGAAGTTAATCGACTATATTTAAAATGAAACTATCCTGTGTGTGGTAGGTTCTTACAAGTGTCCACCTATCCCAGTCCTCAGTGGTAGTGGAGGCGAGCGTTGTTCCTTTGCGTTGGCGGAAGCGTGCCAAAGCACCTCGTCTCCACCGGGCTTATTAGATAACGTTTCTCGGCAGAAAAATGATGTTAACAAGTTTTCCCATAGTCACGCTTTTCTTCCTATCCAGATTAAAACCTATGCCCACTTCTCGTACCATAGGAGTGAACCCTGTTTCAGTGCAAATCTCTTCATCACAGCTGTTAGCCATCTTCATGCTCCCGCTCTCTGAGTGAGAACGTTTATTTTTATTTCTCGTCTCGTTTCATTTCTCAATATCTTATTGATAGTGACACACACTCTCTCAACAAAAGTATCTATTACCAGATATAAATATGGGATGTCTCCATCTTTCGCCTTTGTGAGGGCTTGAACTCAGCTAGGCACACTTTCAGTAAGATGTCTGAATGTCTATGGAAATACGGTAGCCCATTCTTCCTCAAAAACTAAAATTGGAGAACGTACTGACGTTGGACGCTAGCGTCTGGAGCGAAGTCGATGTTCTGGCTCATCCGTAAGGAGTTCCGTTCGTGTCCGGTTAGGGTTTCTGGTTAGAAAAGTCCATTTCAGGTGTGTTATTGTCCACTGACAATTGGCTCACAGATGATGATTTATGATAGGGTGCATCGTCTGCTAATACAGTCATCATCTTCCATCTGTTGTTCTACAGCATGCAGTACCCAATGCTGAAAAATATGTTCGTATCCTTCCGATTTTTTCTTAAGAACAATAAGGGGATCACAAGCTACCTAAGAAAGCCGCAATACAGTAACACCAACTTCTCCGTTCTTCTCCGTTGTGCCTATACATGACGGCAGGTAACGTTCCACAGGCATTCGCCAAAACCAAACCCCATGGAATTGCCACAGGCTACAGTGTGATTCATTGCTCCAAATCACTCGTTTCCAGTCATCCACTGCCCAGTAACGTTTCTCTTTACACCACCTCCAGCTCCGTTTAGCACAGACTATTAGAGAAATATGTGGCTTATGAGAAACTGCTCGATCACTGTACGCCATTCTTTTTGACTTCCTGCCAGTCATTGTGCTGGCTGGACTGCTGGTAGCACTTTGGAACTTAAGAGTGTCTCAGTCCACTGATATGATGCGATATTTTACAAGTACTCTATGAAATGCTAGATGGTAGCTGTACATCAATGCATGAGGACTGGACTGGTGTTGATTTAGCTTTGGTTGTTTCTTCGTATTTCCACTTCACCATTGTATCACCAAACATTCCACTAGGACGGATTTAAAAGGGTTGAAACGTCCATGATAGATTTGTTATGAGGTGATATCGAACGTTTAGTCCACGTTCGAAGTCACTGAACTCTCCAGATCGACTCGTTCTGATGTTACTGCAACCATATCCAGTGAATTATAGATCCCATTTCATCTAAACACAACCCACACCATCAAGAAGCACCACAGCTTGCACAATGCCTTGTTGACAACTTGGGCCCCATGGCTTCGTGAGGTCTACACCACACTCGAACCCTACCATCAGTGCTTGCCAACTGATATCGGGGCTCATCTGACCTAGCACGGTTTTCCAGTCGTCTATTACCCAATCGATGTGCCCACAAGCCCAGGAGAGGCACTGCAGGCGATGTCGTGCTGTTAGCAAAGTTATTCGGGTCGGTCGTCTGTTACCATAGCCTGTTAACACCACAATTCGCCGCACTGTCGTAACAGATACGTTCGTAGTGCGTCCCACGTTGATTTCTGCGGTTATTGCATTCAGTGTTGCTTGTCCGGTATCACTGAAAACTCTACACAAACGCCGCTGGTCTCGCTCATTAAGTCAAGGCCGTCGGCCACAGAGCTAACCCCGGTGAGAAGTAATGCCTGCTATTTGGTTTTCTCGGCACACTATTGACAGTGTGGATCGCGGAATATTGAATTTCCTAACGATTTTCGAAATGGAATGTCCCATGTGGCTGTTTCCAACTACCATTTCGCTTTCAAAGTCTGTCAGTTCCCGTCGTGCAGCCATAATCACGTCGGTAAATTTTTCACGTGGATCACCTGTAATACTAATGACAACTCCGCCAATACACTAACCTTTTATACCTAGTTTATGCGGTACTACTACCATCTGTGTATGTGCATATCACTGTCGCATGACTTTGTCACCTCAGTGTATGGCCGAGTGGTGTGGCAATCGGTGTGTCTTTTTTGTAGAGGGTACGGATACGGGGAACATTTTATCACTTCAATTAATATGGAGGCTTCACATCCGTTTATTGAGCCTATTCAATCACAGTCACCATGATGGGACTCTGGCTGTTCCTATTTACACTTAGATCGTTGTATTTCCAAACATGAAACACTGTGGGTTTACTTAATGAATAGAGAGCGTATAAAAAGTAACAGGTAGCTGCGCCTGTCGGGAAGTACAAAACGCTCCCCCAGAGAGTAAGGGCGGGATAATCCGGCTCGCTTATGCAGCACGTGAGTCGGGCGTCGTCGGACAGGTAGGCGCGGCCGCTGATAGCATCGCGGGCCGGGAGGCGCCCGCCTGTAAACGAGTAGTCGAGTCCCTCAGGGCTCGGGGCGGGCCGTGTTTGCGCAGGCGCCGCCGCCGGCCTCTCAGGGCAGCCACCGAGCTACATGTGTGCTTCACACCAGACGCCAAGCCTCACCACCACACAAGGTCACATGCAGTGGATCACGACTTGCATCACCAGTACTGAGGTGTTCTTCTCACACTTTGCTCCAGCGTGGCAACACCACAGTGCCAGATCGCGTAATAGTGGTCGCTAACTGGCGGCACTCGACGCTGGGGTAGTTGTATCGAGAACTGGCTGTGAAGGCAAGGGCAAAAGATTCTAGGGTTTCTTACGGCGCCATTTCAGAGTAAAACCTCGACGATTACGTCCACCTCCTTCGTCAGGAGTAACTGACTGTCAAAGCTGCTGCTTCTGACTGGTCGGCAATTGCGTAATGTTGTCGCAATGTCTGAACTGGAGATACCACTTCTCCCGTAGCAGCGAGTATATTGCGACGAATATCTCTTCCTTGGATTGCATAAGGCCACCACAGCAGCTGTTTTGATACTCAGTTGCTCCAAAGTAATAGTCGAAAGCTCATAGTTTTGCCCTGAATTGACGCTTGACGCGGCACTAAGTCCGAGAATGTGTTATACAACAGTACCGTAGTAAAAGACTTCGTTCTCAAGACTAAAAGAGGTGGTGGCACTAAATTCCTCACCGACAGATTGTGCGCCAAGGACGTGAGTTAAATTCCAAACTTCTCCACAAAGACTCACGGAATTAACGAAAGTGATACTTTTGAGTTATCCGTCTGTGAGTTGGGAACGTTAAGCTCTTTAGATCCGTCGGTGTTATTCCTTCAGCGTCATCAGAAACACAGACATTACACTACAGTGCACATGTAGGCATCACAAGCACATACATAAAAAATTTTACTCAACATATCCGACAAGCGAGCTACCCAACAGGCGTCAACTAGAAAGGCTTGCAGCACGTTGTAAATCAAAAGATAAAATCATAAAATATCACTGTAACAGTGTCTGTGTATGTGGATCGATGGGTGTGTGTGGATGAGTATTTCTGGATGTAATGTCCTGTGATCCACGATTTACGTATCAATAGCTCGTGGAAATGTGTCATTGTCGTGTCCTTAAGCCCTTTGTCTCTGTAAGTATTGATATTACCTCTGCACGGCAATGCGAAAGTTTCAGGTATAGAATAACAGCAGGGAATATATATTATGCAAAATCTCGTCATCTTCGTCACTGTAAAATAAATCTCTTCACTGAACAAGTGCTCGTAGCTCTTAAGCTATCCATTTTAGAAAACATGTTTACTAGAATTTTTGCTTCGTTTGATCGTTCCTGCCATATCCCTGAATATTCCTCCTGGGCCACCCTGTATTATCTATTTAATGTTGGTCGCAGAAATATATTGTCTAGAGCAGAATCTAACAATCCACTGCGTACAGGGTGGTCCATTGATCGTGACCGGGCCAAATATCTCAGGAAATAAGCGTCAAACGAAAAGACTACAAAGAACAAAACTAGTCTAGCTTGAAGGGGGAAACCAGATGGCGCTATGGTTGGCCCACTAGGTGGCGCTGCCATAGGTCAAACGGATATCAACTGCGTTTTTTTTTAAATAGGAACCCCCATTTTTATTACATATTCGTGTAGTACGTAAAGAAATACGAATGTTGTAGTTGGACCACTTTTTTCGCGTTGTGATAGATGGCGCTGTAATAATCACAAACATATGGCTCACAATTTTTGACGAACAGTTGGTAACAGGTAGGTTTTTTAAATTAAACACAGAACTTAGGTACGTTTGAACATTTTATTTAGGTTGTTCCAATGTGATACAGGTACCTTTGTGAACTTATCATTTCTGAGAACGCCTGCTGTTACAGCGTGATTACCTGTAAATACCACATTAATGCTATAAATGCTCAAAATTATGTCCGTCAACCTCAATGCATTTGGCAATAAGTGTAACGACATTCCTCTCAACAGCGAGTAGTTCGCCTTCCGTAATGTTCGCACATGCATTGACAATGCGCTGACGCATGTTGTCTGGCGTTGTCGGTGGATCACGATAGCAAATATCCTTCAACTTTCCCCACAAAAATTAATCCGGGGACGCCAGATCCGGTGAACGTGCGGGCCATGGTATGGTGCTTCGACGACCAATCCACCTGTCATGAAATATGCTATTCAGTACTGGTTCAACCGCACGCGAGCTATGCGCCGGACATCCATCATGTTGGAAGTACATCGCCATTCTGTCATGCAGTGAAACATCTTGTAGTAACATCGGTAGAACATTTCGTAGGAAATCAGCATACATTGCACCATTTAGATTGCCATCGATAAAACGAGGGCCAATTATCCTACCTCCCATAATGCCGCACCATACATTAACCCGCCAAGGTCGCTGATGTTCCACTTGTCGCAGCCATCGTGGACTTTCCGTTGCCCAATAGTGCATATTATGCCGGTTTACGTTACCGCTGTTGGTGAATGACGTTTCGTCGCTAAATAGAACGCGTGCAAAAAATCTGTCATCGTCCCGTAATTTCTCGTGTGCCCAGTGGCAGAAGTGTACACGACGTTCAAAGTCGTCGCCAAGCAATTCCTGGTGCATAGAGGTATGGTACGGGTGCAATCGATGTTGATGTAGCATTCTCAACACTGACGTTTTTGAGATTGCCGATTCTCGCGCGATTTGTCTGCTACTGATGTGCAGATTAGCCGCGACAGCAGCTAAAACACCTACTTGGGTATCATCATTTGTTGCAGGTCGTGGTCGACGTTTCGCATGTGGCTGAACACTTCCTGTTTCCTTAAATAACGTAACTATCCGGCGAACGAGGCGGACACTTGGATGATGTCATCCAGGATACTGAGCAGCATACATAGCACACGCCCGTTGGACATTTTGATCGCAATAGCCTTACATCAACACGATATCGACCTTTACCGCAGGTGGTAAACGGTCCATTTTAACATGGGTAATGTATCACGAAGCAAATACCGTCCGCTTTGGCGGAATGTTACGTGATACCACGTACTTATACGTTTGTGACTATTACAGAGCCATCTATCACAAAGCGAAAAAAGTGATTCAACTAAAACATTCATATTTCTTTACGTACTACACGAATATGTAATAAAAATGGTGGTTCCTATTTTAAAAAAAAACGCAGTTGATATCCGTTTGACCTATGACACTGCGATCTATTGGGCCAACCATAGCGCCATCTGATTTCCCCCTTCAAGCTAGACAAGTTTAGTTCTTTGTAATTTTTTCGTTTGACGGTTATTTCGTGAGATATTTGGCCCGGTCACTATCAATGGACCACCCCGTATATGCTAAAGAAATATATGCCAGAGCACAACCAGATGTATCTCATAGGAACACTCGACAACGTGTGTCCACATTAAGTCTATTCCCATTGTCATCCAGGAATATTTTAATTATGTCTATAATGATCATAGCCATAGAAATAAAGAGAGCTTTGTTTGCCATTACAGATTATGCTACTTTTATATTTGTTGTACAAAGGTGTAAGAAATCGATCAATGTTTCAAAAGGTAGGTGCCAACATAAACATAATTTCAGTGTACCTTCTCAGTAAAAATCCATACGAAATCTGTACCACAAGTCAGAAGCATCAGGAACCTATAGATGTGCTTAAGACCATGATAATAGCCTGCATCAAAATATGTACGCCAGCAAGAAAGCATATCAAAGCATAGCCATCCTATTAGAGTACTGTAGTCTTAAAAGAAGCTGCTGTAGTTGAATTCAAAGTATGCAAGATTTTGTGTGTTCAATCTTCGTAATTTTAGAGTAATTTTAATTTTACACTAATTTCGTGTTCTCAGCAGTACTATCAAATAATCGTAATGCATTTCGTCTATTAACTTCAACGATACTTCACTGCCGTATGCAGAAGACTTGCAAAATGACACACCAGGATCGGTGCGTCGATAGTGAAGTCGAACTAAGCTTTGTTTTGACCTCCATCTTGTTTCTATTGAACAACAAAGTAGTACTGTTGCTTTTTACAAGTTTGTAAACGGTGGATAAAAAGCTCTAGATAGCCATTACATTGAATAAAACCCGGTACGCCACAAGGAGATAGCCGTTTCTGATTAACATAACTTGGCACATGACAAGACCAAAAGCTACTACTTAAAGTTCTATTTGTATTTGTCATAAATTATAATCTATTGCAATTTCTTTTTGCTTGATGATGGGATTATACCACGAAAAATGTCATACTAAATGATGTGTGCAAATTATTAAAAAATTAGACTTGTAGCGATCTCAGAGAAGCCTGTTTATGAATGAACGTTGACGCTCTAGAAGACTCGGGCGTTACAGAACCAAGTCTTACAAAGAATGTGAAACTACCCACTAAATGAATTTTACAGTAAACGTATTCTCCAAGTATGACGGAAACAGGATTCCTGGGCCACTACATAGAGTTCAGGCAGCTTCTGCTTTGTGGCCTTGCAGTTTGTCGCTACCAATAAGGTCGCTAGTATAGCGAGCTGAGGAGGATTCCACTGGGTGGCACTGCAGTCGGTGGCCATCTTGCTCTGCTAGTTTGAACTCTGCTGCCCCCCCCCCCCCCACTTCAAATATGCTAGGACAGTAGTTCCTTCTTCATTGCCACTCTTGTCACCAAAATTCTATCTCTGACCGCCTTCCCCTCAACTCCCCACCCCTCCCCCACCAGGTGCCAAAGTCAGGCCACTTTCTTTGAGATAGACCGATCAGAGTGCTGCTTCTAATAAGGGGAACGTACGAACTTCCCCTCACCGATTTTATTCATGCTGACAGGGTGCATAGGGCATCGCTAGGACTTCAACTCTCAACCATTTTCGAGGAAATCTATTTTATAAATTTTAGGCCTGCTTATGTCTCTGTCTCGAATCTAGCTGCAGGCACTGCACCAATATTCGGTAATGTGGTTCGATATTACATGGTACACGGCGAAATTGTGTGACGACAGAAAACCATTTATGAATGTAATCAAAGTTTGTTTTGCAATAGACACACTGAAAAACCATGCAAGAATTTGGCGCTTATTACATGTGCAGTATGTAGCAATAATTATTGGTTTTCCTGTTTCTATGGTCAGAACCACCCTGATTCGTGCAGTGCTCATACTGCTCAAAAACGTCGGTACAGTAACGCAAATAAAATGACTGTACTGATCTGATTGAAGGTCCTAGTGTATCTTCTTTTCCGATCTCATTTCGAAGAAAAATTTGTCTCCTTTATTAAGGATAAAGATTAGCAAAATAATGAAGGAATCATTAAATACTGATGATTTCCACAGTCGTTATAAAGCTGTTGTTAGAATTACGTGCAAGAAAGGCACCTGTGCCAAGATTACATTCACAGATCTCATGCTTATGGAATTAACCACATATCAGTGGAAATTCTAGCGAGATCCTCTCCTGAGAATGCAGGATCTGTAGTAGAAAGAAGTTGATAGAGGAGCAGGAGCGTTAAGATCTGTGCCCTTCAGGTGTAGCTACAACGCGCAAAGGAGGACCTACATAGGTTGAAGA
Organism: Schistocerca piceifrons; assembly: GCF_021461385.2. NCBI lineage: Eukaryota > Metazoa > Arthropoda > Insecta > Orthoptera > Acrididae > Schistocerca > Schistocerca piceifrons. The sequence goes on along the minus strand of NC_060139.1, from coordinate 545,826,548 downwards.
GTGTGAAGGGTGCTGGGGAATGGGAACTGGCAGTTGTCAAGAAGGCAGCTAGGAGAACGACGTATTTAGACAGTTATACTTTGCTTATATGCAGTAGATTTGACCAACTGTCAGAGTTGAGTGGCGAGGAGCCTCTTGTAGCTGTAGATGCAGTGAACATGCAGAAGTCCCCAGCAGTTAGGAGGACTAGGTTAGTTGAAAAATCAAACAGAAAGAAGAAGGTTCTGCTCTTAGGTAGTTCGCACGGTAGAGGTGTGAGCCAGCAGTTGCAGGAAGTGTTGGGGAGTGAGTACTAGGTCACCAGCATTGTGAAGCCTAGTGCAGGGTTGGTCAGGTGACTGACAGCATAGGGGAGTTATATAGGAATTTTACAAAGAAGGATAAAGTAGTGATAGTGGGTGGAGCACGGAACAGTCTTGATAGGGACAAGGAATATGATGTAGGTGGTGATCTGGTAAAGATAGCTACTCAAACTGGCGATTCTAATGTGCATTTCATGCAACTGCTTCAGCGTCATGATCGGTCTCATTTTAATGCGGCTGTTAGGCGTGTTAACATGGGGCTGGAGAGGGTGCTGATGGCAGAGGGCGTGGGTCACGTTTCAGTGGTGCCAGCTGGGTCTATCAGCAGATCAGCTTTCTTATAGTCATATAACAGTCGCTGAGTGCACCCAATTTCCGAATGGAAGGTAACCTGACGGAGATCAGGTTTCACTAGGCATGACCCGCACTTCAATAGGTATGGGAAGGGGAGGCTGGCAAAGCTTATAGGTGACAGTGTGGTGGGTGGTGGTGAGATCACTCACTGAAAAATTCCTGTAGTAATTGGTGTTAGAATTACACCTTTCTTAGACTGAAGTCAACTGATAGGTATACCTTCTTAAAGGAAGTCCCTCTAACTAAGAGTTCACCTTCAGAGGATATCATGTTTCTATGTAGAGAAGGAATAAGCATATTTCATCAGAATGTAAGAGATATTAGAGATAAAGTTAGTGAACTGCCTACAGATGTTGATTCTGAAATTATCGGTATTTCGGAGCACCACTTAAATGATTTGACAATTCAGAAGCATCCTTCACCTGGATACAGATTAGCTGGCTGTTTTTCGAGGAGTTCCTTGCAGGGTGGGGGAGTGGCTATCTACGTAAAAAGAAGTATTCCATTTGAGTCCAAAGACCAATCACGTCACTGCACTGAACAGATATTTGAATATTGTGCAGCGTCAGTTGAATTTAATGAAACTAAACTTCTAAATGTTGTTTTTTATAGGTCCCCTAACTCTAACTTCTGAGTATTTCTGTTCAAGCTAGAAGGATCTTGATTCACTTTGTAGGAAGTACCAGAAATTAGTTATATATGGTGACTACAATGTAAATTTTGTGTATGATGGTGCAAGAAAAAGGATGTTGGCAGATCTCCTAAATCCATATGTTCTGATGCAGATTGTGTTTTCTCCAACTAGGGTGCAGCCATAGACAATGTTTATATTCATTCTTCATTACTAAATGAGCATTCTGTTAGTAAAAGCGTAAACGGCCTTTCAGACCATGTTGCACAAATTTTAACACTAAAAGGCTTTTGTACTTAAACAAATGTCACATATAATTGCAAACTATGTAGGAAAGTTAATCCAACAGCAATAGAGAGCATTTTAAACCTTGTCAAGGAACTAGAGTGGCGGGTTGTTTATAGTGCCAATAACATATATGATAAATATAATGTTTTCCTTAACTGAATTCTCATGCTCTTTGAGAGTTGCTGTCCATTAGAACGTTCTAAATGGGGTAATACCAGTAATAGGCAGCTTGGGTGGCTGACTAGTGGGATAAGGATATCATGTAGAACAAAGTGGGAATTATATCAAAATGTTAGGTAACACTCAAGCTGCAGTATCCAATTACAAACAGTATTGTAACGTGCTTAAAAATGTTATTAGGAAGGCAAAAAGTATGTAGTACGCAAAAGTGTCTGGTCAGCAGCACAAGGTTGACGATATACAGTCTGTTCGCAGTAAAAAGTTTTCTCTTACTGATAAATCATACATATGTGCAGTATTTAACAATCATTTACTGGGCATTGCTGGTGAATTAAATAAAAATTTAGTTTCTGTATGGAATAATATAACTCTCTTGGCAAATGCCTTTCAGAGATTGATGTCTGAAATACTTCTCTGTGATACAGAGAAGGGAGAGATTGAGTCAATAATTAAATTACTGAAGACTAAGGACTCTCATGGTTATGATGGAGTGCCTAACAGAATACCTAAGTACTGCGCTGCACATGTTAGCCCTGTATTTAGCCAGATTTGTAACCTTTCCTTTAGGAATGACCAGTTTCCTGAACGAATAAAGTAGTCAGTAGTAAAGCCGCTTCATAAAAAGGGAGAAAGGGTAATGTAGACAATTTTAGACCTGTTTCTACGCCACCAGTGTTTACTAAAGTTATTGAAAAGGCTGTGTATGTAAGGATAATTGACCATTTTATATCACACGATTTGCTATCAAATGTACAGTTCGGCTTTAGAAGTCGTTTAACAACTGAAAATGCTATATTATCTTTTCTCTGTGAGGTACTGGATGGGTTAAACAAAAAGTTTCGAACACTAGGCATATTTTTTTGATTTAACCAAGGCGTTTGTTTGTGTTGATCACAAAATATTGCTCCAGAAGTTGGACCATTACAGAATATGCGGAGTAGCTCACAATTTGTTCACCTCTTACTTTAGCAACAGACAGCAAAAGGTCATTATTCATAATGTTGAGAATGGCTGTGATGTGGGGTCTGAGAAGGGTACAGTCAAGTGGGGGTGCCCAAGTTCATGGCTTGTAGAAAATAAAGTAACGCAAAATCACAGTAAGACTCAGTTTTTACAGTTTCTAACACACAATTCAACAAAACCATGACCAGTTCAAGTTTCTAGGTGTTCAGATAGATAGTAAACTGTAGTGGAAATCCCACGTTCAGGGTCTTATTCAAAGACTTAATGCTGCCATTTTTACAATTCGAACGGTGTCTGAAGTGAGTGGGCGGCCGGAGTGACCGAGAGGTTTTAAGCGCTACAGTCTGGAGCCGCGCGACCGCTATCGTCGCAGGTTCGAATCCTGCCTCGGGCATGGTTGTGTGTGATGTCCTTAGGTTAGTTAGGTTTAAGTAGTTCTAAGGTCTAGGGGACTGATGACCTCAGAAGTTAAGTCCCATAGTGCTCAGAGGCATTTTTTTTTAATTGAGTGATCGTTCGACACGAAAATTAGTTTACTTCGCTTATTTTCATTCGCTTACGTCGTATGGTATTATATTCTGGGGTAACTCCTCCCATTCTAAAAGGATATTTTTGACCCAGAAACAGGCGGTTCGGGCAATAAGTGATATAAGTCCACAAACCTCTTGTCGACCCCTGTTCACGAGTTGTGGTATTTTAACATTGGCCTCTCAATATATATATTCCTTCTACATTTCTTGTTAACAATATTAGATTATTCCCAAATATAAGCAGCTTTCACTCAGCTAATACTCGGCAGAAATCAAACCTGCATTTGGATCGGACTTCTCTTGTGGAGAAAGGTGTGCAGTATACTGCTGCATCCATTTTCAGTAAGCTACCACTCGAATTCAAAAACCTTAGCAGTAATCCAGGCGCTTTCAAACCGAAACTGAAGAGTTTTCTAATGGATCACTCCTTCTATTCCGTCTTGGAGTTTTTAGAAAAAATAAGCTGATTCTCGTTTTATTGTTGATTGTGTTTACTTAAACTTATGGATTGACTTTTCTCGCGGGTTCATAAACATTTTATTTTTATCTGTTATTACTTGTATGTTTTAATTTAATGTACTGATACGTTCCACGGCCTTGGAGATATGCTCCTCAATTTGGTCCTACGGAACTTGACGTGTAAATAAACAAATAAAAATAAACTCGGCTGGGTTCTCCTGGAATACCAGCGAATCCACAGAAAACGATTTTCTCGAAAACTGTTGAGAGGTGCATCTTTCTGTATACATATGTGGAAGTCCTAGTAGTGCCCTACATACCCTTTTAATATGAATCAAATCGGCGTGGTGGAGTTCGTACGATCCCTCCATAAGACAACACAATCATATTTTACCTTTCCAGTCACAGCCCAGTATTTTACCGGCCATTCAGATCCATGCAAATGAAATAGGCAGTTAGTATGTATCTCAGAGCCATCACGTTCTCTGTAGTTCCCACTAGGCGCCCAGAAACAACACAAATTCGAATTTTCTACCTCAGATAGGCCAATCAGAGAGTTTCTAAGGCAGTGGTCGCCAACCTTTCTTAGGCCACTACCACTGAGTGCAATTGCACATTAGCTAGTACCCCCGCCCTTCCTTCGCCTCCCTCCCCCCTCCCCCCCCCCCCCCACATTTTCACCATTTCACCAACTTTAGCACCTAACTAAACTGTAGAGTGAAAATCGCTTCTTGGAATCATATATATATATATATATATGCGTGAGATGGAATGAATGACGAAGGAATTCGTGGTGCATCGCGAGTGCTACTCACAACTCCTTGTGAGGGTAAACACTTATTACAAAACATACTTCCCCTGCATTACTCATCTCCATTGCGGCACTTGCTTATCCTGCACATTGCAACTCCATTTAAAATCAACCACGTTAAAATATGTCGGTTATACTTACCGTTCGTAAATCACTTGAGTGCAGCACTCGTTACTTCTAAAATATCAGAAATTGGAAGTCTTCAGGCAGTTAATGCTTTGTGTCTGGCAATAATAATAATAGTAATAAGACTGTGTACAACACTATAATAGCCCTTATGCAGTTAATGCTGTGTCATGCTGTCAATCAATTTCGAAGCGAGTAATGAAGCTATTTCTGGATTACTGAAGGTACATTTTCTTTATTTCACATCTCTAGTCAGAATTTTTTTAAGTCTTCAGATTACCGGTTTCCTCATCAATAACCATCATCAGATCTGTTTTATAAAAACTTGTCCTATATACTGGAACCATATATATATGTTTGGCAGTGCTGGTACTGATTTTGATTTGAACTGTATGGTTTTGAACATGAATGTACTAGCTGTTAACGAGTGGTTGATAGCTTTGGTGGCAGGTGATTTGACTTTTCGTTTCAGTGTTCTGTGAAGGGGTTAATGGATATGGGAGTGTAAGGTTGGTTGGTATTACTATTATATTGGATGGTATTATTGTATTAATCCTCTTTGGGAGCATTATTGTATTATTATACCTGTTAGTGTAAACAATGAATAGCTTTGCGTGTGTACTTGATCGTACAACAGTGTTTTCCTTTCTGGTTTGGCTTTCTGTAGGTGGTAATTTTCTTGCAGTTTTTTTATTGTTGATTCTAATTATTTTCATGTCTTCTTCTCTAGCGTTTGGTTTGTGGTCATATTCTCTTAGGTGTTCTGCAAATGTGGAGTGGTTTGTCCCATATTTCCAGGTTCTCGTGTGTTCTTTGTATCTGACATCAAATGTTCTGTTTGTCCTATGCGTCTGCTTTCACAAGTGTTACACTGTATTTGATACATCCCTGCTTTCTGGTATAGTCTCTGTTTTTGTCAGTTTTGTGGTGTATTTTTGTATAGAATTGTCTGTGTGTATGCTATATTCATTCGTTCATTCGTTGTCTTTTGAAAATGTTGGTGATTATATGGGTGAGTTTGTGTTTGTGTGTCATTGTGTACCTTCTTGTGTTTTCTTTCATCTTTTTCTGATTATCTTGTGTAGTTATTATGGGACTGGACTGCATGTTTGTATATGGTTCAGTTGTGTTGTTGTCTGTGGTGTTGTGCTTTCTGCTTTCTTTCTTTTTTTTTTCTTTTAATTTTGTTGTTTAGCTCTGTGACGATGTTACTACTGTAATCATTGTTTTGGGCTATCTGCATTAGTAAATCCAGTTCTTTGTGGTAGTTTTCTTTGGCGAGTGGCACTGTGTAGAGTCTATGGAGCATGTGTCGAAGTGCTGCATGCTTTCTTGAGTGTGAGTGGTTCGAGGATTGGGGAATGATAATGTCTGTTGCTGTGGGTTTATGGTAACTTTCAAACATATACTTATTGTTTTGTTTTTGATTGTTATATCCAAAAGTTAGTTTCATTGTTCTGTCTCTTCCAGTTGTGAATTTTATATTTTTATGTATCTTGTTGATGTTAGTATGCAGTTTTTCAGTTTTTGTTTGTGGTTCATTTATTAAGCAAAGGATTTCATTCATATACTTGAACGAATATAATATGTTGTATTCATTTGCTACTATTTTTGTGAAAATGATCTGTTCAAACCTGGTTTACAAAAATATTTGCTAAGGCTCCTGGACTGAGGACACATTGGTAATCCACCTTCTTGCAAATGAAATTCAGTATTGAATTGGACGTAATATCGTTCTATTATGAGCTTTATTAATATGCATATTTCCTTAATCTGCTCATCAGGGAGTTGTCTATAAATTTTCAGGTTCTTATCTATGATTTCTATTGTTTTCCGGTACTGCTACGTTGGACTACATGCTTTCTACATAAAATGAAAAGAGTGTGCTGTGTCTGGGATTTTTATGTTTTATTTGTTGTATTAGCTGTGTAATGTTTTTAATAGTTCTGCCTACTTGTACTTTGAAATTTTCAGACAGTAATTTCAACATGTATCCTGGAAGCTTGTAAGTGAGGTATTTTCTGAAATCCAGTATTGGCCTCACAGGAATATTCGGTTTGTGGATTTTTGGTTGGATTCAGAGGACAGGTGCAGTGAGACTGATATGCGTCAACTTCCTTTTCTCTGTTATCTAGTATGATGTCAATATTATGCAGAGTGTTTTTTAGTTTTGCCTGGAATCTGTTTGTTGGGTCTGATTTTAATTTTGTAATTTTATTTTGTGTGACGAATTTTTGTGTTTTTTTTTTCAATGTATTCTTCTTTGTCTATCATTAGTACTGTGTTCCCCTTGTCTGCATTTGAAATGATAACATTTTCATGCAGAGGGTGCAACAGGTAATCCATCTTCTTGTAAATGGAAACAGCAGTGTCAACTTCGGACTAACTGGAAAAAAAGGAATCCATAATATAATAACTCAGACTATTCTATACAAAATACACCCCAAAACTGACAAAGAACAGAGACATATACCAGAAGACAGGTATATATCAACTAAAGTGTAACACTTGCGAAGGCAGATACATAGGACAAACTGGTAGAACATTTGAAGTCAGATACAAAGAACACATGAGAGTCTGAAAATATGGGCCAAACCATTCCACATTTGCAGAACACCTAAGACAACATGACCACAAACCAACCACTAGAGAAGAAGACATGAAAATAATTAGAATCAACAAAAAAACCTCCTAACCCTGCAAGAAACTTACCACCAACAGAAAACCAAAGCAGAAAGAAAAATCCAGTTGAATGATCAATTACACATGCCAAGCAATTCATTGTTTACACTAATAGATAAAATAATATAATAATGTTCACAAAGCGGATGAATATAGTAATATCATTCAATGTAATAGTAATACCAACCAACCTTACACTCCCTCACCCATTAACCCCTCCACAGAACACTGAACCGAAAAGTCAAATCAGCTGCCACCAAACCTACCAACCATTCGCTAACAGCTCTTACATTCATGTTCAACACCATAAAATTCAAACCACCAACCGCTCCCCCCAAAACACACACACACACACACACACACACACACACATACACACACACACATACATACACAGAAAAAACAAACATACGCACTCTTCAACTTTTTCTCACTCTCATAAACACACACAACATTAAGATCATGAATAGAAGTTGGTTTTGAACATCGTTAGGTTGGCAACAAGTAGGTAAACACACCAAAGAAGAGGAAACACGTAATGGAGTTGCAATATTTACGTTGTTAAAAGCACAGTGTCCGAAGAAATACACTCCTGGAAATGGAAAAAAGAACACATTGACACCGGTGTGTCAGACCCACCATACTTGCTCCGGACACTGCGAGAGGGCTGTACAAGCAATGATCACACGCACGGCACAGCGGACACACCAGGAACCGCGGTGTTGGCCGTCGAATGGCGCTAGCTGCGCAGCATTTGTGCACCGCCGCCGTCAGTGTCAGCCAGTTTGCCGTGGCATACGGAGCTCCATCGCAGTCTTTAACACTGGTAGCATGCCGCGACAGCGTGGACGTGAACCGTATGTGCAGTTGACGGACTTTGAGCGAGGGCGTATAGTGGGCATGCGGGAGGCCGGGTGGACGTACCGCCGAATTGCTCAACACGTGGGGCGTGAGGTCTCCACAGTACATCGATGTTGTCGCCAGTGGTCGGCGGAAGGTGCCCGTGCCCGTCGACCTGGGACCGGACCGCAGCGACGCACGGATGCACGCCAAGACCGTAGGATCCAATGCAGTGCCGTAGGGGACCGCACCGCCACTTCCCAGCAAATTAGGGACACTGTTGGTCCTGGGGTATCGGCGAGGACCATTCGCAACCGTCTCCATGAAGCTGGGCTACGGTCCCGCACACCGTTAGGCCGTCTTCCGCTCACGCCCCAACATCGTGCAGCCCGCCTCCAGTGGTGTCGCGACAGGCGTGAATGGAGGGACGAATGGAGACGTGTCGTCTTCAGCGATGAGAGTCGCTTCTGCCTCGGTGCCAATGATGGTCGTATGCGTGTTTGGCGCCGTGCAGGTGAGCGCCACAATCAGGACAGCATACGACCGAGGCACACAGGGCCAACACCCGGCATCATGGTGTGGGGAGCGATCTCCTACACTGGCCGTACACCACTGGTGATCGTCGAGGGGACACTGAATAGTGCACGGTACATCCAAACCGTCATCGAACCCATCGTTCTACCACTCCTAGACCGGCAAGGGAACTTGCTGTTCCAACACGACAATGCACGTCCGCATGTATCCCGTGCCACCCAACGTGCTCTAGAAGGTGTAAGTCAACTACCCTGGCCAGCAAGATCTCCGGATCTGTCCCCCATTGAGCATGTTTGGGACTGGATGAAGCGTCGTCTCACGCGGTCTGCACGTCCAGCACGAACGCTGGTCCAACTGAGGCGCCAGGTGGAAATGGCATGACAAGCCGTTCCACAGGACTACATCCAGCATCTCTACGATCGTCTCCATGGGAGAATAGCAGCCTGCATTGCTGCGAAAGGTGGATATACACTGTACTAGTGCCGACATTGTGCATGCTCTGTTGCCTGTGTCTATGTGCCTGTGGTTCTGTCAGTGTGATCATGTGATGTATCTGACCCCAGGAATGTGTCAATAAAGTTTCCCCTTCCTGGGACAATGAATTCACGGTGTTCTTATTTCAATTTCCAGGAGTGTAGTTATATCGAGTGGCAAAAAAATAATAGTACACCACAAAAAAGGAGAAACATGGTGAACAGTGTGAAAAAGGTCAGGACTCAAAATTGTGCTTATATGTCGGTAATAAAGTGGTAGTGCGACCTCCAGACCAGATAGAGGAAAAGCAAATCACAGCAAGTCCTAAGTAATTACTTTCTTTACATAAAAAATCGGCACGTGAAATGTTTGATAATCTGAAAATAACAGAATTGTATCGTTATAGATCCAACTGATGATGCCTTAGAACAAGAAAAATAGGAAACGCGTCTGGGAAAAATAAATTAATTGGCAGCAGGAATAGGATGTTTTATTTACAAGACAAGTATTTCTATGGTTGCTGCGGAGGATGGCCACGTAAATAAACTTGTTGGAGGAAATTTATTCAATTTTGGGTCACTGTTCAGTTCGCGAATATGTCGCAGGTTGTGGTACTGTAGATACTATCTACAACTTGGAGAAGACGTTTTCCCGAGATACTTAGCATTTGTTACATGTGTGTCTCAGTTTTATCATCAACAATGAACGGGACAATGCGCAACATATATGGTTAGTGGGTGAACTATGTGACGAACCTGTAACCTCCATTACCTTAATGCCACTAATTGAGAAAAAGTAATTGTTGATATCTTATATAATCAGTATTAAAGTCTTACAAATTTGTAATAGTAGTAATGAACTTTTGAAGAGTTAATTTATTTTCCTGACTGAAACAGAATCGAAACATCTAGATTTTACCCCTCAAAAATTTTTTTGTTTACCACTTCGGGGGTAACTACTCGCATGTTGGGAATAACCGTTCTAAGGCAGCACACACGTTTTTTACTCTCCCAATCACAGCCCAAAATTTTACCAGCCATTAAAACGAAACGGGCCATCAGTATACATACTAGTCAGTATTCTTCTTCTCCACATTCCATTTGGCGAAGACTAAAGTTCGATTTTTGTACCCCACTTGGTGATAGTAATAATGGACACTTTCAAATTAAATATCACAATGTTATTTCCACATATAAACTGTTTGTATTATTGTTCTGTAACGGTACTAAAATGTGTGGTCCACTTACTTCCAGTACTAATCTAACTTAACGAATTAAGGTACACTTGGGAATGAACGTTGTTCGATTTTTATACCAAAGTAAACTAAAAATTATCTGTATTACCTGTCAAAATTCGAGAAGATTTCTTCTATAACAGTAAAAAAACACACCTGGCTAGTTTACTGGCACTACAGATCTAAAAATGGTTCAAATAGCTCTGAGCACTATGGGACTTAACATCTGAGGTCATCAGTCCCCTAGAACCTAGAACTACTTAAACCTAACTAACCTAAGGACATCACACACATCCATGCCCGAGGCAGGATTCGAACCTGCGACCGTAGCGGTCTCGCGGTTCCAGACTAAAGCGCCTAGAACCGCACGGCCACACCGGCCGGCACTACAGATCTAATTTACAGATTAAAATACACTTGGTGACAACAATAAATCAATCATTGTACCAAAGTAAAATAGTACTTCAAACACCCAAATTGTTGTCAATAGTATATATCAAAATATATAAAGATATCTCCTCTAACAGTAAAAACTAAATGTGGTTCACTTATTATCACTACAGTTCTATCTTACAAGTTGAGATACACTTAGTGATGACAATAGTACAGTCTTCATACCAAAGTAAAATAGCACTTTAAACAAACCAAAAATTGTCTGTATTATTTATGAAAATACTGTACGTAAAGATTTCTTCTCAAACAATATAGAACACACAAGGCTTACTTTTGGAACTATGTTCTAAAAAACAGGTCAGGGTACGCATAGGACAGCCTTCCTCATGCGACATGCATGCAGTGTGCACAAAGGGGGAAAGAGCCATATGCATGTGATGTCAGTACTAAGATATGTAGTATGTTGAGATCTAAGACAAGTCAAGACTTGTCGATGAGTTCGAAGTTCCACATGTCGTACAATGAAGCGCCAAAGAGACTGGTATAGACACATGTATTGAAATACAGAGATATGTAAACACGCAGAATACGGCGTTGCGATCGGCAACGCCTATGTAAGACAACAAACTCCTGGGCGCAGTTTTTAGGTCGGTTACTGCTGCTACAATGGCAGTTTACCAAGTTTTAAGTGAGTTTGAACGTGGTTTTATCGTCGGCGCACGACCGGTGGGACGTAGCCTCTCCAAGGTAACGAAGTCCGCACCTCGTGCTCGTGCGGTAGCGTTCTCGCTTCCCACGCCCGGGTTCCCGGGTTCGATTCCCGGCGGGGTCAGGGATTTTCTCTGCCTCGTGATGACTGGGTGTTGTGTGATGTCCTTAGGTTAGTTAGGTTTACGTAGTTCTAAGTTCTAGGGGACTGATGACCATAGATGTTAAGTCCCATAGTGCTCAGAGCCCTCCAAGGTAACGAAGAAGTGGGAATTTTCCCGTTCGACCATTTAACGAGTGTACCATAAATATCAGGAATCCTGTAAAACATCAAATCTCAGACATCGCTACGGTCAGGAAAAGATCTTGGAAGAACGGGACCAACGACATCGGAAGACAGTCGTTCAACGTGACAGAAGTGCAACCCTTACGCAAAGTTTTGCAGATTTCAACGCAGGGCCATCAACAAGTGTCACTGTGCGAACCATTCAATGAAACATCATCGATATGGGCTTTCGGAACCGAAGGTTCACTAACGTACCTTTGATGACTGCATGACACAAAGCTTTACGCCTCGCTTTGGCCCTGTCAACACTGACGTTGAACTGTTGATGACTGGAAACATGTTGCTGGTCGGACGAGTCTCGTTTCAAATTGTATCGAGCGGATGGACGTGTACCGGTATGGAGACAACCTCATGAATCCATGGACCCTGCACGTCAGCAGGGGACTGTTCAAACTGGTGGAGGCTCTGTATTGATGCGGGGCGTGTGCAATTGGAGTGATATGGGATCCATGATACGTCTAAATATGACTCTGACGGGTGACACATACATAAGCACCCCGTCTGATCACCTGCACCCATTTATATCCTTTGTGCATTCCAACGGACTTTAACAATTCCAGAAGGACTATGCGACACCCAACACGTCCAAAATTGCTACAGAGTAGCTCCCGGAACACACTTTTGAGTTGAAACACTTCTTATGCCCACCAAACTTACCAGACATGAACATTATTGAGCATATCTGGAATTCCTTGCAGTGTGCTGTTCAGAAGAGATCTCCACCCCCTCGTAATCTTACGGATTTATGGACAGCCCCGCAGGATTCATTGTGTCAGTTCCCTTCAGCACTACTTCACACATTTGTCGATTTCATGCCACGTCGTGTTGTGGCAGTCCTGCGTGCTCGGGCGTGCCCTACACAATATTAGGCAGGTGTACCAGTTTCTTTGGCTCTTTAGGGTATTTCTCATATTACAGTGTGGAGGGCTGCACAGATTATTAGGTTGCTGTCAGGTAGGCGCAGCTGTGTACTATTAGACTGTCAAGAAAAATTAAAAAATGGTCTGTAATGTGAAAGAAGGAAACGTGTGGTGCTTTTAACAGTTATCTTTATGGTACGTTCTACCAAATGAGCCGGGGATACTACAGCAACTCCTTGTAGACAACTAATACCTTATGCACCTGCACATAATTCAAGATCTTGCTGGGATTTTTAACAAAATAATCAAACCATAACTAGAAGGCTTCTAAGAAGAAAGCAATATAATGTCACCAACTATAGGACATTTGGAATACACAGTTTACTTTGAACGAGCTTCAGTTCTAGAGTAAATGTGTCTAACAAATTTGTATATCAGATCACAAGCCCAGGGAATCTTATGCTGTCAAATTGGAAGCTATGGTTTATAATACAGAATGGATGGTCTGCTTACCCTGTGGAAGCCCGTCTTAAGTGTATCAGATGCCAATAAATGTATCCATAGTGTGCTCCTGTACTCTGTACCAATCACTTCTATGCTCACATAACAGCTGCTGTGTTGTGTTTATCAGCGTCTTCTGGATTGGAGGGGAGGGTGGGTGGTGAATAATTATACACGAAAGTTGTTTGGTTCTCAAGTAATCATTCCAAGCAATCAGTACTGAGAAAATATTATAAACTATATTGTTCCTGCCATTAGTTTTACTTATTTACCTGTAAATATCCTATAATTGTTAATATAGTCTACAACAAGGTCAATGTAAGTGTTATATTGAACCTGGCGAAACCCATTTTTCTCAGTTATGGCATTGTTGTCGACAGCACTGTCAAATCCAGATACTGCCGAATTAGCATTGTTTGCCATGATTAACGTTATTCTGCGGGTCGTAAAAAAAAGCAGTAATGTATCGAAAATACTTCAGCCGATCCCAATTACAGAAATTACTCCTTTAAGTGAACTTAGCGTGTTATGCGTGTGAAGAAGAAACTGGAAATGGAAGAGCACAAAGTCGAAAATGTAAACTAGAGTGTTAAGTAAAAAAATTGTCGTGAAAGAAAAATGTATTCTGCTTTTTTGTGAACAATCCATTGTAGATGTACCGGGTGGTTATAATTAAAGTGCAGGTTCTTACAGAGGTCTGTTGTGGGTTGTAATTATCCTATGGGGGGAGGGGAGGGGGGGCGGACTTGATAGATATACTAATATCTTTATGTGGAACCGATTTACACTGGAAAAAAAAATTATTTCCCAATTTGGCCATCAGTTGCAAATGTGGTGCTGTACACTGCTTGTATAACGGTATGACATCTATGCTGTCATTTGACAAGCCACAATGTGAATGAACAGTACGACTATCGAAAAGAGAGACCGGGTGCTGTCAGTGTAACTGTTTTATGTGAACGGGAGCAATTACAGTACTGCATTGCGAGCATATCGCTGGCTCAAAGGTCTGAGGAGAGGTCCGATGTCGTTAAATGGTTTAAAGAAGGTGGTAATGAAATTCGAAAACATGGGCGAACTTGGTGTGGCACCTGGAAGAGGAAGGCGTCCTATTCCGCTGGAAGTTATTGACGGGGTTGCTGTTGCTGTAATTGACCACACAGCCCTTGCCCCAAAAAGTGCTATTGCTCGTACAGTGTCACGAGAATTGCCCATCCCATGATCAACAGTGTGAAAAGTTTTACTGTCTGTTTTACACTGGTACTGGTACACGATACAACGGTGCAGCAACTAAAACCTCTCGATCCGCAGCAACGTTCTGAACTTGCTTTTCGGTGTCTGGCACAGATGGAGTAGATGACATGTAACTGGGAAATATTACATAGAGTAACGAACCACATTTTGTACTATAGAGTACAGTAAATACGCAGAACTACAGAATTTGGGGCACTGTAAAACTCGCGTTGTGCGCGAACAGACATTACACTCGCCGATGTGACTCTGTGGTGTGGAATCTCAAGCGCTTTTATTCTTGGTCCTTTCTTCTTTGAAGAAAATACATCCAGAGGACACTGTACTAGCATTCGGGAGGACGACGGTTCAATCCCGTCTCCAGCCATCCTGATTTAGGTTTTCCGTGATTTCCCTAAATCGTTTCAGGCAAATGCCGGGATCGTTCCTTTGAAAGGGCACGGCCGATTTCCTTCCCAATCCTTCCCTAACCCGAGCTTGCGCTCCGTCTCTAATGACCTCGTTGTCGACGGGACGTTAAACACTTCCCTAACCTAACCTAACATCCAGAGGGCCTGTCAAGTTTTCCGTGGCGTCTGTACATCATGGAGACCTCCTTGTACACCATTTGATTCCTGCTGTACAAGAGCGCAACTATCTGGAAATCACTGTTTCCATGCAAGATGGGTGAACACCTCATGTCGCTTGCTCAGTGAAAGATCTGCTCAGTATCTGCCTGGATATGACTAGCAGGGATACTAGAGATCAACATGTACTGTAAATACTCATGGAAAGTGGCCATGCATTGGAGTACTCACAGGAAATGGTTGATCCAAGGACGTTTACTATATTAGAGGATACACGAAAAATCTGTTTATAAATACTCATCCCTGTTTGGATCTACTCTAAAGGATCGTTATGTCGTATCTAAATGTGGTGCTCTCGACGTTGTGAATCTATCAACAGAAAAACTAATAACAGTGTTTGAAATTGATGGAATAACTACATTTAACATTAATGTGTTTGGTTAAGTAGTACACTTATAGTTGTATACGGAAACTATGTTAGAATACGGGAAAGAGTAGACATCTTACAGCCTAGAGAATGTGGAATGGCTTAAGAAAATTACTACGCAGAAAATAAAAGAGAAGCTTAAAATTCTTGAATTCTTGAGGCCAGGAGAAATGTTGTACAGGGGGCACACAAGCGCTGTATCTGACGCCATGCACATTCCAGCATGAGGGCAGCGAGGCTCTCATCCTTGCATGTCATCGGACTCTGGAAGCTGCTCGAGTGATTTCAGCCGAACCACGGCGTGTCTTTGACAAGTAGTAAAGACATTCTAAACTTAGGAACTACACTGTGACACTTGACTGAGCCCATTCTGCCTTGTACCAAGCATACACGAAGATTGAACCATCATCATCGTGTTTTGTCATAGAAGAAATACACTCCTGGAAATGGAAAAAAGAACACATTGACACCGGTGTGTCAGACCCACCATACTTGCTCCGGACACTGCGAGAGGGCTGTACAAGCAATGATCACACGCACGGCACAGCGGACACACCAGGAACCGCGGTGTTGGCCGTCGAATGGCGCTAGCTGCGCAGCATTTGTGCACCGCCGCCGTCAGTGTCAGCCAGTTTGCCGTGGCATACGGAGCTCCATCGCAGTCTTTAACACTGGTAGCATGCCGCGACAGCGTGGACGTGAACCGTATGTGCAGTTGACGGACTTTGAGCGAGGGCGTATAGTGGGCATGCGGGAGGCCGGGTGGACGTACCGCCGAATTGCTCAACACGTGGGGCGTGAGGTCTCCACAGTACATCGATGTTGTCGCCAGTGGTCGGCGGAAGGTGCCCGTGCCCGTCGACCTGGGACCGGACCGCAGCGACGCACGGATGCACGCCAAGACCGTAGGATCCAATGCAGTGCCGTAGGGGACCGCACCGCCACTTCCCAGCAAATTAGGGACACTGTTGGTCCTGGGGTATCGGCGAGGACCATTCGCAACCGTCTCCATGAAGCTGGGCTACGGTCCCGCACACCGTTAGGCCGTCTTCCGCTCACGCCCCAACATCGTGCAGCCCGCCTCCAGTGGTGTCGCGACAGGCGTGAATGGAGGGACGAATGGAGACGTGTCGTCTTCAGCGATGAGAGTCGCTTCTGCCTTGGTGCCAATGATGGTCGTATGCGTGTTTGGCGCCGTGCAGGTGAGCGCCACAATCAGGACTGCATACGACCGAGGCACACAGGGCCAACACCCGGCATCATGGTGTGGGGAGCGATCTCCTACACTGGCCGTACACCACTGGTGATCGTCGAGGGGACACTGAATAGTGCACGGTACATCCAAACCGTCATCGAACCCATCGTTCTACCATTCCTAGACCGGCAAGGTAACTTGCTGTTCCAACAGGATAATGCACGTCCGCATGTATTCCGTGCCACCCAACGTGCTCTAGAAGGTGTAAGTCAACTACCCTGGCCAGCAAGATCTCCGGATCTGTCCCCCATTGAGCATGTTTGGGACTGGATGAAGCGTCGTCTCACGCGGTCTGCACGTCCAGCACGAACGCTGGTCCAACTGAGGCGCCAGGTGGAAATGGCATGGCAAGCCGTTCCACAGGGCTACATCCAGCATCTCTACAATCGTCTCCATGGGAGAATAGCAGCCTGCATTGCTGCGAAAGGTGGATATACACTGTACTAGTGCCGACATTGTGCATGCTCTGTTGCCTGTGTCTATGTGCCTGTGATTCTATCAGTGTGATCATGTGATGTATCTGACCCCAGGAATGTGTCAATAAAGTTTCCCCTTCCTGGGACAATGAATTCACGGTGTTCTTATTTCAATTTCCAGGAGTGTATTTACCTATTTTTATAAACAATACAGACAATTTAGTCGGGGAAATAACATTGTGGCACTTAATTTAAGGGCTTCATTATGGCTCGCACCAAGTATGTACACGGACAGAACCACAGTCGTCGCCCGCCAAGTGTGCGCTAATCTGTAAGTTAGATCAGTAGTGCCAGTACGTGAGCCACGTGTGTTTCGTTATGTTATAGAAAAAAATTTTTCGTATTTTGATAAATATTACCGACAATTTCTTGTGTTTTTAAAATGCTGTTTTACGTTGGCCTAAAGTAAGAAATGAGCGACAGATTTTACGAAATTTCAATTAGTGTTTTTCTTCTTTTCGAAGATAATGCAATGTTAATTTTTGAGGATTTAAGTGGGTTGTTTCTTCTTGGAGAGTGTCCATCCGTCTTACATTCTGTGATTTCTATCACTATGGAGCAACCTGTAACTCATATAGAGTTTATTCAAGCTGAAGCCTGAGGAGTGTTTTGTTAAATGGAGCGCGGAGCAAAGAGTCACCATTATTCCACGTGTTTGATGTTTTCTTCGGCATACGTCGCTTTTTCCGAGGTGGCGGCTATGTTGCGAACAGCACAGTTTAAATTTACTTGCGGTTACCGCTTGATCTCATGTACATAGTTCTATTTCGTTGTGTCCCAGAGTACTCCATTGCGTCCCAGAGTGTCTTCCTATAGGTGATGTCCCGATGAATTTAATCGGACCTCTTTCTGTGATTAATTCTGCCACTTTATGTAATCAGTCAACGCCTCTCGTTGCCAACTCCTACCCTGTGTCTGGCACATTTTTGTTAAAATATTATTCTTGGCATACGATGTGGCTAATGTTATGATTTAAAGTAGTAGAGGTACTTGCTGTCCACATCTCACACACGAATGAAAGCAAGATGGTATAAAAAGAAGTACAAGAAATTATCAATAAATAAAGAACTTACCTTTCTAGTATACCAAAAATGAATTGATGAGCTAGTGAAAATACCACCTATAAAAGGGAGCTCAAAGGGCAACGAGACGTTCTCCAACACATCCCAAGAGAAGTTGTCAATGGCAAAAAATGCAAAATGGCGTAAGAAGGAAACACTGTGAAAATGTGGTGATGATACCGAAAAGGCTGTAAAGAACAAAAGAGAAGCCTTTGTGAAATATTTCATCGAGGTGACAAGAATACAGAATAAAGTAGAATATCTTAGGAAACGAGCTATTCTTGAAAGAGAAATATGTAGAAAAAACAAGCAGAGATGGGAAGAATTATTACATGACGTTTATAGGCCCCAACCACAAACTTCAAAATTATAAAGAAGGTAAACGTCAAGATAATAGAGAAAATGAAAGTGAATCGCATCCCTTTGCTTACAATACTTTCAGAAACTATGGTCTCAAACATCAGAGCCTCTTACAATCCAACTCTCTGCACACAGTTTATGTGAAACCGTCTCTAAGTGTGAAATATTCAACCAGATAAAAAAAATAATGAAGACCCAAGAGAAGATTAAACTAGTCTTAAGCTGTTCAAATACGCTTGCAGGTTATTCATAGGCAGATTTCTATACTACTTCAATATTATCTGGTCAGGAGATAGTATAACTGAAAGCTGGACTACGTGAATGGTCATCCCATCTTTACATAAAGTGACTTGGAAAATCGTGATAATCACAGATGATAAGCTTACTGAACTCGGCGTATAAAAGTTGTGCCGACATCATCAAAAATAATTTGTACAGGCATTATGAAACCACCACGTGTGAGGAGGAAAATGACTTTTGAAAAGGAAGACTATGCTGTGACAGCCTCTTCACTGAAATTGCTAATAGAAAAACATGGAAAGTTTAATCTAGAAACACATATTGCCTTCGTTGGCTTTAAACAAGCCTTTAAAAAGTCAACAGAAACAAATTCGAGCTTAATGACAGTTCCGGCAAATCATATTTCCTAGCAACTTATCGAAAATGTACACACAGAACCAAATGTAATTCATGTCCAGAAAGAAGACAAATTATCAGAGTGGGCAGAATCCATGCTGGAGCACGACTGGGATACAGCCTTTAATCACTCTTGTTTATTATTTATGTGAATAAAATCATCCAAGAATGGAGACGACGGCCCTACGGCTTCATTAAAAACAACAGAAACACAGCTATAGATGCTTTACTTTTCGCATATTAAGAAGATAACCTGCAACTTTCTGCCCACAGTTTACAGATTATGTGGGAATTTAAGGAGATGGGATCTGGATAAACTGACTAAACCACAGGTTGTACAGAGTTTCAGGGAGAGCATAAGGGAACAATTGACAGGAATGGGGGAAAGAAAGAATGGGTGGCTTTGAGAGATGAAATAGTAAAGGCAGTAGAGGATCAAGTAGGTAAAAAGACGAGGGCTAGTAGAAATCCTTGAGTAACAGAAGAAATAATGAATTTAATTGATGAAAGGAGAAAATATAAAAATGTAGTAAATGAAGCAGGCAAAAAGGAATACAAACATCTCAAAAATGAGATCGACAGGAAGTGCAAAATGGCTAAGCAGGGATGGCTAGACGAAAAATGCAAGGATGTAGAAGCTTATCTCACTAGAGGTAAGATAGATACTGCCTACAGGAAAATTAAAGAGACCTTTGGAGAAAAGAGAACCACTTGTATGAATATCAAGAGCTCGGATGGAAACGCAGTTCTAAGCAAAGAAGGGAAGGCAGAAAGGTGGAAGGAGTATATAGAGGGTCTATACAAGGGCGATGTACTTGAGGACAATATTATGGAAATGGAAGAGAATGTAGATGAAGATGAAATGGGAGATATGATACTGCGTGAAGAGTTTGACAGAGCACTGAAAGACCTGAGTCGAAACAATGCCCCGGGAGTAGACAACATTCCATTAGAACTACTGACAGCCTTGGGAGAGCCAGTACTGACAAAACACTACCATCTGGTGAGCAAGATGTATGAGACAGGCGAAATAACCTCAGACTTCAACAAGAATATAATAATTCCGATCCCAAAGAAAGTAGGTGTTGACAGATGTGAAAATTACCGAACTATCAGCTTAATAAGTCACGGATGCAAAATACTAACGCGAATTCTTTACAGACGAATGGAAAAACCGGTAGAAGCCGACCTCGGGGAAGATCAGTTTGGATTCCGTAGAAATGTTAAAAAATGGCTCTGAGCACTATGCGACTTAACTTCTGAGGTCATCAGTCACCTAGAACTTAGAACTAATTAAACCTAACTAACCTAAGGACATCACACACATCCATGCCCGAGGCAGGATTCGAACCTGCGACCGTAGCGGTCGCTCGGTTCCAGACTGTAGCGCCTAGAACTGCACGACCACTCCGGCCGGCTGTAGAAATGTTGGAACATGTGAGGCAATACTGACCCTACGACTTATCCTAGAAAATAGATTAGGGAATGGCAAACCTACGTTTCTAGCATCTGTAGACTTAGAGAAAGCTTATGACAATGTTGACTGGAATACACTCTTTCAAATTCTGAAAGTGGCAGGAGTAAAATACAGGGAGCGAAAGGCTATTTACAATTTGTACAGAAACCAGATGGCAGTCATAAGAGTCGAGTGACGTGAAAGGGAAGCAGTGGTTGGGATGGGAGTGACACAGGGTTGTAGCCTCTCCCCGATGTTATTCAATCTGTATAATGAGCAAGCAATAAAGGAAACAAAAAAAAAATTCGGAGTAGGTATTAAAAGCCATGGAGAAGAAATAAAAACTTTGAGATTCGCCGATGACATTGTAATTCTGTCAGAGACAGCAAAGGACTTGGAAGAGCAGTTGAACGGAATTGACAGTGTCTTGAAAGGAGGATAAAAGATGAACATCAACAAAAGCAAAACGAGGATATTGGAATGTAGTCGATTTATCTCGGGTGATGCTGAGGGAATTAGATTTGGAAATGAGACACTTAAAGTAGTAAAGGAGGTTTGCTATTTGGGGAGCAAAATAACTGATGATGGTCGAAGTACAGAAGATATAAAATGTAGAGTGGCAACGGCAAGGAAAGCGTTTCTGAAGAAGAGAAATTTGTTGACATCGAGTATAGATTTAAGTGTCAGGAAGTCGTTTCTGAAAGTATATGTATGGAGTGTAGCCATGTATGGAAGTGAAACATGGACGATAAATAGTTTAGACAAGAAGAGAATAGAAGCTTTCGAAATGTGGTGCTACAGAAGAATGCTGAAGATTAGATGGGTAGATCACATAACTAATGAGGAGGTATTAAATAGAATTGGAGAGAAGAGGAGTTTGTGGCACAACTTGATAAGAAGAAGGGACCAGTTGGTAGGACATGTTCTGAGGCATTAAGGGATCACAAATTCTCATTGGAGGGCAGCGTGGAGGGTAAAAATCGTAGAGGGAGAGATGAATACACTAAGCAGATTCAGAAGGATGTAGGTTGCAGTGGGTACTGGGAGATGAAGAAGCTTGCTCAGGTTAGACTAGCATGGAGAGCTGAATCAAACCAGTCTCAGGACAATAATATTTTGCACTTCTTAGAAGATAAAATGTTTGCTGTTATGTGAAAGATTTTAATCGTTGATAAGTGGAATATCGAAGATACTACGACATGTAATTGTTACGCATTTGAAACAATTTTATAGGATTTTTTGAGGGTTTTTTTCTTTTTTTTTTTTTTTTGTTCTATACAATTTACTTGCGGTATGTGCACATCACAGGTTGTTTATATAGACCTTTGAAGGTGTTACTGAAGTTCTGTGTAGGTTACTTTAGATACTAAACAGAACATGCAAAACAAGTAATTTTATTGATATTGGTGTTTGGAAAGATGTCTTAGATAAGCGACGTGATAAATAGTAGTGGATAAAGGTGATATTTAAGGAGAGAAGCGACGTGAAGCAGTGTGATTAATAAAGAAAGATTCGACGTGATGAAACAGTGGTAAATAAAGGTGAGTAGAATTAATAATGTGGAGATGTCTTAGATGTATGTTACAGAGAGACCTGTGTATGCTGCAATAGAGATTGATGCCAATGGCGAAGGAAGACCAGGAAATGATGGAGTAATGGACGGACGGAGAGTGGAAATACGAATGAAGAGATGAGGACAACTGCACAATGTGAAAGGACATAAAGGGAGTATGAGATCCAGATGGTGAACGTTGTGGAATACTGACGTAAGATGTAATATAAGTGCAGATCTAATTCTTAGCATAACATTTGCGATTTGGCAAAAATAATATTTTTTATTGTTGTTGAAGCCTGGTACCAGTATAACTAATCAAAACGGTACCAATAATGTGTACAGTTATTTTGCAGGAGGAATAATTTGTGTATTTTTTGTTCTTAGATGAAATGTCGCAATTCTAAAGTGATATTCAGCAGGAGGAATAGTCGGTAAAGCGAATGCAGAGGTAAGCCGATGGAGAGAGGTGCAAGAGTGAAAGGACGAATTCGGAGACTGGAATGCTATCTCCGAAACAGCTTCATGTGTTATGTGGTTGAGTATAAGGGAGCAAAGGTATGGTATGTTGTGAGTGTGGTGGTGTTATGAGTATAAGGGAGCAAAGGTATGGTATGTTGTCGTGAGTGTGGTGGTGTTAAGGTTAGCTGACTTCTAGACCTAGTCTGTTAGTGTATTAATGGATTGAATGAGAAGGAAAATGTGATGTCTGGTGAGTGAGAGTCGTAGAGTAGTGTGATCAATGCGCACACTCCTGTAAAGGGGATGCTACCGATCTGTAACTAAAACATTATTGTGTATTGTTTGATTTGGATGAACCTCGATGGCAGGTCAGGATCTGACATCATGTGGATGGTACATACGTATCCTAGAAATGTTGTTATATATAATAAAAAAGGTAAAATATATAAAGAGATACTAATTTCAGTCTGTCACAAGCACAAAGGTGCATTGTATGTTGTAGATTTAGAGTCACCAGTTTCTAAAATGTTTATTGTGATAGGATGTTAGAGTAGTCTACTATTTTATATTGTAATTATGAGTTGTATAGATTGTTTATTATTCCTTTTGTTTTTTTTTTACACTTTCATGTTTTGTATGAGGGACGACAGGTACAATCAATAGCGCAAGTGTGGGCTGTATATAGAAAAGGGATAAATGTTGATGTATGTGTAGAAAACTAGGGTGTATAGTTTTATGTTTTTTAGAACAAAGATTCTTTTATTACCAATGTATCTAATAGATCATACATGTAATCAATGAGTATTTAAATATATCCTTTTGTCTGTAATGTTGCGAGATGCACGGAAGGGTCTGACTGATTGGGTGTCGTAACGCCCATACCGCTAGCGGGCCGAGCTGACGTAGCCATGGCGACGGGCGACAGAGCCACGGCACTCCCCACTCCACTGCCGGACGGGGTACACTCCACGCGCCCGCTACAGCAGGTCAACGGCCTGGGGCGACACGCACGTACCACTGGCCATTCATAAGTTCCGCCACCCTTACGACTGGGGAAAGTATCCCGTGGAGGCAACAGCGGGTGGTTTCTTCTGCTCAACGGCGCGCGCAGCGGCGCCACGGCAGAAAGGACGACGCGCGGCAGAGCCCGGCGGGCATTTGTTACCAGCAGCTATTAACTAGTACTGGACTGTGGAGCTGCGAAGCAAGATGACTGCTCGTATGTCTCCATAAGCTGGAAAGTGAAAGACTGGTGTTCCCACATTGTGAGTAGTGGAAAAGATTTTGTCTTTAGCAGACAGGACGATCGTTTTGTTTTGTCTTGACCACTGAATGGTGGGACCCATAAACTTTTGGCAGTGACTTGTTAAGTGTGCTTTGTGAATTGCATGTGGGACACTTGGTATACTTAAAGAGGACAGTTGTCGTTTGGTGACCAATTATTGTATGAACACAAGAAACTAGAGTGGGACATTGACATTTGTGTCTGTAGTAGGAGACATTTCTTGAATTGGTGCGGGAATAAGTGCTGCTTGTTGGAACTTACGACTTTTAATTACACCATGAACTGAAAGGACAGAACCGTGGGGTAATAGTAGTGGTAGGGCCATTTCTGGACAACCAGATTCGTGTGGATGGTGCGCTGAGAATGACTATGACATTTGTGTTTAATGTGAGATACAGTTTACTGTTCAGTGCGTGTTCAAAATGCCGATTTGAGTGACTTAAAGACTTTCGTCCGGGAAACCATGGGAGAGCTTTGACACCGAGACAGTGTTTCTAGGAAAACTATCAGCAACTTTTAGACCCCAAGAAAATCACAGAATGAAATGATTCCGTGTGACTCGCAAGATAGGGAATAATGTATTTGTAATTGTGTAAATATTTTTTTATTATGTTTTTCATTCCTGAAGGGACAGCAAGTGTAATTGTATTTTATTAACATTTGTGTTTAGAATAGTCAGTGTTTTTTTTTTGTTTGTTCTGGGTATCAAGTTCACGTAGCATGTTTATTAGAATATTTGGTATAATGATGCTTTAATTATTAGCCGGTGGCGTAATACTAACGTAGCAGCTCTTGCAGCATTGATCAGTAAGGTTGTCACAGGGGAGAAGAGTTTGCATTGCACAACAAATATCGGAATTCATTGATGCATTTTGATGTCGTGGACAGTAATGATCTTGTTGGTGTGGTGACTGAAGCCACTTATTTTATTATCACAGTGGTGATATTTCACATTAAAGTGTAACGAAGGCTAGTCAAAATGCAAGTTCTTGTCGTCTAAATGTGTAACAATAGAGAAATGAGCAGTACAGTAAGACACGAGAGCTACTGGTGGATTCAAGCAGTTATTGCTAACTATTTATTGCGTGTATTGATATGGACCCTGACATTCTACGTGTAACTAGTGTACGAAATTTTTTCTTTTGTTGATTTTTTTTTGTATTTAGACATTGCCGTGTAAAGATTATTACAACGCAATTTATGAATGTCAGGTTACTTGTTCTGTGTTTGGACGGTGAGCTATTTAGAATTTCATGAGTACAATTAGTATTTTTTTTTTATTTGTTTTAGAATTATTGAAGTTTGGATTACTCATAAAATGACGAAGATCCCAGTAACTAAGCAAATTTTTATCTCAACATTATTTTTTATTTGTATGATGTAATGTTTTATTTGTCATGTGGATTGTTGTAAATTTGTATGTGTACGTTACTCCGCATTGTGGAGAGTACAATAATGCAACAACTGTGTCAATAATTTGGTAAAGTAACAACATTTGGTCGTCAATTTGAGGTCACCAGGGGCTAAGGTCTCCTCCTGGTTATTTTGATGACTTGCTAAGTTAGTTCTAAAACAGTTTTCTTAAAACAATGTTCGGAACTACCCTCACATTGCAAGGATAGTACCGTGCAATTTTTTTCTGCATGGGTAGACGGTGGTGAAAGGGTACAGTACCACTCGACGTTGAAAATAGGTGCGACATACTTCATTATTTTTGTCAGAACAACATATTTTTTTTGTAAAATAACTCAATTTCAATTAATACAGCGAAGCCGGATACCAGTGTGGGAAAGAATGACAATTTATTTATTGAATTGATCACATGTGCACTCCTACAAAGTAAATCCCTACATCCAGTTTGGTGAGATCTGTGAAATGAATGAATGTATGGTCGTCTGCTAACTGCAGATAGTGAATGTGGATATATGATCATCTTTGAGTCGATCCTTTGGCCACCTTTGGTGGGACCAAAGAGATGAAATTTACCAGAGCTTTGAGCGCCTGAAATGTGGCTGACCAACACGATAGCAAGGTGTTTCCCCCCACTTCGACAGAGATGGGAGAGAACCTCAAGAACGGCCATGTTTCAGCACTCTGCCGCTGGATCTTGTGCTGTTAAGACCTGTTTTAGTTGTGCTCCGTAATGACGAAAGAGTGGAGACATGGTATGCATGTGGAATATTTAAGAATAGTTTGAAATATTAATTTCTCTATTTCAGGAACTTTTGTGGGGAGAATTAAATGTCAGGCAGGTAATATTAAAGGGATTGTAGTAATCTTCGGAAGTGACCAACGGTCACAATGAAACCACGTGTAGCAATAAGTTGAAATACTTCCGTGTGCTTAAGTTAAGCTGAATTAGTAGCGTGTGTACAATAAGTTGAAATATATAAGAAATAGCGTGTGTACCATAAGTTGAAATATTTAAGAAATGGCGTGTGCAGGACTTGAAATTAGAGACGAGTACTTCCACGTGGTGAGTACTGTGTGAGTCTCAATCTGTGTATGAGACAAAGGATAAAGAGAAGTACTCGTCCATGGTATCAGTTGAGGACTTACGTGTGTAATGTTCTTAATATTACTTTGCGTGATATGATTCCGTGTGACGCTTGATTCAAACTCTGAGAGAGAAGCAAGGTGAGTCGGCCGTCTATCCAGCAACGCCACTTGGCTTGCATTGCACAGGAAGACGTGCAAATATCTCCAGAGTTCATAGTAGGAAAGTAGAATTACAAAGTGGGGCAGTGTCGTGTGAAACTGGGATAAATACTAATTGAAGTGGGAAAGCTGAAAGTGATAGTGTTGTGACCATTTTGTGTTTTGTATTCCATGTCGTAGTGTGGTGTATGTCATGTAATTTGGGTATGTGTGGTTTGCATGGGAGAGTAGCGAGGTAGTTTCAAAAGATTAGTGGGTTATGCTTGTTCCTTAGGTACCGCTCGGTCTGGAGGAAAGTTTAGTGATGAATGTGAGAGTCGAAGTGTGAGGTATAATAAAAGATCCACCATCCTATCCAGAAAGTGCAATGTAGCGTTAAAATAATTACGAGACCATAATATAGAGATTCACCGTTGTAAAGCCATGCCCACTGGACGGAATTTCTCATGTGTTATTGTTGTAGGTTATAGAATTTGTGTGTTTAGGTTAGAGAAATTATCGGAATAAATAAGATAGTGAAAAGAAAAAGATTGGTGGACTTTCCTTCGAATTGTATGTTGTCATAATGTGTTTAGGTTAGAGAAATTATCGGAATAAATAAGACAGTTAAAAGAAAAAGATTGGTGGACTTTCCTTCGAATTGTATGTTGTCATAATGTCCAAAAATTTATAATGTGTGCGCCATTCATATTCAGTGCGGTGGCCACGTGTTGACAAAAGCCGTTAAATGAAACAAGAAAGAAAATGTGGTATTGCCAGTGCGTAGTGTACAGTCAGAGTTCTGTAAATCACTGATAGTCAGATGCGTGTTTCCGTTGCGTATTAATCATATAGGAGGATAACTTGTAACTTAAGTGTGAGTACTAGAGTTCATGTTACGCGATAAATAAGAATGAATCCATTCGCTTGGCAGACCACTCATCTTGCAGGCCTGACTGCTTGATGCCACAGTATGAGTAAGGCATGTGGGTGCCTCTCAATGTAGATAAACGAATGGCATACCTTATTGTTAATAGAAAAGAATCTTAAGATATAAAATGGTTGGTGCGTTATTTTAAATTGGGGTACGTAAAGTGGGACTGCTTCCTGCATAATTGCTTCAAGTCTCTATCTAATTTCCTAGGATAGTTTGCTTGAGTCGATATTAGTTAACTGTAGCTACGTCTTAGGTATTTTTCACTTGTATGTGACAGTTTGCATCAACGACGGAAACAGGGGCAGCCTGTAAATGTGGCTGCGGCACCGAAAACATTCCATCAGAGGCCAGGAGTCTGTCGCGTTGCAACCGAAGGCAGTAAACGAAGAACTACAGCCACACTCCGGCTGCCCCTTGACCCTGGAGCTGCCGGGGCACCGCCTTCCTCATCAACCGTAGCCGCTTGGGACACAACACGCGACTTGCGAGCCACTTCTCATTAGCAGCTGTCTTCTCTCGTTTAATACCTTGTTTACCAATGACACCTCCAGTTTCCAGTTCGCTTCCACTCAGACAAGTAAAGCAGCACTTTCGCAAGCTAAAGGCTGTCCCATTTTAACAGAGGGGCGTGCTCCTGTTGCATCACACTGCTGCCTGGTGTATAAACTCGTCCCCCAAAACTGTATGGGGGTCTGACTTCTCGTTTTGTGGAGCGCATAATTTCACCAACGAGTGCTTCATATAGTACTTGCGTTTCTCATAAATCTCCAACAAACAGACAATGCAATTGAAGCAAGGTCTTAGCAATAGCTCAGCATGGAAGAGTATTTCTTGTGTTGGTCTCAAGACCACCAGTGACATTTCCCAATACGAGTGCTATTCATAAATTAATCTCCGATTGGCTGTTAAATCTGAACTAATGTTCGTAGCTTCTTGGCGTTTGTGTGGATGAGAGAGGAGACTTTTCAAGTCGCACCAGCCAGATCGGTGTTGCGTTTGACAGTGTGTAAGTGATTTAAAATGATTGTATCATTGTGTCCTCTCCGGTTGCGAGGTTCGCCCTATTATTCGCTTCCTGCAAGCAGAAGCCGTCAGTGCCACCGTGAACTGTCGGCGATTATGTCTTTCCTATGAGGTTGGGGTTATCAGTAATGGTGTTGTGAGGGAGGGGTTCAGAAAATTCAAGGCTCGTCGCACAGATGTGCGTCATAGAAGCTGTCGAGAAAGACATTCAGATGTGAGCGACGAACTTGTGCACAATGTCGATGAAATTGAGAATGCGAGAAGTTGGTTCAAATTCTGGAATTCCTGAAGTTATGCCTCAGATCTCGTGGAAAATGCTCTTTAATACTGTCAAAGAGAGGCTTGATTTCCTTGAGTTTTGTGCACGGTCGGTATAACCATACCATTACTATTGTAATTCAGTATGGTTTTAATTAAATAACAAAAAACTCTGCCACGTATAACCCTGTCACTAAATTTAGTTTAGTTTGCTAATAAAGTTCACTGTAGTAGGGTAGTCCTGGTTAATAGGAAAAGCTAATCAATAGAGTTACCTTTTTTACATTATTTGACCCTGTGTTGTGTCTAATGAATAAGTAAATCAGACTATTCAGTTCTTTTCCTAAGATCTTACCCAGCAGTTAGCTAGAAACGCAGTATGGACAGTAGTATATTGAAGGTAGGACAACTCAGTTTCGAGTTCATTTAGTGGTTTAAAGCATGTACTAACGGCCGCCAGCCTATCCATGCTATGAAGCAGTGTAGTAATGGAAAAGCAGAAGTACGAATTTTGCCTGCTTTCTAGCTACTGTTTAAGTTGCTTCTTCAAATAAATATTATCCCACGTAAACAATGTTGGTGCAGAAATTGGAATTTATTTTTGACAACTACAACCTCACACAACACGCTTTTAAAAAGAAAAAAATTACAGTAGATAACTTCAAGGAAGCTAAAATAATTTGGGCAGGGTAACTCTCAGGAAAGCATTTTTCATCACCAACAAATTTAAATACTAAAATACTTACATACTAAAGCACACACTTTCTATACTGAACATTTCACTTAAAAAAAATCTCTTTCTTACTGGAATTTACTTTCAAAAGCTATTACTCTCATTATTTACACAAAAAAGTTATATCATGCCTATTTATATTAACTTAGCACTTCATAAGTCTGTAAAACAGGATACCCGGATTAACCAAACACCAGGAAGGAACCCTACATAGGTGTATGGTTAGGATGAAATAACAGAGTGAACCAGTTTCTTTAAAGTTCAAGAATGACTATTCACTGATAAAACACAGTTAAAAAGTAGAATACCAAACAAAAGTCTCACCTAGTGGCTGTACGCTTGGGTGCGGCGAGCAATTATGATGCTCTGCAAGTATCTTCCTGTATGGGCTCAATTTCTATTTTCGGCGTCGTTCAATTTTACGTACAGCAGCTATGCCGTAAGCCGTTTGCAGTCTTCATCCGAGGCAGTTTTGTGCACACTTGCAGGCAAAACTTCCCCTGCTCCACAAGAGTGTTGCCTCCATCACTGCTGCTGTGTGACTTACTTCCCGCGCTTGCTCTAGGTACGCGCCAATTCGCCCTTGCCACCTTTTTCACTCCCCAGAGCCAATTTCAAACAAAACACACTAGCTTTTACATAATACCTATTTCTTACATTGTTCTTAAGCACGACCATTTCTTATAATTGTCAAATTTACATCCAGTGAAATTCTTTTAAGTGCTTTATCTGAAAACTACCTTGAGCAGTTAAACAGAGAACCGACTCGTGGCGATAATATATTAGACCTTCTGATGACAAACAGACCCGAACTATTTGAAACAGTTAACGCAAAACAGGGAATCAGCGATCATAAAGCGGTTAATGCATCGATGATTTCAGCCGTAAATAGAAATATTAAAAAAGGTAGGAGGATTTTTCTGTTTAGCAAAAGTGACAAAAAGCAGATTTCAGAGTATCTAATGGCTCAACACAAAAGTTTTGTCTCAAGTACAGATAGTGTTGATAATCAGTGGACAAAGCTCAAAAACATCGTACAATATGCGTTAGATGAGTATGTGCCAAGCAACATCTTAAGACATGGAAAAGAGCCACCGCGGTACAACATCCGAGTTAGAAAACTGCTGCGGAAGCAAAGGGAACTTCACAGCAAACTTAAACATAGCCAAAGCCTTGCAGACAAACAAAAATTACGCAAAGCGAAATATAGTGTGAGGAGGGCTATGCGAGAGGCGTTCAATGAATTCGAAAGTAAAGTTCTATGTACTGACTAGGCAGAAAATCCTAAGAAATTTTGGTCTTACGTCAAAGCGGTAGGTGGATCAAAACAAAATGTCCACACATTCTGTGACCAAACTGGTACTGAAACAGAGGATGACAGACTAAAGGCCGAAATACTAAATGTCTTTTTCCAAAGCTGTTTCACAGAGGAAGACTGCAGTGTAGTTCCTTCTCTAGACTGTCGCACAGATGACAAAATGGTAGATATCGAAATAGACGACAGAGGGATAGAGAAACAATTACATTCGCTCAAAAGAGGAAAGGCCGCTGGACCTGATGGGATACCAGTTCGATTTTACACAGAGTACGCGAAGGAACTTGCCCCCCTTCTTGCAGCGATGTACCGTAGGTCTCTAGAAGAGCGTAGCGTTCCAAAGGATTGGAAAAAGGCACAGGTCATCCCCGTTTTCAAGAAGGGACGTCGAACAGATGTGCAGAACTATAGACCTATATCTCTTACGTCGATCAGTTGTAGAATTTTGGAACACGTATTATGTTCCAGTATAATGAATTTTCTGGAGACTAGAAAGACTCTGTAGGAAAAAGACGATCGTGTGAAACCCAGCTCACGCTATTCGTCCACGGGACTCAGAGGGCCATAGACATGGGTTCCCAGGTAGATGCCGTGTTTCTTGACTTCCGCAAGGCGTTCGATACAGTTCCCCACAGTCGTTTAATGGACAAAGTAAGAGTATATGGACTATCAGACCAATTGTGTGATTGGATTGAAGAGTTCCTAGATAACAGAACGTAGCATGTCATTCTCAATGGAGAGAAGTCTTCCGAAGTAAGAGTGATTTCAGGTGTGCCGCAGGGGGGTGTCGTAGGACCGTTGCTATTCACAATATATATAAATGACCTTATGGATGACATCGGAAGTTCGCTGAGGCTTTTTGCGGATGATGCTGTGGTATATCGAGAGGTTGTATCAATGGAAAATTGTACTGAAATGCAGGAGGATCTGCAGCGAATTGACGCATGGTGCAGGGAATGGCAATTGAATCTCAATGTAGACAAGTGTAACGTGCTGCGAATACATAGAAAGAAAGATCTCTTATCAATTAACTACAATATAGCAGGTCAGCAACTGGAAGCAGTTAATTCCAAAAATTATCGGGGAGTAGGCATTACGAGTGATTTAAAATGGAATGATCATATAAAGTTGATCGTCGGTAAAGCAGATGCCAGACTGAGATTCGTTGGACGGATCCTAAGGAAATGAAATTCGAAAACAAAGGAAGTAGGTTACAGTACGCTAGTTCGCCCACTGCTTGAATACTGCTCAGCAGTGTGTGATCCGTACCAGATAGAGTTGATAGAAGAGATAGAGAAGATCCAACGGAGAGCAGTGCGCTTCGTTACAGGATCATTTAGTAATCGCGAAAGCGTTATGGAGATGATAGATAAACTCCAATGGAAGACTCTGCAGGAGAGACGCTCAGTAGCTCGGTACGGGCGTTTGTTGAAGTTTCGGGAACATACCTTCATCTAGGAGTCAAGCAGTATATTGCTCCCTCCTACGTATATCTCGCGAAGAGACCATGAGGATAAAATCAGAGAGATTAGAGCCGACACAGAGGCATACTGACAATCCTTCTTTCCACGAACACTACGAGACTGGAATAGAAGGTAGAACCGATAGAGGTACTCAAGGTACCCTCCGCCACACAACGTCAGTTGGCTTGCGGAGTATGGATGTAGATGTAGAACCTGAACAGTTTACATACACAAATATTTTTAAATACAAAATGTCATCAGAAAATTATTTAACGTAATAAATACATTACTCACATACAATACAAGGAACCTCAATCTCCAGTATAGTACACTTTACATATACGGAAAATATAGTACCAATATGCGAAAATTTTAAAACAAAAAATTATAAAAATTTATATGAACCATAAACAAATAGTATTATATGCGTACCAAAACGTCTAATCGATGGTTACACAACGGTAACAATGGGTTCGACCATGACATGCCTTCATCGCTACCATGGAGAGGAGGAGGATTTTCTGAAAGGAATGCTGACTGGAGACATGGATGTACTAGATGAGCTCTGAAAGGAAGGAACAGTTCAATCAGTGGATGCACACTCATTCTACGCATGACGAAAAATACAGGCAGTCGTTGTCAAACCGCAAAATGGTGGCTACAGTTTCCCGCAATGGAATTTTGATAACATATTTCACCCAAGTAATTCATGAGATTACTGTGACATCGCGCGTTTATTTCGAGAATTTAACGAATCTCCGGAGGTCAATCCAAAACATTCGACATGGGGTAATTACCGAAGGATTCATTCTATTTCACGGCAATGCGCGACCCAATATTGCGGACTGAACAAAGGAAAAACTGAGACTTTTTGGCTGAGAGATTTTTCAATATCTTCGCTATAGTTGAGGCCTGGCGACAATTGGCTTTCATCTCCTCCTCAAGATGAAAGCTTAGCTGGCTGCGCAGCACTTCACGACCGACGGTGAGGTTAAGGATGGCCTCAACAACTGACTGAAGGGCCAGGCGGTATCACTCTTTGATGAAGGGATAAAGAAGCTGAAGTCACGGTATGACAAGTCTTCGAATTTACATAGAGAAGTTATATCACCATTAAAGTGTGGTTGTATACATATTTTGAACAGCCAACCGGAAGTTAATTTACTAATGGCACTTGTCTTACTACTGTCAAACATACACTTGCTACGTTTCTCGAATTCGGTAGCTGTGTCCGCATAGCAAGAATATATGAAACAGGAGCTTTATTTGAGGACTGTAGAATGTGATTTGTCCTTACAAATTAAACTGTGCACTGTCTTGCCTTTATATTACTCGTTTATGATTTAATCGCATATGTTTCCTTCGTTTGGTTATTGACTTTAATAATGAAATTAATAATTAAATTAACAACTTCTAGCAATTAAACATCTTTGGTATGTTCATAACAGGCATTTTAAGTGGACCATCTACAAGTAACAGAAATTAATATCCTAATTACGAGAAAATATACACAAAATGTACAATTCTATTTGCACCCCACAAACCATAGTACGTTGTGCGTCGAACGATACATAGTGTAAAGAATTCATATCCCATCCTCTCTTGCACTGCGGATGGTGCGTTCAATTACTGTCTTACTAACACCTCTACGTAAAGCCTGTATTTCTCTATTTTTTCCAGAATTTCCCTAAATTTTCCTAGCCAAATACGGAAATGCATCCAGAAAATGCTTACAGTAACTGAACTAGAACTCCCTGAAACTTCCTGGCAGAATAAAATTGTGTGCCGGACCGAAAATCAAGTTCGAGAACTTTATATTTCGTGGGCAAGTGCTCCAGCAGCTGAACAACGATCTACTGGTGGAAATATACCTGTAGCGCAGATAGTAGAGCACTTGCTCGCGAAAGGCACATGTCCCGAGCTCTAGTCTCTCTCAGGTACAGAGTTTTAATCCGCATGAAAGTTCATGTGCCGGCCGGAGTGGCCGAGCGGTTCTAGGAGCTACAGTCTGGAATCGAGCGACCGCTACGTCGCAGGTTCGAATCCTGCCTCGGGCATGTATGTGTGTGATGTCCTTTGGTTAGTTAGGTTTAAGTAGTTCTAAGTTCTAGGGGACTGATGACCTCAGATGTTAAGTCCCATAGTGTTCAGAGCCATTTGAACCATTTGAAAGTTCATGTCAGCGATCACTCCGCTGCAGAGAGAAAATTTCAGGGTAAGACTGCCAGCAAGAAGCGTCTCCTCTCTTGTGACATCCCGAACTGCAGTTCGCTGAACATTTATGTGACGCCCGCTCTGACTAAACTGACGAACGCGCAGCTCATTTCTTAATCTTCCCTATCTCCTCTGTTAATCCTACGTATTAAGGGCCATGGACCGGC
Organism: Schistocerca piceifrons; assembly: GCF_021461385.2. Lineage (NCBI taxonomy): Eukaryota > Metazoa > Arthropoda > Insecta > Orthoptera > Acrididae > Schistocerca > Schistocerca piceifrons. The sequence goes on along the minus strand of NC_060139.1, from coordinate 545,791,798 downwards.
GAATAATACTGAGGGATTGGTTGAACATGATTTTTGAAGACGGCTTCCTTTGTGAGTGAATTACATTTCCTTGGGAACCCCAGTCGGTGCTAGGGGTTTCTTGTCACCTACCGCTTCTTTCACCTCAGCCAAAGTCCGTTGATGTGAAAAATATTGAGTTGCTCCGTGGTTAGGAGCTTGCGTTAAACTGTAGGTCCCCTTATACCTGTCTGGGTAAGTCATTTCGAATGCCAGAGGAAGGCAACGGCACACCACCACCTGCAGAACCATGGCAAGCATCGCGGTACTCAACCCATCTTTTGGGCTGATGATTGCTTTACCTTCTTAGTATTCATCCGATAAGTCTCAATCTACCTTCTGCTAGATCTACGTAGTAGTGCCACTTTAAATCGTTACACACAGGTGCTTGACATTTGTGAATAATTCTAGTGACTGCTCGACAGTTGTATAGGCTAGCGATCGTATAGTGTCACAACGTCTGTTTATGCTTACTGCACTGCATTCATTGAGGGTCATATATCAGTCTTCTCACCAATCTGATGATATGATCTTCCCGTATACTACTAAGTTCTCTGCAAATACCCTCAGAGACCTACAGATATTGTTTACTATGAGATTTAGGTACATCGACAAAATAACGCTCCTATCAAACATCGCTGAGATATTCTGAACGCTACATTCGCTCTTCCGATACACCATACAGAGTTATTTGGTTTACCAAGCGATGATGTGAAATTGTACTGAAGATATTCTAGAAGCCGGAAACAGAATCAATCTGTGGGCTACTAGATACAGCGTTACAAGTGAACGAATAGACGAAGTTAAGTTCCACACTGTCGGCGCTCGTAGAGTCCGTGGCATGATATGCAGAGGTCTATATGACCTATATCGCACTTGTTTCGGTTCACAGCAATCATAACATTATACGTATACAGAGAAAAAACTGAAACAACAAGAAATCATAGAACAAAATCATTTATATATGACGTGGTATAACTTAATACGTAGAAAAGTTCATATAATATTTACGTTAATGTCATGTGAATTAATATGAAAATGTTAAAACAGCTCCATCAGAGCCGCTGAACATCAAAAGAACAAACTTACGAGGTGGTATGTCAGATGTGAAACCTTAGTTATAAGTGACTGCCAGCTAACTTAAACAAATCAAAGGCTTACCAAACATACTGTAGATGCGTGTTACGAAAAACAAATCAAAGATACAAATTGTGCTGTATCCAGCATACGGTTCTGAAAGTTACTAACACATGTTGGAAAAAACTGACTCGATATATAGAAATAGGAAAAATCTGTGCAGATATACACTGACCAGTAACGACATTACGTCTACCTACCTAACAGCCGGTACGTCCACCTTTGGCACAGATAACAGAAGTGATGCGTCGTGGCATGAAGCCATGGTAGGTCGCTGGAGGGAGCTGGCACCACATCTGCACACACACAATTTCCATAAATTCCGGGGAGGCGGGCGATGAGCTCTGACGCCACTTTCAGTCACATCCCAGATATCTTCGACCGGGTCCAGTTCTGGCGAGTTGGAGGGCCAGCACATCGACTGGAACCCGACACTGTGTTCCTCTAACCACTCCATCATACTCATGACCTTGTGACATGGCGCTTTATCTTGCTGAAAAATGCGATTGCCGTCAGGAAACATTATCGCCGCCGCGCGGAGTGGCTGCGCTGTTTCAGGCGGCATGTCACGGATTGCGCGACCTCTCCCACCGGTAGTTCGAGTCCTCCCTCGAGCATGAGTGTGTGTGTTGTTCTTACCATAAGTTAGTTTAAGTAGTGGTTATGTCTAGGGACAGATGACCTCAGCAGCTTGGTCCCTTAAGAATTCACACGCATTATCGTCTGGTCTGCAACCAGTGCACGACGCTCCATGGCCGTCGTGGGATCTTGCAAGACCCCGTGAGACCCATGGACGCTCACTTGAATGTTCTCCAGACCATGATGGGCCGCCGCGGGCTTGTCCCCGACCCCCAGTGCGGATTTGCGCCCTTCCATCGGCTTGATGACGAAGGCACTGGGATTCATCAGACCATGCAACGTTCTGCCACTGCGCCAACGTCCAGTTCCGACTGCCGCGTGCTCATTTCAGACATAGCTGCCGATGTCGTGGTGTTAACATCGGCACATGCAAGGGTCGTCGGCTGCTGCGTGCCATCGTTAGGAGTGTGCGGTGCACTATTTGTTCAGACACACTTGTATTCTCTGTCCAGCATTAAAGTCTGATGTTAGTTCCAGCACAGTTCGCCGCCTGTCCTGTGTCACCAGTCTTCCCAGTTAACGACGTCCGACATGTGTAATGAGGTGTGGCCGCCCAACCCCATGACGTCTGGACATGGTTTCACCTTGGTTTCGCCATGTGTTGAATACACTCACCACAGCACCCTTGAACACTCGACAAGTCGTGCAGTTTCCGAAATGCTCGTGCTGAGCGTCCGGGCCATCACAATCTGATCTCGGTGATACTCAGATAGATCGTGCGCCTTCCAAATTCTACACACGGACAGGACGATCAATGACGTTACACGCGCCATGCCTGTGTCTTACCAGATGTCATTCTTTGCCAGGTAACGCTGTTATCACCTGAACAGGTTCATAGCAATAGTAGGTTGGTACTCATAATGCTCTGGCTGATCAGTGTATTGGAACTCTCATGTACTATACGTTTTTTTAAACAGAAATTTGCAGGTTTCCTGCTAGAGTCGACTGCGAGAAAGCAAATAATGTGTTGTAAAAATGTACGATTTCGTTTTCTTTCTCAAAGCCGATTTTAACAGAAATCTGTATATTTCGAAAGGGCTAATTGATTCATATTCGGAATGCTTCTATGCTACCTAAATCGTCCGAAACTTCATAATGCCTTTCGCTCGCGGTTTAAAACTACGTTAAATAATGTCATTAAGCAACTAAAACGCTGGCCGAGCAGCTGGAAAGGTCTCTCTCATACCCCGTATACCAGAGTTTCCAACCGCTTCATTCGTTCGTTTTATGCGAATTCGTTTACATATCAAGGTTTCGTTTACAGTAACAGTAAAGAAGGCTCAAGGTCAGACATTCAATTACATTGCAATTGGCTTATGATCAGAGTGTTTTAAGAACTAGTAGTTCAGAAAACCAGTTCATATTCTTACCACATAGCATCCGAAAAAAACGAAAAATATATATTCTAAAGTTTTGAAACACTGTATAAAAAATTAAAAATCTTTAAAAACAATAACAAGCAATAACGAAACAAAAGGCCTCTTTTTCATTCATATTCTCAATGATGTGTTATAATTTCGAGTTCCATCCCTTCAAAGTGGGTGAAGTCAATACGGGGAGCCGAAATTTGCGTCCCGACACAATTCCCAGGGTAGTTCAGATCAGGACGTATATCTACTTCCCTAATACTTAGCAATTCCGAAGCATTGCTGGGTTCGCTAGTAGATAATATAAACGCTAAAGTGAGTGTAATGGAAAAAGGAAAAATGGTGACATCTCAGAGATGTGTAAATGTGTATAAAAATATAATAATCTAAACTGGTATAAAAGTGCAGGTAACGCAAATATAGAATAATATAGATAGGAGGATTACATTATGATATCACAACGATACTGTATATACACTGAACAGCCAAAGAAACTGGTAACCTGCCTAATATCGTGTAGGGCACGCCCAAGCACGCAGAAGTGCCGCAAAACGACGTGGCATTGAATCGACTAATGTCTGAAGTAGTGCTGGAGGGAACTGACACCATGAATCCTGCGCGGCTGTTCACAAATCCGTAAGAGTACGATGGGGTGGAAACCTCTTCTGAACAGCACATTGCAGGACATTCCAGATATGCTCAATAATGTTCATGTCTGAGGACTTTGGTGGCTAGAAGAAGTGTTTAAACTCAAAAGAGTGTTCCTGGAGCTACCCTGTAGCAATTCTGGACGCGTGGGGGGTCGCATTGTCCTGCTGGAATAGTTCACGTCCGTCGGAATGCACAAAGGATACGAATGGATGCAGGTGATCAGACAGGATGCTTACGTACGTGTCATCCGTCAGAGTCACTTCTAGACGTATCAGGGGTCCCATATCACTCCAACTGCACACACCCCATACCATTATAGACCCTCCATCAGCTTGACAGTCCCCTGATGACATACAGGGTCCATGGATTCATAAGGTTGTCTCCATACCAGTACACATACATCCACTCGATAAAATTAGAAACGAGACTCGTCCGACCAGGCGACAGTTTCCAGTCATCAACAGTTCAATGTCGGCGTTGATGGGCCAAGGCAAGGCGTAAAGCTTTGTGTCGTGCAGTCGTTAAGGGTACACGACTGGGCCATCGGCTACGAAAGCCCATTCGATTATGTTTCGTTGAATGTTTCGCACGCTGACACTTTTTGATGGCCCAGCATTGAAATCTGCAGCAATTTGCGAAAGTGTTGCACTTCTGTCACGTTGAATGATTCTCTTCAGTCGTCGTTGGTCCTGTTCTTCCAGGATCTTTTTCCGGCAGCAGCGACCGTGAAATGGTCGTACGGGTAAATCTCCACTTCAGCGTTACCTCGGAGGTGCTGTGTCTCATCGCTCGTGCGCCGACTACAGCACCACGTTCAAACTCAATTAAATCTTGATAACCTGCCATTGTAGCAGTAGTACCCGATCTAACAACTACGCCAGACACTTATTGTTTTATATAGGCGTTGGCGACGTCAGCGCCGTATTCTGCCTGTTTACATATCCTATGAGCCAATGATGGGAATTCAATAAGTAGTCGCAGAAGATTTTCTGCTTAACGGGGCGTTCCACACCAACGAGTATTACACGGGATGTATGTGCGCGGGTTGTACTCCTATTATTACCAACGAGTGCAGCAATATTTAGGAAGGAGATAGCATCAGATGAAAGGTATTTCAGGACAAGTTGATTTCAGGATTTTTGTTTAGCGATGAATCGACGTTTAGTTGCGACGGAAGGAACAGTAGTCGCACGCCTCACACACGGTCGACTTAAAACCGAAACACGAATGTGGACAGTAGTTTCGTGTGGTATAGTACCTTTCAAAATAAACTCCATGGTTCAGATTTTGCAAACAAACTTCTTAAAGGACAGCGTCATTTTCGATCCCGCAGAACCTACTGTATGTTTTGAACGAGTTTCCATTAGCAACAGCCAAGGAGCACCGCACAGTCCTAAAGATCAGTATCTCAATCCCTCACAATTTTTACCCTCTACGGCTCCCTCTAGTACCAGGGGTAGTTATTTTCTGTTGTCTTAACACATATCCTTTCATCCTGTCGCATCTTCTTGTCTGTGTCTTCCATATGTTCCCATTCTGCGGAGAACCTAATTTCCTACCTTATCGTCCACCTAATTTTCAACATTCCTCTGTTGCACTACATCTCAAACGCTCCGTTCTATTCTGTTACGGTTTTACCACTCTCCATGATTCACTACCATAAACTAATGTGTTGGGAACGTTCATTCTCAGAAATTTCTTCAAAATTTAAGGCCTATCTTTGACACTAGTAGACTTCTCTTGGCCAGGAATGCCTTTCCTGCGAGTGCCAATCCGCTTTTTACGTCCTCCCTGCTTCATCCTTCGTGGGTTATTTGGCTATAAAGGTAGCCGTTTCCTTGGCTTTCTCTACTTGGTTATCACCAATTTTACTATAAAGTTTTTCGCTATTCTCATTAGTGCTACTTCTCATTACTTCTTCCGGCTTCTCCAGTCCATATTCTGTGTTCACTAGACTGTTCATTCCGTTCAACAGGTTATGCAGTTATCCTTGAGTTTCACTGGGGATAGTAATGTCATCAGCGAATCTTATCATTGATATGTTTTCAGCTTGAATTTTAATTTCAATCTTGAAACTTTCTTTTTCTTACACCATTTATAATCTTAGCGCCTCGCTCTTGGTGTTCCAGTCGTACTCCCTATTGCTTCTTCTGCATATTGTAACTCATCCGTCTTTCCCTACAGGTTACTCCTACATTTCTCAGAGTTTCGCACATCTTGCACAGTTTTACATCTTCAGACACTAATTGCTAGGTCGACAAATCCCGTAAGCGTGTCTTGATTTCTCTTCAGTCTTGCTTCCATTATCAGCTGCAACGTCAGAACTGCCTCTCTGATGCCCTTACCTTTCCTAAAGTCAAACTAATCGTCATCTAACAGATCTTCAAATTTCTTTTCCATTCTTCTGTATATTATTCTTGTCAGCAGCTTGGATGCATGAGCTGTTAAGCTGACTGTGCAATGGTTCTCGTACTTATCAGCCTTTTCTGACCTAGATGACATTTTCTGAAAGTCTGATGCTACATCACCTGTCTCATAGTTTGTACACTGCAAATTGAATAGTCATTTGGTTGCCGTTTCCTCCTCAAAATTTTAGAAACTCACTCCGATAGAGTTTTATCTGTACCTTCCGCCTTGCAATACCCCAGATCTTCCAGAAGCCTTTTAAATTCTGCCTCAATTACTGGATCGCGTATGTCTTCCATATCGACTCCAGTTTCTTGTTCCGACAAGTCCTTCCCCTCATAGACGTCTACCTGTTCTGTCCTCTACGTTTTGCGCTCTAAATGATACCATCCTTGCCTTTATCTTCATCGAAGGTTGTTTTGATGTTTCTGTTTGCTGAATCAATCCGTCCGACGATCATTTCAATTTCTGTTCCTTCACATCTTTTCCGCACCTGTTTCGCCTTGGTTGCCCAGCACACTTCCCATTTATTTCATTCCTAACGAATATATGTTGCTGTAATCCTGTCTTTGCCTGGAAATTTTTGTACTTCCTTCTTTCGTCGATCAACTGAAGTACTTCTTGTGTTACCCATGGTTTCTTTGCAGTTACCTGACTTGTACCTATAATTTTCTGTCCAATTTCTGTGATTACCCCTTTAGAGACGTTCGCTCTTCTTCAGTTGCAAAGCATCTTACTTTTCCTCTGTACTTTTGTACCCCACATCCTCCTACACTGATCCTTCCAGACGAATCTCTGTCTGACCGTGATGTAATCCAGTTGGAATCTTCCTGTTTCTCCGGGTCTTTTCCAAGTATACTTTCTACCCGCGTGATTTTTAAACTTTTTTTTCTCTATTACCATCTGAAATTATTTCAGAACTCAATTAGTGTTTCTCCTGTCTCACTCTAAATACCAAATGTATATTCTACCATAACCCTTTCATATCCCTTCCCCTACAACCTCGTTCCAGTCCCCCATGGCAATTAGATTTTCATCTCCTTTTACATACTGAATTACCCGTCCAGTATTATTCTGATATACACTCCTAGAAATGAAAAAAAGAACACATTGACAACGGTGTGTCAGACCCACCATACTTGCTCCGGACACTGCGAGAGGGCTGTACAAGCAATGATCACACGCACGGCACAGCGGACACACCAGGAACCGCGGTGTTGGCCGTCGAATGGCGCTAGCTGCGCAGCATTTGTGCACCGCCGCCGTCAGTGTCAGCCAGTTTGCCGTGGCATACGGAGCTCCATCGCAGTCTTTAACACTGGTAGCATGCCGCGACAGCGTGGACGTGAACCGTATGTGCAGTTGACGGACTTTGAGCGAGGGCGTATAGTGGGCATGCGGGGGGCCGGGTGGACGTACCACTGAATTGCTCAACACGTGGGGCGTGAGGTCTCCACAGTACTTCGATGTTGTCGCCAGTGGTCGGCGGAAGGTGCACGTGCCCGTCGACCTGGGACCGGACCGCAGCGACGCACGGATGCACGCCAAGACCGTAGGATCCTACGCAGTGCCGTAGGGGACCGCACCGCCACTTCCCAGCAAATTAGGGACACTGTTGCTCCTGGGGTATCGGCGAGGACCATTCGCAACCGTCTCCATGAAGCTGGGCTACGGTCCCGCACACCGTTAGGCCGTCTTCCGCTCACGCCCCAACATCGTGCAGCCCGCCTCCAGTGGTGTCGCGACAGGCGTGAATGGAGGGACGAATGGAGACGTGTCGTCTTCAGCGATGAGAGTCGCTTCTGCCTTGGTGCCAATGATGGTCGTATGCGTGTTTGGCGCCGTGCAGGTGAGCGCCACAATCAGGACTGCATACGACCGAGGCACACAGGGCCAACACCCGGCATCATGGTGTGGGGAGCGATCTCCTACACTGGCCGTACACCACTGGTGATCGTCGAGGGGACACTGAATAGTGCACGGTACATCTAAACCGTCATCGAACCCATCGTTCTACCATTCCTAGACCGGCAAGGGAACTTGCTGTTCCAACAGGACAATGCACGTCCGCATGTATCCCGTGCCACCCAACGTGCTCTAGAAGGTGTAAGTCAACTACCCTGGCCAGCAAGATCTCCGGATCTGTCCCCCATTGAGCATGTTTGGGACTGGATGAAGCGTCGTCTCACGCGGTCTGCACGTCCAGCACGAACGCTGGTCCAACTGAGGCGCCAGGTGGAAATGGCATGGCAAGCCGTTCCACAGGACTACATCCAGCAACTCTACGATCGTCTCCATGGGAGAATAGCAGCCTGCATTGCTGCGAAAGGTGGATATACACTGTACTAGTGCCGACATTGTGCATGTTCTGTTGCCTGTGTCTATGTGCCTGTGGTTCTGTCAGTGTGATCATGTGATGTATCTGACCCCAGGAATGTGTCAATAAAGTTTCCCCTTCCTGGGACAATGAATTCACGGTGTTCTTATTTCAATTTCCAGGAGTGTACTTTCTCTCTATTTCTTCATTTTATGCTTGTATACTTCAACTATCATTGCCGGCGTTTGTTTGCTGTCGATTCTGATGAGAACAACACTATCACTGAACTGTTAGTAGTAGGTCAGCCTTTGCGCTACCTTCCCATTAATAAAGAAACCTACTCCAGCTGTACCATTTCCCGTTGCTGTTGATATTATCCTATACTCGTTCGACCAGAAATCCTTATCTTATTTCCATTTCTCTTCCTTGACCTCCGCTACATCTAGATTGAGCCTTACGATTTCCTTTTGGAGTTTTTATAGTTTTCCTACTACGTTCGAGCTTCTGACATTCCACAATCGAACTCGTGTAAAGTCATTCCTTTGTTAGTTATTCCATCTTTTTCTCATGGCCTTCTCCCTCTTGACAGTCCACTCTCGGAGATCCAAATGAGGGACTAAGCCAGAATCTTTTGCCAATGGAGAGATCTTCATGATTTGTTCTCAATTACAGGCAACATATCTTGTGGATGCATATTTAATTCAGTGCTTTGTATTGCCTTCTGCATCCTCGTGCCGTTGATAATTGCTGATTCTTCCGTCTTTTAGGAATTTTCCAACCCCAAGGGCAAGAGACCGCCTTGAACGTCCATCCACTCCTCCGCCCATTCGTAGAACGAGGGCTACTTCTCATGTCAGAAGTCTTCGGTCGCAATTGCTGACTTTTTTTAATATTCAAAATTTAAGCAGTAGTTGCGCTCGAATCCGAAACGGTTTGAATTCTCGTCAACAACGCTACCACTTATTTTTTATCTCATTTTGTTCGTTATGGTTCGTTGCATTTTTTGGGAGCGGAAGTCCCATGACATCCATTCAAGTTCATCGTTGAACCACTAACGCAGTTTTTTTAATTACAGAGGGCAGCTGACCTTCTGACTGAACACGCTGGACTACAGTGGCGGCCCGCTGGAGCAGTTGTAACGTTATTAGTTACTCTTAAGAGACGAAGAATTTATCCACACTCGTGGCAGCGTGCCATGAAGTTCAAGGCATTTTTTGACATCCATTTTAGACAGGAATTCCGTTTATAATGAATCCTATCATCACCTTCGAACGTACCCTCCCAATATTTAGTGACGCTGTCATTTGAAGATGTTGGTAATAGTTGCCTGTAAATGTGTTTGCAGACTTCCGTTACATTCGTATTACAAATTGCTTATGTGACTTGTCAGTTGCTGGCGCACTCTCCGATATGAGTTTCGTTCCGATTGCGGTTGTGTGTCAGACTCGCACCCGAACAGGGACCGCCCGGGACAGACACTGAACACACCTGCTGCGGCCGGCGTGCCGCGATGCTATCTGCCCCGAGCAACCCCCTCCGTGGTGTCCCTCTGTGGGCGGGCGGTGTTTAGCGAGGCCACCTCCCACTCTTTATCAGCCCATCGTGAAAAGAGAGAACCGTCTGAGGGGGAAATCGTACTCCGTTCCAACTACAGTGCTATTTAGGGAAACAAGTTTTATAACGCACTGTCTCCGACCCTTTTTCTATGGGCTATAAACGAGATTGATGCAAGCCGTATATCCTTCTCACTAACGATTGGTGATTTCCGACGACGATTTTAATTCTAGTTTTGTTACGATTCTCAGGCTCTTAACTCAGATCCTGATTTGTTGGAAAAGGAGAAGTAAGGTATGTTTTAAAGTGTTACAAAACCTTTGCTCTGTATTTCTTCTCCATTTGCATAGCGCAACTTTTTGAGAAGAAATTGTCAAGCAAATACATCGATAACAAGTCGTCTCCGCCTGCGCGTACACGCATACGTACAACACACGTGAAGACACACACACACACACACACACACACACACACACACACCGCGCGCGCGCGCGCGCACGCATGCACTCACACTATTGGAACAATGAACTTGCACACACACATTCTCTTGTACCTATATCCGCAGAAATAATTTCATGGTATCATCCAATCTCTCGCGAAATTGATACCTTGGTCAAAATCAAAAATATTCAATTCGCAACCTTTAGCAACATCTTCGAGCTACTTCTCTACGTAGTCACCCTCCGTCAGACATTTGTCGTAGCGTGGTGCGGATTTTCCAATACCCAAGTAATTGAAGGTAGGCACATGTGATTTCTGTCAGCTCCTTACTCTCTTACCCGTCGTCTGAGCCAAAATGGTGCCTTCATAGCCAGCGACTAATGTGAGCGAAGAAATGAAAATCGGAAGGAGACAAGTTAATTAGTTACATGTTCCATAGATCATTTGACTGATTCTTTCATCGGAATGATGTAGAACGAGTCAGTTTACAGGATATGTATACGTAATTACTGTATACAATAATGAACTTATTATCATTTTATTTCTATTCATGCGACTACACTGAAAAACAGGCTACCAGTTTCTAAGCAGAAATTCGTTAAAGGAATAGAAGGAGTTGTCCAGGAGAAACTGTTTTAGATTAGATTTAAAACTTGCTTCGCTGCCTTTCAGACAGTTTATGTTACAGGGCAAATGATGAAATATTTTTTCGCTGCGTATTGAACTCCTCTCTGAGCCATTGACACTATAATATGGTGAGATAAAGGTTATTTTTTCCTCTGTTGTTGTAGGTAAGGACATTTCTGTTCTTCTCAAATTATGTTTGGTTACTTACGACGGATTTCGTTTTCGAAATTATGTATTGTGATGGCACAGTTAACATGCCTAGCTCCTTGAAGAGGTACCTACATGACGTCTGTGGGAGAACATCACATATTATTCTTATTGCTCGCAATCAATTAATGAGTTAGCCCAGAAAATTATTCCGTGCAACACTACTGAGTGGAAATACGCAAAACATGCCAGGAGGCTGATAAGTTTGTTTCCAAGATTAGCAATTATACGAAGAGCAAAAGTAGCTGACTTAATTGTCTGAGAAGCTAAGTAATATGATTCGTCTAGTTCAAGTGTTCATCAATATGCACACCCAAAAATTTGAGTATTTTAGCCACTTATTGACTCCTGCTCAAGTGCTACACCAATTGTTGGCAACTCTATTTTTTGTACAGAACTGAATAACTGAATGTAGAGTGTGTGTGTGTGTGTGTGTGTGTGTGTGTGTGTGTGTGTGTGTGTGTTTTCGTTTTTTGTTTTTTTTTGTTTTTTTTTCAAAATTTAGGGTAGAGTCCATTTTCAGAGAACCACTTAATAATTCTGTGGAAAATATCATTTACTAGGACTTCTGTTGCTTTCTCTGTAATCAGATTTATTATAACATAGTATGGTCAGCAAAAATTACCTATTTCCTTGCTGAATAAGAAATAGGAGTGGACCCAAAACTGAATCTTGATGTTTTACCCCAGCCACTAAAATTTTCTATCTTTCCAGCAGCAGCTGACCATTTAGCACAACCTCTTGTATTCTGTTTGTCAAGTGTGATTCAAACCAGCTGTGTGATAAGCTATCAGTTCAATAAAACGTGAGTTTTTATAAGAGAGTATCATGATCTACACAGTCGAAGGCCTTAGAGAGACCACAGAAAATACCAATTGGCAATATACTATTACTTAAGGCTTGTACTATCTGATGAGGGAATCAATAAATAGCATTCTCAGTCAACAACCTTTTTGGAATCCAAATTCTGATGTGCTAGGTAAATTGTTACCACTTTAATGTGCGACTAGTCTTGAATAGAAGTCCGTGCTGCACGGTGGGTGGTCAAAGACTTCCCATCCAAACCGCTGCAGGAGCGTCTTCGTTGCCCATTTTCGTTGCCCCTGCAGTGTACTAGCGAGAGTTCTGCGTCTACATCGATACTCTGGAAATCACAATTAAGTGCCTCGCAGAGGGTTCACGAACCACCTTCACAATTCTCTATTATTCGAATCTTGTATAGTGAGCGGAAAGAATGAACACCTATATCTTTCCGAACGAGCCCTCATTTCCCTTATTTTACCGTGGCAATCGTTCCTCCCTATGTAGGTCGGTGTCAACAAAATATTTTAGCATTCGGAGTAGAAAGTTGGTGATTGGAATTTTGTGAGAAGATTCCGTCGCAACGAAAAACGCCTTTCTTTTAATGATTTCCAGCCAAAATTCTGCGAAACTCTCTCTTATATTTCGCCATAATACAAAACGTGCTGCCCTTCTATGAACTTTTTAGATGTATTCCGTCAGTCCTATCTCGTAAGGATCCCACACTGCGCAGCAGTATTCTAAAAGAGGACGGAAAAGCGTAGTGTAGGCAGTCTCCTTAGTAGGTCTGTAACATGTTCTAAGTGTTCTGCCAATAAAACGCAGTCTTTGGTTAGCCTTCCCCACAACATTTTCTATGCGTTCCTTCCAATTTAAGTTGGCATGAAGAAGGAAACGCATGACAGTTACGTTATGTGAGCTGCGTAAAATCAAGCAATACCCCTCAGCAGAACATCACATTTGGCGGAAGACAATATTTTCGAGGTATCTTTACGTGCTCACTGCGCGATCACAACTCAAAAGTGTCACTTGACGCAAGAGACGGGCATAGAGCAATACATCTACACAAACCTTCACCGCATTTTCACTGTGGTATTAATTTCGCAACCGACTGAGGTTGTTTCTTTTTTTTTAAAAAAAAAAAAAGAAACTTCTTTGAACCAAGAAGGAAATTACGACAAGAGTATATTTAACTCAAACTGGAAAATTATGATAACTATAGATGAGCAGGCAGCTCGATACTCCCGAGACTTGAGACGTTACTACCTCAAAGAGATGGGTTACATTCTTCATTTGTGTGACGATAGTGTGCATTGTCGCTTTATAGCTATTATGAGTAATTTGAATTCGCCTTTGCAACCATAAGAAAATGAGTATTTTTGTCACCAAAAGTGTTTCATTTTATTGAAATAAAACATCATCAGTGGTGGTTTTACTGCTCGATTTTCGCTCACACCAGGAAGCGTTATCTGTTTGCCCTTTTCTGGGGTATTCCTTCGTTGACGCTATTGTTTTTCGCCTAATTCCACGTCGCTTTGCAGAACTATGCATTTATTGATGAGAAGAACATCATTAATCACATTGAACTGCGATTCATTTTCTAATCATTTGCATCAAATCAAGGTTAATGAATCCTCATCTTCTCAGTATAACTTCTTAGTTGAAGATTTCAACCACTTGTTTTTCTGAATTTTATTTTATTTATTTTATCTTGTAAGAGGTATGATAGTCATCAAAAATCTACAGATCCTTTTTGTAAAATGTGGGAACCAGCTAGCAAATCCCGTCGACTATTTGCTATCCATGAATAATACCGTAGTGTACATAGTATTAACTAAATTTTTGAGTGTATGTAATATATTCAAAGCACAAAAATTATGATATATTTGTGTAATGATATCTAGCAGTACGTAGATGACTCTATGTTCAATATAACCAGATGCCAAAATAAATAAATATAAGAAGGTGCTCATATGGCTCAGTGGGTAAGAGTTGATGGCTGTGGAAGGACAAGTTCCGGTCTTGAGTTTCTATCCAGCGTTAAGTTTTATCCTTATCACCCACATTCATTCCGTAATTTCACAAGAAAGGGTTACAGTAACATTTAGCTGGACTTAGAAATGAAACCTCTAATGGAAAAATCAATCCCTGAATTGCATAAATTGAGCGTGTACAACACATGTTCTCGTAAGTATAAACAGCGGCTGGCCGGTGTGGCCGTGCGGTTCTAGGCGCTTCAGTCTGGAACCGCGTGACCGCTACGGTCGCAGGTTCGAATCCTGCCTCGGGCATGGATGTGTGTGATGTCCTTAGGTTTGTTAGGTTTAAGTAGTTCTCAGTTCTAGGGGACTGATGACCACCAATGTTAAGTCCCATAGTGCTCAGAGCCATTTGAACAATTTTAGAATAAACAACGACTATTGTGATGATGCTAACTGGCGCCAGCTGGGCTGTACTCCGTTATACAGTAACGGACATTATTTCCTTCTGAGGGTGCCTTTGGCTTGTCACTGCACGATTAGTGGAGGCCTCTTCCGGAGTTCAGTGTAGAACTTGTCTATTATTAAGGACGCGTTGGCACGCGATAGCGGCTGGCGGCTCCGGCGGCCTGAGAGAGATGCCGTGTCCGTGTGCACCCTTTGGGATAAAGGCGTCCCCATTACTGGCGCACACCTCCTCGGCCTTATCTGGCGAGAAAGGCTTAAGCGCCCGCCCTCCGCTTTAACGCCCTCGTGACGGCGTCTGGCGAGGGAGGGAGTGCTCCGCAGGTCACACCGCTGGCGCCAGTGCTGCCTCGTGTGGTACAGCCGCCTGACTGAACGCTCACCAATGGAGCTCGTGGTCGCCAGCTTTACACATGCATCCGATATTTACAAGAAAGCTGCTTTCTCCACTCACACTGTTGCTGTGTTACTTTCCGCTGCATTTCCCTGTTTACAAGAGGACCTTACGAACTTTCCTCGCCGGTTTGATTCGTATTGGCAGGATATGTAGGGCACGACGACGACTTCAATGTCATTAAACAGGAAGACGCAACTAAACTCTTTCGAAAAAAATCGAGTTTGAAAATTTTACGCATGCTTATATAATTTATTTCGTCGCTAGCATTTAAGAAGTCCCCAGCCGAGCGTGAACGCGCTTGGTTTCTGAAGGTCGAAGTCCAGGTATCGAATCCCCCTATCTATACACTTTTTTTTTCATTTCCACATAATTCTAACAACAGAGTTATTATAGCTGTGTAAATTATCAATATTGAACGATTCATTTATTAATTTCGTTATCTTTATCCTGAAAAAAAGGAGAAAAAATCTTAAGGAGACTGGAAATAGAAGAAGGGTACACATGAACTTTCTATCAAATCAGAGTAGTCATTTTATTTATATTATTGTATCTACGTTTGGGACAAGTGTAACCTATGGACCACTGCTCGAATCAGGATGATACCGACCATTATTAATCTCATGTCAGAAACATACATAATACATATTATTGACAGATCAACACAGTTTATGTAAGCTTTGACTAAAATTTGGCCACTTGGAGTACATTTTCCGTTGCCTGGTGAAGTTCATCTTCTGTGCAGGTGGCTGTACACAGCAGACACTGAAGCGTATGTTGAACAGTCTGCACTTCCCCACAGTCACACTGGGTTTTGTTTTCTTCGATGTATCCCCATTTTGCCAGGTTAGCCCGCGATCTACTGATTGATCCTATTCAAGGACTTTCAGATTGGACAAATTCATCATGACCAGGAGGTAAAGATTCCGAAAATCTTTTCCAACTAGGATGGTGGGCTGTCTCAGCCCCCCATAGTTGCAGACTGGCTTCTTCATCAGTGGTCGTTAATTTCTCCGCTGTTCTGAGAAAACTTTTTCTCACCTTAGTCGTTGTGGGTAGGGTTGTTGCCCATGCATTAGATGCGTTTTTTTCCTGCTCCAGTTTCGTTCTTTCCCTATTTTCTGCTATTTATCTTCTAACAGGAGGTGGTGCAATTCCTGCAAGGTGGTAGAGCCATTCGGGTGGAGCTGATTTCAAGCAGCCTATTATTATTCTACGTATGTCGTTTAGAGCAATATCCACCCGTTTGACATGCGTTGATTTATACCAAACAGGACAGGCATACTCTGTACCGGAGTAGCCTAATACCGTAGCAGAAATTCGGATGATTTCAGCTTGGCTGCCTGACAGTGATCTGGCCAGTTTTCTCAATAGGTCGTTCCTGGTGGAGACTTTTGATTTGAAATTCTTGAAGTGTTTTTGTATCGTTAGACATCTGTCGAGTGTTATTCGTAGGTACTTTGCAGTGTCACAGTGTTCCAATTTAGCCCCTGACCACTCTAATTGTGGGTGGTTTCCCTATTTCTCAGATGGAAAGCACATACTTGCGTCTTTGATGGGTTTGGACCATAGAAACATGGGAAAAAATAATTACTGTTACATGCAGCACTCTTAATGAACGCCGAATTTTTCGTGTTTTTTCAGTGTGCTTCTCACGAAAGAAACTTTGTTTAAATTCATAAATGGTTCTCGGTTATCACACAATTTCGTGGCGGACCACACATATCTGTTGTTAGAATTACGTGGGAATGAAAAAAAATTGTAGCAGCGAGATTCGGTTCATGTGTCTCTCGATTACGAAACTAAGCGCTTACTCTCTCGGTTCCTTGAATAGAAGAGACGATACGAAGTATGCGGCACATCTAAAATTTTCAAACTCGATTTCCTAGTTTCTTCAGTGTCTCCAGTGTCTGTGAAGTTACGATTATCTCGCCACTGGCAGTCTGCGACACATTTACGAACATATACTTATATGGATATGGTGTCTGTTCTTTCGTACATGACGCCGGTCGGGGCACACATTTTCATGTCCGAAAGAACAGACACCATATTCATATAAGTATATAGTTCTGGCAATACCGGCCATGACCTTCTTCATCTGTGCAGATGCACACATATTCACCGAACTCTTATGGGACTTGGTAAGAATGTCTTCCATGAGTAATGAGTGTGTTGGGGTGGGACACTACGAACGTTGTGTGTGGACATACAAGGTGAGAATGTGGGTCTCGCGGGAGGCGTGCGCGAGATAGTCCCTGCAGTCGCACTATCCTCTGTGCCCTCAGTGGCTCAGATGGATAGAGCGTCTGTCATGTAAGCAGGAGATCCCAGGTTCGAGTCCGGTCGGGGTACACATTTCCACCTGTCCCCGTTGATATATATCAACGCCCGTCAGCAGCTGAAGGTATTATATAATTCTAATTTCATTTACGGACAGTACCGGCCCCAACACTACATATATATGTTC